>NW_027223770.1:23419904-24019904 GCF_028538775.1 Myotis yumanensis
ACCTGGGACCTTCCAGTCCGCAGGCCGACGCTCTATCCACCGAGCCAAACCGGTTTCGGCTATAATGAATTTTAAATGAATCTGGTTGCCATGGTTAGAACGCCCTTCAGAGTCAACAGACAGACCTCTCCACGGCGCAGTTAGAAAAACGGAGGCCGGGCCACCCAGCCCTGCAAATCCTCGGGGTTTGATGACACCGGTCCCATTGCTTTCTGACGTCAGGAGCTGCAGGAAGGCAGCAGGGAGAGGCCTTGAGGCACACAGGGAAACTGAAACTCAAAGCAGGGGCGAGAGGCTCGCCACAGAGCCACCGGCGGCGCATAGCTTTCTGCTCTAAGCCACTATACCAGTGGTTCTCAACCTTCTGGCCCTTTCAATACAGGTCCTCAGGTTGTGACCCACAACCATAAAATTATTTTCGTTGCTACTTCCTAACTGTAATGTTGCTACTGTTATGAATCGTCATGTAAATATCTGCTATGCAGGATGGTCTTAGGCGACCCCTGTGAAAGGGTCGTTTGACCGCCAAAGGGGTCGTGACCCACAGGTTGAGAACTGCTGCACTATAATGTTTTTAGGGGTTCGTTGGGCTGCCCCTCAGCTGAGAGCTGTGCAAGTGGTTTTGCCTAATGCTCAGAGCATCATCCCCTCCCTATTCCCACATTAAGGAAGAGCAAATGGTCCAGCCGACGTGGCTCAGTGGTTGAGCGTCGACCCATGAACCAGGAGGTCAGGGTTCAATTCTCAGTCAGGGCACACGCCCGGGTTATGGGCTCGATCCCCAGGGTGGGTCGTGCAAGAGGCAGCCGATTGGCGATTCTCTCTCATCATGGATGTTTCTATCCCTCTCTTCCTCTGCCTTCCTCTCTGAAATCAATAACAACAAAAACATTAAAGAAGGAAGAGCAAATGGAGGCTCAGAGGGGAGTGGCTTGCCCGAGGCCCCCTGTGAGCCACCTGGGATGCCCGCATGGATGCGGGGGGAGGGGGGGGGTCTTCGTCATCTGGCCAGACCCCAAGCAGGTTGGGTCTCCCCTGGCTTGGGAAGCAGTCACCCTGGCATGCCTTCTCCCCAGCCTCCCCTCCCCTCCCCTCCCCTCCTGGCACCCTCTGGGCGACCAGTCCACACCCACAGTCCCCAGACAGAAGGTCCCCATGTGGCTCCCAAACCTGGGGTGTCAGCTCCCGCAGCTGAGGCGCCGCAGCCCCACCCACCCTCCTTCTGGGGGAGGCGAGATGTGCAGGGGATGGGGGCCCGAGAGGCAGGCTGGGGCTCAGCAGCCGGTGGGCAGACGGAGGGGCTCCCAGCCAAGGGAGGTGTGATCTCCCCAGGCTCGGCGTCCTGGAGTGCGAACTCCCAAGCCCGATCCCCAACATTTGGCCACATTTTTCCTTTCTTTCCCCAGCGCAGGCTCCTGGCTGGGGTGCAGTTGGCTGTTTGGCACCGGGAGAGAGTGGCTGCTCACACAGGGAGGGGGGTCGGGAGGGAAACACAGGAGGGGGAGGGGCGGGGGGAGGGGAGGGAGGGAGGTGCTCCCCGTTGCTGACCTTGGGAAGGGTCATCGGCGTGGGGTGAGTGAGTAGATGAATGGACAGAGGGACAGAGATAAGACAAACGAACACCGAGAAGGCGGTCTGGACAGGTGGGGCCCACGGGCATCCTTCTCCCGTTCTCCCTGGGCCCTTGTGACACACAGCGCCTTTATCATCGCACCCACCTCCCTGGATGGGGAAGGTCCCTGCCCCTGACTGTGTGGCTGGGGATGAGCCTCTCCAAGCTCTGCGCTGTGGAATGGATGCCCCACCTCAGAGTAAGGGAGGAGGCCAGGGGGTGGGAGGGAAGAAGGAAGAAAGGGAAGCGAGGAAGTTTGATCTCTGTATAAACACCCAGCATCTCCCACCCAATAAAGAAGGGCCCTCCCCACCGGAATCTCACAGGCAGATGCAGAGGCAAAGGAAGCCAGACACAAAGGAGGAGAAGCAGCGCCATCTCATTTGCATGATTTTGAAAGGAGGCACAAGGAAGCCATGCAGCAGGGTCAGAGGGCTTGTTACGTTGGGGCGGGGGGTGGGGGGTGGGCGGGGGTATTTGCTGGGGCAGATGGGAGGGTGCCTTCTGGGTTTGGGAAATGTTCTCACTCTTTTTTTTTCCTTCAGATTTTTAAAAATTGATTTTTAGAGAGAGAGAGGAAGGGAGGAGAGAAAATGAGAAAGAGAGAGAGAGAGAGAGAGACATCGATGTGAGAGTGAGACAACCATCAGCTGCCTCCTGCATGCCCCCTACCAGGGATCGAGCCCACAACGCGGGCACGTGGCCTGAACGGGTATCAAACCGGTAACCTTTTGGTGCACGGGACGACGCCCAACCCGTGAGCCACACGGCGGGCCAGGGCGGAAATGTTCTAAATTCTGATCCGGTGGTTACACGGGCGTCCACTTATATGAAAGTCCATCGAGTTATAACCTGAAGACCAGTGTACTGAGGGATACACTTTCCTGTGTGTGCATGTTTGTTGTTGTTGATTTGAGAGAGGGCGAGAGGAACGTCGAGTTGCTGTTCCTTTCATCTGTGCAGTCATTCACTGCCTCTCGTGTGTGTGTGTCCTGACCAGGGATGGACCCCGAACCCTTGGTGTCTCAGGACGATGCTCTAACCAACCGAGCTACCAGGCCAGGGCCCGGTGTGTAAAGTTTCAACTCCATCGTTTTTAAGTAGGTAATGTGACGGAAAATAGACGGAAGGACAGATGGACCAAGGACAGACACTCAGTGGCCATTCACGGACGCTTGGCGTGTGAGGGGCCCGGGGCCAGTTTGGGGCCTGGAGATAAACGAGTCCCAGCTTTTTCCTGCGGGGAACTCACGGGGAGGCCTGGAGACAGGTGCACGCAGGCAGGCGTCCTATCAACACGACAGGAGGGCCGCGGTCGAAGGGGGGAGGGGGGAGGGGGGAGGGCCCAGAGCAGGGGAGAATGAAGACATGTGCCAAGAGTATCAGATGGGCAGAACGGGATAAACACCGAGAAACCCACTGAACGCAGAATCACACGACAGAAAGACGACGGGAAAAACAGGAGTGGATGCACGGTGGGTGGACGGAAGGATGGATGGCGATTTTTTTTTTTTTCACTCCTTGACGGTAAACATTGCCCTGGGCCTAGTAAAGGTTTAATCTCACATTGAATGAATGAATAAATGAATGGAATATGGCTGAGAGCACAGATAAGCAAGCACGGATCTGAAACATTTCGAGCTTCTTTTGTCTGATCATGGACCTGCTGGGGTCCAGCTTGGGATGCAGGGAAGCCCTCGGGACAAGGTGTTCATCGTGGCTTTATTGCTAATGACAAAGGTGGGGGTGGGGGCAACCCCAAAAAGGTAACAACAGGGGGCCTGACGCAGCCACCTGGGGACACGACATAGCTCGAAACATGACCAGGAGACAGCGTTGTTAATGACGCCAGAACATGTTTGGAATGGAAAGGAAAGCCTACATGAAATAATTAGTGTGTCACAGTAGACATACAATCTGAACTCAGCCATGTTTGTTTGTTTGTTGTTGAAAGGGCTTGGGAAAACATTCCGTCGAGGCGTCTCTCGCCGCTTTCCCTAAGTGGCAGGATAATTTTGTTCTGTGCGTTGTTTCTTATTCTGCTGAGACCGGCCAGCCCACCACGACGACGGAGCGCTTTAATTATCAGGCAAAGAAAGGCCATTCTCGCTCTGCCAACTTTAAGGAAAAAGAAACAGGGGATTTGCTCTAAACAAAAAAATGATGATGACTGTGATGTAACCATGACAGCCAACTCCGAACCATTCTCCCCTTGAAGTTGATCCCTTTCCGTTCTCATAAACGCCTCCGTCCCTCAGGCCCTCAGAGCACAGTTGCCCTGAAAGACTGAGGTGGGACAGACCCTGTGTAAGTAGTCCCTTCACTCTTCCCACACACGTTTATTGAGCACCTACTATAAGCCAGGCAGGCCAATGGGCGGCAAAGGAATCAGTTCGCTGGGAGTGAGTATTTTGTTCTGTGTCAAGCCTGGGTTAGCTTGACTATCACCCCTACTCACCCAGGAGGTCACAGTTGGGCTCCCAGTCAGGGCACATGCCCAGGTTGCGGGCTCGATCCCCAGTGTGGGGCGTGCAGGAGGCAGCCGATCAATGATTCCCTCTCATCATTGATGTTTCTATCCCTCTCTCCTTCTCCCTTCCTCTCTGTAATCAACAAAAAGATATTTTTTTTTTTAAAAAAAAGAGAACACAGGGCTCCTGGGAAGACTCACCCCCCCCAATAAACCCTCATGCCAATTCGCCAGGTCACGAGGATTCTCTGGGGAGCCCCGATCTCCCTTCTCACAACCCAGGAGGAGACCCTGAGCCAAGAGCCAGGCCGCTTTCCCCCCAGCGGAGTGCATTCTCCACTAAATGAAAGTCATACCTCTCTTTTAATTAAGGGTGCTAAAAAATAAAATAAAATATCTACAGCATTTAAATATCATTAGTAATTACACTTATTTTATTTCGAGCTCCTTGGAAACGTTTTGTTTCTAATTGGGTGCATTTGTTTTTTAAGATCCGGTTAACCGAACAGAAGGACCTCACGGTGACGAATGAGAAGCAGGAGGGGGGCCTTGCTGGGTGCATCACATGACCGAGGGGAGGGGCCTGGGGCTCTGCAAAGATCAGACCACCCCCCCCCTTTCCGCCCCCCTCCCGCCAGATCAAACTCTCAGATCCTGGGCCAGCATCTCCTCCACCTTGGTTACTAGTCATCAAAGAAGCGATGAGGCAAAGGCAGAACTGGACGCTAGTCTAAAGTCCTAATAATAATTCACCCAGCTGGCCTGGCTCAGTGGTTGAGTGTCGACCTATGAACCAGGAGGTCACGGTTCGATCCCTAATCGTGGCCCATGCCCGGGTTGCGGGCTCGATCCCCCCGTGTGGGGCGTGCAGGAGGCAGCTGGTCAATGATTCTCTCTCATCACTGATGTTTCTATCTCTCTCTCTCCCTCCCCCTCCTCTCTGAAATCAGTAGAAATAGATTTTAAATAATAAAATGAAGTCATCATAATAAATCCCTCAAACTTTCTCTTTTTTAGCACCTACTATTTCCAAAGCACTGTACTAAGCATCTTACTACTCGGAGCACCACTCCTAAGGATGATCCTAACCAGCGAACCCTTATTGAGTAGTTGCCAGGCCTGGGTGGGCAGGATTTGTTTTAATCTTCCCAAGAAACACTTTCAGGCAGAGTTAATCCCTCGTTCTCAATTCTATAACCCGAAAGGCTCTGAAACTTCAAGTATTTAAGCAACATATTTGGAGGCAAATCCTGATCTAAACGGACTCGAGACTCTCCGGGGCCATTAAGGGTCCTGCGTGATGGGAGCCGGCACAGGGGGCTGGAGAGGGGGCTGGAGAGGGGGCCGGACCACACTCCAACGCACTTGGGAGTCACTGTGCAGCGGAAGGAGTGGCAAGGGCGTTCTCACAGAGCTTGCCTGGCCCGTCCCCACCTCTGAGCAGGGGATTAGCTGGCGTCGGGCATAGGTCGCCGAATGGGGGGCCAGGAGACTCCATCCAGCTGCAGGAGCTGAGGCCTCGGTCAAGGGCAGGAGCCAGGCTGCAGCAACACTGCAGGGAGGAGGGACAGGAGGGAATGCATACCCTCTCTTCTCTCTTGTCCCGAACCCAGATCTCTGGCCCAGGCTCCCTATTGGCTGGCCCAGCAGAAGCAGGAGGTCAAGGGGCACTTGATAAAGTGGGTGAAAGAGAGCCCTGGGGTACGTAGCAAAGGGGAGAAGGGCGCAGAGGGGCCTCGAGGGGCAAATGAACAAGATGGAGCGCATCTCTGCTGAAGATGTAACAAGGGAGTGGGGCTCAGAAGCTGAATGCTCCCCTCCCCGCCCCCCTGCACAGCAGCCCCCCAAGGCAAGGCCTCCCCCATTTCCCCACCTCTGCTGTCCTTGCATTGACCAGCTCCCAAGCAGAACACCTGGCTGGAGGCACCTGGGGTCAGGCCCACCAGGGTCAGGAGGGACCCACCCAGGGGCCAGTCCCCGGTGCCACAGAGCCACGGGGATGGCTGCTCCGGCCGGGCGGGCGGGCTGGGGGCCCGGGGCTGTTGCTGAGGTCCTGGCAGCGCCTCACGTGAGCTGTCAGCATCAAGAGGCTGACATTTAACGCGTAGCAGCTTCCTGTGACGGATAAATATTAAACACAGCCCGACCGGCGAGACTAAGTAAATACCTATTAGTCTCCGCCATGGAGTCCGCAGGCAAAGGAGAGGGCGCCCTAATTGCTCACCCTTCTCCTCCTAATATTCAGTAAGCATCTCGCTAGGCTTCGGCCAGGAGGACTCGCCTGGTGTCTCTCTCTCTCTCTCTCTCTCTCTCTCTCTCTCTCTCTCTATCTCTTTCTCTCTCATATTAAGTTGAACAATCTTACATTTTTTTGGAGCCAGCCAGAGAGAGAGAGAGAGAGAGAGAGAGAGATTAAAATATGAAAAACAAAGCATTTCTTTGACCCTCAGTCAAAGAGTAGAGTAGAAGGTAGAACTGCAAGACCCCTTAGAAGCTGGTCTTCAACCCATCACTCGACAGTTGTTAAAAAACGAATAAGAAATAAAGACGACCGCGGAGAGCTATGGGGGGAAATCACCAATAAAATCACCAGTGAGGCCAGGTCAAATCTAGCTCTGCCGATCCTGCACGGATTTTGGAAAGTCTAAGAAAGTCTAACTTGATAAATTGATAGGTATAGTGCACGTGCTCTCTCTCTCTCTCTCTCACACACACACACACACACACACACACACACCTACTCTGTACCTCGACTCAGGTTGTTTCCTTCCAAATGCTCGAGGGCAATCCTCTGCAAATCTTGGAGCTCTTTCTTGCACAGCCTTCTCCTCTCTGGTCCTCTGCTCTGCAAACTGTAGCCTTCCTGGTCCCCCCCGGACACCCAGCTCCATCTCCTCAGCTCAAGAACACCCCGCTCTGTCTGGGTGCCCCTGCTCTCCCCCATGGCGAGGCATCTCTCTCTGAGCAGGAAGCTGGGGTCATGGTAGGACTCGCCACTGGTTTGCCATCTCTCTGTGATCCCTGTTCTCCGTTGCCTGATGTTGGATGTCCTGAAGACCATGGTTGCCTGTATCTTTATTTCGTTTTCAGGGGGGAGGGCAAATTCAGGCCCTGTTGTTCCATCTTGACTGGAAGCAGAAGTCCTTGGATGGTCCAGTTTGGCCAAAGGAAGAATGCCAAGAGGGACTCTGACATTGGCGTTAGGTTACGTCGGCTTTTAGGTGGTACCAGCACCTTCAGTCTGCCCTTTGCAAGGATCGTGTCTCTCCAGCACGCGGGGGTGGTGTCGCTACCTCCACTCTACAGAGCAGGACTTTGACGGAGCTGTGCTAGGACACAGAACAAGAATTCAAATGCAGGTCTGATTATACTTGAACTCCTACCTCACTCACCACCTTGCTTATGCACTCAAGGGCCAGAATGAATGAGTGAATGAATGAATGAATGAATGAAATGGAATGAGAGAACCCATGCAAGAATGTTTAGCACGCAGACCCCCTAAATTTTCATAAAAAAAATAAAATTTAAAAAAATGCCAGTGCTGGAAGGGAACACGTAGGCATCATCTTGCCCTGTTTCAGAGGCTGAGGGAAGGCAAGGGATTTATCTAGAGCCCACAGCCAGGCAACCAGCCCTGAAATAAATTCTATCCCCTCGCTCTTCTTATTCAATTGAGGCTCATAAAGCAAGAACAGCATTCCGATAATATATATGTGTGTGTATAAACTATCTGGCTTTAAAGATGTATTCTAATACGTCTCTTTCACCTGGGCTTGCAAAACAGTCGGGTTTTATTTGGACCAATTAGGCCTGAGTGCGTGGCGGAGCTCTGGGCGAGGGGAGAGAGGTCAGAGCTAACGAGGAGAAGCAAAGCAGGGCTGTGCGCTGAGGCTGTGTGGGGACTTAGAGAGAGCACACTCTGTCCACTCCCCCCGCCAACCCCGCAGCTGTGACTGAATCCGTAAGGCTGGCCTCCCAGGCTCCAGGCTGCTCTCGGGGACCGTTTCTTAGAGAGCCTGTCAGGAAGCACAACCATTCAAAACGACTTGCACTTACGGGGTCCCTTGGCTTAGGCCAGTGGTCTGCAAACTCATTAGTCAACAGAGCCAAATATCAACAGTACAACGATGGAAATTTCTTTTGAGAGCCAAATTTTTAAAACTTAAACTATATAGGTAGGTACATTGTTATTCACTTAATTAGGGTACTCCTAAGGCTTAGGAAGAGCCACACTCAAGGGGCCAAACAGCCGCATGTGGCTCGCGAGCCGCAGTTTGCAGACCACGGGTTTAGGCCAGTGGTTCTCAACCTTGGCTGCACGTTAGAATCACCTGGGAATCTTTTTAAAATCCTGATTTCTGGGCCTCCTCCTCCGGAAATTCTGTTTCTTTGTTACTAATGTTGTGGCCCCACCCCATAACAAAGAAACAGAATTTCCGGAGGAGGAGGCCCAGAAATCAGGATTTTAAAAAGATTCCCGGGTGATTCTAATGTGCAGCCAAGGTTGAGAACCCACTGGTTTAGGCGGAGAGGGACCTAGAGAGGAACATGAGTTTGGAGATAAAGTCTGAACTGTGCTCCAAGAGTGTATTAATTAGGACTCTTTCTGTTGTAAATGAGTAAATGTGATTCAAAGTGGATCAATAAATATATGTGCGTTTGTTTACACACACATTTACATATTATATGCTCTGTGTTGTATGTTATATGTTGTATGTTATACGTTTTATGTTCTGTGCCGTGTGATGCATGTTGTACGTTATGCATTATAAATTATATATTATATTTATATATAAGCTGTTCATATGACTAAGTTTGGGGTGGAGTACTTTCAGGTAAGATGAATCCACCTTTTAAAATATCGTTATCATTGCCGTTACAAAAGGAACCCATGGTTGTTTTAGAAAAAAATTTTAAAACATATTAAAAAGCAGAAAAAAACATAAACTCACCCAAGCCCCCTTTTGTTGCTGAGCTTTTTAAAAAAAACCATCCTTAAGATTGATATCGTGAATCCTTTCCTGGTTCTAAAATCTATAAATACTCGGGCCATTCAGTGCCATTTTGTAATATTTCGAAAACACCCTCCTGGGTGGCAAGGCTGGCTCCCCGGCCTCGCGCTGAAGCTCTGTTTTTGTGGACACAGAACGAGCCACGTGGCTTCGTGGCCTCCGTGTCCCAGCGAGAGCCCGCCACCACCCCACCCTGGTGCCTGTGCCCACTGTTGCCGACAAGGGCTGGGACAGACGGCTGTGTTTTAGGAGCTACCCCCGTGTCCAGGCAGCGGTGAGCGTAGGGTCAGTAGGATCTCACCAGCCAGTGCTCGGCAACAGCCCCGGAAACCTCCGTCAGCTGGGCTTCTCCACGGACACCACTGAGGAGGTAATTGAGCCCCGTTGTGTTTTATTTTGAAGGTCGACCAAGACCTCCTGCCCTTGTGGGCTGGCAGGCCGTCTGCTCTTATTGGACCAATTGTCTCGGCGGTGAGGCCGGGCGATGGCCAGTTAAGCCTGGCACCCTGAAGGGCTGCTGTTGGGAGGGAGGCTGGTTAAGAATTCTGTGCATCACGGCTCCCCGCCGGGCACGTGAAAAGCTCCTGCAGACGGAGCTTTCAGTAGCCTGACCCCGGGGCTGGGAGAGGCCTTCCACACATCCCTGCGGTCCTCTGATGATCTGGGCAGAGCCCCGTGTTACTCCTCTGCTGCTAACACCTCTGCAGAACTTGCTAATTCCCCTCTTTTAGCAGCAAGCAGGGTGCCAGCAGATGTTCCAGCGAGAGGTGGTATCTGACCAGCCAAATGGACTGAGTTAGTACGACAGCGTTTCACCCACTCCAGGTGCCGGGACTGTACGACGCGCCGTTATTTTTGCTAACCTCTAAGAAAGAAGCAAAATATTCTAATTAATTGTGAAAGACCGTTCATTGCACATTACACCCCAATGTCAAAGTTACTAAAGTGTCCCCCCCCCCAAAATGGGAAAAGAGACAATTACAACAAATACAAACTAACAACAAGAACTCCCCTAGATATCCTGTTAATCACAATTTTCAATACGTTCACTATTGCCACTGTTATTATAGGTGTGGCTACTTCTGTGTATGACTGGGGATGAGGAATTTCCATGGAAACTGGTTACACCAATTAGCTTTAGAAATAAAGGTTTATTAAATCAAATACTAAAATAAAAACATTCACGTTTCTTAAACTAAAATTTTAATGATTAAATTTAAGTTTATTTAATACCAGCTGCTATAAATTAAATATTTGACACGTATGTGTATTAAATACAGGTATGTATTTATTTTAAGAAAAATCCTAAGCAAATGATGGCGTAACTGATACAAATGCTGGAAGCTGGGGTAGGAAGCACCAAGGGAGGGAAACCCCGGGACAAAGGATTTGGCAAAACTCAGGCCTTTCTTAATTTGGGGGAGAGTCTCTTCTGAGTGGACACACCCCACATGGCCATTTTGTTCATTTCCACCTTCCTGTTTGATGGGAAAACTGGGTCTAAAAAGAGGGAGGAATGTAATATAAGTTTGGACCTGAGTTTGGCCCCAATGCCAGGACTCAGGAATCCACCTGGGTGGTGCACTGCTACCCGATGTTCCTGCTCCAGGGAGTAGTGAGCCAGGTGACACTTCCCTCTGTGGTATCTCTTCTCCTCTTTCTTTTCCAGAACCAAACGCTAAGGCACACTGTTCACTACATTATTCAGTAGAGTTTCTTGCTGGATCCAAACCAAGAGATAGTTTATGTGCAAGTCCTTTCTGACCATCATTTAGCCATTGATGAATTCTGAATTTTGATTCATCCATTTGTTGGCTAGAATACACTTATATCTATATCTATATCTATATCTATATCTATATCCATAGTGAGTGAGAAGGCATGAACATTCAGCAACTGATCAATTCCTTCTACAAGTGCCATTAGGCTTACTAAGCAAGTGTAAACAGGATAAGAGAGCATCTCTTAAGAGAGGAAGAACTTTTCGCCATCTAGATATGGATATAGATATAGATATAGATATAGCTATAGATATAGATACAGATATAAGTATTTATATAGATATATATAAATTTATATATATAAATATATAAATGTATATCTATATCATATCTATATCTATATCTATATCTATATAATCATTTAGGGACCCCAGGCAGAAACTTAGCAGTTTGATGTCACCTAATATCTACCCCTGGAAAACTATTTGTCTTTCTTGATTTAAACAAAGCCCAGCAACTCAGGTCATTCAATGCCATTTTATATTTAGAAAAATACCTTTTTTCAAGAAGGATACATGAAAATATGTGTTTGTTTTTTTTAAAATCCTTAGAGATATAAGAATGTTTTCTTTTGTTGGCTTTATAGATTACACACAGTTTGGCTGGGTATAAAAATCATGGCTCACAACTTTTATTCTTTTAATATTCCTTTTTTGGGGGGGGTGTTTATCATTGTAGACAAGAAATGTTAGTCTTTTGAAGGTAAAGTGATTCTTTTCACATTTAATTTTTTTTCTTTAGAGTCTTACATGATTTTTAATTTACCTTTGAGATTCAAAGCCAGAGTTCAGCTAGTCACAGTCATCTTTTCGTTATTTTATACATGTATGGTTGTGCTCTTCAAGACACAGTCTGAGGATCTTTTAAACTCTGGTGTTTCTTTCTGTTGTATCTCTGATTAATGCTGGAGCTACAATGACTGCTTCTCGGGATGGTTATTATAATTTGCTCAGATTTTTTTGTTTTCCACAGTGACATTGAGACAATTCCTAGCATCCACCGACTGTTCACAATTTTAACCCCCTTCTATGTTTCCTGCATAGTCATTGTTTGGATAGTTGGGCTTCTTAATTGGATAAAGGTCATATTAGTTCATAAATTGGTGTTGCCCATGATTATATTTATCGGATCCCCGGTATTATTTCCAAGATAAGGCATTTTATGATCCCATGTGAGAGCTAGCTGCACCTCAATGGAAGAGGTTTTGAGATTTGACCTGAATCTCCAGAAAAGCTTTAAGTCTCATCACACCAACAGCAGGATCGCGTGAAACGTTTTGATAACTGAGATGTGTATTTTGAACTTTTAGTGAGTGAGAAGTCATGAACATTCAGCAACTGATCAATTCCTTCTACAAGTGCCATTAGGCTTACTAAGCAAGTGTAAACAGGATAAGAGAGCATCTCTTAAGAGAGGAAGAACTTTTCGCCAAGCAGTTATTACAGACCCACCTACCAATTGCACGTCTGCTAATTACAAATCAAGTACTCTAGAAGCACCCATTGATAAATGATTTCTGTGTAAATTCCACATCACTTCAGAGAGCTCATACATCAAGGAACTTGAATTCACACATATATAACAGGTATAATGTACAATATATAGTATGTGTACTAACTACAAAAGACGCTTGATCGACCCTCATTTACAAATTAAATATGTGCTCACTGCCCACTAGATACTTTAGAAAATTCTGTGCACCAATGATTTCCATGCTAATCACACAGCAAATAACTTGAAACACATACAGGGCGGGGCAGAAATAGGTTTGCAGTTGTGAGTATCCGAAACACAGTTTATTCTTGTATTATTACTTATTAATTATTGTATCATTTCCCAGAAGGACAACTGTAAACCTACGTTTACCACACCCTGTATCTGCGAATAATTCATGTGCTAATTACACAATAAACACTTTAAAAAAAAACAACAAAACCAATGTATAAATTCTGTGCTAATGACGTATAAACCACCTGAGGAACCCCCAAGTACAAATGATTTATGTTTAATTACACACCAGACACTTCGGGAACACCCATGTGCAAATGATTTATGCGCTAATTACACCAATACTTAATTTCAAAAATGTCAAACAACAAATTACTTGTATGCTAATCACAAATCTGAACACTTATTTTGCCATTGATTTATGGACTCATTATTAGTTGTTCTTATCTGTTTCCTTTAAGGATCCACTGTCATCGGCGGATTGACAGTTTTCTTCTGGTTGATACTCATGATGAATCCACATCTCAGATTTCTCGTCCGTAATGAAAAGGTTTTAGGACCCTCTCTTGATCCCCGCCTGCTCCCTCAGGCCTGCCCAATTATTGATTATGTGATTGGGGGTCCCACTTGGGGTTGCGGCGAACCTTAGGAGTCTCTCAGAGCAGGCTCCGAGGCATTCTCTCTGGTAAGGACGGGCTTTGGCCTTTGTCTGTCTAGACCAGTGAGGGCGAACCTTTTGAGCTCGGCGTGTCAGCATTTTGAAAAACCCTAACTTAACTCTGGTGCCGTGTCACATACAGAAATTTTTTGATCTTTGCAACCATAGTAAAACAAAGACTTATACTTTTGATATTTTATATATTTAAATGCCATTTAACAAAGAAAAATCAACCAAAAAAATGAGTTTGCGTGTCACCTCTGACACGCGTGTCATAGGTTCGCCATCACTGGTCTAGAACCACCCGAGGAAATCAATAAATGAAGTACAAATGCTTGCTAGACGCTCGCTCTATGCGGTCATCTTGCTCATTCAAAGGGTCATTGTTCTCCTCAAGGTATTTACACCTAAACGTCATTACGTTGTCTGTCTACGGCCACGGCTACCTCTTGGTGGTCCCTCTAGCACAGCCGTGGGCAAACTACAGCCCGCGGGCCGGATTCGGCCCGTTTGAAATGAATAAAACTAAAAAAAATAAGACCGTACCCTTTTATGTAATGATGTTTACTTTGAATTTATATTAGTTCACACAAACATTCCATCCATGCTTTTGTTCCGGCCCTCCGGTCCAGTTTAAGAACCCATTGTGGCCCTCGAGTCAAAAAGTTTGCCCACCCCTGGCCTAGCATGTCACAGCTGACAAAAGGCTTCCACCGTCCTTCTCTGATCGAACGTGCACCTCATGAAAGAGCGAGAAGTCACGAATAGGATTTGAGTCTCCAGTTTTGTAGGTGGGAAACTGAGGCTCGGGGTCAGTGAAGCTCTAAGTCTCCTGCCAGACCCAGAGCTAAAGTCTGCCAGACCCCGCAGCTTCCGGGCCGCCTCCTGCCTGGGTTCCTCTTGGTATTTCCTCCACAAGAAAACCTCGAACGAGCATCCTCCCGGAAGCTTCCAGAACCCCAACACCCCGCTGCCCACCGGCCCCACGCTCTCCTGTTATCCCATCCCACCCCCTTCCCTTCTCCCCGGTCCCCAGGCCCCTGGCCTCTCCCTCCAAACCCGACTGGGCCCCCTTCACGCTTCTCACCTCCTTAGGAGTGAAAATGGATATCCCAGAGATGGCGGCTTAATTGACTGATTAATAACAGAAAACCTAATTGAACGCTCCCAGCCTGTATGTGCGATGTCTTAATGGTAGAGCCCTGGGAATAAGCGCGCAGCAGGGGAGCCTGAACCCAGCACAGCGCTGGCACTTCCAATTTAAGAGTCAATCTCATTACACCAGAAGCTGTTCCCTTCATCCCCCGGATGAGCTCCAGCTCTCCAGCCAGACGCCCCGAGTACCAGCATCCTCAGCTCCATCCTATCGGGGGAAATGCAAATGGAAGGGTGGGTCTCTCTCTCTCTCTCTCTCTCTCTCTCTCTCTCTCTCTCTCTCTCCTTATTATCTGTTCTCCCCACTCTGCATAATCTGAGCAGCTCAGCAAATATTCATGAGATGCTACCTTGGGGTCTGTGAGGAGGCCAGACCTGGCCCTGGGAGGGGATGTGAATTTGGCGGCATCTCCCCTGAAGGTAGAATGAAGGGGGCATCGATGCCTCCAAGTCAGGCCTCTGGCTCCAGCCTGTTCCTCTGCGAGTCTTCTGCTGCCTGCCGAGCTGAGGCAGGTGCTCTGGGCTGGGAGTGGGGAGGGAGGGCCCAGCCTGGACTCCTCCCTGCTGGTCAGTCACAGCATCTCCAAGGCAAGGCTGAGGCCTCCTGTGGGGCTGTATCTGGTGCATCGTAACCACAGACTTCGTGGCTGAAGCATTTTTAACCGGTATGCGGATTAACTATTAACCGGTTAGAAATGCGGATTAACTATTAACCAGTTAAAAATTCGGATTTTGTAATCAAAGAAAACATGATAATTTCAAGAGAAACATCGAAAGTGCTTTATTCAAAGTAATGTCCATCTCTAGCTGCACATTTCCCCCATCTTTCGGGTAACTTGTGGATACCGTCCCATTAGAACTTTTCTTGTCGCGAGGCAGACCATTCAGAGACCCGGTTTTCCACTTCCTCGTACGTTTTGAAGTGCTGCTCAGAAAGCACGTGTGTCCTCGAGGAACAAGTGGTCATCTGAAGGAGCGATACAACAAAATCGCATACATATCAAATTGCATCTATATCAACATATGTGTGACTCCAGCTATTGAAAAAGTCCGAATTATTAGCCAGTACACCTGGTACGAGCACCACAGGGTCACCTCGCCGCCCAGGAGGCCAGGAAGAGCAGCTTCTGAGCCGAAACGTGAGGGTGGCCATTGAGCCTGCACTTTGCCCCCTGGTCCAAGCCCCCCCAGGGAAGTCTAAATCCTGCGCCTTAAAGGATGGCACCCGGCCAGCAGCCCGTGTCACCTGGGCCCTCTGAACATGCAGAAGTGTGGTCCCCCCAGACCCTCTGCATCGGAGTCGGCGTTTTGACCAGCTCCCCTCGGTACTCGCATTCAGGCTGGAAAAGTTCCAGCGGGTCTGGATGTTCCGAAAGGACCCGGGGAGCCAGGGAGAGCTGTGGACACGGCCGTGGCACCCGCTGGAAGGACAGAGTCCCCCTCTGTCTGTCCTGGCTGCAAAACACTGTTGAGCATCCAGCCCAGGATGCCCACTCACCCCCCACTGACCCCACGTAACCCGGTGCCTGGGGTCTGTGTGTCCACACTCCCCTCCCGGATGCAGCAGGTCTGCCCACAGCGGCCGTGGGAGCCCGTGCTGGGGCCGTGAGAGCGCTGATTTGGAAGGTGGGCTGCTTACCTGCGTCAAGGGAGAGCGTCTCTTCTCCGAGGCCCCGACAACGGCGGCTTCCGGTGGCTAAAGACCTGGTAGGTGGCAAGCCCCGCACCTGGGGGCCTCTTAGCGCCGCTAATAAAGCGATTGGCTCAGCCTTTCGTCCTCCTCCGGTCGTGATTCCTTGGTCCACACGGGTTTTACAAAACGCGAACGTTATACAAAGTCCTCTTTAATCCCATTATACAGTGGGGCCTTGACTTCCGAGTGTCCAGTCTCTCGGCCGATTTTTTGCATTGAGTTGATAGAGTAATTTGAGTTAACGAGCTCGGTCTCGGAACAAATTAAACTCGTAAGTCAAGGCCCCACTGTATAGGATGTAAAATATATTTTAAAATATACTGTACCATCTATGTCGTAAGACATAGAAACAATCAAGTATACGTGCGTACATGTGTGGGCTCGCGGACCTGTGTCCGTGTCTGTGCTTGGCTCTTTAAGGTTCCTTTGGCCGGTGGAGGGATGCGAGGGAATCATTTAAGCGTGACCACCCGTTCACTGTGAAGAACTCAATTGGGGGGGAGGGGGGGGGGAATAAAAAGAATTCAATGAGAAAATATATTAATCCTTCAATGAACTCTGCATACTGGTAAAGGCCTTTGGCTGGGCAGACCACACACCCGGCCGCCTCTGCCCCGTGCCAGCCACCAAGGAGCCCGCCCGGCAGCCAGGGCCACGTGCGCGGAGCCTGCTACGTGTCTTACGGCAGGTGTTTTATACTAATAAGGCCGTCGTGCAATGTGCAGGGATGTGTCCACGCCTTTCCCCAAACTCTGTGCACTCAGCACTTACCCCCTTCGGGGAGGTAAGCGGGGTGGAGGCAGGTCAAAAAAAAAAAAAAAAAGGTTTTAATCTCATGAGACTATTTTTCGTCCTAACAGGATTTAAAGGGAAATGGGTGGGTTGGTGGCAAATTGTCCTGTATTGAGAGCATGCTGTGTGCCAGGCGCCACACTGGGGTCTTTCTAAGCAGCCCCTCATTTAATCCTCATCACACCCCTCCGTGGAGGGGATCAGCATAACATTTCACGGATGGGGAAACCGGCTCAGAGAGGTCCTGGCCGTTGCCCAAGGTCGCTCAGCCCGCGCAGAGAGGATTGGGAACCTGGTCCGCGTGCTCACCAAGCCTGGGGCTTTCTGCAGGACACCGGGCTTCCTCCGAGCGCCCGGGGTAGTGGCACCAGCTCCCCGTAGGTGTGATTTCCACTGTCTTCTCCTCATCTCGTTGCTCCTGCTCACCCTCGGAACCCCAGCCCTGTGTTTCCGGACTTTCCGCAGGCAGGGAGTTAGGGGAACATGAGGCTCGGTGTTTAAGGGG
This sequence comes from Myotis yumanensis, assembly GCF_028538775.1. NCBI lineage: Eukaryota > Metazoa > Chordata > Mammalia > Chiroptera > Vespertilionidae > Myotis > Myotis yumanensis. The sequence continues at coordinate 23,437,311 of NW_027223770.1, forward strand.
GTCTCCCAGCCTCGAGAGCCTGTGAAACGCTCACGCAACCACAAGGACTTTCATAAAAAGGCAATTTCTGCCGCACGCAGGGGGGGATAAGAGCCGCGATATTTTCCCATCCTTTTCCTCCAGAACTTGATGAAAACATGAGGCCGTGCGCAGGCAGGGAGCAGAAAATGATCATCTCACAGCAGGCGGCCGCGCCTGTACCCAGCGCGCCATCGAGCGGGAGGGGGCCGCTGGGTCTGGGCCTCTGAAGGATGGTCTTTTTTTCTCAGGCCCGTGGGGTCCCTTCCTCCCCTGGGGGACCCCATCGCTGCCCTCTCTACGGCCCTCCCACTGGGATGGTCTCAGATGCTCCTCGTTCCCTGGGTGCCCTCTCCATGAACTTGGCGTTTGCTGTGGCCACACCCCATGGGGAGGCAGGAGGAGTGAAAGAGGTCCAACCACCACGACTTCTGAGCAGAGCAGATGTCCAGAGGCACTGGCAGGTCCAAGTTCAAGGGCCTCTTGCTAACTGTTCGAACTTGGCAAAGAACAAACGAACTTGGCAAAGAACATTCCTCCTGGACCCGACGCTCCAGGGGACTCAGGGGAAGGCTGGGGCGCGTTCCCACCCCACAAAATCCCCTCCGCCTGCTCCTTTGTGGGAGTATCGGCTCCTGCAAACGTTTGTTTTCATGAAGAAGCGAGTCCAACAGCCACAGAGATGGGAAACCACCGGCTGTGTGACCTTAAGCAAGTCACCCCACCTGTCTGTGTCCTGCCCTGCACGGTAGGAAGAGGGACGCCTCCTGCATTTGGCTGTTGGAGAAGCGCAAGGAATCACCTCAGAGCAGACAGCATGCCTCGCGTACAAGAGTCCTGTAGCCCCCGATGGGCTGATTCAACTGGAAAGGCAGATGAAGGTGAACAAAGAGGTGGGAAGGCAGGGGGTCAGGGAGGGGGAGTGGGGGCCGCCCAGAGGTGGCCTGGGAGTGTCCTGCTTTTGAGTCCACGGCAGAAAGACCGCCGCCGAGGTGGGCTGGAAGTCACAGCAGGGCCGGCTCCGGGCATGCCGCCTCTGCAGGCACCCAGGCCACGCGGACCCTGGGGCTGGGTTTCATGCTCCGGTGTCATGATCTTCGCATTCATATAATTTTTAAAAAAATATATTTTATTGATTTTTTACAGAGAGAAAGGGGGAGGGATAGAGAGTTAAAAACATCGATGAGAGAGAAACGTCAATTCAGCTGCCTCCTGCACACTCCCCACTGGGGATGTGCCCGCAACCAAGGTACACGTCCTTGACCGGAATCGAGCCTGGGACCCTGGAGTCTGCCGGCCGACGCTCTATCCACTGAGCCAAACCGGTTAGGGCGAATTCATATAATTTTTGAACAAGGCCCCCACATTGTCCTTGTGCTCTGGACTCTGAAAATTATGCGGCCGGTCCTGAGTCTCAGCCGCCATCGGCGGTCCCTGTCCAGCTTCCACATCCACAGAGCAGGGCCCTTGGATGGTGACAACATCGATGCTAACGGTGACAGCTGTGCTCTCCCGAGGCGCCCCCCCCCCGGGCTGTGCTGGGCACTTTCCCGTGCCCGGCACGGCGCTTGGCACTAAATAAGCGTGTGTTGAACAGCCTGGTAAGGTTTGGACTCTACACCCAATGCTCCCCCCGACCCGTCCCCCCGCCCACCCTGAGCGGGGAGGGGTTCCACCCCAGGGACTTGGAGCCACCAGTCCTGGGTTCAGAGCCTCACCCTCCCGCTCACCAGTCATGACTCTGGGCAAATTCCTGTGCTGTGCTGTGGTGACGTCACGGGTAAACGGGGATAATAATGGCACCTCTTTTCTAGGTTATTAGGGAATTAAATGAGATACTAGGTGGTGAGCACCAGGCCAGGCACCATCGCTGCTCTCTCTCCAGCCCTCCCACTCTGATGGTCTCAGACGCTTTACAATCATCACTGTGAACACGCATGGGTTTATTCGTTGAGCACCTACTATGCGCCACGTCCTGTGCTAGGCTCTGAGCATTCAGTGGTGAACAGGACAGAGATACCTTCCTGGGCCTCGCAACCCGAACAGGAAGGCAGAAAAGAAAACAGCAAAGGCTTCTGGGTAACACGGTAGCGAGAGACCCAGGTAGAGAGTGGGGGCCCTTTTTGGGGGGAGAGGGGGAATGAGGAGGTTATTAATGAGGTGACCGATTGTTCCAACTCAGACACGGAACTCTTTATGAGCCAGAGCCATAGATTTCAACCTCACCCCCCTATTAGGGAAGGGGATGGTTTTCCAGCGATTTCCAGATGCTTCCCCCCAAGTCCACGCCTGGAGTAGAAGCTGAGTCACCCCCACCTCCAGGAGGGCAGAGGACCCCAAACAGAGCCCCTCTCCCAGGAGCCTGGGACCCCACCCCGGGGCTGGCGAGCGCGAAGAACAAATAGAGAGGGAAATGAACAAATGATCCCGATAATTTGTTTAAGAAGAGGGGGGACCAGGCACCCAAGAAAAATGATCTCCACGAAGACGGTGGGTCTCTAATGAATGTGCGGGTAATGAAATCAGCCCGCTCAGGCCACGGTTGGCCCCGATCGTCCCCGGCCTAGATTAAAAAATGGAACATCTGTGATGATTTAATTTACATCTTAATAACAAACAGGCCTCCAGAAACCCGCGGATAAATGCCTTTTATTGCCTGCGTATCTTTTGCACCGCAGCTTGAATGAAAACTCTGGTAATTAATTGTTTTAAGCGATTCTATTAAAAAGTGTCTGCGAGTGCTGGGTGCGGAATGTTTATGCGGCCCTGGCTGCCACAGGAATACAGAGGAGCCCGGAGCGCACCCGCCCGGATGAGGCGCCTTTATTTCTTCGCCACAGTCACCGCCTTAAAGACACTTGGTCCTTAGTTACTTATTTTTTTTTTCCCCCCCAAAGAGAGAGATGCAAACCCCACTCATTTCTCTTCCACTTTTTTTTTCTTTCAAATCTTGATGGCCAGGCTTGGAATGGACAAAGGGATGTCCCCTCCCCCCCGGCGGTGTATTTGATATTCTCCTCCCATCGGAGCAGGGACTGTGGCCACAGAGTTTCCTATGTCCAACCCTCAGGTTCCCAATCCGAGAAATGGGGGCATCGCTAGGTGCAGGCTGAGTTGTGCGAGTCCGGGCCTCTCTGGAAAAATCATTCCCCGATGCAAACTGAGCAGGTCGGATACGCCAGGCAGGGCGCTGGCCTGGGCGGGGGAAGCGGCCAGCATGCTGTCTGGCGTCTGCCATTTGTGGGCGCCCATTGGGGGGTTGGGAGCAGGCCATCCTCGTGCAATAAATGCACCACCTTCCGCAGCTAGTGTCCCAGCCCCGGCTGCACATGACAATCCCCTGGGGAGCTTCCAAAACAAACCCAGGCCCCCACCCAGCCCTCAGAGGTCCTCAGTCCATGAGCCTGGGGCGGAGTCCTGGCATCTGCATTATGGAAAGCCCCCACCTCAGGGGGTCCTCCCGGCAGCCAGGGCGGAGAATCATGGCTTCCCATGCAGGCATGGGATTCCCAGACATTTCCGACACAGCTCATGGGTGCTTTTCCATAGGGTGGTCTGTGGGGGCCTCAATGAGCAAATGACGTTTGAACAACAACCAGAGGAGATGAGGGAGGTGGCGAGGCAGATGTTGAGAGGAAGAATGGTTCTGGCTGGGGAAACAGCCAGTGCAAAGGCCCTGGGGCAGGAGCATGCCTAGCTTGTCAGTGGAGCTGGAGCAGAGCAAGGAGGGGGGAGTGGAAGGGATAAGGACAGAGGGGGCGCAGGGCCACCACCAGGACTTGGGCTGACCTCCTGTGCGTCTTAAAACCCTTGGACTAGAAATAGTGCTCCCACCCACCCGTTTCTCACCCTACAGGTATCGGGGCAGCACCGCCCAAGCTGAGGTGCGTGGGAAGGCTTCCCTTTCCTCTCCACCCTCCTTCCCTTCAGGAGCAACCCCAGTGGTCCCACCCGTGCAGGATGCTCTCCCCGTTCCTGGTTTACAGAGGAGCAAAGGGAGACTTACTCAGGTGGAGTCTTTTGCCCACAGCCTCCCACACAGGACCCAGGACTGGGGGGAGGGGGGGGAGGGGGGAGGTAGGGGCAGGCTCCATTGCAGGGCCAGCCCCCGGGGAGACCGAGGCTGCATGGTGAGGAGCAGCAGATTCAACTTCTCTCTCCTCTTACCTACATCTCCCGGGGACATTCAAATGCATTTTAGGAAAAATTAAAGTGCTGTAGCGCTTTCCTCAGTGGGAAGTAAACGTATGAGACTCATTATCCCCAGAGGTGGCGCGGGCTAAAAATACACGCTGGCTCGCCCAGGGCTGCGATGAAAAGCAGGCACAATGGGTTCCGAGAGAGCTGTGCGGGAGGCGGGGGTGGGGGGGTGGGGGGGCGCGGCACGAAGAGGCGAGGTCACGGAGGGCAGGGGGCACTCCCCTCCCAACCCCCCTGGGAGAGCCGTTCAGGAGCCGGCTCAGAGGAGGGGCCCTGGGACTTAAGGGACCCGCAGGCCGGGGTGGGGGCCTCTGCGGCCATGGTGTGCACGGCCTGGGCAGAGCTCCCCGCCTCTCTGACCGCAGGCTCCTCTTCTGTGGAACAGGGGAAGCCGGAAGTCTCGCCGTTTGGAGATTAGATGAGGTGATGCCTGTCACCGGTTGGCACGGTGTTGCTTAGCAGTGCAGGCGTTTGCTCCATATCTGTCTCTCCGTCTGCCCAGTGGGTGCCTGGCACACAGGAGACCCTCAGAGGGCATTTGTGGGCCACCAGCTTCTTGCCTGGCTAAGGGTGACCTCTCACACGGGTCACCATTTTAGTCAGTCCTCACAACACCCCCAGGAAGGGATGCTCGTTCTTAGCATCCACGTTGAGGCACAGAGAGGCGAGCGGGCGTGCCCCAGCCGCACAGCTCAGACTTGGCAGAGCCGGGGCTCCAGCGCAGGTCTGCCCGGGTCCCGGGCTGCAGTTTTGAGTCACAGTTCTAGAGCGCTCTCCCCGGCGCCCTCTCTGACCTCCGACAATAATTCTAAGTTCCAGGACGCCTCGGGACCCAAGGCCTGGCTATCGGCCTGTGGCCTGCGAGCCGGCCATTTCAAAACGCAGCCTTGCGGTCCCCCTCCCTGGGTGACGTCACTGGCTGGGCACCGTGCCCCTCCGCGCCCCCACCAGCTGGCCAGCTCGGTCCGCATCACCGTCCATCTGCAGCTGGTGGAACTGACTCAGAATCCCCCGCCTGCAGTTCCCCAGGTCTGGCGGCCTGGTGATGTTTTCCCCCTTTGCTGTCAACTGTTACCCATCAGTGGATTTCTTTCCAACCAAATCACCTTTCCCGGTTTCCCGGGAAAGGGTGACAGTTTGCAAGGCCTGTAATTCTCTCCCGAGTCAAGATTTGCTCGAGAGGAATGGTTTTCCCCGTGTCGCATGAAGTTTGCAGGAGAGAGAGGAGGAGGAAGGAAAGAAAAGGAGCCCTGGCCGGTGTGGCTCAGTGGATAGAGCGCCGGCCTGTGGACTGAAGGGTCCCGGGTTTGATTCCCGGTCAGGGGCACATGCCTGGGTTGCAGGCTTGATTCCCAGTAGGGGGCGTGCAGGAGGCAGCAGATCAATGACTCTCTCTCTACATTGATGCTTCTCTCTTCCTCTCCCTTCCTCTCTGAAATCAATTTAAAACATATTACAAAGAAAAAAAGCATCTGTCAGATTTGGAGTGTGTGTGTGTGTGTGTGTGTGTGTGCACATGTAAGTGTGTGCACAGGCATGTGTGTGTGCATGAGTGTGTTTCCTGCCGCCCGTCCATATTCCCAGGGACTTCGTTTGCACTAGTTGCTACCATTAAAGCCCCATGCTGCAGCCAGGTATAAATCAAAGTTCCTTTACATTTCACCAGAAAGCTGTACATATGACTGTCTTTACTCAGCAGGCACCCATAAAAGATATGTGGTCGCCTTTGGCGGGAGAGGCAGAAATAAGCAATTTGGGATCTTCAAAGATAAAAGACAATAAAAGTAATTAAGATAATTAACCACCCCGAAGAGAGAAGGATTTACTGCGGTAAATTTTGTATTTTGTTTCGCGTGGCAATATCACAGCTGCCACTCTGTTTAATATACAGCACATCGAGTCTCTCGCTGTCAGAAAGCATATATAATAAAAGATCTTTAAGGGAAAAGGAGGGAGGGGAGAAGGACGGGGGCTGCGATGACAATTTTTTCAAATCTGGTTAATGGGGTGAGGAGCCAGGTGCCCGGGCGCCCTTGGCATCTCGCGGTTTGTGGTGATGCCGTTTTAGTCTCTCTGCAGCCCTGTAGGGTTCCCTTCCGCCGCCCCCTGGCAGGCCGTCCCTCTCCCTGGGCCCCGTGTCACCAACCGGAGTCAGCCTTTAGTCTTGCTGCCACCGTGCGTCGCCACCAGCACAGAAGAGGTGGCTCCAGCATCCCAATGTGACTGTATCCCTCTCCTGGGTGCTCCATCCGGGCTCTCTCCGGGGCCCTCGGGACTCAATCCGAGCCTGACATGCAAGGTTCTCCAAGATCGGGAGCCTGTCTCAGCCCCCGCCCCTCACCCTTCTTTCAATGTGGACACTGAGCACCGTCAGGTCTTCTAAGGGATGTGATGTTTCTCTCCGCTCTCCTTTCTCTCCTTTCGCCCCACCAGCCGTCTGCCAAATTCCTTCATCAGTCAGCTCCAGTGTGACTAGCACCTGGAAAATGCCCCTGAAAGACCTCCCCCCCCCCCCCCCGCCCATGGGCTCCCCTACACTCCCGTGCTCTTTGGTCATCCAGGTGGAATCATTCCTAACCCATTTTAGCATAATTTTCCATCCATTTGTCCCCACGTTTAATGGAACAAGGACTTAGCCCCTGTGGGGTGCCAGTTACTGCGCTAGTTGTTATAGATTGAGCTGTACATTCATTCGTTCAAAAACGATTTACTGAGCACCTAGTATGTTCCAGGCGCTGTTCCAGGTTCTGACAAAAAGGTAGCTGTGAAATGAAGAGACCCAACATCTGCCCTCGAGAAGCTGAAATTCTAGGAGGAGGCGGGCGGGGGGGGGGGGGGGGCGGGGGAGAGGGTGACAGATGATAATCCAGGAACAAGTAAATGTGAGAAACAGTGATGAGGGCTAAGAAGAAAAAGAAAGCAGAGAAGAAATAAAGAGATTAGAGTCCAGCAGAGACCGGAGAGAGGGGAGGGAAGGGGCGGAGCAGCAGAGGACCCGGGTGATTGTGCTGAGCACAGGGTGTGTGCCTGAGTACACGCATGCGCACACATACACACACACAGGAACACACACACACACACACAAGTAGACCTATACAGTCTGGGAATATCTCTTTATTGAGTGAATAAATGAATGAATGAATGAATGAATGAATGAATGAATAGATGGATGGATGGATGGATGAGTGTAAATGGGACTAGCAAAAGCGAGAGGCTTGTGGGCAAATGGATATCATGGGGTAAAACCATAGGCACAATGGAAGCACAGCGTATGGAAGAGCTGCAGGAACCTGCTGGAAGAATCGAGAAGGCTCCCAGAGCAGACACTGCCCCCCTGGCCCAGACACACCCCATTCTAGGTGCCCCTCTGGCCATTTCCCTCCGAGTTCCTCCTCCTCTCTGAGACCCACCCACTGCCCTCCTGCCTGCATCCCCAGGGAGACGCCGAGCCGAGAAGCCCGCCAGCACCATGTAAATCTAGACCCAAATGAGGCGGGCGCCTCAGCTCTCGCAATAATTAGACTTCAAGTGGCCCCCATAACTCAGCAGCTAATTACCTCGCTGGCTCCGCCAGCGCGGCCCTCCGAGGCAGCCAGCCCATTTCCCTGGCAGACCGGCTCATAAAAATCCCCGAAAGCACGTGGATTTACTGTATTTATTTATTGGGATTTGGAGAAACGGGCCTGGTACCCAAGGGCTCCCGGGTGTGGGGACATAATTTTGAAACGCAGGTCATTAAAATAAGGGAGAAGGACAAGGAACGGTGGCGGCTCCTGCTCTCCAGGTAGCGGGAGAGATGCCGCTGGCAATTTGTTTCTGGATGGAAGGCGATGGAAGCCACGCGACGATGCCCCAAACGAAGGGTCGGCGAGGCCCCTGGTCCCCTGTCCCATCTCCCCAGCAGGCTGATTCCCACCAAGGGCTTTTGCACTTGCTGTTCCCTCTCTCTGGACCTCTGTTCCCTATACACCTTGGCAGGATGGTTCTTCTCAATGCTTAGTTTCCAGCAGTGAGAGTCCATATCTAGGTCCTGGAGTGGAGTTAGGAGACCCGTCTCCCTGGCTTGGGGTCCTAGACTCTGCTCCTGCCCTAACCTCCCAGAGACAGGCTCCTGGTCTGTAGAGCAGGGAGGGTAATACCCGCCCCGAGACACTAATGATGGGAGAACTCGTATAAAGCACCTCCCACCCGGCCCTGGCACTCAGGAAGTGCTCCACAAGGACTAAGAGAAGGTACGTGTTGGGCGTATTTCACATGCTGGACCCTGTGATGGCCCTTTACCGGGGCCACCTCCTGTCCTCCTTCCACCAAGGGCGAGACAGGTGCCATCCCATCTTCAAGTTGACAGGAGACAGGCACAGAGAGGCCTTAGTCACTTGTCTGCGGGCATCCAGCCAGCCAATGGCCGAGGCAGCATTTGAACCCAATTCCATCTGAGGTCAGAATTTGAGTTCTATGTCCTTCTATCTGGAATGTGGTTTCTTTGCCTATAAAGTGGTCACCTAGCAAACCATTGGTGTGCGCTGGGCAGAGCTGGGGTAGGGATATACATGAGTGAATGGAAGGTTGGACAGAAGAGGGAATGGATGAGTGGCCAGATGAGTGGGTAGATGGCTGGATGCTGGATGGATGGAGGATAGATGGATGGATGGAGGATTGATGGATGGATGGAGGTGTTATTGGCAGACGTGGAGTTCTTGGGGTGCTATCAGGAAAAGAATTTCCCGAGGCCCCCACAGGAGGATGGAGTTTTGTGGAAAGCTTTATTGATGATGTGACATCAAGGGGGTTGCCCTCCAAGGTCCCCTGTCTGTCTGGCTCGCCATGGACGAAGACCAGTCTTGTCTAGCGCAGGGCTAGGATGAAGGCCGCTGCCCTGGTTTCCGCTCCATATTAAAGTCCAGTGCAGTCCAGCATCTGGCTATCTTGGTCCATTGTGTGCAGCTGCCTAAGGCCACACGGCTATGGAGAGAGAACAGGCAAGCAGACGGTGAGTGCGGATCCCGGTCACGGAGCGAGAGAGAGCAGGAGCAAGAGCGAACAAGAGCAAGGGAACTCTGGGGATTGTAACTTTCCAAGATTTCGCTCACTTGCCATGGCTCCATCCTCCTAGTCAATGATCTTTTCCCCAGTCAAGTGCCTTCCCTTCATCATCAGGACTTCACTGCGCATGTGCCAGGCTCCCCCTTCATTCATCCCTTCCCCCAGGCTCTGCAGGGAACAAACCGGTGGTTCCCTGTGGAGCATGAAGCTGTAGCTTCCTGGGGAAGTTGCTCAGATGACCGTGCTGCTAATGTCTGGCTTCCCCTGTGTTCTCTTCCTACTGTTAAACTAGCTAGTTATGATGATAACAGATGGATGGATGCTGGATGGATGCTGGATGCATGGGTGGATGGATGGATAGATGGATGGATGCATGGATGGATGCATGGATGTATGGATGGTTGGATGCCTGGATGAATGGGTGGATAGATGCTGGATGCATGCATGGTTAAATGGATGGATGGATGGATGGATGGATGAATGGATGGATGCTGGATGCATGAATGCATACATGGATGTATGAATGGTTGGTGAGATAAATGGATGGATGGATGGGAGGGTAGGTGCATTGGTGAGTAGGTACATGTGTAGATAGTTGACATGTATGTGGAGGAGTGGGAGGGTGGCCAGTTGAGTGAGCAGGAGGGTGGAGAGCTGAGTGAGTAGATGGGTGGGTGGAAGGAAGGGAGGGAGGAAGGAAGGGTAGATGAACTTGAAATACTCCCTGCATGCGGCAAGTGCTGTTTGCACCCTGATAGGCCATGCCTGTCTCTGAATGACTACAGTGTCTCCCCGTCCCCTGCAGGCACATGACACAGCCTCCGGTTCTCAGGACTCCAGGGCTCCCACCCGTGCACGCCTCTCTGTTCTCCCTAGGTCTCTGTCTCTCTCCCTGTCACACACACACACACACACACACACACACACACACACACACAGCAGCAGCACAAAGCCTCCTCCACAAATGCTCGGGGAACAAAGAGACCCAGGAGAGGGTCCCTGGGGCTTCTCTCATTAGCATATCAATGCAGGCCCCAGAGCAGAGGGATTTGGAGACTTGGATTTTGCAAAGCAAATTATTCATTCCATCCTGGGACCTCCCCCAAAACAACCTAAAAAGGGGGAAATTATATTCTCTTTTCCTTGCTTTGTGTCAAAAAGATGTCTGCCCTGAGCGCCTCTTGCTGTTTTGCAAAGATCTTCCCCGTACGGCGGGGAGCTCAGCGGCCGCCCTTCGCTGCTCCAGGCCTACGTGTCTGCGTGTCCCCAACCCCGGTGACCACACTGCAGGTGTCTCTGGAGGCAGACAGACCTGAAAGCAACGGTGTGACTCCGGGCTCCACACCTATCTCCCTGGGCCTTGGGTTCTGCCCTGGACTCGGGTGAAGGAGGTCTTCTTGGCAGGGGCTGTTCATTCAGCAGTATTTGCTGCGCACCTACTGGGTGCGGTGCACAGGGGCTCCACAGGGGGAAATCGCACTGGAATCCAGCAGAGGCTGCTGTGAGGACTAAAGGGAATGGCACAGGCAAATCAATAAGTCTCGATGAGTAAGTCTTTACAATCGTGACGTGGATAACACGCCTCCCGCAGGGGGGGAAGGAGTAACAGGGCCCCAGGCTGAGCCAGGCTCCTGTGGGTGCTTCTCCCTGAAATCTCTGTAGTTGGGGGGCACACTGAGATCTGGTGGAAAGGGCTCCAGGACCAGGGCGGGGTCTTAGTCCCCCCCCCCCCTTTCCTCTCACTTGCTGTGTGACCTTGGGCAAGTCACTTGCTCTCTCTGGGCCACAGTTTCCTGACCTAGAAATACCTAGATTGGCTTTGCCAGTAGCTCTCCACCTTTACAAATAGACACCTGCCATTCTTCCTTTTGTCTTTAAGAAAAATGATTAGAATAAACATTGAGATGCATGGTCTCATACAAGCACCACCGACCCTGAGCGGTAGCACTCTCAACATCCCCATTCTACAGACCACAAAACTAGGAGGCCCGAGAGGTGAGGGTTCATGGTTCATAGGCAGTGCCCACCCTCAGACCCTGTCTGCCTGCCACCAGGCCTGTACCCCTAACTTATTCCCCTCGTTGTATGTTTTTCGCAATGACGTGACTACCCCAGAACGCAATTTTGAAACTTGCTTCTATACTGCTTAACACAACATGAGTATCTTCCCATGTCATTCGGGATTCTAGGCCTTCACACATCAATAGCAGCATTGGGTCTCTATGTTTGAGGGGGGGAAGGGGAGAGAGGCAGAGCTAGCCCCCCTCCATGGGCTTTTGGGCTGACCCTGGATCAAAATCATTTTAAGGCCAAAATATGGTGCAGTCCCTCCGGGGGGGGGGGGGGGGGGGGGAGGGGGGGAGGGGAGTTGTCTTTTTAGAGCCTGTGTTTGGGGAGTATAATGTATGACACGAGTGATTAGGTATTTACCAAGTGGCAACAAGAACACGTGTTCTATGCATTCCGGTGGCACATGCTGCCATCCTTGGAACGATGGGCGGATTTGGGGGTGAAAGACACAGGGTGAGTCCATGGAGGAAGATGGGGAGCAAACAGACATAAGCATCCTGGGTCTCTTCTTCCTCCAACTCTCATTTCCCCACCCCTACTCCTGGCCCAGCAACCCCCCACACCCCCTTACCCATTGACAGCCCAGCTGGCAGGGGCATCTGATCTCCTGGAGGGAGCCCGAATCAGCCAGCCAGCAGTGACAGCCCCTCCCAATGACTCCGGGATATTCACCTCTAAGTGCCCTGGGGCAGCGGCGGGAGCGAAGGAAAGATGCCCTGTCCTCGGAGCAGGCTTCTGGGGCTCGCACTGCCATTATTTCACTCATTGGCTGACCTTCAGCAAGCCACTATATACTCTTCAGGCCTCAGTCTTTTCATCTGTAAAATGGGTATAACATCAATGCTCAATAACCACTTTCCCTGCCACCTTGGGGCTAAAATAACGTAGCTTCTCAAAGCCTCAGTTTATTCGCCTATAAAATGGGTCCATAATGATAATGGACCTCACCAAGTTGCTTTGAGTCTTCAGTGCAGTGAGAGAAGAATAAGTCGGCAAATTTTTTCGGTAAAGGGCCAGATAGTAAATATTTTCAGCCTTGCAGGCCAGATGGCCTCTGTTGCATCTACTCAGCTCTACCCTCTTAGCACCAAAGCCGCCTTAGACAAAATGCAAATGAATGAGCGTGGCTGAGTGCCAATAAAACTTTATCTACGGTCACAAATGTGAATTTTGTGTAATTTTCAGATGTCACAGAATAACATGCTTTTCTTTAATGCTTTTCAATGATTTACACATGTAAAAGTTATTTTTAGCTCATGATCCTACACAATCAGACACATGGCTGTAGCCTCTGACACATACAAGTTGCACTGTACATGGCACGCAGGCCCTCAGGAAACGTCCATTCTCTCCATTTCCACTTAAGTTCTACAAAGAACTCTTGAGTCTTTTGTCCAATATTATGTCCACATCCATGAGACCCGGGAGAGCTGGCTGCTGGCTTTCTGAATAGAAATCTTCTAAGATGAGATATTTGCATTCGTCTCCAAAATCACTCTTCCATAGATGGCCAGTCGATCAGACAGTGGTTTCACAATGAAATAAAAATATTAAAATATTCAAGCGAACACATATCAATGCTCATTTTTACCATCTTTACCTTCTTAAGTGTTCACAACACCCTCTGAAGTAACTGTTAATATTCCCGCCCATTTTTCAGATGGGAAAAGTGAGGCCAGAACCTTGGAGTCACGCAGCCAAGGCTCGTACTGCTGGGCCTGACTGAGCAGAGCCAGGATTTGAACCCAGGCTGTCTATGGTACCAACCAAGGTCTTTCCGCCTCTGCCAGGGTGGAGGTCACAGCACCAAAGGCCATCAGCCCCTGTCTTCCAACATCCCCGCAGACACCCCACCTCCCTGCTCCCCACAGTCATACCCACCCCCATGATTCAGTGAAGCTGAGCTCTTTTCCCGGCAAGAACATTATTCTCCCAGAAAATCGAGGTTCTGATGTTGAGAGGGTTTGGCGGGGAGGTGGCAGGCAAGAAATCAGCACACAAGCAATTAAAACAAATAAGATTTTTAAAAATATATATTGCTGCTTCTGCACGCGCGGGCTGCAGATGGAGGCGGAGGGCTGCGCAGATGCTGGGTGCTGTTCTGTCACAGGGACGCGGGGACAAATTCCGCTAATTGAACCCCCATGTAGTGCAGGGAGTGGGGGGAGCTCGGGAGTTATCCATCTCCCTGGCAGGCTCATTCCGGGAGGCGAGCGAGGGAGGCCGTACAAGACTAATATCTCCGCCACAGCAGCATGGCGAGCAGGACACCCTCGTTTATTTTTCGGGATTTTTTTTTTAAATAGGACTGACGTGGCAGTTTTCCCCCTGATTTTTCAAAGCTACACTTATTTACTGCTCTTTGTGCGTCTGCAGACAAAAAAAAAAAAAGCGAATCGAAGTCTTGGCTTCTTCAAGAGCCGATGGCAGAGGAAGATCAGAAAATGGAATTATTGCATGGTCTTTAAAAAAAAAAAAAATCAAAGTCTGTGTTTTATAGTCACATACGATTAAAGCAGATTCTAACTGCGCAGAAGGGCATACAATTGAAAGGTTAACTGCTCTTCTTAAAAATACTTTTCCATCTGACAAATACTTTTGAGCACCTACTATGTGCAATGTTTTTTTTGCACCTACTATGTGCTGAACTCTGAGGTTATAGATGTGAATGACCAGCAAAGTCCCTGACCATTTGTGTGTGTGTGTGTGTGTGTGTGTGTGTGTGTAAAGAGAGAGAGAGAGAGAGAGAGAGAGAAACATATATGGTATACATATATGCTTATCATACCTATCCATTACATATATATATATATATATATATATATATATATATGTCTTACATACACAATTATCTTTTTTAAATGAATTAGATCATACCAGGCACTATGTTCTGTACCTTAGAGTAATTTTTTTAAAATTTAACAATAGATGTGGGGCATTTTCCATTTTAACAAATAAAAATCTGCCCTGTCTTGTTCTAAACAGTGGTGTGATACTCCAGAGCTTGCCTGTAACAACAATGCAATGAATCCCCTATCGGTGGACACGTGGGTTGCTTCCAGCTGCAGGCATTGCAGCCAGTGCTCCTGTGAACATCCCTGTGCCAAAGTCCTGTTTCCATAAACGTGGAAGGAGCTCAGAGAGGACCCCCATGGCCGTCCCCCGTGTTGCTGACCTCAGAGGCCTGGTTCTCCCCCAGGGCGCACAGTGGGACTGCACTTCCTTGCCCACTTGGAGGTGGGCGTGGCTCCTGGACCGGCTTCAGTGTCATCTGTCACATCCTCTGTGCGTGGAAGCTGCAGGCTGCTATACTCTTCTCTTTGTTCCTTCTGCCTCAGTGAACAGCCAGGCTCCGGAAAGTGACTCCTCCGCCCACCAAAGCTCTAAGCTACAGGTAGAAATGCACAGCAGACCCCCCCCCCCCTTCCCCAGCCAACCTGCGATGAGCATGTAGGGTAAGCCTGAAGCAAAACCTGTTGTCTCACACCATGGAGACTGTGGGATTATTTGTTACTGCATCAAAACCCAGTTTATCCTGACGGATACAAACTTCTACAGTTCCTCCATGTTGTAGGCAGGGAAGGGAAGGCTGCATTTACTTATTCTGATGGCTCAGTTTAAGTCTTTCGATGGCTCTCACCACCCGAAGATGAGAACTCAGACTACTTAGCATATTATTAATGGGTTTTGGTGACTTTATAAGAAACACCAACCATGTCAGTATTATTTCCACCAAGATCAAGAGCATGGACTCTATCTTATTCATCTCTCCCCGTGTCTCATATAGCACCCGGCACATGGTGGATGTTAGGTAAATGATTTATGAATGAATGAATGAATGAATGAATAGATGAATGAGTGATCTTGACCTTCCAGCCCTGTCCACTACGGCACTGGCCTTTCCTTTCATAGTCCTTCCCTGTATCTCCTCACTGAACATCTAATACTAGTACGTGATACGAGGTTTCCCTGCTCGGCCTCAGATATAAATGGGCAGGAGAACGATGTTAGACAGCAGGTTCCAGGGTGCCAACGTGATTCCTTTAAAGAAATCATTAAGGTCTGCACGGTAAAACAGTAAGGCAGTTTGGCAGTTCCCCAAAAAGTTAAAGAGGGAATTACCATATGACCCAGCAATTCCACCCCTAGATATATATATAACCAAAAGAATTGAAAACAGGTGTTCAAACAAATCCTTGTCCACCCACATCCAAAGCAGGGTTATTCACAATAGCCAAAAGGTGGAAATAGCGCAAATGTCCATCAGCGGGTGAGAGGATAAACAGAATGTGGTGCATCCACACAATGGAATATTATCCAGCCATTAAAAAAGCATGCACTACGGCTCCCTGCTCCACCATGGACGGGCCTTGAAAACAACATGCGAGGGGAATGAAAGAAGACAGACACGAAAGGTCACATGGCGTGCGATTCCATTCATCTGAGAGGTGCCAAACAGGGAAATCCAAACACACAGAGTGCAGATGGGCGGACGCCAGGGGGGGGGCGGGGGAGACGGGAGAGTGACCGCTCATGGGTCATCTGCAGTGATGGGGATGTTTTGCAAGGAGATGGGGGTGACGGTTGCACAACATTGTGGATGCACTAAAAGCCACTGAAGTGTTTGCTTTAAAACGGTTAATTCCATTTCACCTCCATTTCATTTTTTTTTTTTTTTTTTTTAAAAAAAGCAAAATCAACAAGTAAGGCAGCCGGCACATTCCTCCCAGGCTCGCTTCCTGAATGCGGCAGGGCAGACATCCTGAGCGATCGAGATCGTGTCCAGACACTAAGCAGCCTGTTTTCCCCGAGGGTAACGCCATCGAGGGGACAGAAATGAAATGTAGGGAGTCCGTGGGGTGCAAATACTAGAGAGAGACGGAAGAGGGAGAGACAGGGCCACAGGGGCAGAGACACAGAGACAGGGAGAGACACCTGAAGGGAGGGCGAGAGAAACAAAGATAAAGAGAGAGGAAGACAGGGAGGAAGAAATAAGGAAGAGGGGTGAGGAGGGAGGGGAGAGGAAGGAGGGGTCTTAGATGAATGAAGCAAGCCAGGAGGACCAGGAGCCCTGAGTACTCCCTGCTGGGCAACATGTGAATAAGGAGCTGAGAAAAAATAAGCAGAAAATCAGTTATTTTTCTCCCGGTGACAAATCCAGCCTACAAGCCAGATGGAGGAGGCTCCGCCGCAGGCCTCCGTGTGGGGGCCCAGGGGAGGAAGGCCTCCCCACCAGCCCCTCACCCCCTGGGGCGTAGACACATTCCGAGGGGCTCTCTGGAATGACCGGAGGGTGGGCCGCCCGTGCTGTGTGGGCCTGGGCAGAAGCTCTCCCCGCTGTGAGCCTCCTGTGCCCGCCTCTTCTGTAATTAGAGCCAATTGTATTTACCGAAAATGACCCCAGAAACTTGCCCAACAGGAAGTGCAGGCCATCCCTTTTCCCTTAGAAAGTGGGCGGGCCTTTGCAACTGCATGGACTTGAACGAATGCATGACTTCTGAGACAAGGTCATGAAAGGTTATGGGGCTGCCGCCTGGTGCTCTCTTCTGGTTGGTCCTCGGGACCTGGCTGCCATATTGTGAGGAAGCCCAAGCCATGCAGAGAGAGGCCTCAGCCGTATGCAAGCGTGTCACCCAACAGCCCCAGCGCAAGTCTCAGCCCCCAACCCCCATCCTGACATCCACCACAGGTGTATGAGGGAACAAGCCTTCAGAAGTGTCCCACCTGCAGCCTTTGAGCTGTCCCTGCTGATCTCTGCCCCACTCCCAGATGCATGAACAAAGTCAGTATCATCGTTTTAAGCCACTAAGTTTTGGGGTGGTCTGGGACATGGCAATGGACAACTGGAAGGAGCAGCAACGTGCCTGACTCGCTGGCATCACTCCCAACATGTGTACTGCTGACAGAATGGGGGAATCGATGTATAAATAACATCCTCAAAAGGAACCGCTTCCCTGCACAGCCCCAGCCATTGGATCAGGAAAGTTTAGTAAGACCCAAGCCTCAGAGTCTGAGGGGCCCCCAGTGTGCCCATTGGAATCACCCAGGCGATGGACATAATTACCTAGGCCAGCCCACCCCCTGAAGATTCTGGTGCAAAGGTGCCGGGCATAGGTCTTTCCTTAAAGCTCCTGGAGATTTCGCAGAGTCTGAGAGCCCCTGATAGAAACTTCACTCCCCACTGGCACCTGGGGATATGGAAGGGTTCCTGGGTTCAAGGACTTGCCTAGGCTTCCTGTCAGTTCCTCCATGGGACAAGCTTGTTGCTACCTCAGGACCTTTGCACAAGCTGTACCCTCAGCCTCTACGCTTTGCAGGCTCCCTAGCCTTTCCTTGGGCTTCAGCTTAAATACCACTTCCTCCAGGCTGCCTTTTGCCGATTGCTTTGCCTTTCTTCCTCTTCCCTTTCACTGTCCCCTATTCTTTTCCTTTGTATAACATTTTTCCATTTTGCATTCATTGGTGTGTTTTTTACTTACTATGGGTTATGCGCTCGCCCCCCCCCCCCCACACACACACATACACACACCACCACCACCACCATCACCACCACCACCACTAAACTGCGAACCTACCTGAGCTGCAACTGTATCCGTGTCTTTTACCATTGGCCTTAGTGCTGACCAAAGTTCCTAGCACATAGTAGGCGCTCAACAAACATATAGTGAATAAATTTAATAACAAAAATTAGTTCCCCTCTCTGAGCCTCACTTTGCTGTGAGGATTACACAAGTTAATTTCTGTAAAAGGCTTAGAGAATTCTAGCTCATCTTAAATAAAGGAGCTGGCACACACACCCAAGGTTGTGCACCAGGCCTGGCCTGGAATAAATGCTCATTGTTAGTGAACAATTACTATTATTATCATTGCCGCCTTTGTTGTTGTTTACCCTGCATACAACAAAGAGTAGGAACCTAATAACATTGTGAACTCTCAAGGTGATGTAGCCTTGGACCCACCACAGGGATGGAGGACACGGCCCCTGGAGGAAGCCTCCGTGCTGGTCTGATGTGGGAGGAACGCATGGCACAGAGAGGGGAATGCACTGGCCCAAGATCACCCAGCAAGTCTGAGGCAGCTCCCGGACCACAACCCAGAATCCGAGACTCTCCCTTCCTCTCCAGCCTTGGGCAGACCGTTTCTCCTTCGTGTAATGGCCCTGGGGGCCCTGGCAAGGTCACAGAGGTCAGGCCCACCCAGGCCCCCAGCCCCAGACCCCAAGCCTGCCCCGTGGTGACCTGGGTGGCCACTTGGTGGCACTGTGGAGTCGCCACCAAGTGGCAGCCACTCCTGGAGCCCCAGTCCAGTCCAGCTGAGCCGAGAGACCTCAGAGGAGACAGAAGTAGGGCTGAAAGGGTCTCTGTGCTGATGCGCTTCCGGATGAGAAAACTCAGGCCGAGAGAGGGGCGGGCACACCTTGCCGAAGTCACACCACTAGTGTCAGAAGGAAGGAAAGAAATCGGCCTTTTATAGAACACCTACTATGCACCACGTATGCCAATATCTCCTCCAGTTCTTTCAAACACCCAGTGACAGGAGAAATGTTCTCCCCATCTTCCAGATGAGGACACTGAGGCACAGAGAGCTCAAGTGGAAATAGAGCAGCGATGGTGATCATAACATTAGCAGACAATGCTCACTGGATGCAAGTAAACAGCGGCAGTGCACCAGGCCAATCCCCCAACAAGTCCATTTCACAGAGATGGAAACTGAGGCTCGGAGAGAGGAAGCCATCTGCAGAGGTCACACAGCCACGAAGTGTCTGCTGCCACGAGAGGACTTGACTTATTTGTGCCCTCTCTCCCCAGGACCCCAGCCTCAGGCAACCCCAGGCCAGCATGGCCAGATTGGGGCCAGACCTAGGCTCCCAGGGATCCGGGAAGACCCATCCCCTTCCCCAAACCCACAGCTGGCTGGACAGGGCTGCAGGCAGGGGTCTGCGTGTCCCCTGCATTCCGTGGTAGAGTGGTCCCTGCACTTCTTCATGCAGCTCAGTAGTCCCTGGTCTAGACATGAGCAAGGGGGTGCCGATGTGTATCCCGGAATGGTCTCCAGGATGCCCGGGAGGAAGCAGATGCATGGGGGAGGCAAGGAGGAGGCTAGGGAGAGTCACTACAGAGAAAAAAACAAAAAACAACAACAAACAGAAAGATAATGAAGTAGAGAGAAGAGAGACAGTGACAGAGAGAGAATAAGAGAGGCAGAAAGAAACAGAAAAACAAATGAAAGCAGAACAGAGAGGGACCAGCAGAGCCCAAAAGACGGGGGCAAGGAAAGCTGCCAATCAAGAGAGAGAGACAGACAGAAGGGGAGAGAGACCGACAGACAAAGAGAGTCAGGAAACCTCAGGGACAGACAGAGGCAACGGGAGGAGGAGTCAGAGAGACGGAGAGGGAGAGACACGGAGACCAGAGTAAGACAGACACCCAGAGGACACCAGAGCGAGTGCCCAGCGGGGAAGGACCAGGAGGTCAGGCAGAGAGAAGCCACAGAAAAGGCAGGACTGGAAAAGGCTGAGAAAAGGAATAAAAGGAACAAAAAGATCAGAGGGGAGCAAAGAGAAGGTGAGATTATAGAAAGAGCAGAGGCAGAGAGAACTGGAGCGGAAAATGTGGGGGTTGGGGGGGGGCGGAGATGAGACAGTCAGAAGGTGGAGGCCAGGGCAGGGTAGCAGTGGGGTCAGGGCTCTCCCTCTCTGGGGATCCTGCCTGGTCCCTGGACACTGGGCAGCCAGGCCCCTCCATGTACCACCTGCCCCACCCCCTGGAGCCCTCCCCTCGCAGCAGGGGTCTGGCCAGGGTCCAGAAGGGCAAAGGCCCAGGAGGGGGCACGCACTGGAGCCCCTGGGCCCGCATCTTTCACTTCCGCCCACTCTGCAAGCCCTGAGCTCCTCGTTTGCATGAAGCAATATTCCTGTGGGGGATGCTAATGCGCCCTGCTATTTTTGCCTCTCCTGGATTGTGGTTTGCATACATTTGCATACCCTGGGAGAATTAAACTGGGATCATGTAAATGAGCCCACCAGCTTCAGGGTGAGGGGGGCTCCTGGCTCCCTGCCTCCAAACTGGCGATGCAGCCCGTTTTCCCCGGGGGGCGCCCTAGGAAGGACCCAGTGACACGGAAGGATCAGCT
Organism: Myotis yumanensis; assembly: GCF_028538775.1. NCBI lineage: Eukaryota > Metazoa > Chordata > Mammalia > Chiroptera > Vespertilionidae > Myotis > Myotis yumanensis. The sequence continues at coordinate 23,457,774 of NW_027223770.1, forward strand.
GTAGACATTTGTCATCCCAAGGCCACTGTCCACCGAGGTTTGGGGTAGTCAGAGGGAACGTACTGATAGGGACCTGTCACACCCTTCTTCAAACCGGTCAAATGGCTTTTGGGATCTTCGAATAAAAGGCAAAAAGCCCAAACCCTGCTGCAGCCCTAAGAACTAGCCCCTGGCAGCTCCTCTCAGCCGCACTGCCCCTCCCTCTAGACACGTGGAACTTGCTTTTCTCAGGGACCACCACAGGGCCTTTGCATATGCTGTTTCTATTGGCTGCAATGCTTCCCCCTCCCTTTCTTCATTTACATCTAATTCATCCTTCAGACTCCAGGTGGGGTACCACTTCCTCGGGGAAGCCCTCCTGTCATCCCCAAGTTCATCCTCCCAACTCCCCACAGACCAATGCAAAGGGTGTGCTTGGCACATAGTAAGTGCTCAATAAAGGCATCTTCTCTCTGATGACAATTTTCATGAAGGCTTAGGTTTCCAGCACTGAGCTCGTCACCTTCTTTCTCCCTGAGTGACCTTGGGCAACTTCTTACGCTGCTCTGGGCCTCTGTTTCCCCATTTGAAAAGCAAGGCGGTTGGCCCACATGAGCTCCCAGGCCCCTTTAGCATTTCACGCCACATTTTCTGTCTCTTGAACTCTACGTTTCTCCGCAGCCACGATTGGATTCACCCACTTCTCACGTGCATTGGCCCAAAGGGTCAAAAGGTTACCTTGAAAATAGAATTCCCAAAGTAGATAGAGTCCCCACGGATCCTCCATGATATTCCTCCTCCCCACCCTGCCTACGGCCCCCCCCCCCCCCCGCCTCAATAAAAGGCCTTTGGCAGTAATAGTGGTCACTGACACAGTGCCTACTATGTGCAGGCATTGCTCTACATACAACCTAGGAGATACTAGTACCTTCATTTCACATAGGAGGAAACTAAGGCACAGAGAAGTTAAGCAACTGGCCCAGGATCACACAGCTCCAAAATGGCCTAGCTGGGATTTGAATCCAGGCCATCAGGCTCTCAATCCCAGTGCCACTCACCCAGAAGGTCCAACAAACAGTGGATTATCGGGCAAGCACCAAGAGAATGTCAGGTGATGCTGGGGTGAGCAGAGCCTTCCGGGGATATAGACACTGCCCTGTTCTCAGGAGATGCCCCGGACCGGCCTCGTGGAACCCCGCTAGGAGGTCTGCTCAGCCCCCGGGATGCCAGACCGCCCCCTTCCAGCCTGTTTGTTTCAAGAAGATATTCAATGACCTCAGCCGCGATGCTCACGCGCACCCTGATGAGTTGAGAAGGGAGAAGAAGGCGCCGGCACCACGTCCTGTCAGAGATAATTAGAGGGAACATCACTTTAAAGGAAATAGGCCTGTGGCCAATTGTTCAGGATTGATTAAGCTGGTGACCAGCACCGGCAACTGGGAGAGGGGACAGCAGTCTGGCCTGATCACATCGCCTGCATTTTGCAGAGATGACGTCAACGAGGGGGCCTGGCTGGGCTGGGTAGTCAGGGTGCATGACTGGAAAGCCCCCAGCTGACACCCTCCCTGCCCTAGGGGCTGCTGGGAACTGCTTTTGGGGGGGATGTGGGACCCGATGTGCGGGAGGGGCTGCTGCTTCTCTCCGGGCAGAACAAGATTTTACGCTTTGCCAGACCGGAGGCTTCAGGAGGAAGACAACAGGTTAGGACCTTCATCTCCCAACGGTTCAGACAGTGTTTATTGAGCATCTGTCACGTGCCACTGTATCCCAGCCTGAATGCGTGTTGTCGGCAGAAAGGGCAGCGTGTGCAAAGGCCCTGAGGCAGGGGCGGGAATGGCACCCGTGAGGTCATGCAGGAAAAGCTTGGAAGGAGCCACTGGCATTTCTCAAGCATCTTCTCTGGGCCAGGCCTCGGGCTCCCTCTGCCCTGTGAGATGAAGCAGATCACAGAGGAGGAGTCTGGAGGTCAGAGAGGCGAAGTCATTGCCGAGGTCCCAGAGGTAATCCATGGTGGAGCTGGATACCTTTCTAACGTGACTGTCCCATGAGCCCAAACCCACCTGCCCCAGACCACAGCTTTCCAGCACATCAGGGCTGCAGGCAGCTATCCAATCCCCCTTGTTCATTGCACGTCATGGGAAAACAGCCTGGAGCAAGGAGGCAAACTGCATGCCGCCACGCTGAGGAGCAGGCCTGAATGCATCCTTCCCTCAGTCAGAGCATCATTCCTGGCACCCACAGGAAACAGATTCCACTGCAGTAACCCCTGGCAGAACCACCGTGCCGCGGCCAAGCAGCGTTTCTGAACTGTTTGCAGTGCACACCCCCTCTAGGATGCCCTTTGAACGTCCGTGGCTCAAATCACTTGAGTTTGTGAAATGCTGCCGACTGCACCCACTTTGGAGAGTCGTGGTGTGCATGGATCGTATAAAGGCTCTGATAAGTCCTGCTGCAAAGGAACCCGTTTCTATTTCCTTAGCCGAGCCTTTCCAAAATGGATTTGAGCACGAAATCCTTACAAACATGACCTGGGTTGGGATTTTCCAGGAGTGCTAATGGGATATAAATGGTCTTGGTAAACGAAGAGAAACTAAGATAGTCCCTCTGACCTTGGAGAAAAGAATACTGAATGCATTTCGGAGGGTGGGTGAGATAAGAAAGGATGGAGACGTATTTAAAGGACCAGGGGGCTATTTTCATGCAAAGAAAAGAAAAATCAGGATAGGGCATGGTGGCTGCCTTAAATCTCTGGGAGGGTGCCCAGGTGTCTTGTAAGGGAGATTTTTCTCCCTAGCCTCAGAGAGCCGAGTTCAGACCCATAAGCGGATGTTACTGTAGGAAAAGAGTTGGAGCTTTCACTGGGGACTGGCTGTCTTGGTAGGAAGTGAGCTCCCCGTCACCAGAAGTATGCAAGTAGAAACTGGAAAACTACCCTATTAGAGCTGCTAAAGAATGAATTCCTTCTACAATTCTGGACTTTCCAGGGCGGAGAAATGCAACCCAGGCCCAGCCATGTTAAATTCTCCTCTCCTCTCCAGACTGGGCCGAGAGAAGCCAGGCATGTCACATCCATCTGACATTAGGAAAATTCTTATAAATAAAATAGTTCCTATAAAAGCTGTATGAGCTCTGTACAGTCCATCTCATCTCGACAGTAATAAAACCAAGCCCGTAACTCCCGCGTCGTCTCCCATCTACAAGAGGAAACGCTTATTTTAAGAAGTATAAAAAAGAAAAGTAATTTACAGTCTATTAACATTTTAAAAAGTGTGTTAGCAAGAAGGGTGAATATATTACCGGCTCGATGAGGGATCCGGAGAGATGCGGAAAGTGGAATCCTATAAATTTCTTTCCATCTCCATTTTAACCTGGATTACGGCAGACTCGCCCTGCACCTCCTAACAGCCATTTGCTCAGTTTTGCTCCTTAGGCGCGAAGCGGGCAGGGCGGTGGGTCCCTGAGGCGGCGTAGTAGGCGCCATGGGGCCTGGCTCCTGAGATGGAGTCTGGGCTCCCAACCTGGCTTGCTCTGGAGGCTGGGCCACCTCTACAGGCTGAGAGCCTGAGGCAGGGTGTCTGATGGGGGGACCATAGACATGCCGGGCCTCTTGTTTTATGTAAAAGTCTCGGCTTTCAAGATTTTGGGGAGGGCTGGGTGGCTGGAGGGGTGTCAGTGACCCCATCCGGTGCCTGGTACATGGAGGTCCTCACCTAGCCCCCCCTTGCCCAGTGGGGGGGGGGGGGGAGCCTCCATCTGCCTGCCCAGAACTGAGCTGGGCCCCAGGCGGGGGAGTGGAGTGGGGTGGGGATGGATTTGGAACTACAAACCCAGGGAAATACATGGAAACAATTACAGAGAGATGGACTTGAAGGAAAACAAACATTCCCTCCCAGGAACGCAGCCGCACAAGACTAGCCAGAGGGGGGACGGGGTCAGACGTCGGGGGAGATGCCAGGCGGTTGGGTAGGGGGTACCCCTGGAGGCCGGTACATTCCATGGGGTTGTCACTCACTTGGGGGCTTGGGCAAGGGGTGAGCCCTGACTCAGACCTTCACCTGCTACGACATCACCGATAAACCCCATCTCCTTCCCATGCATCACACACACACACACACACACACACGCAGGCCAGCACAATCTCACACATGTGCACCCATCCTTGATACACACATGGGAAGGAAGATCACACATACATATGCATACACACCTATACCTTCCACACACATCCACCCTTTATACACATGTGCCAACATAGTCTTGCATATGCATACACCCCACACCCACACATGTCCGCATGCCCGTGTCAAGACAATGGCCATGAGCCCACACACATGCGTGTGCATATGCCAAATGCACACACACGTGCAGTAACCCTCCCACCCTCCACCGGCCAGCACATGCGCTCATGTGGGCTGCACACACACACATTGTCCCCGGAAAGTGTCCGTGGGGCCGCAGTGTGGGGAGCGGGCCGCCGGGCAGACCGCGGCTCACATCTCAGCTGCCTCCCCGCCTGGGCCTGTGTTTGTGCAGCTGTTCCCTCTCCCCCAAGTGCAGGGCGGGGGCAGGAAGAAGAGCAGGGGGGAGGGGGCAGGCCACAGTGGCCCTAATCAAGAATTTCACACCCCCAAGGGGACCAGGCCCCTCGGCAAAGCCCCCATATCCAGCTGGGGGGAAGCCCAAAGCTGGCTTTGTTCACAGGCTGCTGGGGACCACGGGGCCCCACTCCGGGCCCTGCCCCCTCCCCGTTCAGAGGGCTGGGCTCCAAACTCTCTTTGGAGGGCTTCTGTGCCTGGGTTCTGCTGGCCCCAGCTGGGTGCCCGCCGAAGGCCAGCAGGCACCAAATGGGCCTCAAAGAACCCTCCACTGCCCTTTCCCAGGCCTTACCGGTGGGAGGGTGGGAGGGGATGTGGGCCCAGACACTTCGGCCTCTGCACGCTGGACTCCCAGGGAGACCGAGCACATGGGACTTCCAGATTTGAACCCTGACAGTCCTAGTCTCAGAACTGCATGCCAATGCCCCGCTCCCCTTCTCCTAGCCCGGCCTCCTCAGACATGCCGCATGGCTCAGCTCTGGGCCTCTGCCCAAGCTGTTTCCCCTCCCAGCCATCACAAATGCCTTTCCCCACTTCCAATGCACAGCTCTTCTCCATCACCTTTCAAGTTCAGTGCAGATGCCTCCTCCTCCGGGAAGCCCTCCCTGACTCCCTCTCGCCGTGCCCCCAGCCCCTCCTGCCGCCCGCTCTTCCTCTATCGTGTCCCTCTTGCTCTGTTAGCTTCTTGTTTCACTTATTTATGTCCTGGACCATGAGCTGCCAGGGCAGGGGTGGGCTTCCACTGCCATGGCCACCTCCAGACTGGCACAAAGCCTGGCACCCGTAGGTAGATCTCTGTTGAAGGAAGGAAGGTGCAGTGAGGGTCGGCTTCGATGCCTCGCATTCACCAGCCTTGCGAAAATGAATTAGGTCCCCGGTCTTAATTTAAGAGTTAAATAATACCACACATATATTAGGAAAGTTAGGTAAATTTCCCCTTCCCTCCTGTCATTACCTAGAAGGCTGCCAACTTCTGGATTGTAATTATGTACATGAATAATGAAATTAGCATATCTATCCGCTCACTCCCTGCTCGTTACAGACCTGGAAGCGCTGTGTGTTCCGATTCCAAATCACCCACCTCGGAAGGCTCACTGGGCGCCAGGGGGCACGCCCACCCCCTGCAACACCCCGGCCTGGGAGCCCCTAGAGACCCTGCTGGGTGGGAAGTTCACGTCTGATCAGCTTTTAACCACATCTGATGGGTGGCGGGGGGCGGGGTGGGGGCGCATCCCTTGAACCTGCCATGGCTGGGGGTGGGGCTGCGGGGTGGTCATGTTGGGAGGTGGACCTGAGTCCTGGGGCCTCACCATAGGGCTGGGGGCCTGTGGGCGGGCCTCTTCGTGGCCTCTTCGACCTGTGGAGTGGGGATGACCACGGCGTCTGCGCCGCTGAGGGTTGTGGGTAAACAGGACGTGCTGGTGAAAGCAGTGTCCAGACGCAAACAGGCTTGGGTTCGAGTTCTGGCTTCCCCGTTCACTTGCTGCGTGACTTCTCCCTGAGCCTCAGTTTCCCCTTCTGTGGAATGAGAATAACAGGGCAGATGTCAGGATCCAATGGCATGTCACTGTGCCCGGCAAGCAATACTCACAAGTTGTCACGGCGGTCATTGACAAGATCGGGGTTCACTCCGGGTCTGAGGCAAGCTCACTCTCAGTCATGGACTAAATGTTTGTGGTCCCTCAAAGTCCACATGATGAAACCCTATCCCCCCCAGGCGATGGCATGTGGAGGCGGGGCCTTCGGGAGGTGATGAGGGTTGGATGTAGTCATGAGGGTGGGGTCTCCATAAATGGGATTCCTGTCCTCCTTGGGGTCGGGAGAGAGCTTGTACCCTCTCAGCGCCCGTCATGTGAAGGCACAACAAGGAGCCTACAGTCTGTGGCCCAGAAGAGCCCCCCCCCCCCGGCCCCCGGAGCACTGCACTGTGCTGGCGCCCCGATCTTGGACTTGCAGCGTCCAGAACTGTGAGAAACACATGTCTGTTCCTCGGCCACACAGTCAATGGCATTCTTGTTAAAGACACTCTCCTAGCAGGACTGCTAGTCATGAAATGGGACCCAAGTAAAATGGAGAAGTCGGCATCCGGGGATACCGGGTGTCCCCACTCCTAGGTCTCCCCGGAATCCTGTCCGAGCACATCCCAACTCTCCCCACCCAACCTCGTTCAAACTGCCTTCCACGTGGAGCCGAAGCCATGGCCGGGTGGATTGGGAGGGACTGGCCCTGCACATGCGTGGTGTTCCTTGGTTCACACTCACTCACTCCTCAGACTTTGACGCAGGCCTCGCTCTGAGCAGTGTGAGAGGCAATGGGGAGCCAGTGAATGCTCATGAGCAGGGGAGGGCTGGGTTCACAGTCTGGCTTTGCAAACGGTAAAATGCTCTGCACACGATGCACACCAGGCCGTTACAGACCCTCTCTGCTCCCACAGAGAACTCAGCGGGTGCCATCCTTGTACCCTGCCTGACTTTGCCTCCCCAGTACTGCAGGGCTAGCTGGCTCCCCTCCTCCCCCCGCCAAGTCCACTAGCCTCCGCCCCCAAATTGGCTGGGCACCTTCACAAGCATCACTATTGCACCTCGGGGAGTCGAGGTGCCCAAGGCCACCTCCTCCCAGCTCAGCTTCTTTGCCCAGGGACTCTGATCAGGCCACCCTGCTGCCCATTTCACAGATTGGGGATGGGAAGTCCAATGCCAGGGTCACGGAGAGAGTCTCTGGACGCATCCAGCTGAGACCCACGGGGCTGGGCATTTTCAGAAGATGAGGCTACATGTTGCTCATATTTTTACAACCTCCTCCTTACCCCATCCCGCCATGGCCTGAGTAGGACACACCTCCTGTAGTAGGAGCATGATGATCATCCTATATAATAAAAGCCTAATATGCAAATCAACGAATGACAGAATGACCGGTCGCTATGATGCACAATGACCACCAGAGGGCAGACACTCAACGCAGGAGCTGCCTCCAGCCTGCAGGCCCCAGGCCAGCCAAGGCGGGTGCCAGCGGGGGCCCCCCAATTGCCGTGCCAGTCGCCCTGAAGAGGGAGGCCACCAGCAGCAATGGTGGGGTTTGGGGCTGGTGAGCTAGTGGAGGCCCCTGATCGCCCTGCCTGTCGTCGCTCCACAGATCGGCCCTGATTAGCAGTCAGGCCTAGGGACCTACCTATGCACGAATTTCGTGCACCGAGACTTTAATAGTAATAATAATAGGAGCCAACAACAAACTGAATGCTTACGACCTGCTCTATGCACTTTGCATACATTCCCTCGCTTAATGTTTGCAAAGCACTCAGCCCAGTGCCTGGCACATAGTAATACCTCAATAAACGTTTGCTGGACCTATGAAGGGATTGAACAACAGCAACAACCAAAGCAAGTCTCTTGCTTGCAGCCCAGAGCTAGGAGTCAGGCAGGCCTGGGACCACACCCTCACGCTGCCACTTATTAGCCGAGGGCCATCCCAGCTCTGAGACTTCGGTTTTCCCATCTGTAAACTGGGCCTAATAATATCCACGCATTGGGGTGATGTGAGAATTAAGCAAAGCTTCAAAGTGCTCGGCAGAACGCCGGGCCAGCCCGGAGTGCAGGCCGAAGGCTGTCGTGGTGACTGCAGTTGTCGCGAACAGTGTCCGCGTTTCCCTCTGTCCACGCCACTTGCCGTCGCCGGTCAGGAAGTTAGAATCCAGGGGTCACACATACGTGGTCTGGAGGCCCCATCCGGCTCCCAGATGTGTGTTTTTTCGGTAACAGAGTTGCCTCGTTCATTTTTAAACAATCGAAGGAGTTGCCAACCTTAAAAGATTGGGAGATTTGTTGCAGAAAAAAGAAAAATACAGATTTGGGGTCTCTCTCGGAACCTCGGGAGGGTGGGCCACATGGGAGTCACGCTCAGCCCCCCGGAGCCAGTCAGCTGGAACTCAGAGGTGCTTGAACCCCTTTCGATGAGGCCCCCGCTCCCCAGGCTGCCCCAGGCCCCACCCCTCCCTATTGCCTCACTCCTGGCCAGTGTCACTCACTTAGGTAGTTCACTTGCCCCTGGAGGGTTCTGCATGTGGAAACCCTGCCCTAGGGTTTCTGTTCCGTGAGATCCACCGGGGAAGGGTCCAAGTTGCAGTCAACTAGAGGGAGCCCAGCAAGAAGGAAAACACACGCTCACCGTGACTCCACGGGCCTCTCTCCCAGCTTCACAGCCAGGGCCCGGGACTGAGTTCAGCCCCCCGCCCCCCGCCCCCCAAAACTGCACCCCCTTCTCTGCTGACAGCCACCTTCCCTCCCACGCCCACAGAGCCCCCTGGCTGGCCCAGGCCCCTCCAAAAAGTGACCAGAGAAAATGGCTCCCATCTGACCAGGCCGGGCCCGACGTCCGGACTCTAATTGGGGGACAGTAATTAGATGATGGCAGAGTGTACCCAGGCTCAGCTTTCAGCCCCGGGTCCCACCGACAACCATCCCATTTGGAAAGTTCTCCTGACATTCCTGAGCCTGGCCGCCTTGCCAAAGAAAACTCCAGCGAGGCTTGTCTTGGCACCGGCTCAAGCCCCAGCCTCAGCAGGAAAACCAAAAACATTTACACAGCTGGGGCTGCGACGCCCGCTTCCCTCAAGAGCTTGTCAGGCTTCGGACAGCTCGGCCGACTGGGGGGCACCTCTGAAGGGGCCTGTGTTCCCCAGCGCGGCCAGGCCTGGCCGGCCAGACAGAAAACACTGCGGTCATCCCCGGGGGCGGGAGAGAATAAGGCGCTGGAAAATCAGGCGGCTCGGAGGCTGGGGGTGGCCGCCTGGGGGTACAGTCACCCCCTGATCGCGGCCTCCGACCCTGATCACATCTGCACAGGTCATCCTGGCCAGCCCGCCACCCCACCTGCGCGCGTTGGCCAATGAAATGATCCCGAGAAACAGCTAATGGGCCCCTGGGCCCCTGGGCCCCTGGGCGCCAGGGGCCCATGCTGACAGCCGTGAGGGACGTCCCTGCACTCTCTCTTTGCACTCCATTCCCCGGGCTCCTTTCCTGGCCACCTTTGCGTGGGGTTCTCTGATGCTCTCCCCACGGGCACCCTAGACCAGGCCCTTCTGGCCTGCCGGTTCTGATGAGCAAGGACTACGGTGAAGAGGCCCCGGAGAGAGTTCAAATGCATCGATGAGCATGCGGGGGTCGCCAGATTATCTGCCAGGTCCCTCTCGCATCCCCCTGCTTCTCTCCGTCCTGTAGTCCCCACCGCAGCGCAGGCCACATCCTCTCACGCCTGGGGGCTGCGGCAACCTCCTCTCAGGCCGCCCAGCCTCCACTCCTGCCCCCGGAGACCATTCTTGGAGCCAAAGGCAGCACAACTTTCTTCTCCTCTCAATTGTGAAATATGACTCACGTGCAGCAAAGTGCAGACAATCTAGTTTTACACAATTTAATGATTCATCATCCAGCAAATACCTATGTAACCATCCGACAAGAAACAGAACCCAGAAGCGCCCCTCCTCCAGCCCCCTCTCCTTCTCCCTCCCCGAGATTTCATTCCTCTCCTGATTTTGGTGTTCATCCTATTCTTGGGTATTTTTTAGGCCTGAGAACAGCATGATTCATTTTGCTTATTTCTGAGTTTATTTACATGAAATAATAACAGTAAGAATAGCCATCGTGGCATTATTATTTTGTCTGGCTTCATCCTGTCAACATATCATATGGTGAGATTAATCCATGTTGCCGTGAGGAGCTATAGCTTATTATTTTTCACTGCTGTATAATTTTCCATAGTGTGAACATATCCACATGTCTGTTTGTTTTTTAATCTAGTTTACTCTTGATGGATTTTAAGATGATAAATAGTCTTATCTTCTGGTGCCCAAGTGCATGGTAAGTTTTACAGTCACCAACACATTCTGTGGTCAAACACATTTAAGAAAAGCAGCATTTTCAACAAAATGGAAGTTACTTGTTTTTCTTCAGGACTTGTCAGGGGGGAAGAGACAAGCAAGGGCAGAGTTAAATGGAATCTGGACCCCCCTAGAGCTAGTTTAAACAGTGGGACCAATATGGAGATATCCAATGGAATACAAGAGGCAAATAATTGTGCAAATAACCTCACTGCCAACCCCCTTTCTATCCCTGCCTTGCCATGGGAACCACCAGAGGCAAGCAGACAGCCTATAATTTAGACGTACATTATGAATAGGGGTCAAGTTTGTTCCTTGGGGGACAAAAAACATCTCACAGATGTACATACAGCACATCAACAGCTATCCATTACACCTGTGGGATTAACGTTTCCCTTGGGGGGGTGGGGACAAGTAGGGAAAAATGTCTAAAAGGGTTCCTGAGGGAGACAGTAATTTTTAAAATGCTGATAAAACCCTGATCTCTACGTTGTCAATTCAAATGCCCATAGGGACCAGGCAGGAAACGGAGTGAGGTAGGTGGTGTGTGAGACAGTAAGGAGGAGTGGGGATTGTGGCAAACTGGCATGCCCACCTTGAATAAGTAGATTATATCCATTTTTTAAAATGCTTGTTCAGGCCTAAGAAAACACATCTGCGGGCTGGATCAGTCCTGCCATCTACCAGTTTGCAAGCCCCGTTTCTGTGGCCAATGCAAGGGCATAGCTCAATCTGGCTCAACGTTGATTGGCTGCCACCATGTGAGGTGTGCCCTCCCACCTCCCACACACCACTCCAGGGGCTTCCTCAAGCATCCTCCCTCAGACAGGACCCAAAGCCCCGTTCCGCAGCATGCACACAGGCATACTATGGGGATTCATGGCCCAGGATGCATAATTAATGGTACTGAGTCAATATGCAGATTGGCACGCACCCATTGGCTGCCACCATCAGATTCCTGAACACAGGCTACTTGATTGGCTGCCTGCAACCACCATATTCATTGTCTCCAGCACATGTGCAAACCACGCCTGGTGCTGAGGAGCCCGTGACCTCCTTCATGGGTTGTAAGAGACACGGACCCTGCACTGGAAACATCTCTCACCGCTCCAGGTAAGGCGCCGTGGGCCCATCGGCTCTTTCCGATCGATGGGCGCCAATGATGAGCCAGCGTGGATCAGGTGTTTTGAGATCATCCAAGGAAGTGCAAACGTTGCCATTTCTCATAGAGAGGAAGAATGGCTCAGAGAGGGTGTTTTGCTCCCACAGCTAACAGATAGGGGAGCCAGGATCCCAACCCCGTCTGTTAATCCCAACATCTAGGTCCTAGATTCTAGGCTGTTTCCCTTTCCAAATGCTTTCTGAGCTTCTGGAGCGGATGGTGCAGTGGGGCGACAGGGAATTTACTCACCGCTTCATCCACTACTTCTTGGGCACAGCCCCTGGTCCAGCTGGCATCCCAGACATGGGACACAGACCGACAGACGAGCTCCGCCCTCATGAGGGCCACCTTCTGGGATGAGGATTGTGTTTTGAGAGCTGCAGAGAGAGCAAGCACCCCCGCCATCAGCACCCCCATGACCTCCTCTCACCCTCATTACTTCCCAAACACCATCTCCAAATCCGGTGGAGGTTAGGGCTTCAGCATAGGAAGGGGGCAGGGGGCAGGGAGATGCCAAAGCCAGTCCACAGCAGTGAGGTGAACAGCAAGCTTAACTCCTCTCCCCCACTCTGCCCAACTCTGCGATCACATCATTTCAGCTGGACGTAAAAATTAGAGTCATTCAGCGAGAGATTGGACCTGGCCTCCCTTTCCATCCTGACGCATCTCTATGGCGTCTCCATATTTCAATGGATCATTTCATATCTCTGCGGGCAGAGCTGGAGGGAGGACACCCGGGAGTAGGCGCTACTGCCTGCGGAGGGTGCTGACAAAGATGAATCTCTTCCCTTTGGCTGATCTGGGCTTTCTGATTATCTACAAGAACAAGTGGGAGTAAATTGTAAGTTTATAGAGGGACGGAGGCACAGGCTGGGGAGCCACTGCCCTGGGCGCTGATCCTCCTTGTGGGACCCCAACAGTCCCTTCCCTTCTCCCCTTCTCCGACGCCATTACCTCAGCTCTCACACGGCAGCCGTGGTACTCACCGTTCCGGTTACCGTTGGCTGGGTGACCAGCTCCCTGCAAGGCACGTGGATTAAGCCACCGCTTTATCTTGCCCCGAGGCATTATGGGTCAGGAACTCAGAGCTCAGCAGGAGAGGGTTCATTGCCAGCCTGTGAGGCGGCAGCTGGAGATCCACTTCCAAACGGCCTCTTTACTCACAGGTGTGGCCCCTTGACCTCCCTCTGCCTCCACAGGCATCCCGTGCTCCAGGGCCTCTTCGTGTGGCTTGGGCTTCCTCCCAACATGGCGGCTCAGAGCTCTGCGAGCAAGGGTCCCACCAGTTGCAGGTGGAAGCTGCAGGGCATCCTCTGACCTAGCTTCCAAAGTTCCAGAACATTCCTTTCATCGCTTTTGACTGGTCAAAGCAGGTTACCAGCAAGCCCAGGTCCAAAAGGAGGCGCACCGACCCCGCCTCCCGATGGCAGGATGGGCAGAGAATGTGCAGCCGTCTTTAACCCAGCACATCCACTTACCCTCGTGAAGGTTCTTGGGGGATTTCAATCTTAGACGTCTGTGAAGGGCTGAGCTCCAGGTTACCATTTGAGATTCTGGAAATGAAAATCTGATCATCTCGCCATGAGCCCCAGCTGTGGTCACCTAATCCTCTGACGACAGCCATGGCTGCGGTGAACAGCACCCTGGACAGAGCCCTGGTGCAAGGACCCCATCCCACCCCAGACCCACCCCAGACCTACCCCAGAACGACCCCCGTGCTGGACGGCACGTGCCCTCTGAGGAGCAGGGAGGATGCCCACCTGGCCCCACAGCCCAGCGGCCAGATACCAGGCACATGGACAGTGACCATCTGGGTCCCTCCCTTGCCTGGCCCTCCGAGGAGGCGGAATGGACTCCTAGGTAAGTGCTCCGGCGCCAGATGCCAGTCCAGCTGCCCCACTCCCCCCGGAAAGCTCCTCCCCTCCGCTGGTCGCAGCATCTTCACCTGTGAACTTGGAATAAGCCAAGAACCCACGCCCCGCGGCTGAATCTAATGAAGCTGATTCGATCAAGCCCTTGGCATTTGTCGGCTGCAAAGCTCTCAGTAAGTGCCGGATCGTAGGAGGGTGAATCGGGATTATCTGTGCAATTATTTATGGACGTGGCTGCTGTTCTGCAGTGAGCGTCATGGAGGGGGCTGTGGCGGGGAGCTGCTCCTCAAAGCAAGTCCTGGGGTTCCTTGGACGCAGAAAGAGAGGCCAGAAGAAGAAGACACAGCGGTTGGGGCCCATGTAGCGATGGGCTAAAGAGCAGCCTCGTGACACCCCTCTGCATCCCCCCAGGGCCACGCCAGGTCTCCAAGGTGAGGTTCCCCCAGGCTCATGCCACTCAGCCGAGGCCCCGGGTCGCATCTCTGTCCTTTGAGAAACGCTAGAGCCAGCGCACCCCAAAAAGCTAGAGCCAGCGCACCCCAAAAAGAGAGCCTGGCTTCATTCCCACAGGTGGCCACGTAGAGACAAACGGAAACGCCGCCAGGGGCCTCTGATGTCTGGGACGACTTCCTTGGGTTGTCCTTCAGCTACGGAGAATAAGGAAAGGACAGAAGACGCGATTAAAGCGACGTCGGACTCGCCATAAATAATAAATCAATAACCACCGGAGGTGCGCCCATCTCTCTTCAGCTGGGTTTAAAACCAAAAATTAAATATAGAACAAAGGAAACTATAAAGGAAACACAAGAAGTGGAGGGGGGGGGGTGGGGGGAGAGCTCTTCATGCTGTTTCTCGCTTTAAAAAAAACACAAAATGCCCTCCAAGGAAATGTGTCTTGGGGGAGGGGGGAATGGGTGGCTCTGTGGGGGGTCGCCATCCAGGCAGGCAGCCCGACTAAACACTCCCTGGAGAGCCCCAGGTCCCGCTGTACCAGGACGGAGGGAACCATCGGGAGCCGGACATCGAGCCCCGTGAGGACCACAGGGGCTCCTGGCTCCCCCCCCCCCCTCCCGGCCCCATTTTGCTGGGGGGAAAACTGAGGCTTCAGGAAGCGGAATGATTTGCCCCAAACCACAGGACGGCCACGCAGACAGGCCTGGAGTTGGAGATGCACCTCCCCCTTTCAGGAGCAAAGACAGAGCGGCCCCAACCCCCCTACCACTGTCTTTCCTTCCACCCCCACAAGGTCCCCTCCCCCCAGTTCCCTCCCCTGGAGCCTGGCTGGATGGCCGCCTGTCTCACTGGGGCAGTGCCCTGACCCCTGTCCCTGGGGGCAGCGTTAGATTACAGATAAAGCCCGCCAGGCAGGCAGGGGCCCTCCCTCCCCCTCACATGACCTTCTCCAAGGGATGAATTCGGGGAGGGGAGTGGGGGGGACAAGGCCGCTGAACAGAGAGGGGAGATAAGAACATGAAAGGCAGCTGGGACGGTGGGGCCAGAGACAGGAGCCAGCGGATGACTGGGAGCTGGGAATCCGGAGACACCGTGAGATGGATTAATCTCAGGTGGGAAACCGACCAGTCCCACCTCCCACCCTGCAGGGGTCGGCCCGGGCACAGGCCCGGGCCTCCAGACTCCTGACCCAGTGCTCCTGCAGGCAGTGAGGACAAGCCTCCTGGACCTCCGCCGGGCACCACCTTTCCCCTCTCCTCTCCACAACCAGGAGAGGCGGCCACCACAGGCCTGCCTGGACCCATTTTACAGATGGAGACACTGAGGCCCCGAGTGTTACACCCAAGGTCTCACAGAGAGACAGTATAGAGGGGCTGGGATATAACCCCGGCCTCGTGTCTCCGAGTTGGGGTAGGCTTGGGCATTTTGGGGTCCTGAGGTGGCAAGGGGGAGATGGCACAGCAGACAGGCAGTGATGTTTGGTGGCACCTACTATGTCCTGGGCACCGGGTTACAAGGTGAGCCGATAGGCGTGGTCCCTACCTTTTCACAGCTCACAGCTAGCGGTGGGGAGACACAACCACAAGCAGGACAGGGCGGTGGTCGGGCAGGGATGGGGGACCCACGAGGGTGAGGTCAGAGAAGCTAATCTTGCTGCCTTCATCTTGACAGCAGCTCTGCGAGGCCGTCCCTGGCATCGCTGGGCCCATTTCACAGATGAGAAAGCTGAGGCTCCCTTCCCAGATGAGGAAGAGGAGCTCAGAGCTGGGGCGGGGGGCAGAAATGGGACCCCCACCTTGGACTCCCTCTCCCACGTCTCCTCATCCTCAGCACCATCCTAGGCTTGGATTCTCTAAGTCCTGAAGGCTGGCCCCGCGGGAGTTGGCAGCGGCCTGGCTGGGCCACCCCAGGTCACGGCATGACCAAAGGCACGCGTCACCTTAGCAGCTCTCAGAGGGTCTCCCCAGTCAGGACCAGAACCCACTCCCCTGGGACAACGAGGACTCCGGGCAGCGTGCCACGAAGCCTTGGGAGGGCGTGTTACCCACGGGAGTGTGAGCACACACACACACACACACACACACGCACACACGTAATCTCCTGGCCCTGGAAGCAGCTGGTCTCATGCTGCTGGACATCAGGCCCAGCACCAAAGTCAACACAGAAATCAAACGCTCTCAAACGCGCTTGCAGCCGCGGCCGTGGGCTGAGAAATCCTCCCGTTTCGTGGGCCGTGGCAGACGCCGACGCCGTGGCAAAATCATGCACTTTCTTAGGCAAGCACCCCGGTTCCTGCACAGCCAGCGCCTCCTCCCCACCGGCTCCCAGCCTCCTCGGCCTGCCCTGGCACGTGCCTCTCGCTGGAGATGCGGAGACGGGGTCTGGGCGGGGAAGGAACCTGTCCAAGGTCACACGGTGGGCGGCCTGTGGATCAGACCCAGGCCCCGATTCCAGCCCCTCCCTCAGACCCTGGACATAATCTCAGGATCTGATGTACTTTCCTCTTCTCTCGTCCTTACTCCATCTCCTTCCTTTGTTTATCGCCCTCCATTCTCTCCTTGTCGTCCCTTTCTCTCCTGAGACCCCTTTGCCTCCCCCCTGCACCCTCCTTTCCTACCCACCCGGGCCGCCCCCACCCTCACCTTCCGAGGGTGCCCGCTGCCTCTGCCCCCAACAGCATCGGCCCTGCCTTTGCCAAATCCCCCAGCCCTGTGGCTCCACGGCTATGCCAACCCAGAGGGACCTGGATTGGCCAGGAATCTCCCGCCACCTCCCCCGGGGGACCACCAGGCCCAGGTCCCACTGTCTTTGCAGCCACCGCGAAGGGGCCCCCACCCCGCGGGAAAGGGCAGGCACCTGGTGGCAGCCGGGTCGGGCGGGCGGACACGAGCCCTGATTAAAGGACGCTTCCCAGGCGGCCTGGTTTGCATTACCTCCGCCGGGCCGGCTCCAGGCTGACAGCTGGACGCACTTTTCCAGGGCGCAGGGAAGGGAGTTGGACCGTCTGCGCACACACATGCGTGGGCTCCGGCCCGGACAGCCCTGTAATGGCTTTCGCATGGAGAAGGAAATCAGCTTCTCCAACCTCCAGCACCGATTTTCCTGTCAAGAGAGACTTTGGATTCCAAAACAACAAAAAAAAATTTTTATAATCACAGAGAAAAGGGCTCTGCGGTTTGCACAAAAGGGCCCGGGCCACGTGAAGTCAGATTCTGAAATGGAACCAGGACCCAGAGGCAATGGGGAGGAAGAAAGACGCGGGGAGGGGCCTGCGTGCCTGTCCCGGGCAGTGGCCAGGCCTGAGGGGACTGAAGGACCCACTCACCCCCGGCCTCCCTTAGGCGCCACCCCCACCCCCTTCGATGTCCATCCTCTCCCCGGGGTCCTGAGCCCACGTTCCAGCATTTGGCTCCCACTTTGAATCCCAGCCCCTTCCCTGCCAGCTGTGATGGGCCCACCGAGCCCCAGCCTCCTGCCCTGGAAGGTGGACCCACACGCCTCCTTCCTGGGGCTGTTGGCGGAGTTCGAGGAGCTGAGACGGGCTCAACACTTGGCTGGTGGCTTGAACACCTCCTCCGGCTGGAGTGCGCTTGTCCTCCCACAAGGGCGCACACCCAGAATCCATCCTGGTTCTGGCTCTCCTCTCTCTGCTGGGTGACCTCCGGGCCTCAGTTTGCCCATATGCCAAATGGGCAGGAAGGGCCCAGAGCCCTCTTACGTCCTCTGGTTTCCTCGCCTGCCCTAGAGCCTGGCCCACCGAGGGGCTCGCAGAACTCACCCTGCTTTTCCTCCCTGTTTCCTGGCTTTTTCCGGGGGGGGGGGGGGGGCGGGGGAAGGGGGAGAGTGGTGGCTGGGATGGGGGGAACCTTTCCTTCACCCGCAGCCTCTAGGGGATATGAGTCTCAGATTGCAGTCCTGCAGACCTGAATGTTCCCTTTTTATTTCTTTGAAGACTTGTTTAATACCTTCCTGAGACCTTCCAGACCACAGGGTCGTGAGGGCTGGGACGCCAGCCTGCCATGTTGCCCCTGTCCCTGCCAGTGTCCCCAGCACCGCAGTGACAAGTCTAATGCTGGGAAATTAAATGTGTGCAGAGCACCAATCAGGTGCCAGGCACTGTGGCCACAGCGGAGAATGAATGGATGCATGATGGACAAATGAATGAATGAATGAATGAATGAATGGTAAGAAATGAAAGCACCTGCTTACAAGTCACTTGTGCCAGCCCCATGCCAAGCCCTCTACACAAATCACCTCAGTGGAGTCTGACATCCACCCCAGAAGGCAGGCAGGTGCTGCTGCCATCCCCATTCTACAGATGAGGAGGCTGAGGCCCAGAGAAGTTGGGTAACTTTCCCAAGGCCACACAGCCGGTGGTGGTGGTGGAGGCAGGATTCAGTCCTCCCAGGCAGTCTGGTTCCAGAGTCCAAAGACTCAGTCCCTCAGCTCGACTGGAGCCAGCGGAAAAGGCATCATGAGAGTGATTTGTGGACATGTCTCCCCACCCCTGCTGGACTGGGGTCCCTGGGAGGCTGGGCTGGATCAACTCTGCAAGGAGCAGTCTGGAAAGTGGCTGCAGAGGCTGCGAGGTGTCGTGGAATCAGATCCGGCTTCGAATCCTCCCTCTTCTACCCTACGCACAGGAGGGGGCCATTCCCAGCTCAGTGACCTTGGTCAGGCCAGCTCGCCTCTCTGAGCCCTCGCTCACCTGGGCAATGGGCGTAATAAAACCCACCCTACACATTCACACCCTCCTGCTGCAAATAGGCACCCACCCAGCTCCGGGCTGGGCAGGCTCCGGGGCTCCACCCCGGGGACGATTCAGGGGCAGCAGGGTCTCTCCTGGGGCCAGGCTCACCTCTCGGGCCCAGCTGGCTTCTGGCCTCGATCCAGCTCGGCCGCAGCCGCCAGTCCTCCAGGCTTAATATCCTTGGCGGCCAGGCTGGAATAAGCTGCCTTTGCAGAGGGAACTTTATTTATTCGCCGATGCCAGTCGCGCTCCTGCTATTAGAAATTTCATCGGCTCCTCTGATTTAGGGCTTGCCATGAGCTGCCAGTCGCGGCCGCCTCCCGGCCTGGCCCCGCGGCTCGGCCAGCCTTGTCCCGGCTCGCAGCGGCAGAAATGAACATTATTTAATTTCCCGCCGGCGGCGGGCAGTGAGAGCCGGGGCTCCCCCTCCTACTGGATGTATTTATTTAATCCTTTTTGAAAGCGGTGTCTGGGGAGGGATCTGACAGGCAGCTCTGGGGACCCTCCGAATCCCTGTAGCCTGGACAGGTGGGGCCTGGGGACCCCTGGGGAAGGGATCTACTTGGGAGGACTCTAGGGGTGCCCCAAGCTGGGAACCCAAAGCAATCTGCTACTTCCTGACCCCTGAGAGTCTTTGCTTGGGAGGGGTCATCGGTAGGCCCTGCGGTAAGCACCCCAGGGTCAGTTTATCTGGGAGTAGACCCCCAAGAAGCAACCACAGAGGAAACCAGAGATGCACCTGCCACCATCCCATCAGCGGCCGGGGAATGATGAGTGACAAGGGGACAGGGGCCAACTTCATGAGGCTGCTCATCCTCCTTGTCACCTGGCAACGTCTCCTCTTTCTTTAGGCCTCTGCTCAGAGGGCACCTCCTCCGGGAAGCCCTCCTGGACTACCCCCAAAAAGAGACCTTACCCATCACTTGTCATTTAGATGATTTCCTTCCTAACCTATGTCATGAGCCCGGATTAGCCGTGTACTTTTCTGTGGGCTTATTGCCCATACTTTGTTCTCCAACTAGACTGGAAGCTTCCTGAAGCAGGAGGTCATGTCTGTGCCTAAGTTCCTAGTCTCGCCCTTGCACATAGTAGGTGCCCAACAAATGTTTTTCAAATGGGAACGAGATGCCTGACTTATGTAATATTCCAGGCCCTGAGTCCTGTGCCCCAGGACTCAGCACCAGGCTCGACTCTTTACATATGAGGACAGCTCTTTCAGCACCCCTACCCAGCTTCCCAGGAAGGTATCGGCATGCCCATCGGACAGATGGAACGATGCATGCACAGAGAAGATGCTGCATCCAAGTTGTTGCAGGTTTGCACAAAACCCACATCTCGCTCCGTTCTCCCTGCAGCCCCCCCGAGAGCCATGGGAACGCTTTCTGGACCTCATCTCACCGCTGAGAGAGCTGAGGCTCTCTGGATATCCCAGGTGTGTCCCAGCTGGGGTCCCTGCCCTCATATAGCCTAGGTGCTGTGGGATATTGGTGGAGAAAAGCACCTGAAGGAGCTGAAGCAATCGAGGGTGCTCCCTGGAGGAGGTGACGTTTTGTTTTCTTTTAGAAACAGTCAAAACAAGATACACAATGAGCCCCTTGAGGATTGGGGAAGCTGGAAAGTAAAAAACCTTTGATGCCCCATCAGCCCTGGTAGCATAGCTCGTAGAAACTTTTATGCACAAAATACGAAGTGGACAGAGCATTTCCCTGAGCAACTAATCCAGCGCGGGGGGCGACTCCAGAGCCTTTGTCTAGGGGACGTGGTGGCGGCAGTGGCCCTGGGAGTGGTAATTGTCTGTGAGTTCTAATAGGTGTAATATTCTCGTGTGTTACATGCGCATCAATTAAGGAACACTGCATTTAGCTCCAAATCATGCAGAAGCTGTGCGTGGTGTTTGCACAGGCATAAATATCCTCTCAGTTAGTGAGCGGCTGGCACACTTTCCTGCCCACTGAGGTCTGAGAAGGCATCTTAGGAGAAATGAGGAGCAGTGGAGCCAGTGTGGGGGGTAGGGAAAGCCTGCCTCACCCACCCCCCAGGACAGTGGGAAAGAAGAATTGAAGATATAATGGAGCGAGTGGGCTGGGAAGGCAGGCAGAGGCAGTCTGAATCCCGATACGGTCGCTGACTTGCTGTGCAACCTTGGGCAAGTGGTTTGGCCTCTCTGAGCCTCAGTTCCCTTATCTGGAAAACAGTGATCATGGTGGGACCCGCCCTATGGAGTGGTTGTGAGCGGCTGAAGGGATGCTGCGAAGAAACAGCCTGGCACCAAGTACTTCACGTGTGTGGATGCTGGTGGCCGTGGTGGTGGAGGTGACTCCTGCCCCCTGTCATTAGGTCTGGGACCCTCTAAATTGGGGTCTGACCCAGGTGCATTCTCTATGTGCAGGAGGCTCCCGGCAGAGCTGAGGCCGTAGGAGGCAAGAACTACACCCAGTTCTGGGCAGTACTGAGCTTCCCCCACGTAGGAGGAAAGCAAGCAGCAGTAACCAGGGAAGGCGTCTTGGGGTTCAAGGGGGCAGAGTTGCCCAGGATGGGGGCACAGCTAAGTCACCGAGTCCTCCTCTGTCTCCTACAAGGCATGATTGGCTCAGGCCTCTCCTGCTCAGGCTGCAGTCTGCAAGTGGGATCATAACCTCAGGCCACTGAGATGTGCTGGTGGCATGAAACCCTATGGATAGAAGAAGGATGTTGCCATTGAAAATGCGACGGAGAATCTGCAGGGCAAGGGGAGACCCCAGGGGTCCTCCCTGTCCCCATGGAGCCCTGCTGGGCACGTCTGGTCAGCCCAGACAGAGCTCAGTGGGCTCCCCAACTCCTCCACCCACATTTCAAGACATGGCACCATCAGCTCTCTCTCCTTCCTCTCCTTCTGCAGATGGGGAAACAGGCCTCAGGCAGGGAAGTGACCTGCTCTAGGACACCTTGCCCTCTGGTGACAGCCCAGAGCCTGGGACCCCCGACTCCTGCCCTAGACCCTCCACGTCATCCCCCTCAAAACCCCAGGGAGTCCCTCAAGCCAGGGCAGCAGCCCCCCAGCCCCCACTCTTGGGTGACCAGAGCTGTAGGGTTTCTTTCTGTTTTATACACTCGCGTCGCTGTGTTTTCGCTTTTTCCTTTTAAGGGCCTGGGATTCAGGAAAACCAACTCGACGTGCATAATTTGGTAATTATTTCTCGCGTTCCTCCTCACGCCGCGCCTGCATACAGATATTGGAATTTGCATAAAACAATCTTGCCACCGGTCCCCCAGCTTCTCGGGGTAAGACACCCAGGCGGGGGGAGGAGAGGTTCAGGTTGGGCCCACCTGTCCCCCCTCTGTCCTTGGCCACCCAGGGAAGGAAGGCGAGCACCAGGTGAGGGGTGGGGGGGAGGCCTTGGCCCTCAGCACCCACACCCGGGGGGGACAGAGAAAGGTGGGGTCCCGGGGGGGGCCTCCGTGGGCAGGAAAAACACCCCACCGCAGGCTGGAACCCTCCCGATTAGTATGCAGCCAGCATCGCGCGCGGAAAGGATTAATGGAGTCTGATGCTTAATATCCCGGAGAACAATTAATTTGCCCACAGTTTTGTCATGGTTGAAAGTCAGATGCTGGAACAGATCAGATCGATGCTCGCGCGGCGAGCTGGAGCCCAGGAACCTTGGGCGGGAGCAGAATTTTAATTCCCCCTCCGGCCCCTCCCGGGCCCCAGCACACCCACTTTCTAATAGCCCTAAAAGCCACTTTATCCCCAGGACCAAAGTCCACTGGGAGCCCTCGCAGGCGAAACCCTCCCCGCCTTCCATTATGGGATTAAAACCAGCGTCCCTTCTTGGGGGTCTGACCTCATCTTCTTCCAATTGTCCTCCCCAGGCCCCCCAGCTGCCCCTCCTCCCCCAGGGCCCTGGTGTCAGGGGGACACTTGTTCTGAAAAGATGCCGGGTGAGGTGGGATCTGGTGGGGGGTGGGGGGTGGGGGGACCGAATTATTATATATTTATTTGCAGAGGTTTCGCCATTTGTTTATCTGAGCCCGTGGCTTGGCAAGGACATGGCAGGCGTGGTGGAGGGGACGGGTTTGAAGGGAACGTGGGCTTTGTTTAAAAGTCATTTCCAGCCGGGCGGGTGGAGGAGGCGGCAGGCAGGTCCATCTGGGCCAGGGGGGGTGGGCTCCAGTGGGGTTGCAGAAGGCCAGAGGGGAGGCGGCTTCGAGGCCATGATGCCTGACCCTCTCGCCTACCGTTGGAGAGACGGATGCTCAGAGCGGCCAAGGCGGGTGTCCAAGCTCACGTGGCAGACAGAGGACCAGCCCCCTGTCTCCCGACATCAGCGGAGCACTTCATGCTTCTGGGGCTGCCACCGGAACCCCAACCCTGGGTCCTCAAAGGGGGCCCCGGGCCAGCAGCCGCCTGCCAGGAGCTTGTTAGAAAGGCAGGTGCTCAGGCCGCGTCATGGTCCCTGAGACACCCGGGCAGCCAGTCCCCCGGGGCCTGTGCTCAGGAGAGCCCTGCGCTCTGCTTCCCCGTCTTGCAATTCTTTGGACCAATTTTGGGGCAAGGGGCCCGCCTGGTCCATTTGCACGGGGCGCAGCGAATCAGGGGGCCAGGCCCCGCTGGGTCTGAGTCTGGGCTTGAAATTTGTCTCCGAGTGATGCCAGGCACGCCGATGTCTGACAAGTGGCGGGTTTAGCCCCGCATTTCCAGGGGCCGGGCAATGCCCTCGTCATTCGAGCATGACATTGGACCCCCAGATCCACCCACCCTTTCTCCCCCAGGAGGAGCGAGCCAGGGGCTCTGAGACCCCCCGCCCCACGCAGCCTGGCTGAGTCATGGTTGCACTGGCCCTTCAGTCTGTCAGGGGGCCAGAGGGTCTGTGCCTTCAGGAAATTCAAAGTTGGCCTCAATAGAAGCGTTATCTAGGGGCGCAGACAAGGCTTTAGGTATGAAAGGGCTGCACCCCATGGCACCCCAGCTCCCACTATGTCCCCACGTCTGGTGAGCCCTCATGCCAGGATCCGCAGGAACCCTCCGAACCAACTGTGTCTCGTTCACTCATGACAACAGTGCCCCCGACCCCGAGCAAATTTCACTCTCCCCATTTCTCAGATGGGAAAACAGAGGCCCAGAGAGGCGAAGGGACAGGCCCAAGGTCTGGCCCTGGACCTCTGTGGTTCCCCCGGTGAAGCCTGCAGCGACAGGGGAGTCACCGAGCTCTGGGGAGGGGGTCTCTGCCTGTTAGCCAGCCCTGCAGGGAGGGGAGAGAGCCGTCCCTCACTCTCCTCTCCTCTTCCTGGGCTTAGCCAGCCAGCGTGCCGAGGGGGGTCCCTCAGGTGCCTCCTCTCAGAGCCCCAGTGTAGGGGACCTGCTCACAGGGCCAGGGAACTGCTGGTGTCACCCCTCCCTGCTCCCAGGCCTCTGGGCACTCCTGGGCAGGGGAAGGGGAGGGAGGCTAGAAGAGGGCGGAGGAGGGGGAAGCAGGGGATGGAGGGAGAAGGAGGAGCAAGAGAAGGGAGGAGGGGCGGGAGGCAGAGGAGGAAGGGGAGGGAGAAGGGAGGGGAGGGTGTCCTAGCTGCTCTGGGCCCTCCTGCTACATCCACACGGAATCTGGGCGCTATCTGGCCCCGCTGCGCACAGGAAGACGCAGGGGCCACCGGCGGGACCTGGCACAGCTGGTCCCGGCCTCACACCTGCCGCCCTGACGGCGTCCTCAGCAGGAGGGGTTGCCTGTGAAGCCGCATTTCTGCTGGTCAGTGCGTTCCATGCACCAAGGTCCCTGCCCAGGGTGCTGCATAGCCCGTGAGGCAGGTGCTGCAGCAAACCCACTTCACAGGTGCAGACACTGAGTCCCACGGGGAGGGGAGAGGCCGTGCTATGTGCTGGGAAAGGCAGGGAAAGGCCGGGAAAGGCTGAGGAAGGGGCAGGTGTGTCTTCCTGGCTGCTGGTCCAGGCCCCTCGGGCCAGACACGCTGTGGGAAGCAGATGATCCAGCCAGTCTGACCACTCCTTACAGATGAGGCGGTTGAGGCCCAGAGAGGGTAAGTAACCTCCCCTGGTCACACAGCCCATCAGCTGGGACCCTCTGCTTAGCCTAGGAAGCCAGCTCCAAAGTGACCCCCAACATGCGTGGGTGTCAGGGGGCTGGAGAGAGGGGCTCTGTGAGATCTCCCCAGCCCCGGGGGGGGGGGGGGGGGCGGGCAGGGGCATGAATCCAGAAGGTTCCTGCAAATGCTCACCCCTGCACAAGTGCTTCCCCAGCCCACGCCCAACCTCACGCTGAACCCTGTCACCAAATGTGCACAGGGCCAGCCAAGGAGGCCCGCACACCCAGGGCCACAGCTGGGCCTGCTCCGTGGACACCAAACAGCTGGTTGCCGGCTTCCGGAGCCACAGACGGGCTGTGGGGAGAGAGGCCCCATGAGGATGCCTCGGTCTGGGTCTGGGCTCCCCCAGGAGGCCCCACGCCTAGATCCGCCCACATACACAAGGAAGAAAGTGGGAATCGGAGCGGGGAAAGCGTGAGTGTCTCTCAGGGGGGCAGGGTCCTGTCCTCACGAGAGGTGTGGCCCGGGGAGGGAAATCTCGGGGAGCCTCAGTTTCCCTCATCTGTCGTTTGGGGGCACAGTTTCAGGTCCTGCTAAGGATGCCTGGACAGGGTAAGTGCCCGGTGGGTGGTCGCTCCCAGAGTTCTGACTTTTAACTCGAAATGCCCCACAGCACAGGCCCCACCCTCCACGCGGAGAGTCAAGGTCAAGGAGATCTGTGGCGATTAGACCACTAGGAGTGAGGCTGCATGAGTGGCCTGGGTTCAAGTCCCAGCCCCACCTCTCGTGCTCCCATGTACTCAGGCACATTCCTACGGCCTGAGCCGGGGCTTTCCTGTCTGTAAAAGGGCAGTCGCACCGGCCTCACTATCGATTTCTTGAAAACAGGCCCTCAGCTGACTGCCAGACTAGAAGGCGCATCTGAGCTGGTTCTTGTCCTTGGGGAGGCCCTTCCGACGTAGCCTGGCCTCAGTTTCCTCCGCTGTAAAATGGGGAGAATGCCGTGGCCGAGGTCAGTGTGCCCAGCCCCAGGTGCCCTGCCTGGAGATGGCAGAGGAGCCGGGGCGGCCTCCTGACGAGAACCACATTCCTCGAGGAAGGTCGGACACAGGTCGGGGCGTGGCGAGGGAGGCCCGAGACACCATCCATCTCCCGGGCCTGCCCCCCGTGCCGGCGCGGTTATTAGCCCGTGAAGACCCGGTAATGGCTCGCATCACTTCCCAGCTGTCTCCCACCGGAGCCCTCCCAGACCCCAGCGAGGGCAGACTTAGGACCAGGCGGGCGCTGTCGCTTACAGCCCTGGGCAGGGTCCCCGTCAAGGTTGTCCAGGAAGGAAGTGGGAGCCTGGGGTGTGAGCTGGCCTTCGCCTCCTCCTGGCTGTGTGGCGGCCCCTCTGGGCCTCAGTTTCCTCATCTGTGACATGGGGGTTGCTGTTGGTCTTGCGGGGCACACCATGATGCCCTCCGATGGCTCCCTCCCTACTGAGGCCCACGGAGCCCCCAGGGCCTGGATCCCAGCCCCATCTGTCCCATGTCCTGAGTCTTTCCCCCTC
This sequence comes from Myotis yumanensis, assembly GCF_028538775.1. Classification (NCBI taxonomy): domain Eukaryota; kingdom Metazoa; phylum Chordata; class Mammalia; order Chiroptera; family Vespertilionidae; genus Myotis; species Myotis yumanensis. The sequence continues at coordinate 23,484,023 of NW_027223770.1, forward strand.
ATCTCTCTGACCCCCGCCATGTGACTTCAGTCTTCAAATGCACCCCACCCCACTGCTTCTCAGTGGTCAGATTTCATTTCATGTACCACCTCCTCTAGGAAGCCTACCCTGATCGCCCTGAAGCCCCAGCTCCCCCAGGATGCAGGAGTAGGAGCTGTCCATGGTGTGCCATGCCACACCCTCTGCCCCACTGATGTAACACATCAGGAGTGAGCGCTGTCTTGCCTGTGGACAGCATCCCGTATGTGGGCATCTCTGATTTCCTGCCTCCGGGTTTTCTGGAAGCCGAGGAGCATTCTGTGCGCTTTCTCAGGAAGTCCCCCAGCAGTGTTGCACCCTAGCTGCCCACAGTGGTGACCAGATCAACAACAACACGCCTTTATTGCAATTTCTCTCTCTCTCTCTCTCTCTCTCTCTCTCTGTCACATCTAAAAAAATTCCCTTCCCTGCATCTGCGTCTAAGGTCCTGCTTGGGCGGGACCCCAGCTACAACGTTCTGAGCGCCAGCTTCTTCTCTGTGGCCATCCTTGTCGGCTGCTTGAAGGCAGAGCCTGGACACATTTGGGTCATCACAGCATCCCCGTGCCCAGGGCCTGGCCAACGAGCATCCTTGGAAAGAAGGGAGGGAGAGAGAGTGGGAAGGGAAAGGAAGGGAAGGGAAGGGAGGGAGGGAGGGAAGGGAATAAATAGAAGGGAGGACGGGAAGGTCTTGAACCCTGTGTGTCTTGCTTCATATCCGGGACATGCCCGATCCTCCCCAGATAGCGCTGTGTAGCCAGAAGCCACTGCGGACATCTATCCTTGTTCTTGTCCGGTCGCCACTCAGCATAAGGTTAGCTCCCGCTCCCCCCACGCACAGCCCTCCCCCCCACACACATGCTATGAATCATCAGCTCAGAAGGGCCTGCCCGAGTCTATTCTCTAATAGCCGTGATCGAAGACTCCACCAGCCGCTTTCCCGCTTTTTGACCCCACGAGCAGGTGCACCGTGTAATGGCCCCGATTTTCGAGATCTGATTAAACTGTCAGGGACGCGGCACCATCGCCATAACTCCTCCGCCTCGGGGAGGCCCAATCCCGGCAGGCCTGCGCGCCCAGGGACGCGGTAGATGGGGGTCTGTCCGCGTTCCCATCACTGGGCCGTGTTTCGGGTTTTTGTTTATTTAAATTGGATGGACTGGGTGCGCCAGCGAGTGATGGATGGGCCGGCGGCGTGGGTGGCGGCTGGTGAAGGAAGTGTCGCCTTCACCCTGCCACTTGTTGATGTCGTGCGGGTCTCAGGTTCAGCGGGACATGCCCTGGTAACACCCGGGAGATGGAGCACACAGTCAGGACCTGGGAGGTTGGCCTGACGGGGCGGGTAGAGCCGCCGCTGGGAGTGGGGGGAGAGGCGGTTGTGGAAAGACATGGGAATCCGGGGGCGGGGAGGGGGGGGGAACGTCACATCCTGGGAGTGACTTGGAGGGGAAGCAGGATGAGTGGCCAAAAGGCAGGAAGGAAAGGACCCAACAGGCTTTGAAAATGTGTGCGAAATAAGTCCCTGCCCGGCATTTGGGGTATACAGTATGCGTGACTATGAGCTAGAACTGACGGGGTGGGGGCTTCCCATTGCTCATAGACTCCAAGCCAAACTCTTGACCGTGGCCGCTGAGACACCATGTAATCCAGCCTCACCTCTGCCAGGTCCCCATCTCGCTTACTCTGCTCCCGCCACATGGCCACTCAAGTCCTGGACTATGCCACGCTTTCATACCCCAGGGTCTTTGCACGGCCTAAGCCCTCCGCCCGAAAGGCCCTCCCCGGCTGGCTCCATCCCACCGTTAGTCACTCTTACAACATCCTGTCTTGTGCCAACAGAGCATTTATCATCCTGAGTAATTACGTGCTTGAGTGTTTGTTTGTTTATTTGCTGTCTGGACAGGACATATGTTGTTTTGTCTTCCCATCCTCCCTTCTTTGGAGAAATCTCAGTCTTGCGTTACACATGGTTCGTCTGGCTGCCAGTTACAGATGCTGCCCTCCCTCCGCACATGCGCCCTGACCCCCAGAAGGGAGGTTTGACCCCCAGGCCTGGACAGTCACAACATCCCATCCCAGTCAGAGGGACTGGGCCGAGGAGCGCGCATGGGACCCAAGCCGGGACCACCGGCGTCCACGGAGCAGAGGCTGGATCGTGGTTTTCATTAAACATGTGGCCGGCTTCTTTGACGCCGTTTGCCCCCAACAAAAGGCGGGATCTGCTCCCTCTCCCCGTGGGCGAGGACGGCCTGGTGTGACCGCCCCAGCGAACAGATTGCGGCAGAAGACTCTGCCCGACCTCGAAGGCTTGGTGACAAAAGAGGACACAGCTTGCACCTGGCTCTCCCTCCGAGGACACGCGTCTCTGAAACCCGGCCGCCATGCTGCGAGGAAGCCCAAGCCACCTGGAGAGGCCACATGTTCGGAGTTGCAGCCCCGCCGAGGCTCCAGCCGCAGCCCAGCACGAACTGTCACTCCCGTCAGCGAAGGAGCCTTCCGATGATGCCAGCCCCAGCCTTAGAGTTACTGTCGCCGATGCCAAGAGACGCGGGGACAAGCTGTCCCGCTGAGCCCCGCCGGAATGGCAGGTTTGTGACCGAAATCAATGATGTTTGAAGACATTCAGTGAAGACATGCAGTCTTTGGGTTGTTTCTTTCATATATACTAGTATTTATTGATTTCAGAGAGGAAGGGAGAGGGAGAGAGAGATAGAAGCATCAAAGATGAGAGAGGATCATGGATCGGCTGCCTCCTGCACACCCCACACTGGGGATGGAGCCCGCAACCCAAGCATGTGCCCTGACCGGGAATTGAACCGTGACCCCCTGGTTCATAGGTCAACTCTCAACCTCTGAGCCATGCTGGCCGGGCTGGGCTGTTCCTTACACAGCAATAGAGGAAGGGTGCAGGGTGCTAAGCTGGAGGGATGTAATGTGGGAACTCTGAGCAGCCCCCCTCCCCCGCCCCCTGGACAGGCCTGTCCGCAGCCTGAGGCCACGTGGAGACGAGCTGTGATGGGGACAGGAGGACAGAGGCTGTGGCTGAGCCTGGGCCCCACAGCTCTTCCTGCAGGTCCTGCCTGGTGGCTGGTGTTAACAAGTTCCCTCTGTGCTGAGGGGAGTTGGGGCCGGCTTCTTCTGTCTCCGGTGCCATCGCTCCCCTAGACGTGTGCTCTGGGACGCACGCAGGACCCGCTTCTGTCTTGGCCCCTGTTGCACCTGCAGCGCCTGCACATTGCTGCTGGGTTTGGAGTTAAGGGCTGAGTCTGGAAGGGATGAACCCTTAGTCCTCTCATCATCCCTGTCCTGGGTAGAAGCTACCGGCGACGCTCAGAGAGGTGGTGGTGGGGCGGGGGGGGGGGGGGGGGCTCATCAGAAACTGTGGGCCGCCGAAACCGGTTTGGCTCAGTGGATAGAGCGTCAGCCTGCGGACTGAAGGGTCCCAGGTTCGATTCCGGTCTAGGGCATGTGCCTGGGTTGTGGACACATCCCTAGTGGGAGATGTGCAGGAGGCAGCTGATCTCTGTTTCTCTCTCATCGATGTTTCTAACTCTCTATCTCTCTCCCTTCCTCTCTGTAAAAAATCAATAAAATATATTTTTTTTAAAAAAAGAAAGAAACTTCAGGCCACGGTCACCCAGACAGAAAGGTTTGGCCTCAAGCAGCGTGTTTTTTCTCGATGCCACGGTCTTTCTGGAAAAATACGTGGACGGACCTCAAGGGGGAAGGGGCACCCAGGCAGTGAGGGGAAGGGAGAGCGAGTTCCTGTTTCCTTGAGTTCTCTTGGCTGCATGGGAACAGAGAAAAGGAGAGAATGGGGGTGGGGGGAGGAATGGAGAAAACAGGCTCCTCCGAGCTGCCCTGAAGACCAAGCACAGAGCAGCTTTTTCCAGCTGCTGGGGCTGCAGCTTTGGTTCTGGGAGCTCTAGACACCCCTCAGCTGCTCTGAGACACATTTCCTCATTCTTTCCAGCATCTGCATGCTGCTCGAGGCCAAGGATGCTCCAGCTGGAGGAAGGGCTGTGCAGACCTGCCAGCGGCTGGCTGCTCCCACGCCTCCGGGCCAGCCCTCTCCCAGCCTCTGGGATAGCTGTGTGCTTGCTCTCAGCTTAGGGGGTGAAGGGGAGCAGATGGGCTGGAGGCGAGAGGCATGAGGAACGGTGGTCATTATAGGGTGGGGCAATCTATTCACCCTTCTGTTCTAGAGGCCTCAGAGGCAGAGCCAGAGTGAATGTCAACATCGACCTGTGGGCTTGCCACACTCCCTTCTTTGTCGTTTATAATCACGACGAAGGCCTGTTCCCCTCTCTGGACTGGTAGTTCTACTTGTAGGAAATATGATTGGCTCAGGCTGTATCATCAACCTGGAGGGTACTCTGTCAGCTTAGCAAACTCCTACTCAACCCACAAAACCCCAACTAAAATGTCCTTTCCCCCCTCTGACGTCCCACAGGATGTTCAGGTCTTATGATTTCCCAATAACAATAACAAAAGCTAATATTTATTGACTATCCACTATGTGCCAGGTGGTATACTAAGAACATTACACAATTTAATAATTTAATCCTTCCTTTGACCCTTGAGGCACATATTATTGTGACCTCCGTTTTGCAGATGAGGAAATGAGACTGAAACTGATGAAAAGACTTGCCCAGGGTCACCCCGCTAGGAAGTGGCACAGACAGGGTTTGCGTTTTGGCTGGCACCGTGGGACCCAGAACTCACGGAGGGAGCGTGAGGCTGGTCTGCTTAACGGAGCTTCACAGAGTCTCCCCTGACTTTCTCCCTCTGCCCCTGGGACCCACCCTCACCCTCTGGGACTCTGGTCCCATCTGTCCTACTTGGCCCTTCTTCGGGCAGAGTCCGGAGTTGGGGTCCTCCTGTGACGGGGGAAGTTCTGACGCTCTAAGCCCCTCCTCAGACCCACGAGGGCACACGGTGGGGGCAGAGCACTGAGAGGCCACGCGGGTCTGCAGGGACCAGCCCCCCAGCCTGGGGAGGCAGCAGGGCCAGGGCCGGGGAAGTTCCTTCTAAGTGAATGGGGGAGGTTGCGGCAGAGACAGGGGGGCAGAGGAGAAGGAGGGAGAAACCCCGCAGGAGAGACACGCAGGGGCCAGACAGGATGCGGGGAGAGACAGAAACATTGAGGAAGACAGAGAGACACAGGCAAAGAGACAGAGCGGGAGAGAAAGGTGAGACCTGGGAAAAGACACGACGAGAGAGGAGAAGGGATGAGAGCTACGAGAGAAACACAGGGGCCGTGTTGGGGAGGACAGATGGAGAGAGACACAGGCCACGGGACGAAGGACAGGAGAGAAGAGAGACAGGGAACAGAGAGACAGGGAGGCCCAGAGGAGGGAGACAGAGAGAGGCAGAGAGAGAAAACCAGGGGGTCCAGGATCCCAAAGCGGGGAGAGGCCAGTGACTCCGAGGCGGGTGCCGATCGGCTGGAGGGAAGAGGTCCCACTCTGGCGGGGAGCCTGGGAACCCAGCCGGGGACGGGCACCCCTGGCTCCTGCCGCCACATCGCCCTCGCCAGCGCCTCCTGCACAAACACCACTCTGTTTGCCAAACCACCCTGGGTGGAGTCCGGGCTGCCATCTCTTTCGAGTGGCAACTGTTGCCATGTGGAGAGGCACCCCGTTTAAATAATCCCACATCTCCCCTCCTCCCCTCCCCCCCGCCCCCGGCTCCCTCCTGGCCAGCAGGGGCCCGTGGGAGCCAGGCTGCTCCTCATGGAGGGGGAGAGAGGCAGGCAGGGTGCAGAACTCCCGTCTCCCCCAAGTCTGGCAGAATCAAGTCTTTTTTGCCTTGTTCTCTGCTTTTTGCTTTTTCCTATCACAGCCAGCCTCCTCACACGTCCCAGGCGATTTTTTTTTTTAAGGAAAACAAGTCTTTCGAGGCAGAGGTGACCCCGCGGTGATAAGTGAGGAGTTCACCTGCGAGTGTGTTATCAGCCTCCGTGGCTGCCCGGGCTCAGATTTCTCATTTCGATGAGGCGGCCCGGGAAATTGGATGCAACCCCGAGGCCCTCCTCCGATGCGTGTCCTCGGGCCGGGCCTGCAGGGCAGCAGCCTGGCTGCTCCTCGGAGGTCGGGGAAGCAGGTGCTGGGGGAGGGGGGGACGGGTAGGAAAGAGGGAGGGAGGATGGGGGACTCGATTTTGGGGGAGTGAGTTTTTCTTCTTGCTTTCTCCTCTTTCTTTTTTTAAAATTTTTAAAATTTTTTTGTTAATCCTCACCCGAGGATATTTTCCCATTGATTTTTAGGGAGAGTGGAAGAGAGAGGGAAAGATAGAGAGAAACATCCATGTGAGAGTAACTCATCGATGGGTTGCCTCCTGCACACGCCCTGACCAGGGCCCGGGCTGGGGAGGTGCCTGCAACCAAGGTACGTGCCCTTGACCGGGATCGAACCCGGGACCCTTAGGTCCGCAGGCCGACGCCCTATCCACTGAGCCACACCGGCTAGGGCTTGCTTCCTCCTCTTCCTGTGGCTCTGCCTGGCCTGGCCTGGCTTCCGTCCCCGTTGCTCAGTGTTAGGCGGGGACCCTCCTCGGGGAGGCTCGTTGCCCACTGAGGGCAGCTCAGCAGCCACAGCAACCTGCCCTGTGGACACGCACCTCCTCTGGCTCCGATCGCCTCCTCCTCTCCTCCTTTGGTATCAGGGGTTGGCAACCGTAGCTGGGATGGACCGGGGAGTAGCTCTCTCCAACGCTGCAGGCCACACGGTTCTGTCCCAGCTGCTCACTGTCCTCACAGCCGGACACAACACGTGAACCCACGCGTGGCCATGCTCCTGTAGGCCTTCATTTATAAAAGTGGGCGGCAGGGGGGGTCTGGCAGACCACAGCCCCCGACCCACGCTCCAGCCGGACACAGGGCCCGAGACTCATCATCAGACCTCCCCGGGCACCCACTGTGGGCCAGGCTCTAAGCCGGAAATGGACCAGAACAAGAACTTCCATCCACCCCCGAGGAGCGGAGAGCCTGGTGGGGGAGGCCCGTGCGCACCCACGTGGCCGGGATGTGAGAGAGGGTTTGGTGCTAAACCAGAAGGCCGTGCGCTGGCACTGGCTGGGAGGGGATCCAGCATCTCACACCCGAAGTGAGGCAGGCAGCAGAGGCTGTGGTCACTGAACCTGCACAGTAGCCCAGCAGGCATCTATAGATGGCACCCGTCTTGCCGGTGAGGAACTAAGGGTTAGGGGTCACCCAGCTCGAGTCACAGTCTCCGTGACAGAAAGGGGCAAAGCCGGGGCTCAGACCAGGGCAGCTCCAGAGTTCGGCTCTATATCGGTGTCCTCATGACCTCCTCCCAGCCCCATCCCAGGCTGTTGCCGAGTCTTCAAATCCGTAGCGACCTGTGGGCTCAGCAAAGGCCCCCTATCGACAGTTAAGGGAGGCCCAGAGAGGGCAGGTCACTGGCCCAAGGCCACACAGCATACAAAACCTAGCCCAGGTCCTCTCCTATCAACCCAGATTCAAGGAACCTGCCCCATCGATATGGGGACCCCGGCACGGGGAGCACCCCATTTCTGTTCTCAACAACAAGCGATGTCAAGCCTGCTGGGCATTGAGTTCACTCCCCCTCTTACAGATGATTCCCCAACAGAAAATTCCTCCAGAGACAAGGAGAAATGTTTCCCGCAAACCTATTTACTTTTCGAATTTCAGTTGCCATAACAACTCGGCACAACTATTTATGTAGCGTCTTCGCCTTCCAAGTCTTCGCGAACACCACACTCTGTGGAGAGTTCAGCTCAGCCCTTCCCATAACAACACGTTTTTTCAATCAGTGTGAGTCCGGGATTATTTTTTTCTATAAACACACATGAAATATGTTGTGCAAAACTTTTCAAAAAGCTAACGGGGAAACGCCGCGTTTCCTAGACCCGCTCCTCTCTCGTTGCTCCCAGCAGATGCCTCCCGAGGCATGATGATGACGAGACGGCCGGCTGGCGTGGGTTTTTTCAACGTCATTGAATTGTTTCCGCTCCTGGTCATCTGCGAGTGCGCGCCATCAGCAGGGTTCCCCGTGAGGAGTCCCGGACACCAGGCCCAGCTCAGGCCCTGCCCCTAATGGGCTGTGTGTCCGTGGAAACCAACTCAGGTCTAAGGCCTGGGGAGGGACACAATGGGTCCAGCTGAGCCCTCGCTCAAAATCAGGGGTGGAGATCGCCAAAGGGTGGAACCCAGTGTCCAGGGCTCCTGCAAATGGCCTGGGTCCTGGCGGGCTCGGGTTTTCAGAGACAACCCCTGGTTCAGATGTTCTGTTCCGGGCTCCTTGCAAGCTTCCGTACACGCTGTTCCCTTTGCCTAGAACTTCCTTTGTCAACCTGTCAAGTTGACAGGGAAGGGCCTGTGCTGGGTTTACTGCTGTGCTGTTGCCGTCTTGAAATCCTTAATTATTTCTGAACGAGGCCCCGCGTTTTCATTTTGCAACCGATGCCACAGATTCCGTAGTGATTGGGATCCCTGTCTCTATTCCAGGGCGCCGTGTGTGTCAGATCATGGAATCCCAGGCCACCCCGTGAAGCAGGCACTGCTGTGATCTCTGTTTGACAGGTGAGGAGACTGAGTCCCATCTGTCTAAGGTCACTGCCATCCCCCCGGCCCCGGTGCAAGCTGTGATGCATTAGGCCCTGTTCCGACGCTGAACGCTTTTCCTGCGTTACGGCATCCAGTCCTCTAGATGGGAACCATGATGATCCTCATTTTCCAGAGGCCCAGAGAGGTTAAGCCACTTGCTCAAAATGGCACAGCAAGCAAGTGGAGGAGGCATGCTTTCCTGAGAGGCCCAGTTAATCTCTTCCCTAAACGCCAGCAGCAGCAGGATTGCTCAGCATGCCCTGGCCTCTAGGCCCTACCAGCAAGCCCATCTTCGGCCCATATCATCCATCTTCCTTAACCTGACCTCTAGTCATGCCGGTTTCTGGCGGCAAATCTTCCCTGGCTCCAAGTACGCACAAGAAGCATCTAACCTCCTTAGCCTGACCATTGAGACCCTCCGTGATATGACCTCTGCTGACCTCCACAGCCTAAGTGTCCACCTTGCTCCTGGCGCTTCTGCACTCCAGACTGTCTGTAGTTAAATGTCTGCACGCACCAGGCCGCTTCATGAATTATCAAGTCAGAGACCACTGGTTCCCTACACAGAGCCCAGCACACCGGCCCCTAAAAGCTTGCTGGACTGAACCGATCTTGCTGGACCAGTGGCACCCTTGGTGCTTCCTCCCTTTACCCCCATAGCCAGGATGCTGACTCCTCAGTGTCCCTCCAGTCCAGTGTCTCTCTTCTCTCTGCCCCCTGCCCGCACCCTAGCAAAGGCCACCAGGATTGCTCCCACGAATGCCTGTCCCACCTGCTCCCCAACTTCTCTGCCTCCAGTCATGCTCCTTCCGGCCAATTCTACAAACTCCAACTGGAGAAACATTTTAAAAGTACAGATCCAACCATGTTGCTCTCTGCTGAACACCCATCATTCTCAAAATGAAATCTGAAAAGCTAACAAGGCCGAGAGGCCTCCAGACCGGACCCCGATGACCTCCCCACTCCTCCGGCCACCAGTGCACACGGAGCCATCTCAGGCAGAGGGCTCCATAAGCCATTCTTCCTGGCTTGGCTGCCCCAACCCTACTCTGCCCCTTCTGCCTCAGCTCTTCCCCTGGAGGCTCTCCCTGACCACTGCCCCTCCCCTCAAAGCAAAGCCAGGCTCTTCCTGGGCCCCCACAGCCCCTCCCCCACATTGTTCCCCATCAAAACACTGGTCTGCATGCCTGTCCCCTGTCCCCCACATTGAAGGGGAGTTTCCTGAGAGTGGAACTCATATTTTGTTCCTTGATCTACTTCCCATGCGTGGAACATAGAAACCGCTCGATCAACAAATGGAGGGATAGTGGATGGGTAGATGGGTAGATGAATGGAGGATGGATGGATGGATGGATGGATGGATGGATGAATAAGTGGATGGATAAGTGGATGATAAATAAATGGATGGGTAGGTGGATGAATGGGTGAATGAGATGATGGATGGATAAATAAATGAATAGATGGACGTTTGGATGAATTGAGTGGATGGTAAATGAATGGATGAGTAGGGGGATGGGTGGTTTGGTAGATGGATAGATGAGTGGGTGGCTGGCTGGCTGGATTGATGGATGGATGGGTGCTGGATGAACCGAGTGGATAACAAATGAATGAATTGGTGAGTGGGTGGGCAGGTGGATGGTGAGATGGGTGGACAAATGTATAGGTAAGTGAAAGAAAACCCCAGGCACCTTCTTGTAATAGTTAATATTTGGATGGTAAGGTACTCAAAGGTCTTTGCACATAGTAGGCAGGCAATACATGTGTATTGATTTAATGGTTGAATAAATGCCAGAGAGCAGCTGGTTACCAAGTCTCCATGAGGACCTATTCTTCCTCTTATTTGTTTTATTCTCTCCCACCTCCATCCTCCTCGATCCTAGCCTCCCACAGCCTGCTGCAGTGGCCACGTGACTCAGGGTGGCCAAGTTCCCCAGACCCATGCCTGCACATTAATTATTGAATGATACTGGTATAATCCAAATTTATCTAATGAATTAATAATAGGCTGTAGGAATATTTTAATAATGAAATACTTGGGAGTTATGTTTTGATAATTGCAACCGGCTTTCCTAATTGCCCCACGGCTGTGAAAATAAAATAAAAATCAATTAGGTGGTGTTCCGTGCCACCCCGGGAGCACCCCCTCAGAGCTTCAGTGGATGGACCCACCAGGATCAGGAAGATCAATTTCTCTCTGGGCCTCCCCAGGCTTGTAGAGCGGCGGAGAGATTCCAGGGAAGGCGAGGAAAGGGGTCCCACCGAAATACATCAGGCGTTTGAGTCATCAAGACCAATGGGAGAAACCTGTTTGTACAGATGAAAAGACCGAGGTTCAGAGAGGACCCATGACCGGCCAAGTCAGCCTCGAAGTGGAGAGCCTGGACAGCATCTCTGGACTCCTGGTCCAGTGCTCTCTTGGCCCTGGATCACCCATAGGTCCTCTCTTTGCCGTGACAAAGCCTTTAGCGGTCAGTCTGAGCCCTGGCCATGCCTCCTGTCTCGACCGCTGTGACTCCCCCAAGTACTGAACTGACTCTTCTCCACACCCCTCTGCCTTTGCCGGTGCTGAGCCCTCTGCAAAGGATGTCTTCCCCTCCCAGTCCACCCCACCTCTGCCGTCCGCCTGGCAAAGTGCTCCCAGCAGGGATGACCTCCCTCCCTCCTGCCCTCAAGGGCCACCACTACATGAGGATGGCTCATCTGTCTCCCCTAAAAGGCTGGGAGCTCCTTCAAACCAAGGACAAGTTCATTCTGTCTCCCCGGGGATGTTAACACGGGGCTGACAAACGGTAAAAGGCACAATACAGGTTGGTCCGAGGCCAGACGGTGGGAGGAGAGGGAGACGAGAGAGGAGAGGAGGAAAAATAAACAGGGAAGATTGGTTCTGGAGTCATTTCCAGAATGCGTTTAACCAAGGCCACCGAACGGACATTTGGGCTGAAACGTGCTAGTTTGGGGACATCGCAGTAGGTATGAAAGCGACAATCAAACTAGGTACATTAAAGCAAGAGAAGTATTTTCAGGGGGACCAAGAATGTTAATGAGGGTAGATAGGTCGATTCTAAACCAGTGATGGCGAACCTATGACACGCGAACTCATTTTTTTTGGTTGATTTTTCTTTGTTAAATGGCATTTAAATATATAAAATAAATATCAAAAATATAAATCTTTGTTTTACTATGGTTGCAAATATCAAAAAATTTCTATATGTGACTTGGCACCAGAGTTAAGTTAGGGTTTTTCAAAATGCTGACATGCCAAGCTCAAAAGGTTCGCCATCACATCTCTCTCTCTCTCTCTCTCTCTCTCTCTCTCTCTCTCACACACACACACACAAACACACACACACACACACACACACCACACACACACACACACGCAGAGTCAAGAGAAGAAGCTGGGCTATTGACCCTGAGGCCTTCTCTGAGATGTGTCCTCAAGAAGGCACTTGAACTTGTCGCAGACACTGCCCCAAGTGGTCCCCTGTGCAGAGCTGACAAGTGGCAGCTGGGGCTGGGACCAGTGTGATTACGACCTGTTTCTTCAGGCCCCGCCATGATCCCGGCCCCGATAGCCAAGGTCAAACGGCAGGGGCCCGCCCGGCTTGGCCGTCTCTGCCGGCTGTGAGTCCACAGTAGGGCCTAGGCAGGGGGAGGCCAAGAGTGGGAAGAGTTTGGTGAATTTAAAGCACCAAGGCCTCCTCCCCCTGTCCCCGTCCTGCTCCCCCACCCCACATCCCCCCCCCCCCCGCACCCCCACCTCCACCTCCACTTTCAAGCAGGTTCCATTGATTTTAGCTCTGACTTTAATCTCAGAGGCAGTTTGTTGAAAACACAGAGCCTAGAGCCAGATGTTTAGGGTTCCAGCTCCAGCATGGCCACTTACAAACCATGGCTGTGGGTCACGTCTCTCAGCCTCTCTGTGCCTCTGCCTCCTTGAGGGAAATGAATGAGCCGATTTACATAAAACCCTGGATTAGGGGGTGCCTCTGTTCTCACCTTCTCTGCTAAGAGCACCTGGATTGGCAGCCCCCTCCTTGACTTTCAATGCGGATTGGATGGCTCTGGCCACGCCCACCAGTGCAAGAACTTGGGCGTGTTCCCCATAGCTGGCCAATCGGCAGAATCCATTAATCCAGCAATGATTGGTTAGGATCAAGCCCTTGAGTCAAGCCAACCAATCAGAGCTAAGGAGGGTCAACATCAACAAATATCAGCCAGTATTCGGGATGTCATAACAAGCTGAGTCCCATTGCGGGCAGGAGAGAGGAAGGGCTCCGTAGGCAGAGGGCACCCATGCCTTTCCCCCTCCACCCCCCCAGTAGGGCCAGGTTAGATGCCTCCTCTCTCTCGGCTCCTCAAATGCCCGCTGAGCTCTCCTGTTCTAAGAGGAAGTTAATTCCACAAGTGGTTCCGAGCTGGGGCCTTGAGCTTGGTTCCAATCCCAATCCCAGCCCTTCCTTCCTGGTCTAGCTGGCCCTTGTCCCTTCACGTCTCAGTTTCTTCACCTGGGAAATGGACATTACCAAGGACCTGACCTCCCGGAAAATGCTGGGAATTCAGGGAAGTCAGGCACACCCAGGGCCTGGCACAGGGGTGAACCTCCGGGAGAGATGCCGGCCCCTGATAACATGCCTGATGCCGCCTTCTCTTGTAACTGGCTGTGAGATGTCTGTCTGCTGCCAGACCGGGCTCCGAGGCAGGGCCGGTGTTCACCATCACCGCACCCTCAGCACACGGTGCAAGGCTGGGCACGGGGTGGCAGGAATGAGTGAATGAGCAGAGGGAGGAAGGGAGAGAGACAGAGAAAAAAGCACCTGCCTCTTATGACACTGCTTTGGACTCAGAGAGTGTTCAATATGGGAAACAGGACACCAGCCCCGAGCCCTTCACTCTGTAGGGATAGAGCCCAGAGAGAGACGGTAACTTCCCCAGGGTCACACAGCAGATCGCGAGCAGAATAGAGCTCAGCAGACCCTCAAAGCTCCAGCTGATTCCAGTTCCCGGGGCATCCTGCCTTCTGCCCTCCCCCCCCCCACCCAGCCCCCTCCAGCCCTCTCCCAGTCTCCTCTCGCCCTGGGGCCACTCCCAACTGGGTGCCTCTTCCTGTCTAGGGAAGAGAGCACCCCTAAGCCAGCTGCTCCCCCAGGTGTCTCCTTCCCCAAACAGGCCGGGCCCCATCGGTAAATATCCTGGGGCCTCCAGGCCAAGGAGCGAGGTGACTCAGGGCCAGGTGGGGAGGAGGCTGGGCCGCAGGTGGAGGAGTTCTTTGTGAGTGAGTCAGGCAAACAAGCTTCTCTCCAAATACGATCAGGAATCTCTTGGCCTTAGCTCAAGTATGTGGGACACGGATGTCAGTTTCCTGGAACTGAAATCGCAGGAGCGCGGGCTGCGCAGGCTGGGTCCTGAGCCCGCCTGCCGCTCAGCTCCCATCCTGGGGTGGGGGTCCCCCTGGAAGGCAGCTCTGCTTCCCTTCTGACTGCTCCTCCCACAAGAGAGGGCTCAGGCATCAATATTGGCTCCTCCATTGTGACAAGTGTGCCCTTAGGAGTGTAAGATGTTAACAGTTGCGGGGGGCGGGGGGGGGGTGGGGGGTGGGGAGGGTGCTGGGTGGAGGGTATGCAGAAGCTCTTCTCTCTGCATTGTCTTTGCAACCTTTCTGGAAATCTAAAACTATTTGAGAGACAAAAATATATATATTTAAATGTAAAGAAAAAGCTTTATCGGGATATAATTCACATGCCATTTACCGTGCAGAATTTAATGTTGGTTTGTTTTTTACTATCTATTCACAGGTATGTACATCCATCACCACGGCCAAGGTTAGAATATTTTTACCATCCCCCAAAGGAAACTGTGTATCACTTAGCTATCACCCTCCTACCCAGCCCCTGGCAACCACTACTTGACTTTCTGTCTCTATGGATTTTTCTATTCTGGACAGTGTACATAAATAGAGCCATACAATGTGTGGCCTGCTGTGTGTAACTTCTTTCATTTACTGGTAGCAGGATGTTTTCAAGGTTCATCCACATTGCGGCCTGTGTCCACACCTCATCCCTTTTTCATGACTGAATAATATTCCACTGTATGGATATACCACCATTGGTTGATCCATTCATCCATTAATGGGCATGTAGGTTGTTTCCACCTTTTAGCTCTTGTGAGGAATGCTACTATGAACATTGGTGTGTAAGTTTTTTGTGTGAATGTCTGTGTTCATTCTTCTTGGCTAGATACCAAGGACTGGCATTGCTAGGTCATATGGTAACTCTGGCTGCCATCATTCTAGCAACTGCAGTTGCATCTTTTCTTCATCTCCACTCTCCCCCAGTTTTCAAAGGTATCATTTCTTGAGCCAATGGCTCGCACACATCATCCCATTGAATCCTCACCACAACCTGGAGAGTAGGTGGGTACAGCTATCACCCCATCTTCCGGATGAGGAAACTGAGGCTCAGAGAGGTGAAGCTGTTTGCCCAGGTCACTCAGTCTGTGTCTCAGGCTTCCAACCAACTGCTTGGTTCAAACCACACCACCAGGGACTTGATGTTTCGGAGGCTGAGATGAAGGAGAGGCTGTGGTAACTCTGAGACCAAGGGGACCCTCCCCCGCGCCTGACAGGTGATCCTGGTCGGGCATTTGCCCCGGGGCTCAGTGGGCTGAGCAGGAAAGCCCTGGGGGACTGTAACTGGAGAGGCCTGGTGTTGGGGCTCTGCTGGGGCAGGAGAAAAGCACAAAGGGTCCTTTGTCCCGCCCTTTGTTCCACTTGCAGCCGGCCTTGCTGCGCCCCTCGGACCAGCAAGGAGCGGCACTGGGTCTGCAGAGCAGCTGAGCTGTCTCAGGTTCTATGAGGGGCCTCCTGGGATGGACCAGCGGACTCACTGAAGGGTGGGAAATATTGGGGGCGTAGTAGGTACTCAATGTATGGAAACCACCCCGCCCCCGACTTTTTTTCACTTTTCTTTGTCCTTGATGTAAAGTCACCAGGCACATGACAAAAGAAAAAAAAACAAAAGGAGCTAAAACAGCCCAGCTCCCATCCTGAGCCGTGACCAGGCCCATCCTGCTTGTGTATCTTTCCAGCAAATTTCCTTGTTTATATACAAACCTATAGGCGTGCGCATGTGTGTTCCTGTTTCATATACGAATGAATGGCAGCTCTCGGTATCCACTCTTTTTTTTTTTTTCCTCCCACTGCATGATGCACCGGGAGAGCATCCCATCTGAGCAGAAGGAGAAGGTCTCCCTTCTTCTCCGTGACTGCGTGTATTCCGTTCATGAGGCAGCATCCTTTATCGGGTTCGTCTGGGTTTAATTTTTCTCAGTCTCTCCTGCTCCCGTTAATGCTGAAATCTTGCACACGCATCTCTGCACACGAATGTGCGAACGTGCTGGGGGTCCAATCCTGATGGATGACATCAGTGGGTCATATGAGCTTTTCCGTGTACCTCCCAGCGAGGCTTGGGACAGCTGGGTACCCAGAATCCCGCCAGCACAGGCGTCATCGGCCCTTTCATTTCCTGTACTTTTTACTAAAGTGAAATAGACACACCCACGCAGGCGCCCGGCATCGGAGTCCCGCTCACGGATTTTCACAGTCAACAACCCATGTAACCAGCACCCAGAGGAAGACTCGGAATGTTCTCCGCCTTCGAAGCCCGTTGGCCCTGGCCCTCCCAGCATCACCCTGATCATTGGTGGGTGATTTTATTCAAGTGCCTCTTCCCTTTCCAACCGGCCTCATCGGCCTACGTCACTCCAGTGCCGCAGGAAGCCAATACCACCCCCTCCTTTTTTAAGGAAAAATAAATCAGTCAGAACAAAGGTTGTCAAACGATGCCCCCTGGGTCCATATACTGTAACCGTCGTTAACCATGTTTAAATGGCTGTAAAAAACTAAAAGAAAAATTCATGGCACGTAAACACTTGATCGGATTTAACTTTCAGCGCCCATAAATAAAGTTTTATTGGCACACAGGCACCCCCTTCACATACGTAGCTACCGAGAGACTCTGGCCCACAGCGCCGAAAATATTTACTAGCCGGTCCGTTGCAGAAAACGTTTGCCAGCCCATAACCTAAAGCCTCGTCACTCATGGGGTCGGGAAGGGACCTGGGTGCTGTTTTTATTTGGGGGCTAAAGGGGCCATGGGTCCCCAAGTCATCTGTCTCCAGGGCCCAGGGTAAGATTGTGGGGGGCTATGGTAAGAGCCTGGGTAGAACCGGCTGTAGCTGGACTTGAGCGAGGCAGCAAGGATGGAGAAGAGACAATGGACTTGAATAATTCTTAGGGTCACACCAGCAGCATGAGTGGCTGATACATGTGCAGGCAGAAGAAGGGGAAAGGGGGGGGGGTGCAGGACCCCGGGGTGAGGCAGATATTAACCTCCATCACCCCAGGAGCCGTCTCACCCTGTGCATGGTGCAAGGGTCCGGAGTGTACTGAACCAAGGGAAGGAGAAAGGGAGAGGAAATGAAATGGTTGGTTTTGCAGGAGGTGACATACGCGAGGGCGAAGACCCTGCATGACCAGCACAGGGGTGGCCATCTGTGCTTGGCACCGAAGGGGAAGCTCCCAGGAACTTTCAAGGATCACCTTGCCCAATTGTCCATCGAATCGAACCGTGAGTTGTCTGTGTGGGATTAAGGTTGAGCGATGCCAATGGATGTTTCCAGAAGTTTCTGTCAGGAGTTCTGGCTTCGGGGTGGAGAAAGTGCACACAGGCTCCTGATGCAAGCCTGCAGAAGAATCTGGTGGTACCACTCAGGAACCCCGAGTGAGTCTCTTCATGCCTCACGGCCTCGGTTTTCCCATCTGTGAAATGGGACCACAATCCTGACCGTTTCGAACCACTAGGAAGATTAAAGGAGGCGTCGCGTGGGAGGCGCTAGCCCACAAGAGCCACAGCCCAAGTGCCAGCTCCCTCGTGGGCCCGTCCCCAAAATCTCCCTGAATGGGCCACCATGAGGCCTATGACTCTGTTAATCTAGAGAGTTTGCAGAGGGTAGAATTCTGCAGGAAGAGGGGTTTGGGGGACACCAGTTATGACGCTGAGTGATGCCACCAGAAACACTTATTGTCAGAAAGGAAGTTACTCAAACACTATCAATTAGGCGCCCCTATTAGCATATTTTTCATTGTAATACAGCCGGAAAGAGGAGATTCGAGAGACTGTTTATTGCTGTTCCGAGCTAATATTTGTTAAAGTGATTAATATGTTGTTCAAACACCCCTGACAGGCGTGGCAGGCATTATTATTTATCTCCACCGCAGGAGCCTGCAAGGGTGAGGGGTGGGAGTCCCTCTCTGAGGGGCACCAGGTAGGGGCCTCGGTGGCCACTGGGAACTGTGTCCTGCTCCCTCCCCCGCTCGGGCCTTGTGCCTCCCGCCGTCCCCCGTGTCCTCCACTGTCAACGTCCCCCTCCACCAACCATTCCCATCAGCTCAAGGACACCTCCCACCAAACAAGGGGAGACCCACACCCCTCCACCCCGGGTCCCCCTCCAGCCATGCTGCTGGTTCCTTCTTCCCTCCAAAGCCAAACTTTTCTTTCTTGTGTTTATTTTTTAAGCCATTTTTATGCTCTCTGGAGGCCCTAGCTTTTACATTTACTTATTTATTATTATTTTTTAATCCTATTCTTTTTTGAACATCCTCTTTGTTTGGACAAATGTGCAATGACATGGACCCGTCATCACGTTATCTTACGGCGTGCTCTCGCTGCCCTCCCGATCCTCCATGCTTGGCCTGCTCATCCCACCCTCCCCCAGTTCCTGGCAGCCAGGGATCTCTCCACCGTCTCCATGGTTTCGGCTTTTCCAGGATGTCATAACGTTGGAACCGTACCGTCTGCAGCCTTTTCAGATTGGCTTCTTTCACTCGGTAGCGACAGCGACGGTGCCTCCGTGTCTTTTCCCGGTGAGATGGCTCATTTCTTGTTCCTGCTGGATCCTCTCCGCCGGCGTTCTCCCGCAGACAGTCCACCCCTTGTCTGCTGACTGGGGGTGCCTCCTCCTCCACGGACCATGTGGTCATGGGCACGGGAGCCTGTTTCTGGGCTCTTTGGTTATGGTCGCTGTTCCCGTGGCCTTCCTGCCCCTCCCATCACTGAATATGCTCCAGGGAGGGAGGGGTCCCCAGAGCTCTCCAAGCCACTCAGTTCCAACGGGTCTTTCCAGGCCTCAGCCCATGAGACCCCTCAGAGGCACCAGGTTCCGCAGACACCTCCTTCTGTCTTGGATCATTCTCCTCAGGCTTGAGCGCCTGGTCATGGGTCTCCTAAGCCAGGTGTCCCTCCTACCTGCCATGGGCGTCCTGGCGTCCCTAATTCTATTTTCACAGCCTAGGTCAGTGATGGCGAACCTATGATACGCGTGTCAGAGGTGACACTCGAACTCATTTTTGTGGTTGATTTTTCTTTGTTAAATGGCATTTAAATATATAAAATAAATATCAAAAATATAAGTCTTTGCTTTACTATGGTTGCAAAGATCAAAAAATGTCTGTATGTGACACGGCACCAGAGTGAAGTTAGGGTTTTTTCAAAATGCTGGCACGCCGAGCTCAAAAGGTTCGCCGTCACTGGCCTAGGTCATCTCCTCTCCTCATGGGACTCAGACCCGTCTGGATGGGGTTGAGATGCTCAATCCCCATCCCAGGGTGAAGTCCACGTACCTGTACCTAGTGGCCCGTTAAACTCCACCTGGAAGGTTCCTGGCTATCTCAGGCTCAACACGTCCACGCAGAATTGCATCTTAATTCTACCCCCGCACCCCCCCCCCCCTCACCCCCCGTCCCTTCCACAAAAGCTTCCATCCTTCCTCTTCCTCTAGCTAAAGACGGATCCTCCATCCCCTGTGCCTACCTCCTCATCCTGTTGAAATCCACCCCACCCCCCCCCGGGGCTGACCACCTCCCTCCATCTTCTCAGCCCCCACCCTGCCCCAGCCACTGTCACCTCTCCTTCGAGCGGATCCGGTAGCCTCCCAGCTCCCTGGCCTGCCCTCTACAGTCAGTCCTCCGCACGGCGGCGGTCAGAGCCATATTTTCAAAAACATAAATCATCTCCCATCATCCCCCCACTTAAAACCCTTTCCATGGCTTCCCACTGCTCTTGGAATAGGATCCAGATTCCGCAACGTGCCCTCAATCAATAGTGGGCTGTCACCTCCTCTCCAACCCCATCCATCACCACCCGCCCCCCCACACCCCGCCCCCCCCTCGTCGGACTGTGAAGATGATCTGATTATTTCTCTAAGGGGGAGACTTTGGGGGTGGTCCAAGTGGTCTGTGGGGAAAGGTGCCAAATTTCCCCTCTGAGTGGCAGGGCCTGGGCAGGACCAGGAGCCCCGAGGAGGTCAGGTTAAACGGCACTATTTACTTTAGTCCTCTCCAAAGTGTATTTTGGTGGCGGGAGAGAGTTATGAATAAGCTCTTAATTCCAGCAAGGGCGTGGGTCAGCTCTCCGACAGCGGCGTTTATTGACATTCGTGTCTGAGCCCCTGCCCGGTGCCCGGCTCTGAGAGGCCTGTCTGTGCGCAGGGCTGGCGGCCCCAGCTCACCTGGACCGGGGCCGGGCCTACCTGCGGGCTCCCTCCAAACTGGCATCGGGGTATCGCTTTTTCCACCGGCACTGCTGGGGGCCCCGGGGTGTGCGTCTCTGGAAGGACGGTCCTCAGCTGGGAGGGACCCACAACCCATGTCAGGGAGAGCCCAGAAGCCAGATGCCACCCACGCAACTAGATGGGTGGGAGGTCGACCAGTTGTTTGAAGATTTGTCACCTGGTCAGACTGTCTGTTTATGCTTTCACTGGGCGGAGGGAATCCTTGGGGCCTCCAAGAGGGAGCAAGCGGGGATGGTGGGTCCACTGGCTATGTAGCTTGAGGCCAGCCGGGTTCCCCTGTTGGGCCTCAGTTTCCCCATCTGTCTTAGAGCCTCTCTTCTGTCGACAGAGATGAAGGCACAGTTGAGGGTATCCCACGGCCTCACAGAGGACGGTGGCGCCTTTGAAAAGGAATATTCAAGAACACTTTCTCAAGTGGGGCAAAGCTAGAGTTGGAGGACAGAACAGTGGTTGCCTGGGTTGGGGACAGGCCCACAATGAGGGGGTTGCTTGGAGATGGAGCAGCTCTGTAGCTTGCTTGTGGGGCTAGTCAAGGGCATCCACACATGGCCTCAAGTTGCACACAACTACACACACACAAGTTCACGTGCAAACTGATGCAAACTCAGGAAGGTCCTGTGGTCTAGTGAATGACCTTATACCAATGCTGATTTCCTGATTTGGAGATGGTGCTATATCTATGCAAGATGTCACAGTTGGGGGAAGCCAGGGGAAGGGTGACACAGGGCTCTTTGTATTATTTTTGCAACTTCTCTTGAGTCTATAATTGCAAAATAGAAAAGGTTACTAAAAGAAAAGTCGAGCCCTGGCTGGGTGGCTCAGTTGGTAGGAGCATCGTCCCAGGCAGGGGGCCTGGGCAGGACCGGGAGCCCCAAGGAGGTCAGGTTAAACAGCACTATTTACTTTCTGTGTGCCTCATGCCCTCTGATCCTGCCCCAGGGCCTTTGCACAGCCTGGGACACTCCTTCCTGATCTCTCAGCTCAGAAGCAACTTCCTTGGAGACACTCCTCCAAGGTCTCATGTTGGGCCAAACCCCGGCTACAAATCCTCATAACACTCAGGACTCCTCCCTCGCAGAAGTCGTCATGGCTGTGACTTAAGCTCCGTTGTGGGATTCTTTGATTTATGCCAGGCAGGCAGGCTTGACGTCTCCATCGGGCACAGGAGGTGGAGCCTAGGGCCCTGACTACGTTGACAGCCCCACAAACACGTTCTCATTTTATTTTAATCAGAATAAAAATAGGAATATAATTCAGCCTGGAAAACAGTGCAGTCATAAATTGCAATTTTTATGCTTGTTATACCGGGTGTCCCTCCACAAAAATGTATACACACTTGAACAGCTGAGAGCTCAATTTTGAAAATGAAATGTATTTTAATAAACGCTGCCTTAATAATTACTCAAAGTGCGTGTACACATTTTTGGGGGACACCAGGAATGTCCAGGCTCCGCTGCCAAAGGGCAGTAGATGGAGAGATGATGGGTGAACTCGCCCTCCTCCAATCCGTCCACTTTGAAATAAGTGTCTAGATCTTCGTTTTTGCTACCAACAGTGGCAAAGTGGGGACCTCAGAGAAACTGCGGAATCTTATACTTGGCTTTGGAGAGAGGAGGTGGCGAAAGAGCCCTCAGGCCAAAAGGTGACAGGAAGAAGGTCTAGCTGAGGTGGAATGCTTGCCCGGACAGCACTGCTCAGTGATTGAGCGTCAACCTATGAATCAGGGAGTCATGGTTCGAACCCCAGTCAGGGCAGATGCCCGGGTTGTGGCTTGATCCCCGGTGTGCACATGCAGGAGGCAGCCAATCAAGGATTCTCTCTCATCATTGATGTTTCTCTCTCTCTCTCTCTCTCTCTCTCTCTCTCTCTCCCTTCCTCTCTGAAATCAATAAAAATATTTTAAAAAATAAAAAAAGAATGCATGGGAAGGAGGAGGAGGTGAGCTGGTCTTCTCCCTGGAAGGCCCTTAAAGCCCTGGTTCGTTCTCTGCAGCGGCTGGACACGCAGGAGGGCTGGAGGCTGCCAGGAGGCCATGCTGTGTAGTGGTGAGCGCCCATCGTGGGTCCCACACACCCAGGCCCATCCTAGGAAGCCACTCACAGGGCTGCATCCAGCTGGGAGCAGGGCTGGGCTGGAGATCCCAGAAGGCTCCACCCACATGCCCGAGGCTGTGGGGCTGGCTGAGGCTGGGGCATCCAGTCCCCAGCAGGTGGCCCATCTCTAGGGACAGGATAGCTTGGGCTTCCTCCCTGGGTGCTCAGGGCAGCGCAAGAGTGAAAGCGGACGCCTCTGGGCCTCTTGAGGCCTAAGCCCAGAGCCGCCCCCTGCCCAGCATCACTTCTGCCACATCCTACTGGCTAATGTGAGTCACAGGGCCCAGACCAGCAACCAGGGCGGGCATAGACCCCCACCTACGATGGGAGGGATGGTTCCTCTCGGGCCCTTTGCAGAAAGAGCTTGCTGAGCCTTGATCCCCAGTCAAGAGGGTGGGATCCCTGCGGCTCGTTATGAAAATGAGGGGGAATGACACCCCAGGGAGGTGACCTCCTTCGAGGAGGCCCCTGACTCAGCCCCTAAGGCAGCGGTTCTCAACCTGTGGGTCGCGACCCCTTTGGCGGTCGAACGACCCTTTCACAGGGGTCGCCTAAGACCATCCTGCATATCAGATATTTACATGACGATTCATCACAGTAGCAATGTGACAGTGATGAAGTAGCAACGAAAATAATTTTTTTTTTTCTTTTTTTTTTTTTTTTTTTTTTTTTTTTTTAAATATATATTTTATTGATTTTTTACAGAGAGGAAGGGAGAGAGATAGACAGCTAGAAACATCGATGAGAGAGAAACATCGATCAGCTGCTTCTTGCACATCTCCTACTGGGGATGTGCCCGCAACCCAGGTACATGCCCTTGACCGGAATCGAACCTGGGACCTTTCAGTCCACAGGCCGACGCTCTATCCACTGAGCCAAACCGGTTTCGGCACGAAAATAATTTTATGGCTGGGTCACAACATGAGGAACTGTATTGAAAGGGCCAGAAGGTTGAGAACCACTGCCTGAAGGGGTTCGCTGGGGGACCCCTCACGGGACCCAGGGCCAGGAAGGCCAGGGGAGCTGAGAAAGGCCTCTTGCCTGCTGAGCAGCCCTCTGGTCTTGTTGGGAAAGAAGCAGCCAGATCTCGCCTCTCCCGACTTTTCCATCAGCTCCTCCCTCGGCTTCGGCGTGTTCTAGAAAATGTAGCCTCTGACCTTCCAAGTCACCGGGGCCCTCCGGTCCTCCAGGGAGCCCAGTTCGCTAGGACGTGGGATATAATGAGAAGCCGGTGAGAAACCCAATCCGGGCTATCAGATGGGCGGCCCAGCCAGGGCCTCTTTCTCCCCCGAACGCCCTGATCCCTTTCCCCTAGCATCCCAGCGCATTCCTTCCTAGCACCGGCTGGACCCTCCCGGCGAAAATAAAAGTCCTTCGCACGTTGCAGGGGTTCCCAAAGACTCCTTTTTTTTAAAGTAACCCCCCAACCCGCGGCTTTTCAAGCCACACACAGACTGAATCAAGCTCCATTTGTTTCCACAAGGCCGAGGGGCAGCGGTTTGGGAAAAAAAGAACCTTCTCTGAAACTCACGGGGAGGCGAAGGCGGGGTCAGAGGGCACATTCCTATTGCTAAGATGCATTGACAGGCGCCCAGGCCCCCCTGGGAAGGGGAGGGGGCTGCCGCAGGGGCCTGGCCTCCAGGCAGCGGCCTCAGAAAGGCTCCCCTGCTCCCCAGAGTTAGCCACAAAGCGTGCAAGGGCGAACCCTCCTCCCTCGCTGGGCCCCCACCTCCTGAAGGTTTGCCAGAAAAGAATCCCAGGTCCCTGGAAGGAACAGAGCAGGGACGCTGAGCCAAGATATTTCTCCCCCCCTCCCTTTCTTTGGCTCCTTTAGTTAGTTGAGTTTTGCCCCCAAGTTGGAACCGGGGTTGGGGGTGGGGTGGGAAGGGAAGAACAATGAGCAAAAGCTGGGAGTTTTTCTTGACCACTTGCAAGAGGGGAGCCCTAGCCAGCTGCTCAGTGGATAGAGCAGCAGCCCTTGGGCTGAAGGGTCCTGGGTTCGATTCCTGTCAAAGGCACATACTTTGGTTGCAGGTTCCCCAGCCCTGGGCCGGGTGCGTGCAGGAGGCAAGCAATCGATGTGTCTCTCTCACATCGATGTTTCTCTCTGTCTCTCCCTTCCACTCTCTCTAAAAATCGATGGAAAAATATCCTCGGGTGAGGATTAACAAACAAAAAAAAGAGGGGAGCAGGCATGGACTGGGGGTCCTGGTGTGAGTCCGGTTTGGCTATTGAGGGCTGGGTGAACTTGGACAGCTGTCTGCACCTCTCTGAGACTCAGTTTCTTTGGCTTTGACCTGCTCCCTGGCTTTGGACGAGGCACTAAAATGGTGACAAATGCCTGTGTTTGCACAGAGCAGGTGCCCCAAACTGCTGAAGGTGGAGGTGGGTGGAGGGTGTGCAGGGAGGCTCACAGGAGGCTGAGGGGCTGGGAGTGGCACAGTTGGGCAGTGAGAAGAGGGTGGAGGTGACACCCTGAAAGCCAGCTTTACGGGCCCATTCAAATGAGAGGAAGAG
Organism: Myotis yumanensis; assembly: GCF_028538775.1. NCBI lineage: Eukaryota > Metazoa > Chordata > Mammalia > Chiroptera > Vespertilionidae > Myotis > Myotis yumanensis. Next base: position 23,508,869 of record NW_027223770.1, read on the forward strand.
CCCACTGCCTGCATGGCATGCCAGTTGCTTTCCCTCTAGGAGGGCAGCCTGGCAAGGTGGGGAGGGCAGATTCTTATCCCCACTCAACAGATGAGGAGCCTGAGGTCAGAGTGGACCAGGACTAAGCTGGGAAGGGGGTTGGGTAGGAGACAGAGGCAACCGGTGGAAGCCTTGACTCAGAGGTCAGGCCGGTGGGGAGCAAATCCAGATTCCACTACAGATGAGCTGTGGGACCTTCAGCTTCACAGGTGTGTGCCTCAGTTTCCTTGTCTGTCAAATGGGGGTACTAATAAATCCCTACATCCTGGGGCCATCATAGGGAGTCAATGAGTTCATAACAGAAAGCACTTAGGACAGGCCCTGGCACCTGGCAAACAGGAGAACTGTTGGCTCTTAGCATCTTTACCACCATCATCATCATCATCGTCACCCCAGCCCTGCAGCCAACCAGCTCTGGGCCTTAGGGAAGGCCCTTGTCCTCTCTGAGCCCCAGTGTCCCCACGGCAGAATAGTCCCTGATGGTCTCTAACTCTCTGTGTATCCAGAATTCCTGCTTCCACACTCAATGCACAGGCCAGAAAGTGGGGAGAAACCGGGGTGCCCGGAACCCCGCAGAAGGCCACCTTTTCCTTTCTGGGCCTCAGTTTCCCCATCTGTCAGGTGAGGAGGTGGGACAAGGAACACTCGGAGAAGCACAAAGCCCAATCTCTGCAGTGGGGGGGCCCAGAAGCCTTGTGGAGCTCTGGGGGAAACTGAGTCACTGCTCTGAACAGCCCTTCTGTGGTGTCCCAGGCCCGAGGCCAGGAAGGGGAGGGGGGGCGGCGTGCAGAGGGTTAACTCCTCACAGGCCAGGTAAAGGGAACCCTGTGTGCTGTGTCCTGACCCCAGTTTCAACAGCCAGAGCCCTGAAGAGAAGGGACCCCGTGTTTGCATTGGCAGCTGGACCAGACGGTGGGAGGGATCGCCGCTCTGCAGACCTGGAAAAGTCGGCTCAGCCTGCAGCCGGGCCAGGCGGGCCTTGCTAGGGTCCCCGCTCCACCCCCGCTACCCCATTACCTAAGCCCCATCCAAGACATGACCGCATGGCCCGGAGTGAGGGGCAGGCAGCAGCTCAGACAGGGCGACCATTCACGGAGCCACCCCCAGCCCGGCTCCCACGCAGCCCGGCCTGGGGCCTGCAGCAGGGCCTCCTCGCTCTCGCCCATTCATTCGGAGGCCGTGGGTGCCAGGCATGGAGGATATGATTGGCAGGGGCGGGCAGGGGGAGGACAGGACAACCAGGGGGGAGCTCAGGGCCCAGGGGAATAGGCCGTGAGGGAAGCGGGGTTTGGAGGCCCAGAGTGGACCTGGGGCAAAGACCGCACGTCTCAGCCGAGCCCCGGGAGTCTGTGAAGGCATCGGGGAGCATGAGGCTGATCCTCTTTAGGAGCCTGGCCAGCTTTGGGGAGGGTCACAGAGGTCACAAAGGGGCCCCTGCCCTGGCGTCTGAAGGACAGACCAAGAAGAGGAAGGTACCCCAGGTGGAGGGAACTGCGCGAGCAAAGGCTGGGCCATGGGAGGTCCTTAGAGGATCGGAGCAGCCCTGAGGCAACACGGGGTGTCTCCGAGTGGGAGGAGGTGGGGGGGACACATTCCTTGTGGTGACGGCCACAGCCCCGTCTTCAGGTGAGGCTGTGGGGCACTGTGGTCTGAGCAGCAAACTTGGGCGTCAGACCTCCTGCGGGTGACCTTGTGGTCTGTGAGACGTCAGGCAAGCCAATTTGCCTTGCCTCAGTTTCCACATCTTTCAGATGGGCACAACCAATGGGCTGCTGGTAAAGTGGGCTGTTTCTGATCCATGGCAGGCCCTCAGGAATGTGTGGCCCTCCCTTCTGTGAAATTCTGGGTCTCCCTCCCAGAGGCACTGTGTGGGGGTTAGTTCTGCTCCATGGGACCCACTCCGCTTGCCTCTCTGGCCCTCAGTCTCTTCCTCTCTGAGATGAGATTGTCGCCTCACCCCTTATGGTCCCCATAGTGGTTCCCTGGGATGGGAAGCCAGAAGGTTCTTTGTGGGTAGATGAATTTCTCTTATTAACGGGGCCCAAACTTGCTCGGGCTCTGGTGTGAGACCAAGCTGGGTTTGAGTCCTCATAGCAAGTTGCTTCGCTTCTCTGCACCTCTGTGGTCTCATCTATAAAATCTCAGCCATCCCAGCATCTACCTCACCAGGTTGTGGCATGGGTTAAATGAACCAGCCCAACCGGTGTGGCTCAGTGGTTGAGCATAGACCTATGAACCAGGAGGTCATGGCTCAATTCCTGGTCAGGGCACATGCCTGGGTTGTGGGCTGGATCCCCAGTAGGGGGCATGCAAAAGGCAGCTGATCAATGCTTCTCTCTCATCATTGCTGTTTCTATCTCTCCCACTTCCTCTCTGAAATCAATAAAAATATATTTTAAAAAAATAAAAATTTAAAAATCTGATGGCTCACATCAAGCAGTGGCTGTAGGCTGTATGTATCAGTTAGCTAGTGCTGCCTAACAAACATCCCCCAAACTTGCTGTGAGAACTTGTATAAGAACTCGCATCTAGTATTATAGTTCACACTCCTGGGGGGTCAGTCAGAGGGTGCACTGCTCTATGTCCAGCTTGGTTCCATGTGTCCGGTCCTCCTGGGTCCAGCATAGTGATAGCAGAAACACAAGGGAATACATAGGAGTTGCAAGACTTCTTGAGGCCTAGACTAGGCATGGACACACCACTACACTTCTGCTTCATCCTATTGCCCAAAGCAAGCCACATGGCTACCTGCAGAGGTGGAAAAGACATCCCACTGACAGTGGGAGAGCAGAGCAAGAGAGAAAGAGAGGGGATGGCTTGGATGAGGACGGTGACCAGGAGGTGGAGAAGAACAGATGAATTCCACAGCCATTTAGGGGCAGAATCAACAGGAATGCTGTCGAAAGATGAGACATAAGGAGTAAGGAAAAGGGCAGAATAGAGTCTGGCTTTAGAATTTCTCCCCGAATGACAGCGGATGAGTCAGAGTGTGGGAGGCAGGAGTGACTAGGCTTGGGGGCTCACCCTAGCCTGCTCTGGGCCCCCCTCCTGCTTCCTCATCTTCCCCATGAGAGAACCTCCCCATACACACACACCCGATTACCCCAGACCCCTCTTCACGCCCACCCCCCGCTCGATCCCAAGCTTCCTGCACCCATGTACAGGGAAGACCAGACGCCCCTCATGATATACGACCCCCATAGCTCACAGCCAGGCTGCCATGGGATGATGTGTTGTTACCATCCATCACCCGCACGACGGGCACCCAGCGCCAGGCTTCAGCGACTGCCCTTCACGGAGACACTTAATTATAAAGGCCTGAAATTCCCCCCCCTCCCCGGCCTGGGAAATAAAGGCTTTGTTTACCAACAGCAAGTTGGGAGGCTCGGGGGGGGGGGGGTGCGGGGGAGCCGATAGATTAGACAAGCAACCCAGCAGAGGCGGTGAGAATCCTGCGGCCTGATGGGGGCCAGAGGCTCCGGGGGAGCTGTCCCCCTGACCGCCACCCAGCCCTGCTCTCCGGTTCTTTGCGGGAATATCGATCCCAAAGCTCTCCATCATCTTCTCAGCATTTGAATTTGCTGCTCTGGGCTTGCCGGCCCCTCCAAAAGCTCGCTGGGGCCCATCGATGACAGGGGTGGTGCAGGTGGGCGCAGCATGAGACCACTCAGTGTCCCTGCTCCCCAGGATCTGGGTCCCTCCAGCCCACTGGCTCCCCGGGTGTGGTCCCCACACCAGCAGCCACAGCCTCACCCTGCAACTCCTCAGCCATGCACATTCTGGGCCCCATCCCTGAGCTAATGAGCCAGCGATTGATTGCTGGGCGTGGACCCAGCGATCTGTTTTAACAAGCCCTCCAGGGGCCTCCAGGTGCATGTTCAAGTTTGAGAGCCACTGATGAGTCCGCTCCCAGCCTCGGCTTCTGCCCCTGGGCCACAGAGGCTCTAGTGAAGGACGCTTGGCTAGCCCCAGGTGACCCAAAAGCAGGGGCGGTGGGACATTGGACCCGGGTTTCCACGCTGCAGATCCCTGTGTGCGACTCCAGGCTCATGACTGCGCCTTTTCCCAGCCTCTGTGTTTGCTTCTATAAGCTGGAGTTACTAATGCTAACCTTGGCCTGGTCGGGTGGCTCAGTGGCTTGGAGCATCATCCTGAACACCAAAAGGTAGCAGGTTTGATTCCAGGTCAGGGCACATACCGAGGTGGCAGGCTTGATCCCCGATCTGAGACTGTACAGGAGGCAACCGATCAATGTTTCTCTCTCATATGGATGTTTCTCTCTCTCTCTCTCTCTCTCTCTCTCTCTCTCTCTCTCCTTCCTCTCTAAAGTCAATAAAACATATATATTTTTTAAAAAGAGCCTAGCTGGTTTGGCTCAGTGGATAGAGCGTCGGCCTGCAGACTGAAGGGTCCCAAGGGCACGTGCCTGAGTTGTGGGCTCAATCCCCAGTGGGGGGCGTGCAGGAGGCAGCCGATCAATGATTCTCTCTCATCATTGATGTTTCTCTTCCTCTCCCTCTCCCTTCCTCTCTGAAATCAATAAATATATATTTTGGAAAAAACAGAATGTGAACTTTACTGTAAGTGAATTACACCTGCATAAACCTAACCCCTCTCCTAAAAAAATAAGAAAGGAAGAAAAGAGAAAAGAAAAAGCTAATAGCTTATGTGCCGAAGTCTCCAGCGCTATTCCGCTTTGGGCTGACGGGGCTGTGTCAGGCTCATTTCTGCAGCCCCAGCGCCCGGTGCATAGTAAACAGTAAGTGTTGACGGATAGAAACTTCAAGGTGAAAGCAGAGCTGACGGCACGTGGAAAACGCCCGCGGGAATGAACGCTCCGGAGAAATAGCGGTTTCATAGACGGGTACCAGCCGCGTGAGCCCCTCTGGACCGCATCGCCACCTCCATCCCTGCCCGCCTCGCCCCCTGGCGCCCCAGATGGCGGAGCCTGCGTCCCCGGGGAGCCCCCAGCACAGGAGCCCTCTGAAATCAGACCCGCCCCTGCTGGCGCTTAAAAATAGAAGGACTTTGCATTCCAAGATGCCAACAGGTGCCGAGCAACAGGTCCTAGACCAAAATAAACCGGTGGCACACTGGGACTTAAAATTAGATGAACTCTCTCGGTTCACACTGTCATCAGCGCTGGGCAAGTCATCTTCCGTGAAGGGCTGAGAGGGGGAAGTCCAAGCCCCTCGGTGTCTGAAGCCAGGAGGCAAATGGAATCCGCAGAGCAGTGGGCCCTCGTATCCGTGGCCTCTGCCTCGGTGGACTCCACCGGCCACACATCAAAAATACTCAGAAAAAGAACCTTGCCTTGTTGCTGACGTATATACTGTGTAGTTAGGCCTGCGATGGTTGCATCTATACTGAACATGTACAGACTTTTTTTCTTGTCATTATTTCTTCAACAATACAGTATAAACTATTTACAGAGCATTTACATTGGATTAAGTACTGTAAGTAATCTAGAGATTTAAAGCATACGGGAGGATGTACTATGCAAATACTATACCATCTATATATATAAAAGGCTAATATGCAAAGTGTCCCCTCGGGAGTTCGACTGGAAACCGGGAGTTGGATCGCTCGCTATGACGTGCACTGACCACCAGGGGGTAGCGCGGAATGAAGGAAGGCCCCAGCTTGCAGCTGGAAGGCCCCATTGGGCCCTGATTGCCCGCCAGGCCTAGGGACCCTACCCATGCACAAATTTCATGCACCGGGCCTCTAGTTTTACATAAGGGACTTGAGCATCCATAGTCTGGTGTCCGCGGGGACCCTGGAACCAATCCCCCATGGATACCAAGGGACAACTTACTGATAATGTACCAGTGCCAGGCTCTGTGCCAACAGCCTGGCTCAAATCACACAGGTGCTCATGCACAGTGGTCCTGGGAAAACAGCACTCTTCTTACTATTATGTCGCCTTGCAGATGACACAACAGAGCTTCATTCCAGGGACTTGTCAGCAGGACCTGCTGGGGGAGGCAGAGTGGGGTTTGAGTCTCTGCTCCTCACTGACTGCTCCCAGTTGGATTCACGGACCCAGACCCCCCTCACTCATTTCTGGTTGGACCCCCATCCACCAAACCCACCTCCCTCTGTAGCCTTTGTTTTGGGTCATGTGACCGACACCTGGCCACACTGATTGGGCAAAGCGATGGGCATTTGGCCTAGGGTGAGCTGCCCATTGGTTGGCCAGGGCCTTATGGGGTCTGGCTGGGAAGATTTCATTGGACCACTCAGATGTCTCCTAGGAGATTGTGCAGTAAGTCAGTCTCCTAAGAGCAAAGGCTGGGGCAGCTGCTGCCACAGAGAGAGGGGGCGGGTGGGGGACAACAAGGACCCATAACGACTTCAGGTGATGTTAGCGAGCAGTGAGGCATGTCACAGTGCATCCTGGACTCATCATTACAAATGTTACCCGCTTTGCCCCGGCCAGTGTGGCTCAGTGGTTGAGCATCAACCTATGAACCAGGAGGTCACAGTTTGATCCCCGATCAGGGCACATGCTCAGGTTGTGGGCTTGATCCCCAGTGTGGGGCATGCAGAAGGCAGCTGATCGATGATTCTCTCTCATTCCCTCCCCCTTCCTCTTTGAAATCAATAAAAATATATTTTTTAAAAAAGAAAAGAAATGTCACCCCCTTTAAGAGACGAAAGTAACTGCTAATGGGGAGTCCCTGAGGGACTCCAGAGAGAGATGAAGACAAGGTCTGGGGTTCCCAGGTCTTCCGGTCTAGTGTGCACACGTGCGTGCGGGTGCACATTCACATGTGTGCGCATGCACATGAGCGGGCACAGGTGTGGGTGTGCGTGGATGTGGGAAGTAAGAATGGGGGGTTCAGAACAGGTGACCTTCAATGAGCTGCAAAGGGCGCCCCACCCTCTGGGAAGCTCTCCACGTTCCTCCCGCTTTCCAACAACAGCTCCGCCAGCGTCCAGGGGAAATGGCTGTTGACAGCGGGACAGAGGGCCTTTTGCTTCCCCGGCCCCGCGCCTGGTGGCTCTTCCCAGCGCCGGCACAAGGGGCCTCTGTGGGTTCTGGAAGGAGCGGGCTCGGCTTGGCAGAAAGTTCCCCCGAGAGTCGGTTTTAAGTCTGACGCCGTCGAAGGCCACTGGCCTCCTGCTACAGAAGCCGAAAATAGCACGTGAGCCCCACTCCGCTCAGGGTTCCTGGTCAAGGTGAGGAAAGGCTCTGCCCGGACCAGCGACTGGCCTGCTCCCTGTTTGCTCCTGAACAAGGAATGGGGCGTGGGGAGCGGCCCCGGAGGCCCCATGCGGGAGCTGCCACAGAATGTCCCTGAGCGGGCTCCCCACCTCATTGCACCCAGGCTTCTTCATCCCTAATGTCGGGGAAATAAAGGCTCCTTCTTGGTCGCTCGTTCCAAGGAAGTAAAAATATAAAGTCACTGCTCGGGAACGGGTTGGCTCCTTGGAGCATCTTGCGTGAGGACCTGAAATACACTTCGCACTGAGGGTCAGGAACACCGGGTTCCAGTTGTCATGGAGCCACGGGCGACACTCGTGACTTTGGGTAGATCATGGTCCTCTCCAGACCACAGTTGTTCTCAGGACTAGCGCAAAAGTGTAGCCCCCGTTCATTTATTTATTCTCACTGCATACTGGATCCTGTGATTAGCGTGGCAGGTGCAGATGTGAAGGAGACAAAGGGGTCACTGGGGCATCTGGGAGGGCTTCCTGGAAGAAGAGGCATCCAGGCCAACTCCTTTCTTTCTTTCTTTCTTTCTTTCTTTCTTTCTTTCTTTCTTTCTTTCTTTCCTTCCTTCCTTCCTCTCTTTCTCTCTTTCTCTTTCTTTCTTTCGGAGTACAAGAGTAAGGAGCATGTGGAAAGGGAAAAAGGAGCTCCTAGGTCTCTTTGTCAGTCGGCTCAGGGAGTTGAGGGCCCATAGGCGTGCACACACGGGCACGGGCCTGTGTAGGCTTGCGGGACACACACCCACGAGAAGGCCGGGTTCCGCAGGCCCAGAGGCAGCGTCTCGGGGAAAGGATGGGTTGGAGAGAACGCAGGAAGCAACGCCACATGTCCCAGCCTCCTTCAGCAGCCCTGCGCCTTTCCTCCGCTTCAGGAGAATGAGCTGGGACGGCGGCGGGCGGGGAGGTGCGTCATTCCCCGGCTATTTCCTGACGTCCTTCCCAGCGCCCCAGAGGCCTGGCCCGAGCGCAGCTATCTCCTCCCTGGCTGGGAGGGGGCCAGTTTGGAGCCAAAAAACACCAAGATACGGGGAAGAAGCCTGGAGAACTATACAAACAAGCCAGGCTCGTGGCTTCAGACCAACAGGAATGGAGCCAACAGCCCTCCTCAGCCCAGTCCCTACCCACATGCTGGCTGGTCCCCCAGCTATCGGCCACAGAGGGGGTGGGGGTACCTCTCATCCCTCCCCTTCTCTTCTCTTTTCTTTTTGTGTCTTCTTGGGTCTCCCCAGCTCCTCCACGCAGAAGTCTGGGAATCCACCTTTTTATTTTTTAAAAATTTTTTAAATTGATTTCAGACAGGAAGGGAGAGGAAGAGAGAGAGAGAAACATCAATGATAAGGGAGAATCCTTGATCAGCTGCCTTCTGCATGCCCCCTACTGGGGATCGAGCCTGAAACCTGGGCATGTGCCCTGACCGGGAATCGAACCCTGATCTCCTGGTTCCTAGGTTGACGCTCAACCACCGAGCCACGCAGATTGGACTGTGAATCCACCTTTATTCCTGTGTCTTCATATCTATTGTTACCTCCATCTCTGTCTCACTTGCTTGTCCCTGTGTGTATGTCTTTGGGGGGGCGGCGGGCGAAGGAGAACTTTGCTTCATAATCGTTGAGATCAGGAGGTGGGGAGAACTTGACTCTGAAACCCACCCTTTCTTGCGCTTCAGCAACTAACCACTGGTGACCTTGGGAATCACCCAGACTGGCCCCTGGGATGGTGGTCAGGAAAGAAGTGAAAAAATGTGTGAGTGTGAGGCCCAAGAGCAGACCCAGGTTCTGGCTCCCAAAGACTGTGCTGTGTGGCCTTGGGCAGGTCACTGCGCCTCTCTGAGCCTCAGCATCGTCATGTGTCCGTGCCACAGCAGCTGGCTGTGAAGATGGAAGTTACCAGGCAGTGGTTGGAAGAGTGAGGCTAGTCTGGAGAAGCTGTTCGGGGATTGCCTCATGTGCTGTGAAGTAGGAAAATCATATGATAGGATGTGGTGGTGGGACCGTGTTTGTGGAAGAAACGGTAGCTCTCCCTCACTTCTCCTCCTCCTCCCCTTTATGGCCGATCGCATTGAAGGGCCCAAATCTCGCCTCCCCAGTATCCACGCCCTTGGCCATGTGACCTTATGCTGCCCTCCCCCTTTGGGTCTGGCCTTGACCATGTGACTTGCATTAGCCAATGAGAAGTCAGCAAGCATGATGCCAGTGGAGGCCTGGAACTCTCTTGTGCTTCCATTTGATTTCTCCTCCTCCTCCCCTGTGATTGCCACGTGGACAGAGCCAAGGTGGCCTGCTGGACAAGGGGCAGAGCCCACGTTGTCCCCAGCCAAAGCCATCCCAGATCAGCCCACACAGGCCAAGCCCTGGGACATATGAGCTGCTGGCTCAGCCAAGATCAGAAAAACAGTCTAAATCACCAACCTGTGGGCTCAAGAGTGAGATAAACACTGTGGATTCACACCACGCATTTGGGACGATTTGGTACACAGCAGTATGTGTTGTTGGTGACTGATACGCTATCCACCCAATCCTGTTAATCCCATCAGGGATCTACCTTGATTTGCTTCCTCTCCATTCCACCTTCACCCTATTCTAAGCCACTAGCTTCTCTCACCTGGGTTTCTGGAACTGCCTCCTTAAAGGTCTTTTCCCTATAGATTCGTGAGCCCTCCAATCAGTCCTCAGAGATCAGCAACCTCGTTTGCACCCATCTGTACTTCTATTTGTTCATCTGTAAAATGGGGATGATAGTACCTAGCACATAGTAGACACTCAGTCAAAATTAGCTCTTTTTGTTACAACACCGGGGCCTCAGTCACCTTCTTTTCATTCTGTTAATTAAGATGGATGGATAGATAGATAGATAGATAGATAGATAGATAGATAGATAGATAAACATCTAGATGATCAATAGATAGATGATAGGAAAAGACAGCCTTTGGAAAGGTCCCCAAAGGAAGGCATCTGACAGGAAGCCTCTGGGGTCCCCTCTCCCCGAGGGTGGCCAAGAGTGGGGCCACCCCCCTTCCTACACGCCACCAAGCCCTAATAGTCTGCTTTGCAATTTTTCCAGCTCAGAATAGTCCCTGTAAAGGTTGACCTCTGGACAGATGCAGACAAGAGACTGGGAGTGGTGGCCTCGCCCCAACAGGAAGGTGAGAAGGTGGGGGCGGGTGGGGTGAAGCACAGACCGGACCCAGGGCCTCACCCCAAAGCGGAGAAGGAGCATGTTTTAAATCACACCCCCCCCCCCCCCCCCCCAATGCCCTAGAGACCTGAGCGTGAATTTTGGCTCCACCACTTACTACGTGCCCACAGGCAGGTCACCGCCCCCCCCCGCCCCCTCCCCCTCCCCCCCCCCCCCCCCCCCCCCCCCCGCAAGCCTGTTTCTCCATCATGTGGGCTGAGGGACACCGGCTGGCAGGCTGGGTGCAGACTAGAGAGAAATGGATGTGCGACGTGAATATGTGTGCATGAGCGTGCACACTGCGTGCAGAGATGCGAATCAGGGTGAATATCTGAGCAGCCCGAGTGCCACAGCCCGGCCAGGGTGAGGCCAGGGAAGTGCCCAGGGCCTGCGCTTTAAGGAGGCATTTCATCCCAGCCCTTGTCAAGGTCTCTGTTTTCATCACTCAACAGCCCCTGGAGCACCAGGTAAGGACACAGAGCCAGGGCCCCCCCAACCCGGCCACCCCTCCCGGCTCCAGCACCCTTCATCCCCAGGCAGCCATGGACGGATGGACGGACGGTCTGCCAGGCTGGAAGGAGTTAACTGGAGGCAACTTCCAAAGCAAACAGGGCCCCAGCCTCAGCCAGCCCCGAACTCAAAACACATGGGGAGACAGCAGGTCCTCCTCCCGCCCTCCTCTCCCCTCCCCTCCCCTCCCCCCTCGCTGCCTTTGTGAGGCCCCCCTTCTCCTGCCCCCTCACCCCTGGCCCTCACATCCCAGGGAGTCTGCCTCCTCTGTCCCTCCCTGTGTCTTTGTCATCCCCAATCTGTTCCCGCCAAGGGTGGAGGCACCGGGGCCACCAGCGGACCTGCTCTCCCTGCCCCCTGGACACGCTCCATCTCCCCCTGCCCAGGCCCCACCCACCCTGTGGGCCCCCCGCTGGAGCAGCACCTGGCTCCCTGACACCTCTGCAGCCTCCATGACTGTGAGGTTCAATGCACATAACCAGCCGCCCCTAACCCCCCACCTCCGGAGTCTAGAGCAGCATCAGGAGCAGGTCTGCGCCTCCTGGGTGCGCCACAGCAGTGGCTGGGACCGTGGTCCTCCTGGAAAATGGAGCTGCAGCTGCCCAGCCTTCCTCGGAGGGACTGCGAGGAGCCAGCGAGACCTGGGGTGGGGATGCTCTTTGGAACGCAGGGGTGGCCACAGGGGTCTCAGCCTCCCGGTGACTCCACCTTCAGGCTCTCTTGCTCAGATGGCTTTTTTTAAAAATATGTTTTATGGATTTCAGAGAGAGGAAGGGAGAGGGAGAGAGAGATGGAAACATCAATGATGAGAGAGAATCGTGGATCGGCTGCCTCCTGCCCGCCCCCTACTGGAGATCGAGTCCACAACCGGGCAAGGACCTCCTGGTTCATAGGTGGACGCTCAACCACGGAGCCACACCGGGCGGGCAAATATGACTTTTTTTCTTTAAGAGGAATGGGACTCTGGCTCATAGTGCCCTGCTCCTCTAAAATAATGGCTGGCTGGAACTGCTTATGGAGGTTTTAGTCATAATAACCCGAAGAATGTTTTATTGCTTCACGCTAGCCCTGCAGTCCCTGCGCGGAGCCCCTTCTATAAATCATTTCGTTTCATCTATAGGACAACTCTGCAAGGGAGGTGATACTCTCCCCATTTTACAGATGAGGAAACTGAGGCTCGAGGAAGTGAAAAAAATCGCCTACTTGGGTTTCTCTTTAAAGAAGAGAAAGAGGTCTGCGAGTCTGGCGCTCTCTCCACCACCCTCCTCAGCCATCAGTTGCCAAAACAGACCAACAAAAATCCTTTTTCAGGGTCAGAGAAGTTCCTGGTCTGCACCCGGGCGCCTGGGTCAGTGCAGACAGTCACCTGGGTGACTTGGGGGCCAGCGTCGTTCGTGTCCTCGTTCATAAACGTGTTTTGAAAATGATCTGTGCCCTGAGTCCCCTAGCTGGGACGGGGCTGAGCCAGGATTTGAACTAAGTCGCCTTGCCTCAGAGGTTTTTTTTTTTTCTTAAATGATACACCCAGAACTGGCTTCCGAATTTGCAGGGCCCAATGTCAAATGGAAATACAGGGTCGCCTGTTCACACAGTGTGAATTTCACCTCAGTGACTGCAGCGCACAGGACCCTGGCTGCACAGATCACATGCCCACAAAGCCGGCCCGGCTACACAGGCGATTTTAGCTGCTGTTACTATTACTACAATTGCATACTCATGTACGTCTATGGGCTTCAAATCAGAGAACAAGACAAGGACAGAATTCTGGAGCCGTGAGGATCTTGGCGTTCCCAGAATCACAGCGCAGCGCCCGTGCCCTCAGAGCCTTGCTAGATCAGGACCCAGAAAAAAAAAAGATAAAAAAGACCTTAACAATAGCTTGGCAAATAAGTACAGGGTGTTGGAGCTGGAAAAGGCCATTGAACCAACCCATTTTACAGATTCGGAAATTGAGACCCTGAGAGCAGTAATGGCTTTCCTGGTATCCAGACCCTGGGATTCGCCCCCTCACCCCTGAGGGCAATTCTCTGGGCCCTGGGCAATTCCCATTCAGCCGACAGGCCTCCCCCATCCCGCCACCTCCCCCTCCCCCCCGCCTCTGGTCCCCCAAGGAGGATTCTCCATTTCTCACCGTCCTCCTTACAGACCTATCTTTCCCCAAGTCCCCCACCTCTCTTAGCTCCATGCCCCAGGGGAGTGTTACTGCACCGCCAGGCTCATATTATAGCTTCTTTTAAAAGAAAGAAAAGGGAGGGGAGATGGAGGCAAACATTGCCACTCTAAAGAGGCCTCATCAGCCTGTTATGAGCGAGGAGTTTGTTTTTTTGTTAATATTTTTTCTGCATGGCGTGCTGCAAATAAGAACATTGAGAGAGCAAATTGGTGGCGTATTTATTGCTGTTGGTTCTTCAGCCACGCTAAGCCCGTAATAAGGGAGAAGCCGCTTGAAGTGCAAGCTCAATTCCGCCTGGTTAAAGGGATCAGGGCTCCGCTCTGGGGGCTGCCTCAGAACGCCCCGCTAATAGCCTAATAGGATTGAGCCTTCTGCGTGCTCCCCACTTCCCTGTGGGCTCCTCGGGGCTGGGGCCGGGCTCCAAGCTCTGGGTCCAGACCAGACAGCTCCCTCAGGCCCAGAGAGGGCTGGTGCTTTCCCCTGCCCAGCACAGCACAATGCTGCGGGGCACCTGACTGCAGCCACAATGGGAGGCCATTAAGGCTCAGGGTCCCACAGCTGGGAAGGAGCCCAGGCAGGATTTGAACCAAGTCCCCGGGCCTCCAGAGTCTCTTCTCTTAATCGCTACACCCAGGGCTGGCCCCCCGATTTGCAAGATCCAGTGCAAAATGAAAATTCAGGATCCTTGTTGTAAGTCATGCACCAAGAGAGGGCGGGCTACCTCCTTGAGCAGGAGGTTAGACAGAGAAGATACCAAGAGGGCCACCTGCGTTCAAGTCCCAGCCCTGGCCACTCCTGGCTGGGCGAACTTGGGCGAGTTACTTAACCTCTGTTTCATCTCTAAAATGAGTTACGACACGGGAAGCCCTTTGCATAGCGCCTGATTCACGGTAAGAACTAATCAAGGGATGAATTTGACCATGATCAGGAAGATCGTAAGTGTGAAATCTGCAGCCCAGCCCTTGCACATTCTATACACTTGGGCAAGTGACTTCAGCCCCGGCTTATCTGTACAGAAGTGGGGTGATCACTCATGCTTATGTCATGGGGGCCTGCTAGGGTTAACCAGGGTAGGGAATGTGAAGTTTTGTTAGCAGCTCTGTTAGCGATGCTCTTATCGTGGCCGGGTTGGAGCCTCTTGGGAGATAGCATACCACGCTGCCGGCGAGAGGGTGAGCTGTTGCCGCCACTTGGAAAACAATTTGGTGATGTGGCCTCAAGCGGCAGGTGCACACGCCCCCTGACCCAGCGATTCCACTCCTCGAAATACACGCAAGGAGAATTCTGCCCGGCGTGCTCCAGGAGATGGGTGCACGCCTGCTCGTAGCCATTGTGTCCAAGGGAGTGCCGGTCGCCAAACTCAGGGACGGAAAGATCAGATTGGTGGTGCCTGGCGGCCGGGGTGGGGAAGAGGCCATTGGAGGAAAATGGTCAAAAGGTATAGACTTCCAGTTATAAATAAATAAGTACCAGTATGTAATATAACGTACAGCTTGGTGAGTGTCGTTACTGCTGCTGTGAGGCATACAGGAAAGTTGTTAAGAGAGTGAGTAGATCGCAGGGAGAAACTTTTTCTTTTTACTGCCTCTATATGAGGTGATGGGTGTTAACTAAACCTACTGTGGGAATCATTTCACAATGTATGTAAGTCAAGCCATCATGCCGTACACCTGAAACTTACACAGGGATGTATGGCAATGATACCTCAATAAAACTGAAAAATATAATTTTTTTTTTAGAAAGAGAGTTCTGAGCCCTGTCTTTGATACCCAGGGCCTGGGGACTGGACAGATCAGTTGTGAGATGATCCAGGATGAATTCTCCGCAGCACTGGAAAGAAATTATTCTACAAAGCAGTTTCTTTGGGGCCGACAGAATAGTTCTGTACCCCGATTGTTATGATGATTATTCGAAGCTACACAAAATTTCGTAGACCCATGCCCCAGAGCGAGCATGGGAACATCTCCAGGTAAGGCCTCGCCTGAGGTAATAGTACGGTACCCACGTCATTGCCTGGGCTTGGGCACTGTCCTGAGATCCTACGAGATACGATTATTTGGGGGGAAGGGTACACGGAAACGCTCTGTATTAGTTTTTCAATGTCTTGTGGGTGCTCAGCTGTCTCAAAATAAACACTGAAAAGGATTCATTGACTCATCACAACACACAGAGCCGCATGAAGGCCTCGCAGAAATAGAACGAGGGAAGAAAGGAGACAGCACGTGGTGGGATCTCGTTTACACGGAGCTAAGAAAACAGGCAGGGATCCTACACGAGTCGCAAGTCAGACCTGGACTCGGGAGAGGGGTCCCCGGGCAGCAGGGAGGCGAAGGGGCGGGGGGCACGGTGGGCAGCGGGGGTGACATTTCGTCCCCAAGCTCGGCAGTGGGAGGCTGCCGTTCGTGTCCTTCTGTTTTCTGTCTGACGCTGACAGTATGCATCTTGGTTTACGTAGATACAACAGGTCTGTGAAAATAAATTCTTGAAAAGCGTTTGGTCTTTGGAGTCAGAAAGGCCTGGGTTAAGGCCGAGCTTTGCCTCGCAGCAGCCAAGCGCCTTGGCCAAGTCACCTGACCTCCCAGAGCCTCCTGACGTCCCATCGTGCTCCGGGGCAGACAGAAACAGACACATACACGCGTGCAGGTTTAGAGCATCCCCGAGCACAGGGGGGCACCGCCCGGCCACTCGCACAGCCTGGCAAGTCCAGGTGCAAATGCCTGGGCCTCCGGGTCTTCCATGGGGAGCCCAGTGGGCAGGAAAACAGGGGCCCTGGGGGCCTTTCCCAGGGAGACGCCCTCCCAGGGCCTTTGTGGGTTTGGACCTTCCTTTCCTTTTTTAACATATTCTTATTGATTTCAGAGAGGAAGGGAGAGGGAGAGAGCGATAGAAGCGTCAATGATTAGAGAGAATCATGGATCGGCTGCTTCCCGCATGCCCCCCACTGGGGATCGAGCCCACAACCCAGGCATGTGCCCTGACCCGGAATCGAACCATGACCTCCTGGTTCATAGGTTGACGCTCAACCACTGAGCCACGCCGGCCGGGCTGGACCTCCCTTGTCTACAGGGACTCTGCAGTGGCCACTTCGCCCAATTGCATGGCTCTGTGAGACACCTCCGCGTCTCTGAAGTTTTATTCTAGAAGCTCCAATGTGCCTGCTCCCTCAGCAGCACCCTCCCCCAGCTTGTCTCCTCCACGAGTTGCTTAGCTCTGGAGCAGAGACTGAGCTCCAATTGCTAGTGAGCAAAGTCGCTGGAAACGCCTCGCCATCTCCCTTCCAGGTGGAAGGGCCAACGCCTCCTGCAGGGAGGCGGCCCAGCGGCCTGGCTTTCCCTCTCTTTGATGATGTACCCACAGGGGTACAGACTCCTGGGCCTCCCTCCTCCACAGCATGCTATTGCAAGGCAAGCTTCGCGCCTGGCTACGGGGGCTCAGCGGTTGAGCGTTGACCTTGGGGCCAGGAGGTCACGGTTCGATTCCCAGTCGGGGCACATGCCCGGGTTGTGGGCTCGATCCCCCAGTAGGGGGCCTGCAGGAGGCAGCCATTCGATGATTCTCATCATTGATCCTTCTGTCTCACTCTCCCTCTCCCTTCCTCTCTGAAATCAATAAAAATATGGTGTGTTTTTTTTTTAAAAAAAGACAAGCTTCAGCATTTGACTTCGTCGGGCAATGAACCTCTTGGACCTCACGCCCAGGTCCTGTGGCCCAGCCCAGCTGGAGCAAACCTCACTGACAACCAGCTGAGGTCCACCTTCCAGCCCCCCCCCCCCCCCCCGCCCGCTCCCCGCTCCCCATCTCTATCTCCTTTGAAAATCCTGTCATATTTATTGCTGCAGACGGTTTAATCCTACTCCCCAGGACAGGCTGGCTTCCTTGTTCCCTGAAAGCCCTCACACCAAGAGTGACAGGTGGGACCACTGTTCACCTCTCTTCACCTGCTCTCGCCGCTCTGTCAGAGGCTCGGTTACGGAACATGACTTCCGTCGAGCACACACCTCGGGCGTCTTCCCTCACTTCCAGCTTTCGAACCCTGTGCCACTAGGACCTATACATCGATGTGAATATCCTTCTGTGGCCGGCGGTGCTCAGGATGGAGAATGTCCTCCTACAGGGAAAACGGCAGGAAGGCACCGGCTTGTCCGCGCGGGCTGGGCTTCATTAAGAAGCGTGTTCGGGGTGGCGATCACTTTTCTCGAACCTAGACACGCCGGCTGGAAGCTGACCTCGGCACATCCTGAAATTTCATCAACTCCCCTTCTCCCCCAGAGAGCCTCTCCCGGCCCCGCCCCCACCCAAACAGAGCCCCTTCCTTCCTGTCTCCCCAAGGACCTCCAGGGGTCAGGGGGACGGCGTGAAATACGCTCCCGTGCTCTGATCGCTGGGGCTCGGGGCTTCCAGACGCCCTGGCAGCCCGCCCGCCCGCACGTGATGGGGCCCCAGGTCACCAGCCGCGCAGGGCCCGGGGCTGAGGCGGAGCCAAGGCCTGAATTGACAGAAAGAAACCCTTGCCCGGGTTTCAGCGGCAGACGCATCGCATCGAGCTCCTCACCGTTAACGACATGGTTCCAAAATACTAATAAACAGGATATCCGTTCTAAGGCTGAACATTACACCGGCGCTGTTGGAGTGCCCGCTGTCTCCCATAACGCTGGAGGCCGGGGCTGCCATTTATTGGGTGTTTATGAGATGCTAACATTGTGTAAACATTCGGGTACTCAATGGTCACAATTATCCTATGAAGGGGGTGGGGGGGCGGCTAACTGCTCTCCCCATTTTACAGATGAGGAAACTGAGGCTCAGAGGAGGGGGGAACCCACCTGGTAAACCCGCCTAATGAAGTACCTGTGTCACCCCCTTTCACTCTACGCCCAGCATTCGGCTCAGCCTGGAGATGTCAACATGGTGATTCTTCCCGGGTTGAGCTCAAAAAGAAGTCTGTCCTTAAGCTAGAGTCCTCGGTCGGTGACCCTGGGGTCCCCCACATGCCCTCCCAGCCCCCACTGTCCGCATAAAATGCCAAGATTCCCAATCGGTGCCCATCCCAGCGGGGCCCTGGCAGACAGCCGTTGCCTGCCAAACGCCCAGCATGTGGCTGAGCCCAGCCCTGGTAACATCTGAAATATGGAAAATGGCTCACAGACTCTCCCTGCCACGGCCCCCCTCGCCCCAGCCCCACCTCGGGGGCCGGCAGGGGACCCTCAGCGCTTGGCTTTGTGCGGACATTTCAGACCCGCCATGCTGCCATCTCCAGTCCGGGCGGGCCAGAGGGCAGGCTGGCGGGAGGAGGAATTTTCTGGTGCTCTTGACTTAACCCCTGGCCCAGAGACAGCCAGTCCCAGGTGGGGAGGGGGCCGCGAGGCTGGGAGGGATGGGGGCGGAGGGCCTGTTCAGCCCGAGCTGCGAAGCCCCCTTCAGCTGGCGGGACATCAAAACCCACACAAAACGCTTCCATGTGGTGCCAGCCCGGGCCCGCGTCCTTCACGTCGGATTAATCCCGGGGCCGCTCGGACAGACATGTCCTCACAACTCCGCTTTCATGTTTGCCCACAATTTCAATGTCATCACACAAAATCAAGGCTAATTGTGAACAGGCCTCCCCCACCCCGCCCCCCCTGCCCCGCCGCCCCGCCCCCCTCCGCCTTCCCCCGCCACATCTGGATCCCACAACCTCTCCGCGAGGCCCAGGAGACCTGCTCAGGCTCTGAACCCTGCGAGTCTAACGTGATCTCTCTTCCCTTCTCCGAGGGGAGAGGGACGTGCTCATTTCTTCGCCGGGCCCGTGACCGTGTCCTGGCCAAGACGACCCTGTGGGCTCTCCGCTCTCCGGGGCCCTGTCTCTGTGGCTAGTGAAGCTCTAGCAAAGCCGTCCTCCACTCAGCTGGGAGCATCTCCTTCCCTCTGCCTGCCGGTCCCATCCCGCTCCCCGACCCGCATGTGCTGTAGCCCATCACGGTGCATGAATATACTCACCCCCCCCACCCCTCCCCACGCCCAGGCCCAGACTGTGTTAGTGACACGTTACCCACAGCGAGGGGAAGCAGCCCAGCTCAGTAGGGCCCCCGGGCTGAGAGTAAGAATCCGGTGCAGGAGAAATGGAGGCCTGTGCTACCCTCAGAGAACTCCAGAGGTTAGCGTCTTTGGTGTTGGCGGGTGACTTGTTTGGGAAAGAGAAGGAGGGGATGTGGGGGGTGTGGGGGTGGATCTCCAGGTTCTGAAAGCCACTCAGGGGTGGGGATGGGTGCCCCCGGCTACCCGTGGCTCCAGGAAAGATCCTTGGGGACAGGAAGGCGGGGTAGGAGGGTTTCTGGGCACTGGTTAATGTCAACTGTGTGTGACCCAGGCCCCCAGAGCATTCCAAAAAGGGGGTCCTGGAGTTGTAGCGACACCTAGCCTCTCTCTTCCCAAAATCAGGGTTTCGGAGTCTGCAGGAGGCCCAGGGCCCACCCGATGCCCACAGAGAAAGCCCAGGCCCAGAGGAAAGAGCGGGGCTCGGCCGAGGTTGAAGAGAAAGGGGCTCCTTCGGGCCCAGGCATTGCCCGTTGGGAAAGATGGCAGGAGGACCACTACTGGAGGCCTGTGCTGAGAGAAGGCAGCCCCACCCCGGACAAGTCCAAGAGGAAACCGTAAGGATCTGAGTTTGGGTCGACACTCAGCAAAACCCACGCGAACACGGACCACGGACTGATGGCTCAGGGCTGGGTCAGCAGCCAGGCAGCACGTGTGCTAAGAGTTAGCAGAAGAGCAGGCCAGAGGGCCTGGAACCAGGTGCCCTGGGCTCAATGCACGTGCCTCGCGCTCTCCTCATGTGGCTGTAAACAGCAACCTAAGCCCGGGGGAAGGAGTTGGGTCCCACCACCATGCCCATATCACCAGTCCTATCACGTGGGCATTTGCCCTGTGCCAGGCAGGAAACCGATTCACTGGAATTAACCCAATTAGCCCTAGTGCAACCCTGGATTCGCATCACCCCATTTCCCAGGTGCAGCAACTGAGGCTCTGGTGCCCATTAAGCACGCGTAAGAAGTCAGGCTTCCAATAAGAAAAACAACACCCAAGTGATTAGGGAAATGAATAAGATGATGTGAATTAACAAACCAGTCCCCCTAGCTGGTTTGGCTCAGTGGATAGAGCGTCGGCCTGCGGACTGAAGGGTCCCAGGTTTGATTCTGGTCAAGGGCATGTACCTTGGTTTCAGGCACATCCCCGGGGGGGGGGAGGGAGGGGTGTGCAGGATGCAGCTGATCGATGTTTCTAACTTTCTATCCCTCTCCCTTCCTCTCTGTAAAAAAAAATCAATAAAATATATTTTTTTAAAAACAGTGAATTAATACACAAGAGGATGGATGAATGAATGAGTGAATGAATGAATGAAATTTGCCCTTCTCCCAGTTTGAGGGCGCATTTTTGCTTTGTCCTCCGTGAGATGGAGTGCGGTGCGGGAGAAGTGCCCCCACTTTATTTCGGAGAACCACAGGAGGGAATTTGAACGCACGCTCTCCCCCGATCACCCGCATCTGCCAAGAATGAGCCAGAAGCCACCCGGACAAATGCAGTTCTGACAAAGCCCGTCACAGGCTTGAGGCATCTGTCACCGAGGGGGAGAGGCGCACATTTGAATGCGGAGAAGCGCCGCAAGCTTTGACTGACAGTCGCGCAGGCCCGCAGACTCTCCCTCTGACCTTCTGTCGGCACCGAAGGGCTCTCTCCTGTAAACATCCCCCAAATAGTTTATCTTAATAAAAGCACCTGCAATGGAGACGGAGTTAATTTGAAATCGTTCCCTCGGCTGTTTGTCTCGTGGGCCAATTGCTGGGCTATGGCTAAAGTAAATACCGCCCTTGAGTGGGGGGATCCCCCCCATGAGTGGGGTCCTGCCCATGCGTGGGGGGGGGGGAGGGGTCCTGCAGGCCTCGGATTCATGTCCAAGTGATGGGCAGCACAAAAGAACCTCTGAGAACTCTGGGTAATCTCAGCCGGCATTGGACTTGACCTCAGACACATTCAAGGTCCAAGCTCCCACACTCCAACCTCTTTTCTCGGGGTTCAAGAGCACAGGGTGGGTGACTAGCTGACCATTTTACAGCTGGAGAAACTGAGGCACGGGAAGAGGGAACGGAGAGGGCCAGACACTGTCTTCCTGTCTGGAGCCCTCATGCAATCGCCAGCTAGTTGCTGGGCCCTACAAATGCCAAGGTCACTGAACTCAGGAGGAACCCCCAGGTAGTAGAGAGTAGGGGCTTCGGGGATGAAGGGCCTGAGTTCAAATCCCGCACTAGCTGCCTCCAGGCTGCCTCGCGCAGAGGACGTTGCCTAACTGTTCAGTCTCAACCATCATCATACTATTTCACAGGAAGGCTTTGGGGGGGGCGCAGCTGGCTTTGCACGGGGATAGAAAGGCCTCCCGCAGTGCCCGCCACAGAGGAGGTGCCTCCAAGTGTAAATTCGCTCCCCTGATTCCTAATCCAGTGCCTTCTCACCCAGGCCCCTCTGCCTCCACGTTTTTGTCCAGGCCTGAGCCTCCCCCTGCCCGACCCTGGACCTCGCAGATGTGGTGAACGCGGAAAGCATCAGGCTGCCGGCGAGCGTCTGCACGCCGTGTTTATGTTTGCAATAAAAGCAAGCAGGTGCTGGCAATTTAACTAATCAGGTACCATCCTGCCCCAGCCCCGGGCCGCCTGCCCTTGCTCCTCGCTGTGGGCTAATCTCTGCTTGGTTTTCCCCGAGCCTGCAATTAGCCGGGTTTCCCAGCCCTGCACACGACTCACGTTACTGCCTCAGGATGGACGAATGGACAGACAGTCAGTCACTCGGTGGTCCAAGACCAGCGTCCTGGGGCTGATCCACCCCATCAGCGACATCCAGACAGGCCTCTTTCTTTCTCTAGAACCATCTTTTGGGATCAAGCCTGTTGCTAAGGAGATGGGACCTGTCTGGGGTTCCCACAGGGGAAAATGAGCAACTTCTAGCCGCTGTCCGGTCCCCAGACCCTCAGAAAAAAAAACCCCAGCCTGAGTCAAGCTATATCCCCCCAATTCAACTCGATCAACTTGGCCTATGGAATCTGATAGAATGACCTCCAAATGGCCCCTAGCGCCATAGTCCCAAGCACATAGTCCAGGAACAAGAGTTCATGAGTCCTGTTTGCCTCCAGACTCTCCCTATCCGCCCGTCTGGACCTCAGTTTTCTTATCCGTCAAATGGGTGGATTAGACTCAATGTTACTCAACGGCTTTTTAGCCAAAAGTGATTTCCCGCCCCATCCCCCACCCGCTCACTCCCATACTGCTTCCCCGAGGCTGCTACATTCAACATTTATAGCTGCCTCTTACCTCTATTTCTGAACGTTGTGTCTCTTAACTCTATTTCTGAATATTACACATTTTGCTATTTCAATGTGAAGTACATAAAAATATTATAACCCTTTTTTCCTTTCTGAGGACAACTTTAAATTCCAACAGATACTGTGGCTGATGCCCCAACTCCAATGCTTCTTTGCTGTGTGTCCCTGGGCTGCTTCCTTGACTTCTCTGGGCATCAGTTCCCTGAGCTGGAAAATGGGGACGAGAATGCCTGTCTGGTTCAGGGGCTGGGGTTCTAAGTGGGGTGATCATGTAAACCTGGCCCTCAAGGACCACGTGGTAAACCTCGGCAGCAGTTTATATTCGCTTCTTAGATCCCAGACCAGCTGTGGGGCCTGCCTGCTGCCGGACTCGCCCCTCAGAAAACGAGAGGCTGAAAAAAAAAAAAAAATTAGAGGCTGAGTGTCTTGCATGTAGAAAACCTGAAATCCACTTGACGAACGTGTTTATTGAGCACCTACTATGTGCCAGGCAGTGCTGCAATGGTTGCCATGCAGACATGGTTCCTGCCTTCTCCAAGATGCATTCAACCACATCGATGACAGACACCCATATGCTGCCACTGGGCACCGAGTGGGCGTTAAAAATACAATTGCCGAATGGAGTAGAAATACCTTATTTTGACCTTGTGCAAATTTACATTTAAGCAGACTGCAAGCTGGCCCTGAGATTTTATTGATGGCCAACTGGTTCAGGCCAGGGTGCTGCAGGCCTGGACATGCGTGATTTCCGTTCGTCCTCAGGACAGACCCATTTAAAAGGAGGAAACTGAGGTTCCAGGAAGCTGGTTTACGCAAGGTGACCCAGGTAGAAGTGACATACAAGTTCAAGTCTTTCTGAGCCCAGGCTCCTCACCGCATATCAGCTGTGATTCTTTCTTTCCTTTGCGCTTTACTTTCTGTATTGGGGAGTTGCTATCAGCTTCCTGCATGCCCCGGGGAGTGAACCTCCTGGGCGTTTGGGCAGATTTTTCGGTGAAGAGAAGTTTGGGGGTTTCTCCAGAAAAGGGGGTCAGAGTCTATGACAACGCAGCACCCAGGTCTTCTCACGATTACAGGGACCTTCCTGGGAAAGGAGACGCCAGCGTGTGCGACAGAGGTGCAGGTAAACGGAACACGCTGGTCTGTGTGGAAGTGAGCGTCCTGTCATGGGAGGTATCCAAGCACCGGCCCGGATGCCAGAGTGGAATGCCAGCATTACTGAATTGAACTGACAACAGACACAACTACATTTAGGAATGATAATAAATTGGGTGGATTATATAATAACACCCAGCCAGAAAGGCATTCTAATCTGTCACTTACAAACAGGGAAACTGAGGCTCAGAGAGGTTAAGTGACATAGCGGGTAGCCAGGCCCCACACCCTGTCCGTCGAGCTCTAAAACATTCCGCTTGACATAGCTTTGAAGTTGCTGCCCGTCTTTCATGTTTGTGATTATCTGCTCACTGTGGGGCGGGGGGAGGTAGACACAAGTTCAAGGTAGGTTGAATAGAGGGCACGGAAGAGATGTATCTGGCTGGATCTCAGGCCCCTTGCAGAACTGGAGCAGGGACTGGAAATTGTAGGCCCCAAGGGGCCACCAACCACATTAAACATCCGTTCAGCTCGGGCTCCGAATGTTCCCCCTGCGCTAGCTGGGTTCCCAGGGAGGGTGCTGGGCCGGGCGCTCCCCGCCAGGGAGAGGCCTCGCGGGGCACTGGCCTCCCTGTTCAGCTGGCCTAACATTTTCTATTTAAATGCAAATTTTGACTTTTCACTTGGCAGCTAGCAAAAGTTTTTTGCACTGGAATGAGGGTCACGATAATAATTTATCCACAGGCCTTTTTCTAACAATTATTATTTGTTCAAGGGAGAGGGTGGAGGCCCCGGCGGCTGGGAGAAGGGGCTTGGTGCTGGCGCATGAGGTGGCCTGCAGGTGCTGGGGCAGAGGCCGAAGGCAGCTTTTTCCCTGGGACAAAGGGCCCAATGTGCAAGTAGCGGCTGTCTACCCTGCGGGCATGCAGGAAGGAAACTGGTGTTTACTCAGCCTTGAGCCCTGTGCTAAGGACTGAATAGGGCTTGAAGACCCCTTAATAAGGAAGGGTTGGTCTCAGGGAGCTCCCAATCTGATGACAGGGACAGAAAAGAAAATAGGCCATTGCAATACTGGGTACCACATGCTCAGTGCTGAATGGTGGGGGCGGGGCGGGGGGGGGGGGCAGACAAGACTCCTAAGCCAGCTGGAAGGTCTGGGAGGGCTTCCTGGAGGAGGTGACTGCTGTTTATGATCTTAAAAATGATGAAGGTTCAGCCAGGAGGCCACTCTCATATTTTGCTGGTGAGAGTATCCATCAATATCCTGGATGGGGAGGCAGGGGTTGGTAATAGAGAAGAAAAACGATCCATCGATATAATCAATTGGCACTTTGATGTCCAGGAATTTCTCCCATACATACAGGGGCATGTTTAAAGTTAGTCAAAGAAGCACTTAAGTAATGGCAAAAGAAACAAAAATTATAAACAACCTAGATACCCATCCATGGGAGACTAGATAAGCAATTGATGGTCCAGCCACACAATGGAATACAATGCAGCCATCTACACTAATAAAAGAGAAACATGGTAATTAGCATACGACCGCTACCCTTCCCATTGGATAATCAGGGTGATATGCAAATTAACTGTCAGCCAAGATGGCGGCCGGCAGCCAGGCAACTTGAAGCAGAACATGAGGCTTTCTTGCTCCAGTGACGGAGGAAGCCAAGGTTCCCCGCCTGCTGCCGCCTGGCTCTGAGCTCCTGAAGCAACAGCTCCAAGAGATACAATGTTTCACTTATAGAAGTTAAAAGATGGTGGTTAATTTGCTTATACCAGTTGCGAGGGAAGACTGAGCACAACATGGAGGCCAAGCAGTAGAGAAGGGAGCTAAGTAGAGGCCTGGAGGACAGAAAAAGAGCCAAGGCTGCGGAGGTGGGAGGTGGGAAGTGGGAAGTGGGAGGGCAAGCCCAGCCACAGCGGCTGCGAGGAGGGGCAGCGGCTCAGAGGGGAATGGGCAGCGCCTGGGAGCTGAGGGGAAACCCGCCACGGTGCCTGGGAGCTGAGGGGAAACCGCCACGGCGCCCGGGAGCTGAGGGGAAACCGCCAAAGGGCCTGGGAGCTGAGGGGAAACTGCCAAAGGGCCTGGGAGCGGGAGGGGAAACCGCCACAGCGCCTGGGAGCTGAGGGGAAACCCGCCACGGTGCCTGGGAGCTGAGGGGAAACCCGCCACGGCGCCTGGGAGCTGAGGGGAAACCCGCCACGGTGCCTGGGAGCTGAGGGGAAACCGCCACGGTGCGTGGGAGCTGAGGGGAAACCGCCAAAGGGCCTGGGAGCTGAGGGGAAACCGCCACGGCGCCTGGGAGCTGAGGGGAAACCGCCACGGCGCCTGGGAGCTGAGGGGAAACCCGCCAAGGCGCCTGGGAGCTTAGGGGAAACCGCCACGGCGCCTGGGAGCTGAGGGGAAACCGCCAAGGCGCCTGGGAGCTGAGGGGAAACCCGCCACGGTGCCTGGGAGCTGAGGGGAAACCGCCAAGGCGCCTGGGAGCTGAGGGGAAACCGCCACGGCGCCTGGGAGCTGAGGGGAAACCGCCACGGCGCCTGGGAGCTGAGGGGAAACCGCCAAGGCGCCTGGGAGCTGAGGGGAAACCGCCAAGGCGCCTGGGAGCTGAGGGGAAACCGCCACCGTGCCCGGGAGCCAAGGGGAAACCGCCAAAGGGTCTGGGAGCTGAGGAGAAACCCGCCACGGTGCCTGGGAGCTGAGGGGAAACCCGCCACGGCGCCTGGGAGCGGAGGGGAAACCCGCCACGGCGCCTGGGAGCAGAGGGGAAAACCAGTCAAAGCACCTGGGAGCTGAGGGGAAACCCGCCACGGCGCCTGGGAGCTGAGGGGAAACCCGCCACGGCGCCTGGGAGCTGAGGGGAAAACCCGCCACGGCGCCTGGGAGCTGAGGGGAAAACCCGCCACGGCGCCTGGGAGCTGAGGGGAAACTCGCCACGGCGCCTGGGAGCTGAGGGGAAAACCAGTCAAAGCACCTGGGAGCTGAGGGGAAACCGCCACGGCGCCTGGGAGCTGAGGGGAAACCGCCAAGGCGCCTGGGAGCTGAGGGGAAACAGCCACGGTGCCTGGGAGCCGAGGTGAAACCGCCACCGTGCCCGGGAGCCAAGGGGAAACCGCCAAAGGGTCTGGGAGCTGAGGGGAAACCTGCCACGGTGCCAGTGAGCTGAGGAGAAACCCGCCACGGTGCCAGTGAGCTGAGGGGAAACCCGCCACGGTGCCAGTGAGCTGAGGGGAAACCCGCCACGGCGCCTCGGAGCTGAGGGGAAACCTGCCACGGCTCCTGGGAGCTGAGGGGAAAACCTGCCATGGCACCTGGGAGCTGAGGGGAAACCCGCCACGGCGCCTGGGAGCTGAGGGGAAATCCGCCAAGGCGCCTGGGAGCTGAGGGGAAACCCGCCACGGCGCCTGGGAGCTGAGGGGAAAACCAGTCAAAGCACCTGGGAGCTGAGGGGAAACAGCCACGGTGCCTGGGAGCTGAGGGGAAACCCGCCACGGTGCCTGGGAGCTGAGGGGAAACCGTCACGGTGCCTGGGAGCTGAGGGGAAAACCAGTCAAAGCACCTGGGAGCTGAGGGGAAACCCGCCAAGGCGCCTGGGAGCCGAGGGGAAAACAGCCAAGGCGCCTGGGAGCCGAGGGGAAAACAGCCAAGGCGCCTGGGAGCCGAGGGGAAACCGCCACGGTGCCTGGGAGCCGAGGGGAAACCGCCACGGTGCCTGGGAGCCGAGGTGAAACCGCCACGGTGCCTGGGAGCCGAGGGGAAACCGCCACAGTGCCTGGGAGCTGAGGGGAAACCGCCACGGTGCCCAAGAGCCGAGGGGAAACCGCCACGGTGCCTGGGAGCTGAGGGGAAACCGCCACGGTGCCTGGGAGCTGAGGGGAAACAGCCACGGTGCCCGGGAGCCGAGGGGAAACCGCCACGGTGCCCGGGAGCCGAGGGGAAACCGCCAAAGGGTGTGGGAGCTGAGGGGAAACCCACCACGGTGCCTGGGAGCTGAGGGGAAACCCGCCACGGCACCTGAGAGCTGAGGGCAAAACCAGTCAAAGCGCCTGGGAGCTGAGGGGAAACCCGCCACGGCGCCTGGGAGCGGAGGGGAAACCCGCCACGGCGCCTGGGAGCTGAGGGGAAACCCGCCACGGCCCCTGGGAGCTGAGGGGAAACCCGCCACGGCCCCTGGGAGCTGAGGGGAAACCTGCCACGGCCCCTGGGAGCTGAGGGGAAACCCGCCACGGCGCCTGGGAGCTGAGGGGAAACCCGCCACGGCGCCTGGGAGCTGAGGGGAAACCCGCCACGGCCCCTGGGAGCTGAGGGGAAACCCGCCACGGCCCCTGGGAGCTGAGGGGAAACCCGCCACGGCCCCTGGGAGCTGAGGGGAAACCCGCCACGGCCCCTGGGAGCTGAGGGGAAACCCGCCACGGCCCCTGGGAGCTGAGGGGAAACCCGCCACGGCCCCTGGGAGCTGAGGGGAAACCCGCCACGGCACCTGGGAGCGGGAGGGGAAACCCAGCAGGAGTGGCTGGGAGCAGCAGGGGAAACTGGCCACAGCCCTGTCACAGGGACAGGCGTCCTCTGGAGCCAGGCCGCTCTGAGCCTGTAGGCCTGTGCATAGGCCCAGAGCGGCCGAAGTCCGGAATGCCGGGCCTACGCTTGCAGGTGCCAAGCGGCTGGGGTTGGGGTGGGAACATCCCCAGGACCCAGGCACTCCAAGCTGGCGCACACCCAAGCGGCCAGGAACGGGGCGGGAACGTCCCCTGCAGCCAGTGAGCAGACAGCAGGGCCCTGCTTGCCACTGTCCGTGGCAGCGAGGGGCAAGCAGTCCCTTGCAGGGCCCCTACAGAGAGCAGACACCAAGGCCCTGCTTGCCCCTGCGGTGGCGAGCCAGAGAGAAGACAGCAGGGCGCTGCTTGCCCCTGACCCCAGCGGCGAAGGACAGGCAGGCCCCTACAGAGAGCAGACACCAGGGCCTACGGTGGCGTCAAGCAGGCAGGTCCGCAGAGAGCAGAGCACCATGGGGAGCAAGTCTAAGCCGTCAGTAGGACATCCCCTGAAGGCTCCCAGATTGGAGAGGGTGCAGATCGGGCTGAGGGACCCCTCCTTCCCCGTGCACGAATTTCGTGCACCGGGCCCCTAGTCTATAATCATAAAAGCGTAATATGCTAATTAGACCGGACATCCTTCCAGATGTCCTTCCGGACAACCTTCCAGATGAAGCTGGAGCTGCAAGGGAAGCCCAGGTCCCAGGTGCCTGCCGGCAGCCCAGGGAAGGAAGGCCTACTCTTGCACAAATTCCGTGCATTGGGCCTCTAGTATAAAATAAACATGGAAGCACTTTATTTCCACCAAGATGGAAGATCTCCAGGTTAGGGCGAGCGAATAAAGGTGGGTCGAGTACAGGAAAGCTTGGGTAAAAGGCAGCAGGTGGAGAATCTTGTTAAACATTTGCTTACATTTGTATAAAATGTGTCTGAAAGGACTCATGCAAATGGAACACAGGGTTTGCAGGTGAGGAGGCGCGTTGGAGGCTGGAGGGCAGGCGTGGGAGGGACCTTTTCAGTCCCTGCCTTTCTGCACCTTAATAAATTTTGATCCATCTGAATGGGATACTGATTCAAAACCTGAATTAAAAAATAACTCACAGGGCTGCCCGGGCTGTCAGGAAGACAGCTCGCGCCCCAGGTGGAAAGAATAGCAAGTTCAAAGGCTATCCTTCCCCTGCCTGCACACATGCAGGACAGACACCCGTTCTTAGAACCCATTCAGACCAAGTTCATATTTTTACCAAATGCCGCCCATTCTGCGACATCCCATCACCCACATGGTTAAAATAAGCGGCAGCGTCACTAGCCTCAGTTCACGTTGCTACTTCTAGATACCTAGGATGAGAAATCGAGTCTGTGACTACTATCCTTCAAACACGGAGAACATCTCCATCGTCCATGTGATTTAGCCCCTGTGCATCTCTCATCCATATCCCATTCTAGCCTTCCTACTCGCCACACCTCAGCCCCAGAGGCCTCCTTCCTGTGCCTGAAACAGGCCTCCCCATTTCTCACCTCAGGGCCTTTGTGCTTGCTATTCCCTCTCCCTGGAATTCTCTTCCTGCAGCTTTCTCACCACGACCTCTTTCTCGCCCTTTGAGTCTCCGCTGACGTGTCCTTTGCTCAGACTGACCTTTTGTATCTGTCAGCTACTGCTGCATAACAAAACAACTCAAATCATCAAGGCTTAAAACCACATGCATTTGTTTAGCTCACAAATCTGCAGGTTGGGTGGGCAGTTCTACTGATCGGGGCGAATGAAATGATCACTGCATTTGAGCTCAGCTGACAGGCCAGCTGGGTTCTACCTGGTTCAGGTTGACCTTGGATGGCTCATCTCAGCTCTGTGTCCCTTTCATCCTCCAGCAGGAAAGTCCGGGCAATCCAGGAGGTGGTAGCAGCAAGGGATCAAGTGTGCAAGCAGAAACGGGCAAGGTCCCGTGAGGCCTCGGGTTGAAGCTGGCCCTAAATCACTTACACCACATCCTATTGGCTAAAGCAAGTCATGTGGCCAAGCCCAGATTCCAGGGTTAGGAAATAGACCCCACCTGATGGAGTAAGCTCCAAAGGCGCCTTGCAAGGGGGAGTGACTGCAGGGAGCCATGAAGGGCCAGGAATGTTTTTTGCCATCAACCTCCCTCACCTTCCTTCCCCACTCAATCTAGAGAAACACCCCCTGACAGTGTCACTTCACCTGCTGCACTTATTCCCATGTGTTATCTTGTTTACTTCATTGTTAACTTCTTCTTGTCTGTGTCCCTATGAAAATAGAAGTTCCTGGAGGCCAAGAGACAATCAGGGAGGACTTCATGGAGGAGGTGGGGGTGGGGGGAGACACAAGCACAGTGCCTGACATGGAGGCAGAGATTGAGAAGACACTGCCCTGACTGCATTTCCGTGAGCATCAGCACCGCTCCCCACCCTGGGCTGAGCAAACGAAGCCAGATCCGCCCAAGCGCGGAGCATGGGGACTGCGCCAGTCCGGACATTTTCTCTGGAAAGCAGGGGTATGGGGCTCAGCCCTGCCTGGACCACTCTGCCCAGCCTCAGAGCCTCCCGCACCCCCCAGGGGTATATCAGATCCTCCCCACATAATGGGGGCCGCTCAGAGGAAGCTGTGTCTTGCCTCATAATTGCATCTGGATGCAAATAGCTCTTCCAATGGGAATCTATTAAAATCCGCCTTGTCAGTGATCACCACCGAGGGGCAGGGCGCGGAGAGGGCCATGTGGGACCCAAAACAGAAATGACTGTCTGGATTATCTATCACCCCAACCCCAGGAGACTAGGGGGCGGGCACTCCCCCCCCCCCCCCCCGCCCCACAAAAAAAGCTCACCACTGGGACTGAACTCATCCTGGCTGTGGAGCTGAGGCCCCAGGAGAAGGCAGGGATCCAAGATGATGGAGGCGATATCCTCCCAAGGGGTCAGACTGATTTGGGGGAGGAGGATAAAGAGGGCAAGACACTGAACCCCATTGGACCACAACATGGACTACTCACTCACCCACCCACCCACTCATTCATTCTTTCATCCACTTGACATGCACTCAAACTTATCATAGTGCTGTCTTTCTTTAAAACATTTCCAAGCTTCCCTAAGGGGCCAAAGATTAGGTCCATCCTCCCAAGACCCACAAGGCCCTCTTCCATCTGGTGCCTTCTTCCCTGCCTCACCAGTGCCCCCACCTGTCTCCTCATTCAGGCTTTCACTCTTGTTGCCTCCTCCATGAAGTCCTCTTGGATTGCCTCTCTGACAAGGCATCACCCCCAACCCCTCACCCTGCTCCATATTTCCTCGTAGTCCTTGACATCATCACTTGTATTCATTTACTTTTTCTTACCTGGATGGAGAGAGGGGCAGCCCTGTGAGGCCCTGGGGGAAGGATGTCCCAGGCAGAGGGAACAGCCAGTGCAAAGGGAACAACACAAGTTGGCATACATAAGGGCCGACACAAGTTCCAGGGCGGTGGGAATGGAGCCAAAAGGGTGGGGACAGGCAGGAGATGCTATAACGGGGGCTAGGTTTGGGGGGCTCATGATCGAAGCCACTGGAGAGTTCTGAGCAGCCTGGGCAGGTCTAACAAACAGGTCCAGGGCGTACCTCTGCTCTGCGAAGAAAAGGGGCCTGGAGGAGAAGCAGGGAGCCCCGCGAAAGGGTCGCTGCCGGTGCTAGAGGAGAATGGTGATGACAGAGATGAGAGCCCAGATGCTTTCAAGGCAGAACTGTGGAGCCCTGGCTGCGGTGGCTCAGTGGGTTGGGTGTCATCCCGTGCACCGAAAGGTCACCGATTCGATTCCCCGTCAGGACGCGTGCCCCCGTTGCGGGTTCAATCCCCAATTGGGGTGCGTGTGGGAGGCAACAGATGGATGTTTCTCTCTCACATCAATGATTCTCTCTTTCTCCCTCTCTCCTTCTCCCTTCCTCTCCCTCTCCCTTCCTCTCTCTCTCTAAAAAAAAAAAAAAAAAAAAAAAAAAAAATCATTAAAAAAAATATATTAAAGGCAGAGTTGTCAGGACTCGCCAAAGACTGGGTGTGCGGTGGAGGGAAGGAGCAGATTCCAGGATGCCTCCTGGGTGCGGGCCTGAGGGCTGGAGGCAAAATGATGCCAACAGGTGTGTCACTGGGGACAGAACAGGCCGGGCAAGTACAGACGCAGTGATCGCTCCAGGCTGGCTTGGCAGGCAGGTCCAGGCCCCCTCCGCCCCCCGACCCTCACCCCCCAGCCCAGATGGTCCCTCTCTACATCTGCCGTAACATTCTCACCAACTTGTCATCCAGCTTCCTCTCGCAGCCCTGAGATGGCGGGGAGCTCACCACTCATCCCGGGAGCGGGTTTCAGTGTCACAAATATATCCTCTACGTGAAAGCCCTCTGCTGTCCTGAGCTCTCCCTCCACCCCAGCCCAGCCCAGCACAGCACAGCCCCCCTCTTGGATTTCCAGAATCCATGAAGGAAAATAAGGAAAGCAAGGGAGAGAAGGAGGGAGGGAGGTTGGGAGGGAGGGAGGGTAGGAGGGAGGGGAAGAAAGGGGGCCCGGGCCAGGCCTTTGGCTTGCAGACCTCCCTTTCTCCTCTGTGCTAGTCAACTTGGTCTGTAGTCACAAAATACCATTGAGTGGGTGGTTTAAACAACGGACTTTTATTGCCTCCCAGTTCTCAAAGTCTGAGATCAGGGTGCCAGCGTGGCCAAGTTCTGGTGAGGGCTCTCTTTCTGGCTTGCAGACAGCCGCCTTCTCACTGTCCTCATGGTCGGGGGGGTGAGGGGGAGGAAGAGGGTGGAGAGCTGGGGGAGAAGTACTTATTGGTACCTCTCCTTTTAAGGGCACTAATCCCACCAGACTACATGCCCATCCCCGTGACCTCATCACCTGCCAAAGGCCCCAGGTACCTTGGAGGTTAGGGCTTCGATATAGGAATTTAGGAGGGACCCGCACATTCAGTCTGTAACATCCTCCCAGCAGCTCTTCCTCGGCGATGTCACCATCCCCATGGGACGGTCAAGGAGACTGTGGCTCAAAGAGGTGAATGGACATGTCCCAAGTTACCCCCCCGGGTAAGATCCCACACAGCCTGTGAACAGAACTGACCGGGGAGGTCCCTGGACCCAGCTTCCTGCCTCCCAGCAGCCATGATGACGCCCAAACTCAGCTCATCGGTGTGCAGATGGGCCAGATGCTTTCAGGGACCCCTTTCTTGGGGGGCACCTAGAGGAAATCATTGGGGCTCACAGTCTCCCAGGAGTCAGTGGAGCCCATGCTGACCTTCCTGACAGGGGCAAAACCCCTGGTTTGAGGATCTCTGTCCAGGTTAGAAGCTCCCCGCCTCACCCATGCCTGACCCCAGCACCCAGTACAGCCCCTCAGAACACAGTAGGTGCTCAATAAATGTCTTGGTGCATGTATGACTCCCAGGGTCAAGTCCTGGCCTGCACGTGTCCGCCCCCTTCTCCTGGTAAAGAGAAAAGATCATCGAGCCTTTAAAAAAAATAATCATCAGAAAAATCAATCCATCCATCCATCCATCCCAGCATTTCCATCGCAGGGGCCAAGAAACCAGGCGGGCGCTCCAAGCTGAGCCGGGACAGGGCGACCCAGTCGGCCCCAGTGTGAGCCGCTGATAAGAGGGGCTCGGCCAGGGGCTCCAGACAGCTTGTCTATCAGCCTATTAAACACCATTCTTACAAGTTTTTTTTTTTTGCCTCCCCCCCCCCTTTCATTAATACGCAGAGTGAATAGAACATTGAATAGAAACCAGCCCGCTCTGCACAATTGCGGGATTGAAAGGTAACTGTCAACAGAAGGATTTGGGGGACAAAGGGAACGGTTTGGGCGCTTAGCGAATGATTTTCGGCTTGTCATTTCAATGGGCTGTGTTTCTCAGAGATTGTGGGGTGGGTTTTTCTTTCTCTCTCTTTTTCTGAGTAGCATTTATTACCGCGCTTCAAAAAAATTGTCGCGTTGTCTCTTTGCAGCCGCCCTCCCTTCACAGATGCTGTGTCCCTCCCACCCACCCCCCCTCCCCCCCACAACCCTCCGGGTCTCCTGGGTGCAGCTTGCTCCAAAGATAAAATAAGACACTCAACAGATCGAGGCGGCTAAGGAGAGGAGAAGAGGTTTTGTGAGGGGCCAGATAGCCTCGAGGTGAGGAGCAGAGGGCGAGGGGCGGGGCAGAAGGGAGGGGGTACCCGCGGAGGGACTTAAATGCTGACCCAGGGCTCGGCCTGGCCCCTGGCCAGCTCTGGCCTCAACCCTCACAGATGGCCACCTTCGTCTCTCAGGGAGGAAATCAGTGACTCACGCTTAGCATGAGGGTACATCTCCTCTGCCCCTCCGCCCCCCAAATTGGCCAGACCCCACTGTCCTACTCAGAGCAGCTTACGGGAGCTCTAGGTCTGTAAAGAGGGTGTGTCACACAGCGTGGTCCGATGGCCATCCAGCAAAGTTCTGTAGTGACAGCTTCTTTCCTATAGACACCCTGAAGCCAGCGTTCTGTATGGGCAAGAACATAGAGTGATGGGGCGTGTCACACCAAAACAGCGCCTTCCTCGCCTCCAGGTAAAAGGCAGCGTCCTTTTGAAGAGCTTCTTCTCTCTCTTCTCAGAAGACCATGTGGCCAGGAGGCAGGGACCCAGCTGCAGCTGGGCAAATCCGTTTCAATCCCTGGGCCTCAGTTTCTCTCATCTGTGAAATGGGCCAGTGGGACCCCATGGTGGTTCAAAACATTTTTTTTTTAAAAAAACCACAGATCAGGAGATCATTCGCTATCAGAGAAATGAAAATGAAAACCACAGGAGCTATCACCACTCACCTCCCATAGTCCCTCAACTATGACACAGGTAGAGAGGGGAGCAGCCCCAACCCCACAGGGCAAATGGGCCACTCCTGAAGACCGTGTAACCAGATCATGTCAAAGCGACATGAGCCAGGAAGAGGGGTCTGCTGTGCTTGAGTGCACATTCCCAGCCCGTCCCCCAGGCCATGGGCTCCTCGGTGGCCGCGCGGTTTTCCGGGTCAGCTGGAGGGGACCCTGCCTGGCTCAGGTCACTCCAGTGGTCCCAGCGTGAGCAGCTGGGTGCAAGTGAGTGAGCCTAATGCCTGCAAAGCAAGGCCAGTGGGCATTGTTCTCAGCTCTTCACCTGCTCTTCGCAAGCAGCCAGGGGCTCTGCTAAGGAGCGAACCCTTCCCCATCCCCAGTTCCCCCAAGCTCGCCCCATGCACGGTCCCAGCTCCTCCCATCTCATCTCTCCTCCCGGAGGGAAGCCGCTCCCCACAGGTGCCTCTTCTGAAAGGGGCCCCAGGAAGGGCTCTCGGAATAATTGAATAATCCCAGACGAGTGCGGGCAGAAGTGGCGGAGGCGTGTGGAGGGGAAACCGAAGGTGAAATTTATTTCTGTCAACTGGTGGTCTATTTCCCTGATACTATTTCCTTGTATACAGATAAGGAGTTATCTTAAATGACCATGTCTTTTTCAATTTGTACTTAACAGTCAATCCCATTTTCCTTAGATGATCCTATCGCAGCAGGATGAAAAATGCATTCCATAATCCCTCCGGATCTTCCTATATCAATATCAAATGGTCTGAAATTGACCTGTTATAAAATCCAGTCCTTCCCGCCAGCAAGAGACGAAATCAAAAAGAAGCAAATTTTAAAGCTCGCGCGGTGTTTTGCGTACGCGGAATGCGCCGGCGCCGAGGCTCCTGTGTTCTGGGGCCTTCGTGAGGACAAACCCTCGACATCCATTAAAAGAAAAAAATTACCTAAGAGACGCATCTGGGTCGTTGGCGCACCTGCCTGATGAATGGGGCCTCTCAGACGGACGGACCCGGCAGCTGTTACGAAGGAGCAGAGGAGGGTTAGCAAGATCCCCCCAGCAAAGGTTCTCAGGAGCCTGGGGTGTGAGTCGCAAGCAGCAGGAAGTTGGGGGTCCCAGGGAGGATAGCTTTGGCTCCAGAGAGAAGCCTCAGGCACACACCTCATGCAACGGTCTCTTCCTGTTCCTGGATGGGTTCTCAGCAAGAAACAGGTGATAGGCATTCATCCAAAGCTCCTCGGATGGCCAAGCAAAATAAGAGGGGGTTCGGTCACTGTTCACAGCTCTTCATCTGCTCTTAGCAAGTCATCGGGAGCTCTACGGGGGGAGGGGAGCAATTTTCTTCCTGGATTCTAAGGGCCCCCAGATGCACCCCCTCGATAATGACAATGGGAGACATGGCTATGGTCTATCTGATTGAGTCATCCAATAACCCTCTGTCGTTAGAGATGAAGAAACTGACACTCGGGGCAGGGACCTGCCCAGGGCCACACACCTAGTAGCAGGGATGTGGTTCAAACCCAAACTCTCCTAACCCGGAGATGATGCCCTTAACCCGTGCACATTTCACCCTCACAGGTGCTTGATTAATATTTGCCTTGAACACTCCCAGCTTAAACCTGCCCCAGGACCTTTGTGCGTGCCATCCTCCCTGCCTGGAATGACATTCCTCGACTTTTTATGTAGTCCGTCTCCTCTCATCTTTGAATCTCAAATGAAAAGTCCGATCTTCAGGAAGATCTTCCCAGACCAGCCCTCCAGGGTAAGGTGGCTCCCTTCTCATTCCTCATCAAAACCCCTTGTTTTTACTTATTTATTTTTTATTGACTTCAGAGAAGAAGGGAGAGGGAAAGAGAGATAGAAACATCAATGATAAGAGAGAACCATTGATCGCCTGCCTCCTGCACGCCCCACACTGAGGACTGAGCCTGCAACCCGGGCATGTGCCCTAAACAGAAATCGAACCGTGACCTCCTGGTTCATAGGTCGACACTCAACTACCGAGCCACACAGGCAGGGCTAAACCCCTTGCTTATTTTCTTAAAACTTATAGCTATCTACTCACTTATGTCTTGGCTTGTTTGATCCATCTCCCCCTGGGACTACAGATTCCATGGGGACAGGGATTAACACGCCTGTCACAGAACTGCTGTCTCCCCTTTCGTATAGTAGATGCTCAATAAGACACTGCATGCATGAATGAATGGATGAATGAACGAATCAATGAACCAATGACTTCCGAAGTTGAAAGAGTGCTATCAGGCAGACCTGAAGCATGACCAGGAGTGTGCTGGTTAAGGAAATCACAGGCGCCCCACGTGTTTTTCAGAGTGGCCCCAGAAAAGCCCGCCTCAGTGAAGTCAGCCAGAAATTCAGAGCCAAGAAGCCAGTCGCTGACAACCGATCTGGTGTTCTGGCACCCTCATCCCCAGGACACCTCAGCGTGGCCCTCCTCCCTCCGGTCAGGAATTCCCGCTTCCCGAAGAGACCCTGACAACCTTTAGGGAAGGCCTACGGTTCACACAGAGGCGTGTGCTGCTCCTGGATCTACACACTGTGCCCCAGGACCTTGCTAGCTTAGGGCGAAGATCTGCAAACATCCCTCATGCTGCTTGGTGGTGGGAGCGCTTTTCTTTCTTAAAGAGGAAAAAAAAAAAAATCCCCGATGATTGACTGCGTTCTTGCATCTTCCAGCCATTTGTTGCCGTGTAATATAGACATTTGCCTGTCAACAAAAACGCCGTCAGTTTTACAAACACACTTATTCCACTGGCTTCGTCGGGGGGGAGTGTTTTGACTGCCTTCCCTTGTTGAGTGTCTGTGCACTGCTCTGCCCCGACCAGCTGCAAGGCAGACTCAGGCAGCCTGGAGTTTTCTTTCCCCAGCAGATCTCTGTCCCTTCAGGCCAGCAAAATCTGACCAGGAGGGGGACTAGGTCCATAGGAAACGGGTCTGGGAGAAAGAATCTGGGCCTGGAACCAGACTGGATGGTCTCCGAGCCTTGGACAAGTCATTTGCCTTCTCTGAGCCTCAATTTTCCCCTCTGTGAAATGGGCCTCAAACCTTCATTATGAAGATTCAATGAGACCATATACATCAAGGAGGTGGTGTCGTTTGGTAGCCAGGCTCCAAGATCGGCCCCAATAATTCTTGGAGTTGGCTATTCACGCCCTTGCTCCTTCCAGGGGAGGCCAGACGACACATTGTGAGGATGCTCAAGCAGCCTTGAGGCTAGACCAGTGATGGCGAACCTATGACACTGACACGCGAACTCATTTTTTTGGTTGATTTTTCTTTGTTAAATGGCATTTAAATATATAAAATAAATATCAAAAATATAAGTCTTTGCTTTACTATGGTTGCAAATATCAAAAAATTTCTATATGTGACACGGCACCAGAGTTAAGTTAGGGTTTTTCCAAATGCTGACATGCAGAGCTCAAAAGGTTCGCCATCACTGGGCTAGACCCATGTGGAGTCCCAGAGGAACCGAGGCCCCTGTCCAGCAGCTAGCCAGGAGTGAGCCCTCATAGAATGAGATCTTCCAGTCCTGGTCAGGATTTCAGAAGACTACAGCCTCAGACATCTGACTACAACAGCAAGAGTAATCTTGAGCCAGAACCACCCAACCCAACTACTCCCAAATTCCCAGTCCATAGACACAATGAAAGATAATGGTGATTATGTTGTTTTAAGCTACTAAATCTGGGGGCCTATTTGTTACACAGCAATAGGTAACTGATACACACAGTAACTGGCACATATGCGGACCTAAAGATAAACAACCATCAATGTTTATTGTTTCTTGTGTGCCAGGCACTCTGCTTCATGCTTTACATACATGTCTCACTCCATCCTCACCCGACACCTGTAAGGCAGGTACTAGTATGAGCCTTGTTTGATCACCGAGGCTCAGAGAGATGGAGCAACTTGCCCAAGGCCGCACAGCCCGACAGTGGCAATGCCAAGATTGGAATCCAGGCCCGCCTGGCTCTAGAGCCAAATTCTTAACCACTCCACCACACCGCATTCCAGATCTTCCTATGAATTATTATTATCGCTGACATTGACTTTCGAAGGGGTGTTTTCCTCAGTGGGAGGACTAAGAACAGTGAATTACTTGCCAGTTCTCCATGGCAAATGGGGCCAACCCCAGATTCCCCGGCCCCCAGGACACGAAGTCAACTGGCCTCAGGGGATCATTGGCAGGAGGCACTGTCAGGGGCGGGAGTTCCCAGGGCAGCTCGGCAGGGCCGCCCGCCCCATCTGCTGCTGCACCGCCCGCCTGCCAGGGCTGCAGGGGTTAAAGAGAACCTCTCTGGCTGCAAGAAAATCTCTCCAATGGCGTTAGAGCAGGGAAAAAGGCAAAATGATTGTAAATTCCGCCAGGGGAATTCTGCCATGAATCCGGCTCACCTTTGGCGGGCCCCCCCCCGCCGCCCCCCGCCCCGCCTGAGAGGATAACTGACCTTTGGAGGGAAATAATGAAAAGAAGAGAAGAAATTCCTTGGAGAAAATAATGTGTCCGGGCCTCGGTAATGAGATCGGCTCCTTTTATGTTGCCATGGCGACGGGAGTCATTTTATAATACAAAATACATGAATGGGTGCGGGCAGGCGCAGCCTCTTCAACCAAGGGGGGCCCCGGGGCAGCGGGGAGGGGGTTAGCCTCTTGCAGGCTGTGGTCTGAGGGTCAGGCAAACGGCTGGGGTCAGGGGCTGCGCGCCTCATTTCCCCTTGAGAAGCAGGCCCGGCTCTGGGGGTGGCCTCAGGCTGGGGCTGGGGACTCAGAGAGGGGCTGGGGACCAATGGGTGACATCAGCCTCCAAGACTGTGTGGAGCGGGGGGGCGGGGGGGGTCAGACAAGGCTCTGGTGTATTAATAATACTGACAATGAGCCCCAGTTTTCCGTGGGTGCGTGTAACCTCGGACAGTGTCCCTCTGCCCCTGCCCTGTAACGGAAGGGATGGTAGCTCCATTTCACAGACTGAGAAACTGAGGCTCAAAGAGGTGAAGCAACTTGCTGGAGGTGACACAATAGGGATTCCAGCCCAGGTCTGGCCGGGACCTCTGTTTGGGGTTAACTGGGAGTTGATGTGCGCTGTATGATGGGCATGTATATGCGCTGAGGCCCTCACTTAAACGTTGTGCCCTTGATAGTAAGTTAAACCTTAATGTTGAAAATGTGTGTGTGTGTGTGTGTGTGTGTGTCTGTGTACCTAATACAACATAAAGTGTGGGGTCTCGTGTCAGCTAGACAGAACTCCCCCCTCACCCCCCGCAGCATCAGGGGTGGCCTTGGTCGGCAGCTGGCTCCCTGGGTTCCCCATCCTTGCCTAGAAGGTGGCGCAGTAAGTGCTCACCTCCTGGGGTTATTGGATGCTGTTACCCACCAGACTTCACTCACAGCCTGGGCCACAGGAACAGCTCCGAGATGCTGCTGCTACGCTCACACCATCTCCCCTGACGTGTTTTCTCCGTCTTATCACGATGATGATCACGACTCACGAAGGGGAAAGCGAGTCAGGCCTGAGATTTCCAGAAGAAGAACCAGAAGAGAAGAGGAAAGGGGGAAGGGAGGAGCCGGGGAAAGGAAGGAAAGACGCGGGAAGGGGAGAGAAGGAAGCGTTTGGGAGAGAAGAGCAGCAGACAAAGGAAAGAGGCTGCAGAGGCCTGGCAGCGGGAAAGGGGGTTCGGAGCTGGGTGTCTGGGAGACCAGTGCTGTGTGGCCTTGGGAATAGCTCTGTCCCTCTCTGAGCCCTGGCTTCCTTCTCTGTAAAAGGATTACCCAGGAGGCCCAGGAGTACACAGGCGATGCTCAGGCTGCTGGAGGAGGAGGGCGGGAGAGGAGGAAGGGCTGCCCCTCGGAGAGTGTGAATTTAGCGCTCCCCCTCCGCTGGCAGCAGCTGCCTCCCTCTGCCTGTACCTTGCCCTTGAAAGCCAGCCCGGAGCTCTGCTACCAGCCAGGGAGCCGAGGCCAATTCCACCTTTGGAGGGAATCGCCGTGACAGCCCTTAAAATAACAGCCCCGGTCAGCTCCTTATCAGCCTGGGCCTGAGCGAGCAGCACCACGATGAGTTTCGGGGATTTTTGTCTGAGAAGTCAGGGGAGGCAAGCACAGTGTCCGCAGAGGACCTGGGGTCTGTTCCAGGGGGAAGGCCTGGAAAAACGACATCGCATCACCCAGCCAAGCTGTGGGTCAGCCCGCCCTGGCCGCTCCCCCTGATCTGGGCTACCTCGGGCGTGTCCCTTCATCTCACTGGAAAACAGGCTTCATGCCCAAGGCCACTGGCCAAGAGCTTCCTGGGCCAGTCCCACTACGCGCCACACATCTGTTCTTTCTTTGAAGCCTCGAGACATGTGGTCTTCCCATTGTACAGATGAGAAAACTGAGGCTCCGGGAGTTCACCCGATTATGCTCACCGTCACTCAGTTGGTGAGAGACTTGACCAGGGATTGAACTCCCATTTGCCTCTCTGGGAGCCCGTATTCCTGCCACTGTCATCTCCTCGCCTCAGCAGGGCTGTTAGGCTGGGTTTGCCTCGCTCCCAAGCCTCTGAAATCACAAAACCGGTTGGAGAGCCTGGGATGAGGCAGCAAAACCCCAGGTCGGTGAACAGGCGAGTGTTCTGTAGAGGGCGCTGGCTTGGGGGCCAACTTCTCAGAGACATTCCATCTTGCTGGTCGGTAATCCCTGGGAAAATGTCGGAAGGGGCCACTGGCAGAAAACCGTCTTTTCATTCCCGCGCTCCACTGCGTGCTGCCGCTGAAGGGGCCGCTTGGGTGTAACACGGAATGTGACCCGTCCGAGATCTGCGGGGCCTGGCTTCTGAGCCCCGATCTGCCCCTGGCTCGCAGCCTGCTCACGGGCCTCCGTTACCGCATCTGCCGCCGGAGAGCTAAGCGATCTGCGAGATTCCTTTCCGTTCTAAGTGTCAGTGTCGTCAGTCCCCTGACGCCCTCGTGAAGCCACGCTGGCCGCACTGGCCCTTATGCCCGGATGTGGAAACAGGCTCAGAGGAGGCAGAGGGTCAGTCCCGAGTCTCACAGTGGCTTCAGGGTGAACTCAGACTCAAGGGTCCCATTTGGAGCACGAAATTCAGCACCCCCACCCCGCAACACCCGGCCTGCCGTCCCCACGTGATGAAACCCAGTGACCTTGCAGGGTGACGGGTCCCTTTCCAGTGTCTGGCTCCTCTCGGCCTGGTGTCGCTGTGTTGCGGAGACATCTGGGGGCAATCTGGACACCCCCCCCCGCCCAGCCTCTGGATTTCTGAGACATCCCGAGGCATCGAGCACATCTGGCCGGCTGGCGGGAGACACGGCAAACATCTGGGGGAAGAGGGAGGGAGGCCGGCAGGGAGGGAGGGGCGGAAGGAAGCTGAGGCTCCCAGGGTCCCAGGGACAGAGTCCTGGCCCCGCTCCAGACACCTTGGTTTCGCGTCTCGGAATGTGTGTACGAGTTAGGGGGTATGTGTGCGTGTGTGAGTGTGCGTATGCATGTGTGTGTATTGGTTTGTGTCACCATTGTTGTGACCGTTGTGCTCGTGTGTGCGTGTATTGTGCCCGTGTGTGTGTGTGTGTACACGTCGGTATGTGTGTGTTGTGTGTGAAAGCTGTATGTCTACGCATGTGGGTGTGTGTGTGCATGTGATTGTGTGTATGCGTGGATTGTGTCCGTGGGAGTTGGCATGCGTACACGTGGGTGGGCGCGTATGTGCAGGTGTGCATAAAGGTGATACGATGGTAAAGACTGGGCGCAAATCCCAGCTCACCGCTCCCTGCTGTGTGACCTCGGGCCAGTCACTGCACCTCTCTGAGCCTCAGTCTCTTCGTCTGAGCTGACGGGCCGCTGACAACACCTGCCGCATCCAGCTCCGGAGGCTTTGCTGAGCCCACAGCGAACGCTGCTTCCCCGGCCACAGTCCTCCTCATTCCCCTGCCCGCTGGGTCGGGTGCTGCGGAGATCTGGCCGTCGGGCGGCCTGCTCGCTCACGGGCCTGCCCGCCGCCCCCCGCACTTTCAGGAACAGCCTGCCGCAGGAATGCCATATTTCTATCATCTCCCAGACAGCCTCAGCCCCGTTCAGAGCTGTTTCCCCCTGGCTCGCAGCCAGGTCTAAGAGTTTCACGAAAATTCCCAAGACCTTTTGCCGTCTCTGCTTGAGAAGACGGGGCTGCCGGGGCTGGGGAGAAAACGAGAGGCTACTGAAGACAGGAAGCAAGCCGCATTCCTGGGCCCAAGGAGGTAGGGCTGGCGGAGGCTCCGGGGCTGGGACATTCATCTCCCAGTTAAAAATATGCGGCCCGTCAGCTTCGGCACCGGCCTCTGCGGCCTCACCAAGCCAGGAGGCAGGAAGCTGCGTGTCAGGCTGGGAAGCAGAGGTTGGTGGACCCCAAGATGGACAGCCCCCCAGCTGGCCAGTGTCCACCGCATCGTCACCCCAGGCAGCAGCATCCCTCTCCCTGGGCCCACATGTCCTCAGCCACCTTCTCTGCAGCACAACACCCGGGTCTGGGGTTCGAATCCCAGCTCCACCCCTTACTTGCTGTGTGTCCTCTGAGGAGCTGCTTTGCCTCTCTGAGCCTCAGTTCCCTCCACTTTCAAATGGGAACAAGAAAGCAGCCCTGGAATGATGGTGAATGAGCTCCCCCTGCTCCCATACCAGAGTCAGGCAGCTGCCTCCCCTGACCACACACACAGCTGTTTCAGGGGCAGGCGATGCCCCCAGGCCTGGGAGGCAGGAGGTCTGAGTCGGGCTTGCTGTGCGACTTTGGGCAAATCACTGAACTTCTCTGGGCCTCGTCCCATGAAATAAGACCATGGAGCTAGATGAGTCCCAAAATGAGTTTTAAACGCCCATATGGCCAAGAGATGGTGGCAGGTGAAACGCAGGCAAAAAAATATTTTGAGGAGGTAAACTAATAATAAAAACATAATATGCTAATTAGACCGGACAACCATCCGACAACCTTCCGGACGAAGTCGGGGCTGCGAGGGAAGCCCGGGTCCCGGGTGCCAGAGGGAAGCCAGTTCTGGCAGCCGGGGGAAGGAAGGCCTACTCTTGCAAGAATTTCGTGCATCAGGCCTCTAGTTCTTACATTTTCATTTTCGTGCGTACTAAACATATCCCCGCTTCCAACCTGGGGAGTCATGGGTATTGTTGCTAAGGCTGAGGTTGAGGCCTTTTTGGGAGTGAGTTGATGTAAAGTTGATTTGAACAATGACCTTGGATCAATAATGGGGCAAAAATGGGTAAGAGGTCCCGGGAAGGACCAAGGCCGGGGAAACCATTCCTGGGTATTCTGTAGAGGCGCTCGGTCCAAATCCCGGCTTCTCTCTTTCTCAGCTTCCGTTTGCTCCTCAGTAAAATGGAGGTGACACACTGTCCCTCTCCGTCCCGGGAACATTGAATGAGAACGAGACGTATAAAGCGCTTGGCATGACGCCTGGCCTGTCATTGATGCCCAGTGTGATGATTTTTATTGCACACCTCCAATCATCGTCCAATAACGAACAGTAATATTCCCCATGACTATCAATCGCATCATCACTTCCCAGACAGCGTCCCAAGCATTTTACGTGGACACAGCGGTGATCGTGCATTAAGCGCCTCCTGTGGAATGGGCCCCTGACAGGCTTTATCTTTTTTTTTTTTTTTTAAATATATTTTATTGATTTTTTACAGAGAGGAAGGGAGAGAGATAGAGAGTTAGAAAGTTAGAAACATCGATGAGAGGGAAACATCGATCAGCTGCCTCCTGCACATCTCCCACTGGGGATGTGCCCGCAACCCAGGTACATGCCCTTGACCGGAATCGAACC
Source organism: Myotis yumanensis (assembly GCF_028538775.1). Taxonomy (NCBI): domain Eukaryota; kingdom Metazoa; phylum Chordata; class Mammalia; order Chiroptera; family Vespertilionidae; genus Myotis; species Myotis yumanensis. The sequence continues at coordinate 23,553,598 of NW_027223770.1, forward strand.
CGGGACCCTTCGGTCCGCAGGCCGACGCTCTATCCACTGAGCCAAACCGGTTTCAGCAGACAGGCTTTATCTTACTGAACCCTCACAACAGCTCTAGGGCGCACACTAGCCACCGATGTTTATTGAGCTTTTACTAGATTCCAGACACAGGAGGCACCCGAGCGAGAGAGCCGGGCAAAGCCCTGCAGCGCAGCAGGCCGGTGCTGTTCCATTGCCCACGTTACGGGCAAAGGGCTCTAGGACGAGGCGGGGCCAGGATGGGAACCTGAGTCTAGCCCGGCACCCAGGCTCCTGTCCTGACCATCGTCCTCGAGGCTCCCGCCATTGTCCCCGCAGGAGGTTACAGCTGTCCAGGAGGCTGGGAGAGCCCCAACTGCCCTCATCTGAAAACAGATGGGGTTACCTGCTCACCCCCTGCCCCTGTGAATGGCGCCTCCATGAGATGGAAGGACTCACTGGGGCCGAACTTGACCGAAACACGAGTCTCCAACTCCTTCCGAAGGGTTCTGGACTCTAAGTCTGTCTATAATGACGCCAGAGCCTGTCATTCAAAGGGAGCCCACCTGTCACTTACAGAGACCCGGGGCTGGATTGAGCGAGGTGGGGTTTGGGGATGGGAAAGGGAAGAGAGGCAGCTGCTGGAGATGGGGGCCCCCTGAGCGCTCCTGAAAACCTGGCATTGGACTTGGCATTCCTAACTCAGCTCCAACTCCCTAGCTCTTTGACTTGGGCCAGGAGACCTGAGCCTCGATTTCCTCATCTGTACAATGGGGATAACCTTATCAAGTTTGCAGGGTTCCGTGTGTATGTGAGACCGCACACGTATGCGCATCACAGGCAGCAGCAGTGAGGATGGGTTGGTGTCCAGAAGGTGACCCAGACTATCAGAAGGGCAGCTCAGCCCAGGGCTCCGTTCCAGCAAGAATGGGCTAAGCAACCCGGCTCAACCGCTCCTCCTCCAGGAAGCCTTCCTTGACTGCTTCCTGCCAGGATGCTTTCTCCTGCCTGGAATCTACTGCGAGGCCGAGGTCAGAATCACACTCTATCCCAGCGTCACACCCTCAGCGTGTGGTGACCTGTGATGGTGCCGAGTGCCCTTCCCCGGCCTGAACGACTTTGCTCCGTGTTATGTGTTTGGGGCTCAGTGCAGAGTTTGCCTCCACAGCCATTCCAGGAGGACATGGCCCCAAGTTGGAAAGGGCTGCCTGGCAAGAAAGACACTCATTGGGCTGAATTGGAGTGTGTGTGTTGCGCGCGCGCGCGTGTGTGTGTGTGTGTGCACAGATGTATGTGTATGCCTCTGTCTGAGTCCATCTCAACATGGATGTGTCCATATCACGTATGTCTCAGAGAGTGAGTGTGTGTCTCAAGGGCAGAAGCCCCACAACCAAACCCCCTGGCGAAAGTCCGGCGGGGGCCTCCCCATGAGGGTCCCTGGTCCCTACATGTGCCGACCCAGGTGCCGGGAGTAACGCGTCCACATTGTCGACCCGAACGTCTGGGCGCGTGGTCTCCTGTCGCCTCCCCTGCTCCGTGCAAGGCGGTCCCACGCGTCACTCCATCTTAGAGACGAGGACCCGGGCTCGCCAGGGGAAGCCTCTCACCCAGGACCCCACAGCGGGAGTCGGGATCCACACCTGGGATCTTCCAGGGAGACCAGAGGACAGACAGACGGACAGACAGCGGCGGGAGGGACAGCATTCCTCCTGCTCAGCCCCTGCCAGCACTTGGCGGCCCATCCCCACCAGCCCGTGACAGCAGCGTGAAGGCGGAGGCGGCAGCGACAGCTGGTCCCCACCCCAGTCCAGATGTCTGAGAGACAGTCTCTCCCAAAATACTCTCCCCATGAAGTCAGAGCCCCTCGCGGTGTAAACAAAACGTGTTGCTCAGACTCCGCCGAGGCCCCCCTGCCCCCCAAAGAGTTCGCGGCCCCTCGCCCCGCCGGGGAGCCCCTCTGCGTGGGGACGGGCTCAGGTCAAGTCTCTGGAAGCTTTTGTTCAAACGTGAAGCCATTCCACTTGGTGGGACCAACCGCTCTTAACAGAGGACAGGGCCCTGAGGGAGGGGACGGGGAGAGGCGCGCTCAGCTAGGACCAGGGGGCCTGGTGAGAGGTTCTAACTCTTGCCCGTTCGGCCCCTTTTCTCGCTCGCCAGGCCCTAATCCTGCTTGTCTCCACGGCAGAATTTTCCAGCTCCCCATCCACGTCCTCTTCAGCCCGTCTTGCTCATATTGTTCCGCATACGATTTCGTTCAAAGGAAGAAGGTAAGGATGTTGCTGCCCATAAAAGGAGGAAAAGAGAAAGGATCCTCCACGGTCACTGGTTTGACCGAACCCAAACCTCGGATGGGACAGGACCCATCTGAAGCTAGAGGGTGAATTGTTAGTCACGTGGGTGGTGCTCGGTTCCCCACCTCCCGCTTCCCGTAAGTCTCTGTGCTGCTGAGGGTGGGGCCAGGGGCCGCTGGGTCCCGCCCACAGGGTCCCCGAGGGAGAGGGGCTTTGGGAGGACAAGGCTCCTTGACACCAGCCCCACTTCAGGCGCAGGGTCAGGTGAGAGGCTGGGGGAGTCTCTGGGAATAAGTGGGCCCATCAGTCACCGGGGAGCCCCAGCCTTCTGCCAGGAATCAGAGAGGAGGCCACTAGGGGAGAAATGCTGAGGCAGGCAGAGCATCCTCACGGAGAGATGATGGAGATGATGGAGCAGGATTCGAACCCAGGCGGCCCAGCTGCATGGCCTGGGTTCTTACTCCATGCTGCCCAGTCAGCAAAAGGTCCCCCAGCTGGAGCTAGAGGGGGAAACCTGGCCTGCCATGGGCTCCGAGTGCCTGCAATCACCCACATCCATGGGTCTCCATCCCAGAGGCCCCTCCCAGACAGGAGGCAGGAGCAGCTGCCGTGTCCAGAGCATGCAAAGGGTGGAAAGCCGGGGGGCTCCGCGTGCGGCACAGATCCAGTGTTGCCCCGGCAACCCAGGACAGCAGCCTCCGACACAGGACAGGCCCAGGAGGAGGCAGGCAGGCGGGGAGGGGAGGGCCCCTGCTAGTCTGAGGCCGGTGGGGTGCCTGGCAGTACCCGGCAGGTTTGAGGAGCCAGAAGCCAGTGTGATGCTGGGAGCCGGGGAGCCTGAACGCAAATGGGCTCCGAGCCATTCGGCTGAGGGCGATTCCGCGGGAGGGGATCCTGGCCAAGGTGGAGCCTGTGATCAGACACCCCAAGCTGAGAGGGGCCTGGAAATCTCCTGACCCATCCCCCTCGCTGATGCCAGGAGCCATGGCAATAAATGGACTAGGACAGGGGTGAGCAAACTTTTTGACTTGAGGGCCACAATGGGTTCTTAAACTGGACAGGAGGGCCGGAACAAAAGCATGGATGGAGTGTTTGTGTGAACTAATATAAATTCAAAGCAAACATCATTACATAAAAAGGTACGGTCTTTTTTTTTTTTTAGTTTTATTCATTTCAAACGGGCCGGATCCGGCCCGCGGGCTGTAGTTTGTCCACGGCTAGACTAGGATCTGCTTGCATGCCTCCAGTGACAGGGACCTCACTCCCCACTTCAGGTGCAGACACATCTGTTTAACATTGAACCTAATCAGCCCCTCCACACACCCCTTGGACCTGACTGAGCAAGACTGAAAACTGCCCAGGTCCCATTTATAATGTTTTTATTTTATTTTTTATGCCTTTGTTGAAAAACATAAATTCCGTGAGAATTATCTGAGTATTTTTATGACTATCTCCCTAGTTCCTACCTCCTAGTAGACTCTCCATAGCTGTTTATCAAATGATTGAATGAATGAATCAATGAGTCGATGGGGTTCACGGTCTGGCAGATATTAATTAAATAATGAACCAAATCAGTGCATCTCGCCTCCTAATCCATTCCCCGCTCTGCGGCCAGAGAGATCCTTGGAAACCCCAAATCCCTGGCCCCCACGATGCTGGGGAGAAAAATACCCTCTCGATCATCACCGCTGGAGACGTGAAGTGTTACAGCCTCTTAGAAAAGCGATTGTGCTACATCCCTGAAAATGTAAAGTCTACCTCAGGGCCCAGCAAATCCCCCTCCTGGGATTCTCTCCCACAGAAGCAAACGCATAACACTTAAGGCCGTGCGCTCGAGAATGTTCCCCGCAGCATCATTTGCAGCGGCAAGAAATCAGAAAGGCAAAACCAAAGCAAAGCCCTGAGTCTGGGAAGGGAGGATGCGTGGGGCGTGTCACCCCAGGGAAGGGTACCCCCTCGACAAGCGGGAGCAGAGCTCCGCCGACTGATCGATCGGCTGGAGAGATCCCCGGGAGATGCTCCGAGCGAGAAGAGCCCAGCGGAGAACGGGGTGTGGGACGGGAGCCTGCAGCTATCACAGGAAACCAATCACGCAAGTTCACACATGGACTTGTATGTGTCTGATTATGATGATAGGCACACGGGGACAGGTGTGACAACGGTGGGAGAAGTAAGACGGGGCTGTTGACTTGGCTGACCTGCTCGGGAGGCTCCTCTGAGGTAGGAGCAGAGGCTGGAGGGAGCCGAAGGAAAAGAAAGACATAAAACTGTCAGCACTAGAGAAACACACGGGTGACATGACATGGACACGGGTATATAAAACTACGTAAGTGGGTAGTGCATAGAGGAATTAAACAAAACAAAACATTGGAGAGACAGAAAACTCAAATCTGACCGTGCCCCTCCCCACCCCTCCTCACCCTTGTCTGTGACCTTCGGCCTCACTGTCTACACTGCTGACCCTTCTCTCCTCTCACCCAGGACATGTCACGGTTTCCTGACAAGCCCAGATCTGCCCCACCTCCAGGCCTTCGCACATGCTGTTCCCTCTGCCCGGGATGCTCTTCCTCGCTGTCATATCAGTCACATCACAGCCTCCTTTTGAGGATCCCTGGGAGATATTTCTCAAGCCTCCAGACTAGGCACGAGCTGATGCTATGAGCGCCCACTGTTTACCAGGCGTGGGGTGGGCTCTGTGAGCCACTCCCAGACCTCGCCCTCCCACATCCCGTGGATTTGCACTCCCGGGCTCTGCTGCACCGAACACAGTCGCTGGCTCCCCGCTGAACTTGCAGCTGCACTGGATCCATTCCAGTTCACAGAGGAGGAAACTGAGGGTCAGAGTGGCAGGTCCAGTGCCCACTATCACACAGCTAGTGGGGCAGGATTGGAATCCACGACTCTGAGCCCTAGGCCCAGCTTCCTTCCTCCCCATGGAGGACAAGACGGGAATTCAGTTCAGGGAAAGCCAACTGAGGGATAGACTCTCTTATCTCAGACACATGCCCTGGAGTTGTCGGCCAGCAGCAACCACAGGCCCCGACATCATCAGGACTCCGCACGCTTCCCAGCCTGAGAGAACCTCCACCACAACCCCCTCACCCCCCCCACCCCACACCCGCCACCCCTGCCCCGCCTGTGGCTCTCACCACCGCTCACCTACTATTTACCTGCCTCATTAAACACCCTCTTCCCCGGCCCCTCCTGGCTCCTCTGCCTCCCATGCTGAGAAAGTGCAAACTTTGGGACAGGTACATAAATCACCCGGGTTTGGCGGAGCACTTCTGTGTCCACGTCACCCGGGCTGGGAGGCGGGAGCCGGACCCGGCCAGGTTTTAATCAGATGCTGCTGCTGCTGCTGTTGGGCTCTGCCTGGCTGTTCACATCAGAAGTTTCCTGAGAGCTTGGGGACAGAGGTGGCCTCCACAAGGCCTTATCATTCAGAGCCTCCGCACCATACTCTAGGGAGGCCTCCCAGTGGGTGAGTCCTGGCCCAGAGAGGGGGAGGGTCTTGCCTGAGGCCACACAGCAATGCAATCAACTTGCCTTGAGGGGGAGGAGCCTTCTAAGCCTTATTAACTCTTAGCATCCAGCACACTAAGAACTACACATAGGAATTTCATAAAGGTCTGGAGGGAGGGAGGGAGGGAGGGAGGGAGGGAGGGAGGGAAGGAGAGAGGGAGGGAAGAGAGACAATGAACCCTCAAATTTTAAAATAAGGGAGCCTGAGGCCCAGAGAGGGGAAAAGACCTGTCCAAGGTCACACAGCAAGACAGCAACCAAGCCACCAAGTATCAGAGTGTGTCAGCACAGCCCCGTGTGTCTGCCCTCGGTCCCCTCCTTTGCGCACACACACAGGAAGGCCTGCACTGGCCTTGAGCCGGCTGCTGACTAGCGGCATGTCCGGCCCTGGGGAAGGCACCGTGGCGGGCAGCTGGCCAGAAGCCGGCCTCCTGCAAGCCCAGGCCTCCCCACTTTCCCTCCGGTGAGCCATGCAGTCCCCGGAGGAAAGCGTTGGAGAAATCAGCCCTCTTGTCACAGACAATTGAATTCCAACCAATTTAACTGTCAGGATGGCACTCACAGACCCGCGGCCGAGAGCTTACGGCCCTGCAGTCAAAATACACCCCTGACGCCTCCGCCATGTGAATTATGGGCCCGTGTCGCGGGCGAGAGGCTCCCGCTGACCTACTTCCCTCTCGCTACAGATCAGGAGGTTGCAGGCAGTGGCCAGGGGGGTTTTAACTCACTAGGCAAGGAGCCCTGCCCATTAGTTGCAGGAGAGCTGGGCGCTGAGGTGATGCCTGCCCTATGCCTGCCCAGGGGCCCTGGCAACCTGGACAAACGTGCCTGCCAGGGCTCAGAACCCAGTGTCTCCATCCCACAGCCGTGGCCCAGGATCCATTGGAGTCTAGACCCAATGAAAGGAGTCATGGGTAGGGGGTAGATGGGGCCTGGCAGGAAACGGAGGCTGCCCAGCACCCCAAGGGCCACCTGGCTGGGGAGGCGGTTATAGCATTTGCCTCAGAGTTGGTAGCATTGAGGGGGCTGGTTGTGGAGCAAGTCACATGTGGTTGCAGAGATAAAGCAGCCATTGATTTTTTTCATCTGCCTATCACTTCATCCATTCATTCATTCGTTCATTCATTCATTCCTTCAGCCTGTCACTCATTCATTCACTCAGTCAATCATCTCCTCATCTAAGACTCAGGAGCTGGAAACCAGCAGGTATCAGGCTCAGCTCCTCACTGGCAGCCAACCTCGGGCCCATCACTTCACCTCTCCTGCCTTGCCCTGCTCATCTGTAAAATGGGGCAATAGGAGTCCCCTCCTCATGGAGTTGGTGGGGGGATTTCACGAGATGGTGAAGGTACTGTGTTGAGCACAGGGCCTAGCACGAAGCAGCTGGCGTCAGCCACTACTACTATCACTAGTCCTGTAATTCAGGGATGTGACAAGAGCCCTGTCCTGGGGATAGGAGGCCTCAACACATCAGCCTGCTGAGCTCCCCCAGCCAATTCCTCTGCTAATCTCTCACTAAAGGGTGTGACTGGGTGAGTAATTACTGCATAGCCGGTATCCAAGATTGAAAGGAAGAGACAGGGCAATAAACTGGTGCCTGTGGGAGGACATAGCGGGGTGGGTATGTCATGAAGGGCCTCCTTGAGGAGTTGATTCTCATGCTGGGTTTTGCAGAATGTGTAGGAGTTTTCCAGAGATGGAGGAAAGGGCATTCCAAGCAGTGGGAAGAGCATACTTAAAACTCTGCAGGTCTGAAAGGCCTGCTGGGCTCAGGGCACTATAAATAGTTCTAGAGAGCCAGCGGGTGGGGTGCATGTGGGAACACAGTACAGGGAGCTGCTCCGGCCTGTTCGGGTGAGAGCTGGAGTTTTTAGGCCTCGGGGGAAGCATGAGGGCAAGCTCTGGAGGCCAACCCACGTTCAGATTCCAGCCTACCCGCTCTGAGCCTCAGTTTCCTCATCTGTAAAATGGGGCTTATAGACTTTGGTCACAGCCCTGTTTGCGAGTCACCCTGCCAGTTTGTGCCTACAGGGGTAGAAGTGGTCAGGTGACCATTGGACACCCCCACCCCCCGCCAACCCCAAGCCGAGAGGGCCTCGCGTGCCGACTAGGGCAGCGGTCACCAACCTCTCAGACCTCACGGACCACCCGTGGTCTGCGGACCACTGGTTGGCGACCGCTGGACTAGGGGGTTTAGACGGCACCTCCCAGTGAGCTCAGACGCTCAGACATGGAGACAGTGCACAGAGTGGAAAACAGAGCGGTTCAGCTTTGCCTGGTCCTCAGGCCACACCACTCGGGGTGCCCTGAAAATTAATATATTTTTTAATGCAGTAATTTTCCTCCTACAATCCAATCTTCCTGCCTTGCAGCTTCTCTGCATTGAAGACGGTACCTCGGTCGAGGTGAGTGCGTCAAAGGTAACGTGTCACTAGCAGCCCCTTTCTGCTTCATAACGCAGATCAGAAGGCTCGGGAAGCCGAGGCAGCCAGGACTGGCCCGCCCCTTCCTGGGAAGAAGCCCTGAGTACCAGGCATCGTGCCCTTTGCCTCCTCCCAGACTGGGGCCCCTGGGGCTCCCGCTCCCTGCACCCCAGCTCTCGCCTGCCGTGGGTCACCTGCTCACCTTCCTCCTCACACAGAGCTCCCATGTCTTCCCTCGTCAGCGTCTATCTTTTTCTTCGGCTTTGTACCTGGAACCGGATGGGCATCTTGCAAATAATTCTGCTTTCTCTCTTCAAACTCACATTTCTCTCTCCTCCTCTTCCTCTCCTCCCACCCTCTGTCTCATCTCTCCCTTTCTCCCTCTCTTCCCCTTTCCCCGATTCCTGGCCACAGATCCCCAGCCGGTCCTCCCCAAATCCAAGGCATATCCCAACCCCGGAGAGGCCTGGGTTCAAATCCCACCTCCCCCTCTTCTTGGCTACGGGCCTTAGGCAAATCCCTTCACCTCCCTGGACTTCCTTATAGTAAAGCCTTCTGACCTCATCAGATTGCTAGAGAATTTCGTGAGAAAATGCACATAATGCACTCAGCGTGGCGCCTAGTAGGCCTGCGGATACACGCTCATAGCTGTTGTCCAGGCTGCTGGGTCTCCTGTCGTTATCATTGTCGCTGTCACTCCTCGGGCGAGAAAAAGCTGGGAAGGGTGAGCCAGGAAGATGGAACCGCGTGGGTAAAAGCCCCTGAAGGAGAATGTAACAGAGCCAACTGGGGGGAAGGGACCATCAAGGCCCTCAGAACTTATAAAATTTTTTTATAATATCCTGAGAGCCAAAGTCCCCAGCGTGGTGGGAAAAGACTGGTTTCCCCTGGGAACCAGGGAAGCATCCCCGTAAATCACACCCAGTTAAATGCAGGCAGCGGAGTCGAGAATGCCTTCCCCAACCTCCCAGTCTCCACTGCTCAGCCTCCCAGGCCCCCTCCTCAAAATAGAGCTCAGACTCCAGGCCTGGGAATGGCGAGGCCCGGCAGCTCTGGAATGCAGGCTGCGGGGACCCAGGGTCCCTCCGGAGCTGAATGTCTGGTGCTCCTCACCTCCCGCTTCCCACCAAGGACCAGAGTCTCGGTAGAGCAGCCCCGGGAGACCGTTTCCCTTCTCTGGTCTGTCCTGTTCCCAGCCACCGGCCTTCGATGGGCCCTGCTTCCCTCCTGCTCAAGAGCTCCCCGGGGCTGCCCTCGGCCTGCCTGCCTGCCACAGTCCAGCTCCCCACAATGACATCCATGCCCCTTCGCAGTGGGTCCCCACCTGCTTTTCCACTTCGTTTCCTCCACCTCCATCTGTACCACCCACAGGTCCCCTATTTCAGCCACCCCAGATTGTGCGGACTGCCCCAAATGCCAGCCAGTCTCCAGGCCGTCTGCACATGCTGTTCCTCGGCCTGGAACCCTGCTTGCTCCCGCCTTCCCTTTGGAAAACTCCTACTGACCCTTCAAAAACCCCTTTCCAATGGTGCCTTCTCGGTGAACTCGACCTAGAATCAGCCTCCTTCCTCCTCCAGCGCCCTCCACACTGGGGACACACACACCCATGTCATCACCCACGGATGCCAGGGTGTCGCACCTAAAAGGGACCTCGGGAATCCTCCAGTCCTCGTCCTAGTTCTTTTCAGTAACAGGATCATGTTGTTCAAACAGAATTTTAAAATGGAATTCCAGAGTTTAAAATGGATGCATGTCGGTCAGCTCCAGTTGAACTGAGACGAGACCCCATTCGCTGGGACCCTGAATCGTAAGTTACAGGAACTCAGCTCACGATCGCTGAAGCCATGAAAGGAACACAGAGGCTCTTTTCGCTGAAAAGTCCAAGACATGGGGTATAACTGGAAAGGTGATACTGGAAATCTGTCTTGCATTTTTATTCTACTTTCCTTTGCGTCGGCTTCATTCTCAGACTGGCTCTTTCCAAATCATAACAAAGACTCTAGTCCCCAAAAGCTCTAGTCTCCCATCCCCTTGGCTCAGCCACGCCAGAGGAAAGAGAGAGATTCAGTCTACATAGTTCCAGCAATGCTGCTAGGAAAAAAGGTTCATTGACTCTGATTGGCCGGATTTGAGTCATGTGACTGTTCTAAACCAATCACCATAGCCAGGGCAGTACGCTGATCTCACTGGCCAATCCTGAGTCAGAGCCACCCTCTAGGTTAGGGCCACCCTCCAGAACCACATGGACTAATGACAATCAGGGAAGAGAGATTCCCCATGGTAAAATCAGGGTGCTAGTATCCAGAAAAGGAATGTGGACACGCTCCCCAAAACTGATATCCACTCCACTGAACCCTCATCCCATCTTTAGCCCCCTTTCTTTAGCCCCCCAAGATGTTTTCTGAAACCCTGGCCCTGATTTGAAAACCATGCCTCCAGTCACATTTTATAGAAGAAAACAATGAAGGCTCAGAGAGGGAACACGGCTCCCCAAAAGTCACACAGCCCCCTCCATCATCACACTCCCAGTTCCCTGAACGTCCCTAAGCTTCCTGGACGAGTCTCCTCTCCGTTGGGTCCGCAGCATCTTCATTACCAGGTTTGGCTGAAAGGATTTGTCAGTTGTCGGCTGGCTTATCTAACTAAATTAATGTTTTACATTTCTCCTCCAGTTTGCAAACTTTTAAAAAATTAATCCCATCATTTCAACAAGTGTAACAACTAAATTATCATCTTTACATGATTAAGGAGCCTGCCGCGTCTTCTCTTGGCAAACACTGCATGCACGTAATTTTACTAAATGTAATAAACCAACCATAGAACTATTAATTTTGCCATGGTATTCATAACAATTAGAAACGCATGAACCTTAAAATGATAAAAACGGAATGGAATACTGAAATCGCAGGAATCCCCCAATCCTCCCTCCGCAGCCTGAAGACGATGTCAAGAGATGCAGTTCAGGGTCGAGAGACAGAAATGGGATGTCATTTGCCTCTTAGCTCCATCACAGTCCACCCAGAATGAGACAGACCTGGGTGAGAGCGCTTGGCTAACTCAAAAAAATGGTTCCTCAGAATCTATAAGGAACAAGATATCAGGAAAAACTCCCCGCCTTTTCAGAGCTTTGATCGCCTCTAAGAGTGTCTAATCCTGGAATAGCAAATACATGGCAAAGGTGCCATTCCCTCCCTTCCCATGCCCATGGCAGACATTATTAATTGATCACAGCACCCTTTCCAGCCTGGCCGTTTCAACACAGCCCTCTGAGGCAGGCATTACCAATCAATCACAAGATGATCTTATTTGCCATTCCAAATGCCGTAGTCCAATGCTAGCTTACAGGGAAAGAAACCAGGCTGCAGAGAGGGAAATGACCTGCTCAAAATCAAGTTGCAACTCAGGACAGAGCCTAAGGTGGAAGCTGGGATGCCGTGGTTTTATTTCTACAGGCCAGGAGTCATAGTCACTGACAGGTGGCTCCTCCTTCAACCTCCTAGAGAAAGAGAAAGCCTAGCAGACCGCTAGCAGATCAAATGCCCTGTCACCCGTCTACTTTTACTCTTCCTACCACTTCATCCAACGTCTACCAGCCCTTTGGTTTCCTGCCTTATCGGTGGAACTTTTCCAGAGGACAGTTTGGTGTTCTTATCGTAAGCCTTAAACATCAAATGCCCCCAGGCTCAGAATTCCTAGAAATTATCCCCAGAACGTAAAAGGACAAGTGCCTAAAAAGCATATTCGTGGTGGTATTGTTTTAAATGGAATAAAATTGAAAAAAATGACCTAATAATTTAAATTTTTATTTAAAAAAAAACATTTTAAAACTAGATATTAACACATAACATCTTATGTGTTAACTAGTGACCCAGCGCGCGAAACCGCGCAAGACCCAGAGTCAAGTCTCCGCCCACCCGTGCACGCCTCACCACGCACGCAGCCTCCTGGTGACCTATCTTTGGTCATCACGGTGTTAGGGCCACTGGGTTTTTATAATATAGATACCACAGTGTTGTTGTTTTTAATAAAAAACGCAACTTTTCAAACAATATACGTGCTTTGGTGTCATTTTGATAAATAAGCGCTGGCAGACATATGCATGGCCAGGGTTGCTATATGCAGTGCCCAGGCAGTGCACCGGGCAACGAGTCACCCAGAATCCATTGTGAAGGGTGCCCATTGGAGCTGGACAACGAGGCATCCCTGAACGGAGCTTACAAAATAGAAAAGGTTATTTACCAAAATACTAATAGCAGCTATTGGAGGGGGTGACTTTTTTCCTTGTCCTCATTTTCTAGTATTTCTGAAAAGAACATGGCTTGCTTATGTCAACATATAGAATAACCCTTTCTAAGCACTTTCCTGCTCCTAATCTACTCATTGCATATGCTGGCTCATTTCATGACATGGCTTACTCTGGGTGGGGTGTGTGGGGTGGGGGGAGGGGGTGTTTTACAGCATTAAATAAGCATCGGTGGAGGACCGATGAGGACCAGGCATTGTGCTAGGGTGGCAGACTCCGTCTTCAGGGGTTTCTAATCTAATGAGAAGGACGGGCATCAAGCAAGCACCTTGCAAACCAGTGTGAACCAGCGCTGTGAGGGAGGGACTAGCATCCTGTCCTGGGGTGCATTGGGGAGACTCTGGGAGCACATCTTGGGGTGTTCTGTGAGGCACATGACAGGGCCGCCTTGCCTTCCCACTAGACCAAGCCCCTGCAGGCAGATACTGTGCCTTGTCCACGTTGTTAGACCATGGAACGGAAATGCCCAGACACGCTCTAATAGAAGCTGGGGCCGGCCGGCTTCTAACATGCACCTGCAGCTAGAACACTGACCATGGCCAAGGGACTTATCTGTGACACTCGACATTTAATCCCTCGGAGTGCTGGAGCCAGCGGAACTGGGTTTGAATCCAGAAAACAATGGAACCTTAGTTTTCTCATCTGTGAAATGGGCAGAATCATGGGTTCCTAACTCCTGAGGATAAAACGTAGTAAGACTGACCATGTGCGATGCTAGGCTTGGAGGAAATGCTCTATCAAGGGTGGCTCTATTATTCTTTCTGGACCTCAGCTGATGAAGGGGCCAGACAACAGCCCCGCCCAGCCTTTCTGGATAGAGCTGGAACGGGATCAGAAAGAAAAGACTTTTCCAACCTGGCGACCTCCTGTGACCCCTGGCCATGGAGAGCAAGGCTGGCCCAGGGGGCTGGGGCAGCTGGTAGAAGAAGTGACCTAGATATTTGCCGGTTCACCTTCCTTTGCCCCCCGTCCAGGCTCCAAGTTTTCCTCGCCAGACATTCTCCCCACAGGTGGCAGCTCAGTTCCGCTGAGGAAATTGCAGGCCGTGCCTCTGTGACCCCCACCCTTCCAGGGACGTGGAGGCGATCTGGGCAGGTCCGAGAACTGGTGTTTCCTCCTTGGCCCTCAGTGCTTCCTGGTCGGCCAAGAACCTTCCTTTTCTTGCCCAGAATGCACTGCAAGCTCATTCCTGGAGGAAAGGAGCTGGACCCGGAGCCAGGAGGCCTGGCTTTCCACTCTGGCTGTGATAGGATGGTGAGCAAGACACCCCCCCCTTCCCGGTTCCCTGGCCTCAGTTTCCCCACCTGTAAATGAGGATTGGCTTCGATGTTCCTATAGGGCAGTGGTTCTCAACCTTCCTAATGCCATGACCCTTTAATACAGTTCCTCATGTGTGGTGACCCCTAATTTCATTGTTACAAATTGAACATAATTAAAGCACAGTGATTAATCACAAAAACAATATGTAATTATATATGTGTTTTCCGATGGTCTTAGGCGACCCCTGTGAAAGGGTTGTTCGACCCCCAAAGCGGTCTCGACCCACAGGTTGAGAACCGCTGCTCTAGGGCCTTCTTTCTCTGAGTGTGACTTTCTGACTACGCATGGCCTTGGCTTCGGACACCCCCAGTGCTGACTAGCTCCCTCCTCCCAGGCGGGTGCAGGTTCCTTGTCAAGACTCTATGCCTCTGCACAAGCCATGACACCTTCTGCGGGATGCCTTTCCCTCTGACATTCCCTTCCCTGTCCCCCAAGCAGGACTCAGAGCTCCTCTGCCTGGAAATCTTTCCTGAACGCTCATGCGTTCCCAGTTCCCAGACGGAGAGCCCCACTTTATCCTCAGCCCCGAAAGCCGTCTCCACATAGGTGGGCCCCGTGACACCCTGGGCTGGATCAGAAATAAGACAGAGAGAGAGAAAGAGAGAATTTTCTCAGTGGGATCATGGGAAATACTGGGTAAATTGTGCTGAATATTGTTATCAATTTTCTCGGTGGTGCCAGGTGCCAGGTGCTGCACTCCCAGCCAGTGCTGCGGCCCAGCAGTCCCCAGGCCCCCGATTAAGATCCCCAGGGATGTGCACGTCTCCATGGCTGAGGACCTGGAGGAAAATCAATGTGAACCGTGTAGTCAAAACAGAGCAGGCGGCGGCACGCCCGCCAGGAGTGCGCTTTACCAGGGACTCCAGCGTGCCCCTTATCTAGCCGTTAGTTCTCCAACGTGAGCGCTACCCTCGCTGCGAACCCAATAAGTCTTTCGGTTTGACTCGAAACTCCACATTTTTCCTCTTTAGAAAAATGTCACCGACATTCCTCTGTTTCATTACTCTCGGTTGCCGCAGGGAAATTGCCAGCCGAGGGGAGCTTCCGGCACCCACCACCGTGGCCGCCGCAGGACCCAGTGGGCCCGGGCTCCTGCTGCCCTCGTCTACCTTGACCATCAGCGCTTCCCGGGCTGGTGCCACCCCAGCTCACAGGCTGCAGAGCCCAGAATCTGCCCCACTCCCACGTCCCTGTGGTAGGCCCTGCTGGAGCCTCCAGGTCTTTCTGCCTTTGGGCCGGCTGGACGCCAGCTGCCCTGTGCCAGGCCCTGACCTTGTCTCACAGGTCTGCGCATCTCTCGCCTGCTCTCTCTCTCTCTCTCTCTCTCTCTGCCTTTTATGCTCCCATCTCTCTCTCTCTCTCTCTCTATCTCTCTCTCTCTCTCTCTCTCTCTCTCACACACACACACACATGCATGCTCTTTTGTACTTTTATGTCTCTGTCTATCTCTGCCTCTTTTTTCATTCATTTCTTTATGTACATAATCAACAAATATTTATTGAGCGCCTACTATCTGCCAGGCACTTTCCAGAAGCTGAGAATACAGCAGTGGGTAAGACAAGGTCCCTGTGCTCACCAATTTGACCTTTGTTTCCCCCCTGTGCCTCAGTTTCCCTTCTGTACAGAACCAACTTACCCATCAGGTACGGTAGTCACAGAGCTTAGGGCCCACACAGTTTTATGGGCTTTAAGAGTATTTTCATTTCTTTTAAAATCGGGAGAGAGGGGAGGAGGATAACTTACAAAAAAAATTTTTTTTAATATATTTTTATTGATTTCAGAGAGGAAGGAAGAGGGAGAGAGAGATAGAAACATCCGTGATGAGAGAGAATCATGCATCGGCTGCCTCCTGCATGCCCCCCACTGGGGATCAAGCCCACAACCCGGGCATGTGCCCTTCACCGGAATCGAACCTGGGACCTTTCAGTTCGCAGGCCGACGCTCTATCCCTTGAGCCAAACCGGCCAGGGCAGAGGAGAACTTTTTGAAGACAATGTTTTGACATATAGGATTAATATTTTCATCTTTATACCGACAGAGTCATAAAATATAACTGTTAATATTTTTAATGGAGGAAGGGGCCCACCAAAGCCATACTGTGGCCCCCCCAAAATGGGGATGATGGCCTTGGCCGGTTCGGCTTAGTGGAGAGAGCATCAGCCTGCGCCCTGAAGGGTTCCGGGTTCAATTTCGGTCGAGGGCACATACCTCGGTTGCAGGCTCCTCCCCAGCCCAGGCCTTGGTTGGGGCTCGTGCAGGAGGCAACCAATTGTGTGTTTCTCTCACATCGATATTTCCCTCTGTCTTTCCCTCTCTCTTCCGCCCTCTCTAAAAATCAATGGAAAAAATATCCTCAGGTGAGGATTTAAAAAAAAAAGGGAATGAGGATGGTACCTGCATGGAAAGCCTTTGTCCGAGACCTGGCGCCTCGAATGTGCTTAGCAAACGCTTTTATTGCTGTTCTCCTCAGTGTTGTTCTTAGAGCAACAAGAGCATTGACTCAGAAGTCAGGACGTGGAAACCGTTCTGGGCGCTCTCCTCTCCCGTGACCTTGGGAAGCGGTCCCCTCGCTGGCCTCAGTTTCCCCAGCTGTACAGGGAGAGGGCTGGAGGCGGGACCCTCTCCTGGCTCGCTCTCTGCCTTTCTGCCTGGGGAGGCGAGAAGCCCCACTCCCCCACCCCGGGGGGCCCTCTTGCAGCAGCAACAGCAAGACCGCCCCCTCTTCCAACTCCTCTCTCTCCCCGGCAGGTAAATATTACAGGTTCAGACGATGACTGTGGCTCCTCTCTTTTTGTTGATTTTTGTTAATTCCCGGATGTTTGCTCTGGCCCAGGCCCAGCTCCCGTGTCTTCACTTGGTCATCTCTGACTCCCGCTCTCTCGGCACCAGAGTTCCCCGCAGGCACTGGTAGAACCTCTGGGGGCGGGGAGGCGGGTGGGGCGCGGTTCCGGACACAGTCTGGGCCAGGGAAGCCTCCCTCCCGATGAAGCCGGAGTTTGCGGCAGCTTCCTGGGCGCCTACTCTGTGCCTGATGCTGTTCCAGGCGCTCTGCCGCAAACATCAGAGGCATCCTTGGGGAGCTCCCTGCAGTCACAGTGCAGAGCATAAGGCAGAATGAGTAAGTGCCGGGGGGCGGGGGGGGGGGGGGGGATGTCATGGGAGGCGGCCAGGAAACGCAGAGGGAAGGGCAAGCAAGTTCAGATGGATCAGCAAAGGTCCGCCCGAAAGATAAGTGATGCCTAAGCTGAGCCCTGACACATGGATAAGTGTCAACTAGGAGCTGAGGGGAGGGAAAGGCATCCTAGGGAGGTGGAGCAGAATGTGCAAAGGCTAAGGTGCACTGGGGATGACCGCCCCAATGAGGGAGGTCATCCCTGTTTTCCAGGTGAGGAAACTGAGGCTCAGAGAGGCCACACAGCCGGTGATAGCAGAGGCAGGACTTGAACCCAGGCCTGCCGGCTCCAGACTCCATCCCTAACCGCTATACTGTGCCCCCTCCCCTCCCGAGCATCCTGCCATCTCTCTCGCTGGCTTCCCTGGAGGAAAAGGTCAGGCAGGACCCAGCTCATCCACTGGGAGTGGTTTCAGGGCCGGCAAAGAGGCTGCCACCTATCTGTAAAGGAACCCCAGGGCCTCAAACTCTACCATCGGAGCTGGATGGCCAGTCACCTATAAAATGTGACACCCCCCCACCCCCCAGGGGCCTGAGGGACCCAGGTGGGGAAACTGAGGCTCAGGCAGCTGAAGCGCTTTGCCCAAGGTCACCCAGTACCAGGGACTGAGCCGTGCAGCCCCCAAGGCTGAGCCCCCGAGCCCCAGTCCTGTCTGTGGGCCGGACACTCCCGCCCCAGCCCCTCAGCTCGGCCCCAGCCCCCTCCACGCCCTCCCCCCAGGACAATGGAGCCTTTCACCAGCAGACAAAAGGAAAAAAGTTTAAAAGGCGAGAATTATGTTTCCACCGTGGCCAAGGGGGTGGGGCGGGAGTCTGAGGTGGGGGGCGGGCTGGGGAGGAGCCGCCGCCTCTGCAGGAACGGAGGGTGTGTGTTTATTCATGTCTGACACAACACAATTTGATTTTCCACATAAAAGATCAAATAATATTTCAGTTACAGTTAATTACACACCCCAAAGGCACATCAAAAGGACAGTCTGCGTCCGCCCAGCCTGGCTTCGCTGCGCCGCGTGCGCCCAGATTTCACGCCCAGCTTCTCGGCGTCTGTGGCCCAGGAGCTTGGAGGCTCATGCCCAGATGGGCCTTTGAGGCTGGGCCAGGGGGCCAAGGTGCCTCTTCAGTCCTCAGGCTCCTCGCTGAGCTCCCAGGATGGCCCCATTCCCAACTTTGTCTCCCCACCAGAATAGTAGCCCTCCTAGGAGGTGTGGCTCAGCGGATAGAGCGTCGGCCTGTGGACCAAAGAGTCCCGGGTTTGATTCCGGTCAAGGGCACGTACCTCGGTTGCAAACTCCTCTCCTGGTCAGGGCTCATGCCGGAGGCAACCAATCGATGTGTCTCTCTCACATTGATGTTTCTCTCTCTATCTTTCCTCTCTCTTCCACTTTCCCTAAAAATCAATGGAAAAATATCCTCGGATGAGGATTCACAACAACAAAGAAAAAATAGTAGCCCTGGCGGCAGTGTCTCATCGGGGCCCAGTGTCCCCATGAGGAGGAGCACTCACCCCACCACCACCCCAGCTGGCAAGGAAGAGCAGGGTGAGCAACACTATCCCCATTTGTTAGACGAAGAAACTGAGGCCCAGAAAGGGAAAGTGATTTGCCCAAACTCACACAGCCTAGAAGCGGTCAGGCAGATTAATCTGACTAATTCCAAAGAACCTGCCTTTTCTGATAGATCAATACCTTGTTGAAAACATTTTTATGGCCTGGCCGGTGTTGCTCAGCGGTGAGCGTCTACCCAGAAACCAAGAAGTCGCCGGTTCCATTCCCGGTCAAGGGCACATGCCCGGGTTGCAGGCTCCATCCCCAGTGTGGGGCTTGCAGGAGGCAGCTGATCAATGATGTTCCTCTCTCGTGGATGCTTCTATTTCTCTCTCTCTAAAAATCAATAAAAACGTATTTGTAAAAAGCCAAAAACACAATATTAGTGTAGTCCCACCTGCCTCACATTTAAAAAAAAAAATACAAAAACACATTTTTATGTTGTCTGAGGTGAAGGCCCACAAATTGCCGGTGAGGTTGTTTCTGCATTGTGTTTGTTGAATGAATAAGTGATTGAATAAAGGAGAAAGTGAACACGAAAGGAAGGCAGGGAGGATGGGAAGGAAGGGAGCTACCATGCAAATAACTGGGGGACACAGGAGCAGGGCCGACGTGGTGGGACACCTCTGAAGTGTAACCTTGGGGGATCATCGCCCTCCCAGACCTCAACCCCCCCATCCCCCCCTGCCCCGCCCCCGCCCCGCAGTGCAACGTGAGAAAATGCCGGAAAGAGTGAGCCTGAGAACCAAAGAGTCTTAGAATCAGAATATGCATGTAACAAACTCATTGAACCTGAAGGTGATGGAAACTCAAAATCATCCAATCAGAAAACTTGAGAGCAAGAAGAGCCTCCCAGCTGGTGTCCTTCCCAGTCCTGTCATGAGGCCCAGAGAGGGTCTGTGCTCTGCCCAAGATTGCACAGCATGAGGTTGGGCTTCCCCGCACCACGGGGCGGTCTGGGGTGGTGGTCAGTGTGCCCAGCCCCCCCCCCCGACCCCCCCCCCCCCCCGGCTTGGGAAAGCTGCCAGGGCCCCTCTCATCCCCTCACTGGCACTGTGTGTCGTGGGAGGGGGAGCAGTCAGGGTGGGTGAGACTCAGAGTTTGCCGGGAGGTAGGGTCACCACACACACACCCCTGTGTCACCAGGGCGCCAGGGGACAGAAATCCGCCATCAGAACTGCCTTTGAAGGGCCTGTCACCAGCTGCTCCCAGTGGCGAGAGCAATGCCCTGGGGACCGGGCTACAGAGACAAGAGCTGGGAGCCCCAAGAGAAGGGGGACCTAGATCTGCTTAGATGGCAGTTTTGCCAGAAGGAGGGAAGACCCCCCAGTGCCACTCCTTCTCCATTCCCAGCCCCTGACACCCCCCACCCCTGGGCCTGGCGCTGGAGGCTGGGTTTAACCAGGGGGTCACCACGCACTGGCAGGGTCTCGAAGGGCCAGCCACTTCCCCTCCCTGAGCCTATACTTCCCTCTGAGGGTACAGGACTTGGGGGCGGGGGTGGGAGGGGGGGCGCTCAGAGGAAGCGGCCTTGCTGGTGAAGGTTCCCAGCTGTGGGCACCGTATGGGGCGGGGGAGGGGGAATTGGGGCTGCAGGGGCCTGGCAGGGGGCAGGGGGCATAGGGAGGGCAGGAACTATTCTGGGCTCCTCTCCCCTCACACCCATGCACCCCAAGGCCCAGATGTCAAACGACCATCCTGTTTGCCAGGCAAAGATGTTTCCTGTGCAGCCAGGCGGAGCCTACCCGGTGCCACCGCAAGCCCTTCCCAGAAGCCTCTGCTCCTCAGCCACCCAGGGACGGAGCCCCACACTCCCCACCTGACCCCCGCTGCTCCCCACCACTGCCGCCTCCTGCCAGCCTCAGTTCCCTCCTGCCAAACAAATCAAAGCATCAGATGCCACCAGACTGATTGGACTCACCGTGGAAGGCCTGGCAGGTGGTCGGTCCCTGATGCCAACCCGGGGCATGGCCGCAGGATGGTTCTCACGTTCCAGCACACAGCCAGCCCTGGACGAAAGATCAGAGCCGTGGTCATCATTTATGCTCTCACCCTTGAACTCAGCACATCATTCTACACACAGTGGGTGCCTTGCGGGGTGGGGGGGTGCTGGCCTCTCCCTTGTCACCATCTGTTTGTTTCCTTGAGGGCAGGGCTGTGTTTTATTTACCTCTTGCCTTGCATGTATCTGATGTGTATTAGATGGGTGAATGGAAGGATGGATGGATGGATGGATGGATGGATGGATGGATGGATGGACTAATGAGTAGATGGATGGATGGGTAGGAGAGTAGATGGATGGATGGATGGATGGATGGATGGATGGATGGATGGATGGACTAATGGGTAGATGGATGGATGGGTAGGAGAGTAGATGGATGGATGGATGGATGGATGGATGGATGGATGGATGGACTAATGGGTAGATGGGTGGATGGGTAGGAGAGTGGATGGAAGGATAGATGGATGGACTGATGGGTAGATGGGTGGTTGGGTAGGAGAGTGGATGGATGGATAGCTGGAAACAAGAATGAGTGAATGAGTGGATGAGTGGATGAATACACACAGAAACCAAGGGTGAAAAACTACTGTTTTGCTATAGGACGCAGGAGTCCTAGGCTCAAGTTTGCCACCTCAACCTAATCCATCGCGTGGCCCTGGTTAGTGGGCCACCCTTGGGGCTTGTTTCCTCATCTGTCAAGTGAGCATCTGCCCTGCCAGCTCCCTGAGAGGCCTCATGAGGCTGGTGGGCACCACTTCCTGAACTGAAGTGGCCTGGTGGGCAGGCGGTGACCAGTCCTGAGCTGGCTGGGGAGGCAGGAAGAATGGATGGCCCTCGGCGGGGCAGCCTGGCAGGTGATGGAGGGCCGACACCCTGGCCGGCTCTAATCCTGTGTGGCTGCCCCTCTAGTAAAATTTTATGGCCTCTGAGAACAGGCAGAGAGCTGCCAGCAGCAACTCACTGTGAATTTATGGCTGGCCTTTTCTCTCCGAGCCCTCCCTTCCTCAGCCCAACTCCCACCTACACTGGGGTGCCTGGGCTTGACCATGGAGACCTGAGCCCCTCTGGGGGGCAGGGGAGGAGGGGCTGGGTGAGGGGAAGCTAGAAGAAAACCTCAAGGTGGATGGCGGGAGCTGAAAGGCCTGGATCTGAGAAGCATTTGCTTGGCAGAGGTTGTGCAAGAGACTGAGTCACACTCTGCATCAGGTTATAAAATTGCCTG
Source organism: Myotis yumanensis (assembly GCF_028538775.1). NCBI lineage: Eukaryota > Metazoa > Chordata > Mammalia > Chiroptera > Vespertilionidae > Myotis > Myotis yumanensis. The sequence goes on from NW_027223770.1 coordinate 23,575,394, forward strand.
TTATCTAAGTTCCCTTTGGGGAAAATGCAAATGTGGCTGCAGTAACCACAGGCCCTGAGCACATGGGCCTTTCCTACCACAGGGCCTTTGCACATGCTGTTTCCTTGGCCGGGTGCACCTTCTCCCGACCTGTGATCTGCTTATTTAACCAGCATGCACCTGTGTGTGCATGATGCATATGTAAAGGAGTGTGTCTGTGACTAACATGTACCTGGCACACAGGTGGGCATGTATAGAGCATAGGCATGATCTCAGGGACAGGAGAACCAGGGGACTGTTGTGAGGGAATATGCACATGTTGCAAGTACTGGGGGTGGCCACATGTGGCTGGGAGAAGGGGCAGAGCTATTTCTGGGGGGGAATGGGTCCCAGGCACTGCCATGGCCTATTCATGCCCATGAACTTGACATGGGGATACTTGTATGAGCCTCATTTCATAGAGGCAGAAACTGAGGCACCAGGAACTCACTGGAGAATTTGAACCCTGACCCAAGGGAGGCTGTAAACCATCAGGGAAATGGAGGGGCTGGCCGGCTTCGGGGGTGGGGTGGGGGGGAGTATTGAGCTTGCTCAGAGGAGCAAGTGCAGTGTTAGGGGACCCAGTGGACCAGGTGACATGTGGAGGGAGAGATGGGGGAGGAGAGAAGGGGACAGGGAGAGAGGGAGGAGCAGAGACTAAAGGAGCCTGGAGGGCTGGCAGGAGAGCTGCCTGGGCCCCTGCCCTGGGACCCAGCTGACTTCCGAGGGTGGTGCTGCCGGTCTGGTCAGCCCCCATCCGGCTGATTTATGGGTGCTCTCCGCCCTCCGCGCATGGGCAGCCCGCAGCCACCGCCAGATCTATTATTGATGAACTTGGCGAGCCCCGCTAATGGACTGCGCGCACCCAGGGCGGCCTGCGGCCCTGCCGGCTGGAATACAGGCCTGGGTGCCCCAGCCAATGTCAAGGGAGGGGAGAATGGGCAGGGGTGCTGCCTGCAAGAATCCCAGCTGCCTCAGTCCCAGCCCCCGGGGTGGGGCCTGCTGGGCTCTAGCCAGGCCCCCTAGCAACCTGCTGTGTGGCCTTGGGCCAGCTGCTCCATCTCTCTGAGCCTCCGTGTTACCCAGAATACCCCGTAGGGACCTGGCCTGGACCAGACGACCCCCCTGCCACACTTGGAAGGCAGCAGGTGGCATGGCCTCCCAAAACTGGTTAATCCAAGGGGCTTGCGTTCTGTCCCTGCTTTGCCACCTCACGGCTCTGAGGCCTGGATCAGGGATTTGACCTCCCCCTCCACCCTCCTTCCCCTCCGCCACCCCTGGAACCTCCCTGTCTTCACCTGGAAACGTGTCATAACATCTGGCTGGTGGAGCTGAGGTCAGAATTCAAACCGCAGGACTCTTTCCTGAGCACCTTCTGCAGACGCAGTCCTAACCCAGGTTAAGACTCCCGCCGGAAGCCACACAACGATGAGAGGCAGGTGGGTGGGGGGCGGGGAGTAGACCCTGACTTAGGTCTGGAGGTGGGGAAGGACTCCTGGAGACAGTGGGAGCATCAGGCTAGAGTGGGCGGAATGTTCCAGGCGAGGGAACAGCGAGAGCAGAGAGGGAGGAAGGAGGTGGGCAGGTTTGGAAGATGAGCAGGAAGGAGACGCACACGTGACCAGAGTGGAGCCAATGAGGGGAAGGGAGCCAGATACCAGAGTCCGCAGTGGGGTCAGGATTTGAACCCAGGACTGGGGCATCTGTCAGGAGTCCCTGCCCCACACCTGGCCAGGATGGCTGGACAGCGATGCCTTCCCTTCTCCTGGCTCCCCTCCCAGGCCTCACGTCTGTGAATTTCATCTGCCCCCTCTCCCTCCCCCGACCTCTCCCAGGTTCCTGAGTCAGGAGGGAGATGCCCCTGGGTGGCAAGGCCAGGACCCCAAACCTGTGCTCATTTTGCAAATGAGGAAACCAAGGCTCAGAGAGGGCAAGCCACCTGCCCAAGGGCACACAGCTGGAACCATCCCATGAGCACCTGCTCGGGGTAGGTACAAGGCAAGGGCGCCCACCCCCCACACTGGACTGACTCCTGAGCTTCCCGCCCAATGGCCCCTGGGGGTGGAATGGTCTTTCTCCAATTTCTCAGACAAGAACGAGGCTCAGAGGAGCCCCGACCAACCGCTGGAGTCAGAACTGGTTTGAGAGGAAAGTGGGAGCTGGATTTCAGGTTTGCATTTGAGAGGTTCACTTTTTCTTATCTTATACTCAATTCGTAAAATGTTTGTTTTGTGTGTTATAGATATTTTTCCCTTTGAGCCCTCCCCCCCAAAAAATAGACACTGGATTATTTATGTAGATAAGGTTGTGTCCATTGCATCTGTTTTCCTATTTCACCCTTTGGGGTAAAACGCTCAGCATTTGAAGTGAAATGGAAGTGAAGCAAAAACATACACACAAAACAGACAGCCCTAGCCAATTTGGCTCCTTAGGGTCAAGAGCACGTGCCCAGGTTAGGGGCTCGATCCCCAGTAGGGGGCGTGCAGGAGGCAGCCGATCAATGATTCTCTCTCATCATTGATGTTTCTACCTCTCTCTCCCTCTCCCTTCCCTCTCTGAAATCAATAAAAATATATATATTAAAAAAACAAAACAGAGAGGGAATTAGAAGGAAGGAAGGAGGGAGAGAGAGAGAGTGAGAGAGAGAGAGAGAGAGAGAACAACCAAAAGAGGAGAGGTTGGTGGAGCCCAGGGAGGGCGAAGGGGCCGAGGGCCAGGAAGGGAGGGAGCCGGGACGGCTGAGAACAAGGAGAGGGAGGAGCAGGGAAGCCAGGGCCTGGCTGCCAGCAGGGCCCTGCAGGCCTAAGTGGCCACTGGGCAGCGAGGCCCGGGGAATCCTTGGCCTTAGGGAACCCCCTGGATTTTATTATAAATTCTCCCGCCTCCTCCCTCCCTAGAGCTGAGTCATGTTAGAGGCAGAGGGAAATGGAGCCCAGGATCCGAGCAAGGGTTTCCCTGCCCGAAGCTTCCTCTGGGCAAAATAACACCTCCAGCCCCTCACAGTCAGCCGCCATGGGGTGGACAGGGGGTCAGAAGCAAGCGTTTCCCCAGTTCCCGGGTGCTGAGGAGTCACCCCCCTCCCCTACTGGGCCAGGGGTGCAGACCACGTGAGATTCTTCCAGAAAAGACAGAGAAGCAACAGGGTAGTGACACCAATCACTGTGGGACAGGGGTGGGGGGGGGGGTAGCCGAGTGATCCTCAATACGTCGCCTCTTCTCTCTGGGCCTCCTGTGTTCCCTAAGCGTTGCTGTTGCTTGAAAAGAACCCTAAAGGAACAGCTCTCCTGGTGAAGGTCACACATCTGGAACCACGCAGACCTGGGTTCAAAGACCGGCTCTGCCACGTCCCAGCTGTGTGAGCGTGGGCCAGCGCCTTCCCTCTCCGGGCCTCGGTTTTCGCATCTGTGAAATGGGTGGCAACAGCGGGTTCCCTCCCAGAGTCACTAAGGTAGGGAGTGTGCCGCAGCTAGTGCCCGCAGGAGCAGACAGAAGGCACTCGGTCCCGCTGCTCTGCTCCGGCCCCTCTGTCCTGAAAGGCAGGCCCAGCTGGCCTCCCGCCAAAGACGACCGCCCCGGGCTCCCGGCTCCCCCTCCCCCTTCCCCGAAACACCTGCGCAGACTCCCTTTCCGGCCTCATGGAATGAAAATTATGCGAAGAGGCCCACGCTGCTCTCTGGCAGACAAAGGCCAAAAAATAAAAATTCCAAACTGTCCCGGGAGGCGGCCAGAGGCTCAGGAAAGACTCCACCAAGACTGGCCCCCTGGGCCTGCGGGCTGCGCTCTGGGTCCAGCTCATCCTCAGGGCCGCTCCAGAGCCAGGCAGTCGTGCCAGATCCGAGCCCCGTTTGCTAGAGGAGAGGGCTGACACCCCGAGAGCAGAGGCCAGAGGCCAGCGGCCCCCAGTCCGGTCCTCTGGACCCCGAGTTGGAGGCAAGGATGCGAAGGGTGACCAGGGGTGGCCGGGAGGGGATGGACAAGTGTTCAGCTCCTGGGCTGGGGCGTTCCGGGCAGGAAAGCAGGGGCTACAGGGTGGGTGAGGGCTGTTCACAGACAGTGAGGCAGATGGCATTGACCGCCAGGATGACGCAGATGCGCCGGCTCCCGGTTACAGCACCAAAAACCTCGCTGGGCGCTTCCACCGCTAACAGAGAGGGCACCAGCATGGGCTCGGGAGCCAGGGCAAGCCACCGCAGCCACCGCAGCCACCGGCCCCTGGCATTTCCAATCTGATGGTTATTTTTCATGTACAGCAAATTTCCGATTCAAACAGCGATAGAAGATGTCCAATGGAAACGAAATGGGAACCCTTGAAACCCGCATTAAGTAAGAGCCCGTGCAGAGGTGGGGGTTAGGGCTACATGAGAAGGAGGGATGGCAGGGAGCGGGTTTTCTCCCAGCTCAACAGACTGGTAGCTTTCAGGCCGCACCTTTGCCCAAGAGGATGCCCCACCTGCCCACTCACCAGCCACCTGCCCAGGCTTAGTAGGTGCCCGCCCTGCGCCCAGGGCTGCGCTGCCAGCTGGCGCCACTCTACAATCGAGCAGGTGTGACTCTGTGCCCCGGCGCTTACAGTCTAACAGGGAAACGGATACGTGAGAAAATCGAGGGCAGGGGTGGGAGGAATGCAGATGAGAGTGGAGGGAAGGCCTCCCAGGGGAGATGCTGTATTTAAGCAGAGACTGCGAGGCAGGAAAAGGCCACCCCCCCCCCGCCCCCCGCCTCCGGGAAGAATTGAGGGGGCAGGAGTGGGGCGGTGGGAGATGAGGCAGGCAAGCCCAGCCCACTCAGGATCTCGAAGGTTCTGGAAAGGATTTGGGGTTTTGTTCTGGGCGAGATGGGGCAGCCACAGGGTTGTTTTTGTTTCGTTAATCAGGAGAGCGACTTGCTCCAGTTTGAGGGATTTTCTTGTTTGTTTGTTTTTTGTTGTCTTTGTTTTATGTATTTTTAATTGATTTCAGAGAGGAAAGGGAGAGGGAGAGAGAGAAACATCCATGATGAGAGAGAATCATGGATCGGCTGCCTCCTGCACGCCCCCCACTGGGGATCGAGCCCTCAACCCGGGCATGTGCCCTGACCGGGAATCGAACCATGACCTCCTGGTTCATAGGTTGACGCTCAGCCACTGAGCCACGCCGGCCGGGCCAACTTGAGTTTTAAGAAGCCCCCAGGCCACTGCTTGGACCATGGGTGAAGGGGATGCAATGAAGGAGAGGAGGAGGTCAGGAAGATAGCGGCTTTGAGTGGGGGGGAGGGGGAGGGACAGGGTGCAGAACAGCGGCCACACCTGCGAGGGCTCGGCATTTGTTATGTGCTTAGCAGACATTTATGAAGCTTCTGCTCTGTGCCAGGCACCAGGCTGGACACCAGCGAGACAAGGAACCCATCTTCATGGGCTGACTGTCCAGGGGGTGCACAGGTCACACTATATGCCCAAACCTGTGCGTGTCACCTGCGTGTGTGTGCACGCACACATGCACCCCTGCACAAAGCCACTCTACCCTCTCCCCGGCACTCATGCACATGCACACCTGCATGTGCCCGGAACCCGCATGTACACCCCTACCTCACTCACCTTTGCACACGCGTATCCATCAGCCTCGAGTATAAAAATAACCTGGGCGCTCGCACGCCGTCGCTGACGCTGTCAGGGAATAATTGAGATCCCCCGGCTTCTGCTCCCCGGGTGACTCACTGGGAACGCGCTGCGCCCTCGCCTCGGCCCCGCTGAACGCCGTGCGCTAAGAATACTTTCCTTTATTGTTGCGAGTGACATTTGAATTCGTTCTCCTCCCTATTACGTGCGCAGATGATGGAGACTGAGGGGTTCTTACCTGCCTGCCATTAAGTAACGTGACAGAAATACCACACACTCGCTGCTGCGGGAAGGCGTCTGTGGCCACCCGGACCCCGAGGTCTCCTGGACAAGAGGCAAGAGTCCGTCCTGTAAGCCGGTTCTTGCTCCGCCGCTGGGTTGCAGAGTGACTTTGGGCAGCCCACGTGGTTACTGGGGGCCTCAGTTTCCTCATCTGCTAAATGGGCACGAAAGAGATGCGCTGGATGACCTTTGGGGGCGCCTTTCCAACTCTCCTGCATGTGATCCGGGGCTCAGACCAGGAGGGTGGTCTCCTCCCAGGCCTCTTCTGTTCAGGGGGAGAAGGTGGTCTCCATCAAAGTCTGAAAAAGTGAGTTTTCCCCTGGAGCAGCTGTTCTCAACCTTCTGGCCCTTTAAATACAGTTCCTCATGTTGTGACCCCAACCATAAAATTATTTTCGTTGCTACTTCATAACTGTCATGTTGCTACTGTGATGAATCATCATGTAAATATCTGAGATGCAGGATGGTCTTAGGCGACCCCTGTGAAAGGGTCATTCGACCTCCAAAGGGGTCTCGACCCACAGGCTGAGAACCGCTGTCCTAGAGGCTCACCATTCATTCAGCAAGTGGGGTTCTGGTCTACCCTCTGCCAGGCCCGTTCCAGGGGCTGAGGAGTGTGCGGTGAGGAAGGCAAGGCGCCTGGAACAAATACAGACAGTCCCCAACGTGCCATCGTTCAACTTAGGGTACTCACAGAGAAAGCCCCCTTCACACGGGGTAAGGTGAGAGGGCACCCCCCCTCCCTCAGCCCCTCATCCCCAGAACCTCCCTCTCCCCTCCCCTTATGGCCTGATGTCTGCAATTCCTTTAACCGACATTGTTTGTTTGTTTATAAAGCTCTCTCAGCCACTATCCGGTTTAACACACACACCCCCAGCATCTTCTCCTGGGGGTCCTGGGGCCCTCAAGGACATGAGGACATCGGGGGGTCTTTGCCTGTACCCCATCCTTTGGGGAATCGGGAGTGGGTGGCATATGGAAGCCTCGCAGGCCAGGTCACCCCATCCACTTGGATCCTGGATGCTCCGTCCAGACCGGGGTGTCTGGGGGTGTCCTGGGCGCTCAGAGTCCAGGATTTCCACAGTGAAACGTGAGAAAACCGCCCGCTTTGTCATGGATTAAAATTCCAGACTTGACATCTCAGTCCTGGAGCTTCGGGCTGGCTGTCAGAGCATAAGCCCAGGGCCGCGGGCATGGACTTGGGGCTCCTGGGACTCACAGCCACGTGTCCCCAGGGGCCGTGGTCTCGGGGTTCTGGGAGGCGCGAGCTCTTCACATTCGAGACTTTGAACCTGCGCGAGAGGTGGAGGCCTCTGCACCGGAGGCTGGAGGGGCCCATCATCAGCATCCCACCTGCATTTCACAGTCGCACAGAGAAATCCCTGGGGACGCCTCCGGCTGGGCCAAAGGAGGGGCCCGGGGAAGGAGGCCGCAGCTGGGCCCTCAGGACCCCATGAGGTTTCACACGAACCGCAGCCACGGGGGACATCTGGCTGCTCGGCCCTGGGCAAACCTCACATCAACCTTGTGGGAAAAGGAGGACCACCCCCAGGCTACAGACGAGAAAACAGAGGCCCAGGAATTGTAAGCGACTCACCCAAGGCGAGGCCACCGTATTAGCTCCCTATTGCCGCTGTAACAAATCACCACGCGTTTGGTGACTGAAAACAACACGGATGTATTCCGGTTCTGGAGGTCGGAATTCCAAGAGTCTGAGGGGGCTGCCGTCAGGATGTCAGCAGAGTCCCGTTCCTCCTGGGAGCTGTAGGAGAGACTGTCTCCCTGCCCTTTCCACTTCCAGAGGGGCTCCTGGGCTCCTGGGCTCGTGGCCCCATCCTACGTCTTCAAAGCACATCCCTCTGACCTCTGTTTCCCTCCTCGCACATCCCCTTCTCTGACTCACCCTCCCGCCTTCCTCTCATAAGGACCCTTGTGTGTACACTGCTCCCCACGCCCCACCCACCAGATAATTCAGCATAAGCTCCCTGTGTCAAGATCCTAGCCTACAGCCTCTTTGGCCACAGAGGGTAACGTGTCACAGTTCCCAGGAATTAGGACGAGGACACCTTGGGAGGTGATGCAGGGGGACCGACTCTGCCCACCCCCACCACACGGGAAGACAGTGCCAGAACCAACTGGAACCAGTCTGACTGCCTCCAACCTTTGTCCCGCTCCCCCAAGGCCCTTCGACACGGTGAACGGTGTTGCCGGATAAAATCCGGAACAAATCATCTTTTAAACATCAGTGCGTTCTACTCGCTGCTTATCTGAAATTAAAATGGAACTGGGCATTCTGGTGGTTCCGTTGGCCAAACCTGCCAACCCTCAAAGCCAAAAGTATATCTCAGGAAGGAAAAGAAGCTCCTGTGTGCAAAGATCTAGGGCCGAGTCTTAGATCCAGCCAGGAGTCTACTGGGACTTCGTGTCTCCTCTCCGGGCCTCAGTTTGTCCATCTGTAAAATGGGGCTGTAACGCTAACCCACCCACACACACTCCCCGAGATGATGCCATTGATGGCACAAAGGAGAAAGCGTTTGCACACTGTCGAGTGCTGTGCCCACCAGAGGAGCCGCCGCACCTCCAGCCCTCACCCACCCACCCCCCTTTTTGCCCCCCAGTCCACAGGGCAGGGATTGAAGAGGCTATTCCCAGGGCCCAGTCCAGATGGGGTTTAAACTCTAGGCAGACAGGAGCTCATTTTCCCAGCTCATTATCCCAAACCAAATTAGGAGCAGCCCAGGCTGCACCGCTCCTGGCCTAATTGGGGCTCCCAGACGCCCCCGCCCCGTGCCTTCTTTCTTTCCCACTCCCCTGTCCCCAGCCAGGCTGTGCCATGAGGGAGCCAGAGGCTGCCCAGGCCCTGCCACCTGGGCCCATGCAGCCGCCCCAGCTTAATCAATTAGAGCCAGGCCAGGCCGGGCTCTTAATGGGGTGCCGCTGGGCAGCTGGGCCCGGCATCGATCCCAGCCCCTGGTGACCCCCAGAGAGGAGAGGCAGCCAAGACGGCCATGCAGATGGCAGTCTCCGGGGCCCTGGTCCCCACCCCCACCCAGGGCTGCCCGCCAGTGGACCGATGGGGTCCGGAGGGACAGAAGCCTGTGCACCTGGCGGGCCCCTTGTGTTTGGTCTCCAACAAGAGGCAAAAATATTCAGGAAATACTGTCCTGCTGGGGTCGGTCCGGCCAGGGCATCTTTCATCTCTCCCAACCGCCCGGATGCCCCCTCTGTCCCTATTTTGACCAGGCCGGCCCTCAGGGCAGTCCTCAGGGGCTCTGAGTGCAGCCGCAGAGGAGGGGCCGCGAGCTCCCTTTGAAGAATGTTTTTTCCTGGGGCCTCTGCAGGCTCCCTGCCCATCACAAAGGTTGGTCAGGCCAGCAGGGGGGACAGGAGGGGCTGCTAGCAGGGGGGACAGGAGGGGCTGCTAGCAGGGGGGATAGGGAGGCAGGAGGGGCTGCTAGTGGGGGAGGGGGAGCAAGGAGGGGGTATGGGGAGCCCAGGGGGAGGGTGGAATCTCCACTCTGCCTTGTTTGCTCTCTGAGCCCCCAGGAAGGGGCTGGAAGCTTTGGGACCAGGGAGAGTGTGTGGAGGGGAGAGTGGGGTGTGGAGACTGACAGGGGCCTCCTGCATGTGTGGGGGTTGGGGAGTAAGGTTGTGTGTGCAACTGCATGGGGTTCGGGGGCTCATTGTCAGGGGGCAGGCATTTCTCTGGGTCTGGATTATTCAGAATCCCCGTGTAGAGCACACAGTAGGACTAAGAACTATGTGCAGAGTGGGTCTTGTGAAGGATCTGTGTTTCTGTGGCAGTGGGTCTGTGAGGGAGTGTGTGTGTGTGTGTGTGTGTGAGAGAGAGAGAGAGAGAGAGAGAGAGAAAGAGAGGGACTATGTATGAGATTGTATGTGTGAGGGTGTGTGAGTGTGAGGATGCAAGTGTGTGAGGTTGTGTGTGAGGTTGTGTGCACGTGTGCATCTATGTGGCACTTTTCTCCCTCCAGGCGAGCCTGCATTTCTAAGAAAGGACCTCAGGACTTCTCTCCTGCCTTGGAGGCCAGGCCCAGGAGCACCTGCCCTGTGCAGGCCCGGGCCCCCACCACCTGCTGAGGGAGCCTCCCTGCCCCCTGGCTGGTGAAATACAAACTTGGGGGGAAAAGTGATATAAAAAGAATAAAACAAAAATCACCTACAGTGACACCATCTAGTACTACTATGCCTGAGCCTGAGCCCTCACCTTGTTCCTCCTGGTCCTCACAGTCCTCTGGGGCAGTTACTGACATGAGCCCACTTTACAGATAAGCAGAGTGAGTCTAGGAGAAGCCAGGGCACAGGACTGGGCCGCTGAGTGGCGATGCCGGGACCAGATTAAAACCAGGCCTGGAGGAGAACCCCCACCTTGCAGACAGGAAGAAAGTTAGGCTCTCTGAGGCGCTGGTATGCTTTGGGGCTGAATTTTATATCAGCTGCAATGTTTGAGGAATTAATTCGAACCCCACCCAAGAGACTCCAGCAGGCTTTATGTCTCATACCTGCCACCAACTGGCTGTGTGACCTTGGGCAAGTTCCTCACCCCCTCTGACCCCAGTTTCCCTGTCAGCACCCTCTGCCAACAGCTTAGCTCTCAGAGAGGGTCTATCTATGCCCTCCTGATACAGGACTCGCCCCCTCCCCCAATATCCAAGGAGAGATCTGCTGGGCTGCTGCCTACGCTGCTCTCCAGATGGAGGCACACTCCCCCCCAAAGCACCAGGTGGAACTATTTGGCCACACAGGAGAGGAAGCCGAACTAGGAAGCCAGACTTGCCTTTTATCAAACCAGCTGTGTTACTGACCTAGCAGTGCCTCAGTGTTCCCATCTGTAAAATGGGAGTGGCTACCGCTCAGGACTGTTGGTGATTACAGGAGCAGTGCTCTGCCTTCATAGCTGCCATTCATACTATCTGAGCTGCTGTTCACCCCTCCTGAGCCTCCCTCGTCCCCCCAAAAAGAAAATTTTGGAGCTAGGCAAGGTGAGGTGGAGAGAGCCATCCAAGTGTTCATTATCACCATCATCATCATTGTGGCCGAGGTAGCATGACCACTCAGAGAACAAAGCGCTTCCTTCTGTTAAGATGCACCCACTTTACAGATGAGGAAACTGAGGCCCAGAGAGAAGACACTGGCGGGGGTCGTGCCACGGCCTCCTGAGCAGAGCAGCTGCCTCCATCCTGAGGGCAGGCCCTGCACCGTGTCAGCTCCTCCCCGTCTGCCCAAGGCCGGGCCAAGCTGGGAGGACAGAGAGATGGGGTGGGGCCGACGCCCCCTGGGCCCTGCCAAGGCCATGGTGCCGGCGATGGGCTGCAGTCCAGCACCGGGTGCAGGCTGGCTAATTGGCGACGCGCGGCCGCTGCCCTGGACCGTGACACAGGCCCCTGACAGACGTGATTTATGAGGGCCCTCGGCAAAGCGGAACCCACTCAATTGCCTATTACCTCACTTAGCAGACACCTTGTCACCGCCCGAGAGCCGGGTGTTAAAAATATAAACCAGGCGGCCGGCAGGCCCTGAGCTCGCGGGCCCTCCACCTGCTTCGGGCCAGATAACGGCCCCCCAGCCACCAGCCGGGAGAAGATGCTGAGGCCGGATGGGCGGTGAAGATGTCATCAGGCTGGAGGGGCCGGGCCGGGCGGGGGAGCAGGGCAACCACAGTGGGGGCAGGGCCCCAACATTCAGACCCTCTGCAGAGATGGGGACAACTGAGGTCCGTGGGGTAGAAGCCAGGAATGGATCGCAAGTGGGACGATGGCGGCTTCAATTAGAACATGGGCCTCTGAGCACCATCAGGGACAGCACCATGCGCTAGAGCCGTGGTTCTCAACCTCCTGGCCCTTTCAATACAGTTCCACATGTTGTGACCCACAACCATAAAATGATTTTCGTTGCTACTTCATAACCGTCATGTTGCTACTGTTATGAATCGTCATGTCAATATCTGATATGCAGGATGGTCTTAGGCGACCCCTGTGAAAGGGTCGTTTGACCGCCAGAGGGGTCGCGACCCACAGGTTGAGAACCGCTGCGCTGGAGGGAAGGGAGTTTCGGGTAGAAGGAACAGCACACGCAAAGGCTTGGGGGCTGCACAAGGTGCCAAGAACTCAAAGAAATGCAGCGGGACCTGAGCCAAGAAAAAGAGGGGGAGCGGAGCAAGAGGAGGGCGGCCTTTTCCACGACGCCCCACCATCATGAAGCGAAGCCAGAGGAGGATCCCGTCAGGTGGGCCCCTCATTCATTCCTCTGGCTCATCGGCAGTTACTGAGCACCCACTCTGTGCCAGGCCTGGGGTGGGCGCTGGGGAGAGAGACATAAGGGAGCCACATGAGATGGGTGAGGGCAGCCTAGGGGTCATGGCAATCAGGGCAGACTGCCTGGAGGAGGGGGCCCCCGGCAATCTAGAAAACGCCTCCTCGTGCCTCTCAACTGAGCTTAGGTGCCAAGGAAAATATGGGTCCCAAAGTTTTCCCTTCTGTCAGGGGTGAGGAAAGTCCGGAATTCTCCAGTGAGCTGGGTATCCACTCATTTGCTCGCTCATTCATTCGTTCGTGCATCCGTTTATTCCACACAAGCCTTTGCTCAGACAGGCAAAGGTGACTCAGACCCAGAAGTGAGACAGCGGCGTGAATAAACAAGTGCAAATCTGTGTCAAGGGCGGTGGAAGGTGGACAGCCAGTGCCAGGGCAGCAGAATCTTCTGGAAGTTTTGTGGAAAACAGATTTCCAGGCCCCACCTCAGACCACTGGCTGCCTGTCGGGGTCAGGGCGGGGAATTATACCCTAAAACCCCTCGGAGCTTGGAGATGGCTCAGCCCAGCACCCACTTGGCTGGCTGTTGTTTCAGGGTCTGGCTGTGCCCGGCGAGTTGCGCTCCCCAGGGGCCGGCTGCATCGGCGGCAGCCAGGGACAGGCTCCTGCTGACTTCAGGTCTTATTTTAGCCTCTGGTGTGTCCCCGGGAGGCCCCGGGAATTTGCACGGGTATTTTCGGTACAGATGGAGGGACGGGCTGGAAAACTCGGGTGCTGAAACCTAAACCCACCCACTGTCCACTCGGGACAAGCTGGTCCCACTGGGCCTTGGGCTGGGGGCAGAGGGGCCTGTGTGGGCCTTCATAAGACCTGGCATCTGGTGGCTCAGAAGAGCTGAAGACTCTGTGATCATAGGAGAATGGTGAGGCTGGGGGCATCAGCCCATTTCACAGATGCAGACACTGAGGCTTGGAGCGGCCAAGGCCAGTATCATAGCCCGACCCAACCCCAAATCCTCATGACCATGAACTAGGCTTCTGCTAGAAAGGCAGCCTCAGTGCCTACCCCACGCCACGCCAAGCCGATGACCGATAGCGTTACAGAGAGCAAGAACCCCTGGAGAGAACAAGGACACGTGGAAGCAGGGGTGCATCTTACCCTACATCCTTCTTATCTCCGTGAGCACCTGCAGCGCGGGTCCTAACGGTCCCCCATTTGATGGATGAAGTAGAGCTGCCACCCCACTTGAGATTTGGGCAGGAGAAGCCATGGAGCCCCGAGTGCCCTGGGAACCTTCTCCCAGCCCTAACGACTGCTCTGCTGCCCCCCGGGATCGGTGAGGAGCTAGCAAGACGCACAGCCCCCTCGTGGCCCCGTTCACACCTGCGGAGTGGAAGCAGGCGGTCTGGGCTCGACAGGCAAAGCCAAAGCCTGAGTTTGAACCCCAGCCCTCCTCCGGCTGGGCTGTGGCTCCTCGGAAAGTCCAGTGGCGCCTTTGAGCCTCAGTTTCCCCTTCTGAGAAGCAGGACCGCCTTTGCCCTCCCAGCATTGAGGCCCCAGAGCAGGAGTACACTTCCCTGCCTGCAGATTGGAGGCTCAGACCCAGAGGGGCTAGGCAGGGACTAAGTGGGCCCTTGTAAATCATAGGCCACTGTCAGGGTGACAATTCAGGGGGACCCGGGAGCCATGAGGGGCCAGCTGGTGAGCTGGGGGGCAGTAGACACAGGCCTGTCTGACTCTTGGGCTGGTCGTTCTCAGCAACAGAAGCAGGTGCTAGGGTTTAATCCAGGCTCCCGCTAACCGGCTGGGTGACCCTGGGCCAGTTGCTAAACCTTTCTGAACCCTCTTTTCTCGTCCTCAAAATACAGACACTCCTAGTGGGGTTGCCATGGGAACCCAGCGAGGCAGGAGGTGCGGAGCTGCCTTCGAACAGGGAGGGGAGGCACCGGGACACTCAAGGAGGCCCAGGGACTTGCTCAAAATCACAGCCTGCTGCCCCTGCCCACTAACGGGTCTGAGAAGAGGGGGCGCCACTGGAGGATGAGGTGGGGGACAGGGGAGGGTCCCCAGAAGCTTGGGTGTGGGAAATCGCAAAGTTGGCCTTTGCAGGAATGGCCCGGAGGGCATTCCCGGTGGGAGAACCAGCCTAGGCAAGAGGTTGGGCAGCACGGAGCATGCATGGAAAATAGCAAGCCATCTGCATGGCTAGAGCAAAGGGTGCATTGCATGAAGGTCTGCAAATAGGTGTGTGAAAGGTGGCTTTTCATCGTGTGTGTGTGTGTGTGTGTGTGTGTGTGTTTTCTCGGCCACAGAGCCCCCATTAATGCGCTGGTATTTGTTTGCTCAGTTCCAGCCCTCCCCACCCCCCTGCTGCCTCACTGCCCCCCCACTTGCCAGTCTGTTCTCTCTCCCTCTCCCGGGGGCTCCATGGGTCAGTGAAACTGAAACAAGCCCCTGCTCTGATGGCTAAACCAGATGCCCAGGCCCCAGCCTGCCTGGGCCCCATCCCAGGTCAGCAGGAGCCACCGAGCTGCTGGGGAGGCCCCGCCCGGCAGGCCGCATCGGACCGTGGGGGGCCTCGGGTCCCCAGGGGGACGGGGCCAGACGCGGGGAAACTCAATCCCTGACACATGGAGATCATTTGCAGGAGGAACAAAATCCGTGACCGGCTCCAAACAGACACAGAGGGGAGGCGGGGAAGCGGGTCAGGGAGCCCCTGGGCCAATGGGAGCGGGGCTGAGGCCGGCTCGGCCACGGCTGCCCTGGGAGACCGGGCCAGCCTCTCCCCCGCTCCGGGCCTCTGGGTCCTGCTCTGGAAGGGACAATGCTGACCCTGAGCCCAGCACACAGTCAGCCCTCAGCAAACGGAGTTTAGGTAGAGATCAGGCAACCGAGGCCCAGAGAGGTATGTGACTTGCCCAAGGGCACACAGCATGTCAGCTTAGGAGCAGGGCTGGGATGTCTCAAAGGCTCTGGGGAAATTATACATCCACGGGGTTGCGGGGGCGGGGGGGGGGGGCAGTCAGAGACGGCTGGCCATCGTTTGCCAAATTGGGGACATTGTGACCCCCTAGAATCCCCAAAGGTGCCTTCCCCTTCCCCGCACGGCTCCCAATCATTTTGTTTCGTTTCTAACCACTTTATTGCCCTATAACTCACAGACCGCACAATCCGCCCATTTGAAGTGTAAATTCGGTGGGTTTCGATATATTCTATGATTAATTTTTTCGTTGTGATAAAAAATATATACAATGTAAAATTTGCCACTTGCCACATTCTAAGTGGACCATGAAGTAGCATCAAGCGCCTTCATAGCACCACGATGTCATGCAGCCACCGCCACCATCTGTTTCCAGAACTTTCCCATCACCCCAAACAGGAAGTCTGCACCTTAAAGCAATGACTCCCCCTCCTCCCCTCTCCCCAGCCCCTGTTGGCCTCCCTTCTGCTTTCTGTGTCTCTGGCTTTGCCTGTTGTAGGGATTTCGTAAAAGTGAAACCATGCGCTCTCTGTCTTTCTTGCTGCTTCCCCTCCGGTAGCATGTGGCGATATGTTGTTCCTTTTCATGGCTCAGTCTCAGTCCACTGTCTGGAGGAACCACATTTCCTTTGTCTGTTCGTCTGAGACGGGTACTTGGCTGTTTTCACCTTGTGGCCGCTGTGAGTGGTGCTGTGATGAGCACAGGTGTATAGTATCTGTCCGCGTCCCCGCTGACAACTATTTGGGTACAGACCTGGGAGTGGAATTGCTGAGGCACAAGGGAACTCTATGCTTAGCTTTCGAAGGACTCGCCCATGGTCCCCTGGCTCAGAGCCCATTCTGTGTGAAGCTGTAGGAACTGGGGCCCAGTGCTGGTCACCTCTCACCTGGGAGACCCCTTGCCACCCCCTGGCTCTGTCCCCGCTCCTCCAGCCTGGAGAGATCTCTCCAAACTCGTAGAACCATGCATGGCTCCCCATTGCTCCCCGGATCGAACCCTCCTGGAGGCCCCCTCCATGGAGTCCTCTTTGACACCAGGCTGGATGGGGGTCCCCCTTGAATTCCCACTATTTACCTCTGCTCCCCCCCTCCCCATCACCACCACCAATGCACTTACCTCGTGTGCCTGGCTTTTTACTGACCCATCTGTCTCCCTACGTGGTAGAGAGATCCTTGAGGCCAGAGATTGTGACTAATGTATGTCTCCGTGTGCTCCTGAACATAGGAGGTCCTCAGTACGTATGTATATTTCATAGACGAAGAAACGGGGCTCAGAGAAGGGCGTTAACCTGCCTGAAGACACACAGCTGGGAAGCAAAGATCGCCTGAAACAGGTCTGTCCAATTCAAGGAGACAGCGGGTATCCAGTGCTTGGCACATCAGTGCTGTTCAAAACCAGTTGTTTTTTTTTTTCCTGACCCTTATCCTGGGGAGTCTAACCACCCTGGGTTCAGCCCCAGCCCTACCCATGACTTGCTGTGTGACCTCGAGCAAGGCTGTGGCAGTCTCTGGGCCTCATTTCCCATCTGTGATCTGGGGGCTGGAATGCGAGGTTACTCCAGCCGCCACCCCCTCCATCCCCTTCCCCAGCTGGACCCCTTGGCAGGCCCCTCCTGCCCACAGGTAATTAGAGGAGAGCAGTAGGGGTCAGGGGGAGGGGGAAGCCCCAGCAGGCAGCTTCTTCCTCCGAGAGGAGCCCCTCAACGCCGCCTGCCCAGCCCCTGCTGCGGGAACAAAAGGCCTTGTAGACGTTCAAAGCAAGGCGCTGGGCGGGAGGCCAGCGTGGGCGGCCACAGAGATGGCCACGGGGCTCGTGGCGGGGATGGCCGGCGACTGGAAGCTGTCCCCATCCATCAGTCAGCGGTGACAGCTCCCAGGGCCCTGCGGCCCCCCGCGGCCGGGCCAGCTGACCGTCCAGGCTGCAGCAGGCCTCCCTTCCCCCGCCTGGCGGATGCAGCCTCATGACCTGAATAATGGAGCCGCCTCGAACATCCAGCCCCGGGGACAGACACATCTCTCATCCATGCCTCTCGTGCTCCGCCACCACGCTTTGCCTTCCGGGCCATGTCCCCCGCCACCGGCCCCCCATGTGTAGAGAGAGATGTCACGCGTGTCATCCTCACTGTGAGGGGGTGGGAGAGCCTGGGGCAGAGTGGCCCGGGGCCGGGAGTCCAGGAGATGATGGGGGTTTGGCCTCGCCTGCTGCCAACCTGTGTGTGACACTGGGCAAGTGTCCGTTCCTCTCTGGCCTGCGATTCCCCTTTTGTGAAATGATGTCATCTCCGAGCTCCGAGGTGCAAATTCTGTGGTGCTCAAGTGTCCGGGGAGACATGTGAAGGCGGTGGGGACACAGGCAGGCAGACCTGGTTTCAAATTCCCTCTCTGCTTGCCTTTGATGGCTGGCCCTGGACAGGCTGCTGGATGTCCCTGAGCCGCCCTCCCTCCCCTTTGCCTGTAAAATGAGGACCATCTCCCGACTTCAAGAGGTTAATGGCGACGATGAACCGGGATCACATCTGTAAAGCACTCAGCCCAGGGCCTGGCACGGAGCGAGCACCCTGCGGAAACATCACTTATGGAGCACCGACTGTATGCTGTTGCAATGCTAAGCACTACGGAGAGAGACATGAACAGGATCAAGGGCCTGCCCCGATGGGATTCGCAGATGCTAAACCATCACCCAAGTGACGAGTCGATTACACGTGTAGTGAATACAGGAAACGGAAAAGAGTAAAGGGTCCGGGAAGGGTCCTGAGAGACAGCGTTGGAGATGAGACTGGAAGGGTGTTCTAGGCAGAGGGAACAGCGGGTGTGAATGCTCAGAGTTAAGACCAAGCTGGGGATGTTTGAGGGATATGACAGAGAGTGATGGCGGAGAGTGATTCCGGGAAAGGGACCAGGCAGTGCAGGGCAGTGGTTAAGCTCAGGAGCTCTGCACCTGAATTGGGCTGGGTGGCCTTGGGGAAGTTGCTTAGCCTCTCTGGTCTCTGTGACCTTGGTCCATGCTGAGATCTCCCTCGTAGAGTGTGAAATCGGGCTTAGATGAGCTGGGAGCAGCCCTGGATGAAGTTAGCCTTGGGATCAGAAGCTTTTTTTGTTTGTTTTATCATCCTCCCCCCTACGCAGGGTGTTAACCAGTTTGGCAGATATCGCCAGGTGTGGCATGGGGGCCCGGGGTGGGGGGTGGGGGTGGCTGGTACAAGAAAGGTCCTCCAGCTTGGGTGGTAAGAGGAAAAAAAAATTGGAAACAACCTAAACACCCATCAGCAGGAGGAGGACTCAACACGTAGTGACATATTCATACCGCCGGACGGTCTATCGTCGTGACAGTGTGGCCACTGGAGCGTCGAGGATCAACAAGGATCATTCTCAAACGAGGACGGCGAGCCAAGAAAGCGACACGGAACATGCCTGTGGGATGCTTGCGCCCGTAGAGAGTGTAGAACGGGTCACACCGCGCCTGGACCCTTTGCAGATCCGCACGTACGTGGTGGGAGGGGATCCAGGTCCGGCTAGCGGTTCTCTCCGGGGAACGATGCTCCCCCGTCAGCCTTCTCTGATTCCTCTCTATCATCATCGGACGGGTTATGTGTGTTGACCTATTTGGTTTATCACGGGTCTTGCTTCTGCCAGAACGTAAGTTCCGTGAGGTCAGGGACCTGGGTCTGACTCGTTCTGCTGCATCCGCAGTGCCTAGGACAGTGCCTGGGACATCATGGGCTCTCAATGAATACGTATTGAATGGAAGGAGGGAGGAAAGAGAGGGAGGGAAGGAGCGGGGAGAGAAAAAATGCACAAGAGGGAATGAATTAGCATTGCTGAGAGACACACAATAAAATACCACTGAGCCCAGACGCAAGCAGAGGGTAGCCCAGGAGAAAGGAGAAAGACCACTTCCCCAACCACTCCTACCCCTTCCCCGTGGCCCAAGGACGCCCACCACCCACACCCACGCCCTCCCCAGAGCTGGGGGGAGGCCCATGTTTCAAGGGAAGCCGTGCGCCTGGTCGGCTGGGAAAGGAGACAGGAGTGGGGACCGTGAGGGCCACGGTGGGCCTGCCTGGCTGGTATAAGAGATTGTTCATATCAGCGTAGCCCAAGAAATAAAAATTCAATGAGACATGGCCCAGAGGGAGTATGGTCTTCCCACCATGGCCTCTCCCGTGCCCCACGCTCCCCTGAGGGTCTGAGGTCAAGGTCCTCTCCTCTGCTTACACCTGCCAAGCCACACACCTTGAGCCCATGCCCAGCTCCTGTGGGTTCCACCCCACAACTTTTTCCAGGTGTGTCCGCTTCTCTCCAACCCGAGTCCCCTTTTCTCCTGGACACGGGACATTTTTCATCTCCCTGTGATCATTCTGACACCTCCAAACCCTCTTCCCACAGCTGACCAGGCCCGGGGCAAGCACTGGTTAAAGACGGGTTGAATGAATGAATGAATGAATGAATGAATGAATGAACGAACCACACCTGTTACACCTGGGTAAGTCCCAGGATCCTTTGCAAGGTCTAGACACAGACACTCAAAGCCATCTGAACCCCCGCCTCCCTGAGGTCTGCAAGGCCCACAGCTCCTCTTGCAGGGAGTAAAGACTTAGGGAGTTTATCGCCTGCTCGGAGCACTTGTCCACCCCCACCTGTAATTCCCCCGACAAGCGAGCGTGATGCAGCTGATAAAAACTGCATTAAAACTCCTCTTGGCCCAATTTCCCTGCAGGAACATGGAGGACCCTCAATCTCAATGGGCGTGAAATACAGCGGGGGTGGGTGAGAGCCAAGTGCTGGGAGGAGCCAGGAGGAGGGAACTGCAAACCCATAAATTGCCCCTGAGCCTCTGAGCCTCTGTCCCTCAGGGCTCAGCCCAGAGGAGGCTGCTGAATGGCTCCCACCCGGGGCCAGGCTGATCAGGAGGAGGAGGAGGAGGAGGAGGAGGAGGAGGAGGAGGAGGAGGAGGAGGAGGAGGAGGAGGAGGAGAAGGCAGGGAGGTGGACAGTCTGGAAGGGGCTGGGCCTTGGGGGCCTCCCCCTGCAGACTGGTGGAGGAGAGTGTGGTGGGAGCAAGAGAGGAAGCAGGTGAGAGGGGGAGGAGAGGGGAGAGGGGGCAGGACATGGGCTTCCATACACTTGGAGGTAGAACTGTCATGTCTTGGAGGCAGGTGGCGTGTGGAGAGTGAGCCAAGGGAGGAGGCAAGGGGGACTCCCAGGTTTTTGCATTTCGGGACATGGTGGGGACACACGGCGGCTAGAGATGACGGGGTGAAGTTTCAGAGGAGGAGGTCAATAATGCTTCTGTTTATTAAGTTCATATAAAAACGCATATGGAGTAGCTGCTATGTGCCTGGCACGGTGCTGGACTCACAAAGAATGTCCCAGCTCCCCCACCTCCCGGCCACCCAGCACAGCATGTACCCAACCAGGCTCCCCAGGAGCTCACCAAATCCCCCGGGAGTGACAGGACCAAGTGTCCCGGGGTGTCATGTTCTCCCGCCTCCTCCCCCCCTGAGACCAGCTGGCTCCCAGGGAGCAGGCGGCCTCCTCAGGTGGCCGTGTGCCCCTGGGTGCTAATCCCTCGGCCTCGGCCTCGGCCTCGGCCTCCTCCTCCCGGGCGGGTGCACACAGGGCTTGGGCCCATGTCCCTCCCGGGGACCAGGCGCTCAGAGCAGAGAAAACAGTGACCAGCTGGTCCTCGCCACTGAGTGACCTTGGACGGGCCGCATTACAGAAATGGTCACCCCTGGAAGGTGCCATCCATTGGGCCACCACTTGCATGATACCTCCTATGTACCCCTTCGGGGACCCCTGACGCCACCCCATTCTCCCCTCCCCCAGCGACCGATGAATCAACAAAGATTTCTAGCGCTAGGGCTTCTGGGAAATTCAAGAGAAGACGGTTAATCAGAGATCACAGATGCCTCCCATCCATGTCATCTTCACGCCACCCTCAAGGACAACCGGAAGAGGAGCTGACACCCTACGGGGTAGGTGGGAAATGGAGGCCCACAGACCCGAAGGGTCTTGAACAAGTTGCATAGAGACTCGGAAGTCAGCCAGGTCTCAGACCCGTATCTTCTGACCCCTGCAAAGCGCCCCTGGCCTGACTGGCTCCCTCTGACCTACAGAGAGGTGAGGGCTGGAGTGGCCCGGATGCTCAGGGAAAAAGAGGAATGAGGAAGAAGCGGGATGTGTTCATGGGGAGCCCGAGGGGGACTCTGGGGGCTCTTGCCTAACTCCTGGTCATGTCAGTGCTATCCCCTCCAAAAGGCTCTGAGCGATCCCTCGGTCCCACATGGGAGCCAGGATTGAAAAGATAAATCAGCCAGGGTTACACAAGGCTTTGCATGTTGCTAAATTTAAACGTGCAATGCAACCTGGGGACAGTGTGAAAGCACTGGTGGGGAGGACGGGGGCCAAACGGAGAGCTGCGGACATCCCCCCAGGCCCTCTGAGTAGGGGGGAGGGGGAGCGGGGGGAGGGGAGGGAGTTCCCAGGGGGCCCAGAGAGAGGCTCCCGAAGCCAGCCTTGCAGATAGTGGGAGAGTTACCAGTCCCCCGAAAGGGCCTTGTCCGCCAGCCCTAGTCATGTGAGCCACCCTCTGGTTCCTGCCTTGGGGGACATTGTTCCTGATTTCAGGATAGTAGGAGAAAGGGGAGGGAGAGGAAAAGGGAGAGGGAGGGGGAGACCCTGTTTAGCAGCCCTTGAGGCAAATACTAGTACCTCCTGCAGAAGGAGCAAGTTGTATTTCCCTACAAACCCTTGACACAAATTAAGGAATGAATCAAATTCATGAACACCGATATGAAATGCTCAAGACACCATTCTCCACAGTTGCATGCGTGTTACTCATTCAATTCTCACCGCAAGGCTAAGGAAGCACCCTTATCATCCCCATTTTACAGATGAGGCAGCTGAGGCTCGGAGAGATGGAGCGGCTGCTTGAAGTCACACCTCTGGGGGGTTTGCTGAGACGTGGGGGTGGACAGTGCCAGAGGTGGAGCCAGGGATGGGTGGTCACAAGGTCAGGGACAAAGCACAGGATCGGATATTTGTGTCCTTCTCCCCACTCCAAGGAACCCCAATTTCTTGCCTACCAAGCCCTAGGCCCAACCCACTGAGATAGGGCAGGGCCTGGCCCAAGCACCCTGGCACTGCCAGAGTGGCACCCCCTCCCGCGCATGCACCACAGCAGGGTCTGTTGTCTGCTCCCCGGGCACGGATGCGGCTCATCCTCTGGTGGTACAGGGTAGGCCAATCCCTGTAGGAGGTGAGAGCCCTGGCCCTCTGAAGCCTGCAGGAAAGGCAGGCCGAGGCTCAGTGCAGGCCTCCGTGCCCTCGTCTGTACAATGAAGATGGCGGCAAACCCGGGCCCAGGGGTGGTCCCGAGGATGCCATGAGGAAATCCAGGTACAGGGTTTGGCCAGGCCTGGATTTCCACTTGCACACCATGCTGTTAACATTCCTACTATCATCATTATCGCCATCATGATGGTCATCACCAGACACCAAGGGTTCTGTGGCTTTTCTCTGAACAGCCAAAGGAGGGGAGAACTCGAGGGAACCAGCTCCTGGAGGTCCCACCAACTGGGTGAAACTGAGGCGCAGAGAGACAAAGGGGCAGGGGGAGCCGGACACCCCAGCCCCACAGAAGAGGGTGTGCTGGCAGCGCCGTCTGCGCAGACTCCACAGCCCGCTCCCTGCCCTGGGTCTGCAGCCGCAGCAACAGACGCGGGAGCGGGAGCGGGGCTGCCACCTGCCAGGCGACATGCACACACGGGTGTGAGGGCCCCGTTTCCCAAACGGGGAAACAGAGGCACCAGCCTCCCAGTCACCTGCCCAGGATGCCAGAGCCAAGCTGATGACGAAGCCGGGCGGGCAGCCAAGTCTGGCAAGTCTCAGACCCACTCCAGCCAGCCCCCGGGCCTGGCCCTCCGTCCCTGCCTCCCCCAGGGCCCAAACTCCAGACAGCAGCATTTTCTTCCTGGTGCCCAGATGGTGCCTGTCTCTTTGTCTGGAGGGGTTTTCTCCCTCCCTCCCCTTTTCTTTCTCTTTGCTTTCTCCCCCCGCCTCACCCCCCACCCCCCAATCCGATGAAGGAGCAGCTCCCTGGATGGCCTCTGAAGACAAAAGGGGCTGCTGTCAGCCAGCCCTGTGGCAGCCCAGCCACCCGAGCTGGGGGATATGGAAATGAGCTGGTGTGTATGCAAATGAGGCGCCTGGGTGATTTGCATGGAGCAGGCCTGGGAAGGGCCAAGGTGGAGCAGGTGGGAGAGGCTGCTGGGAATTCTCTGCCAGCCCCAGGTGCCGGGCTCCTGCCGGCCAGCCGCCCCGCGGGAAGGGAAGGCGGCCCTGCGTGCTCTGGCCTCTGCAGCCTGAGACACCTGGGCAGCTGTTGGGGTTTAATCAGTCCTATTTATGTCAATAAAATTAATCTTCTAGTTGGGACCTCAGGGTGCAAACGCACGGCTGGTTGGATTTTGGGTTTTTTTTTAATCAAATTTGGAGGGTAAGTTAAGTGGACTTAACAAGATACCCCCGTGGGACAACTAAGTAAGAGAGATGACCATGGGTGGGAAGTTTAAGAGGTTCCCATCCTAGCCCCGGGCTGAGTCCCGGGAACAGGCTGTGATATGCTCCAGGCGATGCCGGGGTGCAGGGTGGGGGTGTCGCAGCAGCAAAAAAACTCTCCTCAGCAGGTCAGGGTGGCATGAGTGAGGGGTGGAGACAAGGAAGGTGGGAGCAGAAGGATGAATGGATGAACGGACGGAGAAAATGGAGGAAAAGAAGGAGGGAGAGAGGGTGGGAGATTGGAAAAGAGAAAGGGAAGAAGGAAGGAGTAAAATATGAATGGATAGATGGAGGATGGATGGATGAATAGGTGATAAGATGGAGGGAGGGGTGAGTGGAAGGAAGAAAAAGACAAGAAGGAAGGGGGAGAGGAACGCAAGGTGTATGAGTCAGCTCAGCTGCTGTGACAAGGTACCACGGGCTGCCTGCCTGGCCTGAACGGCAGACATTTATTTTCTCACAGTTCTGGATGTTGAAGTCTAAGATCCAGCCTCCAGCTGGTTGGGTTTCCAGGGAGGCCTCCTTCCGGGCACGCGGGGGCTGCCTTCCCAGGGTATTCTCACGGGACCTTTCTTCTGTGTCGCTTCTTATACGGACGCCAATCCTATGGGACCGGGACCCCACCCTTCTGACCTCATTGAACCTTAATTACTCTGACTCTGGGCCCCAGCTTGTTAGCACCACCTCCCCAGCCACCCAGCAAGCAGTCCCCTGGATCCCAGGCGAGAGCATGAACGTAGCACAGGCCTTGGAGACAGAGATCTTGGAGTCCTCCAACCGGGCTCTGCTGGGCAGCTCTGGGCAGGTTCTGCCACGTCTCTGAGCCTCCGTGACTTCACCCAGAAAGTGGAGGAAGGTTGGGTGTGAGAGTTAGACTATCCGCGTGCAAGTTCCCAGCTCACACCTGGTGAAGAGGGGCCTTCCTTCCACCTCCACATCCCTGCCAGTCCCCCTACCCCCCACCCTGCTTCACGGGCCATCCCAATCCCCACTCCCAGGGCCACTCAGTCAGCCCACGGCCAAAGCCACGGCCACATAACAAAGCCGCCTACTACCAGCAGGTGGAACCCCCATGAGATCCACAGCCCTTCACGCCCAGCTAGGGAGCAGCAGGCCCAGGAGGCGACCCAGGTCTGCCAGCCGCACCTGCCACCCGGCCTCCGTGACTGACGGCTGCTGGCATGTACGTCTCAGTCCCACATGCCACACCCAGCGGCCCCCTCCAGGCAGAGGAGGCTGAGAACCGGGTCTTAGAGATGGCTCCACCGACAGCCCACTCCATGGCGTTGGACACTGAGGCCTCGAGGTGCTCAAAGGCATCTCGCTTGTCACCCTATTTTAGTGGGGCTCCTTTTCTGTGTCAAATCCTGGAGATCAGTGAGGCTGCAACACAGGAGGGGCCTTATTTTCAAGGTCACCTGGGGAGGGCGTTGGGCCAGTCCCGACTGCCTGAGCCTCTGGCCGGGAAGGAACACGGCATGGGGGCTGGGGGTGAGGGGGGGCAGAATCCAGCAGCTCCACACTCCACCCCTCCCCTGTCCCAGGTGTGGACACGCACAGTCACATCCGCACATTCCGTCCTTTGTCTCTAGCTTTGCCCCACCTCCTCGCCATCAATCCCCTGCCCGCCGTGGGGGTGACTGGGCCATGTCCGGGCCCTGGCCATGCCCCGTGGACACAGTTACAATTCTGGGTGTAATTACTGCCCGGCTGTCTCCACCGGACCCTTCCCATGGATTTCCCGGTGATTTAAGGGCCTTCTTCGTATTCTATCGATAGATGAAGCTCCCGGGCCCACGCTTCCAAGCAAGCGGCCCCGAGCATCTGGAAGGCGAAAAAAAATACCTCATTGCTAAACGGCAATGCCTTGTCGAATAGGATTCTGTGACTTACGGCCTCTCCTCTCCACTGCACTTGAATATTAAATGTTGTATTAATAGCTCACTCTTAATTATCCATGAGTAATGTACTACGGCTCGGAAATTAATGAAGGGAAGGACCCAACCGAGAATACTTCCCGCTCCTCTGGGTGCCGCGGGGCTGATGGGAGGGGGGCGATTTGCATACGATTTGCATGAGATGCTGTGGGTTTGGTGGCCCAGGCTGGGAGGGTGGAAGGAAGACGTGGGCTCCCATGTGGGGGTCTGCTATGAATCCAGCCACTTGCCAGTACTTTTCCAGAGAGAGAACTCACTTTTTTCTCTCACTCCTGCCACCCAGCTTTCGCCCACACTGGTCCCCCTGTCAGGACCTCCTGACCCACCTCGCTCTACGAGTAGGGCAAAAACGATCACCATCGCTACGATTTAAGAGGGAGGCCAGTTTAACACTCGGCCTCATATACAAATGTGTTTACGTTCCTAACATGCATGTGCAAATTCAAGTGCCCATGCACACAC
The DNA here is from genome assembly GCF_028538775.1 of Myotis yumanensis. Taxonomy (NCBI): domain Eukaryota; kingdom Metazoa; phylum Chordata; class Mammalia; order Chiroptera; family Vespertilionidae; genus Myotis; species Myotis yumanensis. The sequence goes on from NW_027223770.1 coordinate 23,601,495, forward strand.
ATTCATTATTTTTTTAAAAAAACACATATTTCAGAGCCATCTGGCAGTTGCTCAAATTTAAACCTAGAGTTGCCGTCTGACCCAGCGATTTCTCTCCTAGGAATAGACCCACGAGAAAGAAAAACACATGTACATACAATAATGTCCATGAATATGGATAGCAACATGATTCCTAATAGTCAAACGGTAGACATGATCCAAATGTCCATCAACTAATGAATGGCAAACGAAATGTGGTGGATTCATACGGTGGAATAGTATTCAGCCATAAAAAAGGATGATGTCCAAACACATACCATAACTCAGATGAACCTTGAAACCACGCTGAGTGCAAGAAGCAAGCCAGTCACAAAAGATTACATAGTGTATGGTCTCATTTACATGAAATATCCAGAATAGGCAAATCTATAGAGACAGAATGTAGATTAGTGGTTGCCAGAAGCTGAGAGGATGAAGAAATTTCGGGGTGGGGCGGGGGGATTATGAGAGCTAAGGGTACAGGCTTTCTTTGTGAGGTGATGAAACTGTTCTAACATTCATTGTGGTGATGGTTACAGAATTCTTGGCTATACTACAAAGTATTGACTTGGACACTTCAGATAGAATGTATGGTATGTGAAGTCTATCTCAATAAAGAAGTTCCCAAGAAAACACCCACATCTGTACACACTGTCCCATCTCGGACTTTGCATGCGCTGTTCCCACTGGAGAAACACCCTTCCCCATCTCCCTTCCTCTGACCAATGGCAGGCCTCCACCCAGGGGCCGAGAAGCAGAGCCCGGAATGGGCACATGGGGTCTGCGAGACTCGTCCTGCAAGCCAGATGCACCCCCGATGGACTGTGTGACCCTGAGTGGCTGTAGACTCCACGCACGTGGGGCAAGTGTGAGCTGGTCGGGCTGATGGGAGGCACGTGGTTCAGGCTCCGTCCCAACCTGAGAGCCCAGTGAGCTCTGGTCATCAGACCCCGTCCTGGCATACCAGCGAGGTCAGAGGGTCACTGGGAGGCTGGGCAGAGCAGAGGGCAGCCAGCCCGGCTCTGGCTGCTGCCCCAGAACAAGGGGTGACACCAGGGCCTGGTAGGACAGTCAGGACTCAGGCCAGGCCAGGAAAGGGATTTGCTGTTCCCGGCTCCCCAACCCCCACAGGTGCAGGGTGGGGTGCGGTTGGCCTGATGGACCGCTCCCTGGGCGCTCCACCAGGAGGGGTGCCAGAGGGTGGGGGGCGGGGATCCTTTCAGACCTGCAGGGCCTGGGCAGACCTCCAGCCACAGCCTGACGGCAGTTAATGACCTTGAAGAATGTGAATCAGGTCACATCCCTTCCCTGCTGAAAACCGCCGCTCACCTCTCACCGGGACGCAGCTCTGACCCGTCTCCTCCGGCTCCTGCCCTGCTGACACGGAGCCCGTCTGCAGGGTCCCTCCGGCCTTCTCACCGCTCCAGCCCAGAGGTCACCTCCCAGAGACCGTCCCTCCCTGCTGTTCTGCTCCTCGCCACCTCCGTCCGCTCTAGCCACCTCTCCCATCAGTCCAACCGCAAGCTTCCTGGCATACAGATGGCGCCCACAAATGATCTTCCCATAAACGCACAAGGCAGGAGGTCTGAGTCCCGCCCCGGGTCTGCCTCCGATTTGCTTGGGCACAAATCTCACCTCCTCTCTAGATGGTGTTTGGACCTTTTATGAAACAAAGGATTCTCCTTTTTGATCAAAACTGTGGGTTTCGCCCTCTCCCCCACCCCCAATATATTAAGGAGCTAGACAAGAGCAGTTTGGGCTCAGAGTGGGGGTCTGGGACCCCACACGCCCCACCCTTCCTTGACCACCCTTCCCCACAAAACTGCGGCGTCCTCAGACCCCAGGGACAAGTGGATCCACGATTCCCACACCTGGGAATAGCCCACTGCTGTGCTGTGTTCGCATGGCCTCTTGTTGACACGATGTAAAGCCAGCAGGTCGCAGGATGTCCATCCCGCCTGAGGCCAACCACGTCAGGAGAAACGCAGGAGGCACAAAGCCTGGGCGGAAACCCACCCGCCTGTCAACCCGGATGGTTTGGGGGGGTGGAACTGTGAGGTGGGGGAGGGGAGTTCTGTTGCTTCGTACTTTTATCATTTTTCAACTTTTCCACAATGAATAGTTCTTTGTTCGTCGGAGTGAAAAGGTTATTTTTAAAAACACTCTAAAAATTAACCAAGAATGTGGAGCGAGATCATTTCTCAGGGTTCCTCCGGGCCTGAGAAAATGCAGCGAGGAGCTTGAGCAAAAGAGGCAGGAGGGTCCTGGTCCCGTGTCCAAGGAAAGGGAGAAGGAAACAGAAATGGGGGGGATTTCAGAGAGCGTAGCAGACTCGTGGGGGAGACACCACCACCTGCAAAGGACTGCTGCTCATTGGGGGCCTCCAGAGCCCCTCATCTTGGCCATAGGTTTCCGGTTTCTTTCATTCATTCATTCATTCATTCACTCACTCACTCATTCACTCATTCTCTGATTTAACTCACATTCCTTGAGTTCCTCTCGACCTTAATGTTGTCCTCTGAGAAATGGGCACCCACCTCTAAGGTTCATTGTGAGAACTTGACCCCAGATGGATGGTACCTAGGAGAGAAGCAACTCAAAAGAAACATGAAGAATATGTGTTCAGCTGAAGAAGACAAAAGAGAAAGTTAGCCCGGCCACCAGGGACAAACCCAGAAAACACTGTGGGTTATAGCCTTCCAGACATATTCCTCTGCAAAGATTGAGCGGGGAGAGAGAAAATATATATATAATTTTTTACAAGAATTGGGATCACACAGTTTTATTTTGTAATGTGATTTTTTTTTCTTCTTAATTTAACAGTCTGAATATTTCAATGTCAGTCAATGCTCTTCCAAAACCTGATTTCCATGGCTGAACTGTCTTTTAGCTTTTGGCCTTATCTTAATCTATTTGAGCAATATCAGGTAAAATTAGTGACAATAAACAGCAACATGCGTCGCGATGGCTTCTGCAGTGCGGAGCTTCCTGCTTCCATTGGCTCACTATCAGCAATGCTGGGATGGGCGTCCTTGCGGATATATCTTTGTCCACAGGAAACACACGCTCCAGGATTTTTAAAGGAATCACAAATAAATTCAATTTCAGAAAAACGAATGAATCCCCAAATGGAGACCATCCATGAGCTTCCCTGAGTGTCTTCACCCGCCATGATGAGATTCTAGAAAAAAGGAAACAACACTTTGGGAAGATTTTTTAAGCATTTGACCCACTCGTTGAGTCTTCCCAGTAAACCCGTGAGATAGGCACTATTACCCCCATTTTCCGGCCAAGGAAACTGAGGCCGACAAAATTATCATATCACTTTGCTTTACAAGCCATTCCATCTTTTAGGTACTTCAATGGGTTATGCAAACTTTTTTAACCACCTGCCCTCCCACGCCATCACCAACACTGGCGATTAGGATTCCTATCAGTTAGCTATGGCTGCTTCCCACGGTAAGCATTTGTTATTGGTCACGGGTCTCCAGATCAGATAGGCAGTTCTTCTGGACTCCTCCAGGCTCGTGCATGCCCGGTGAGTTGGCTCTTCCATCCTGATGGTGCGTTCTCATATGCCCGGAGCTTGGCTCTGCTCCACGAGGCCTCTCGTCCTCCAGCAGACCAGCCCGAGCCTGCGCACCTGGTGGCAGCGGGGCTCCGAGAGAGCATGTCGAAGCTGCAAAAGCCACTTGAGGCCTCCGTTTGGAGCTGACACAGAATCGCATCACATCTGCCACGTCCCGTCGGCCCAAACTAGTCACAAAACTGAGCCCCGGTTCAAAACTCTCACTTGATAGGAAACCGCAAAGCCATCTTGTCCAGAAAGTAGATACAGGAAGGGCCAGAGATTCGAGTTCGTTTTTGCATTCAAATTATCATCTATATTTTTTAATTAAAATTTAAAAAATGTTTACCGATCTTGTAACTTTTAAAAAAATGTTTTAAGGTGTCCTTTTGGATTACCCAATATAGAGATCACTTTTTTCCTTCCATCTGTTCATTGGCCATTTGTCAATTGACTCTTCGCACCTAAAAAAACTAGTCCTCCGATCCACCCTGGCCCACAGTCTCCCGGGGATGGTTCGTGCCCATGCTGGAAGCTGGCCGCCATCCCCATATTTCAACTCCCCCTTCCCATAATGAATAGCCCAGGAACCCGCAGGAGAGGGAGCCATGCCCGCCCACCGCCCGCACTCCCCACTGGGCAAGCCCCGTGATGACACCATCCATCACTGCCACCCTCGGTGGCTGGGCGCCCCAGGCCGGCCACGAAGGGGAGGAAACGCTGCCCACAGCTCAGTGGAGCTCTTAATGATTACGTCAAGTGGCAAACCATTTATTAGTCTCCTTAGCGGCCAAAAAAAATAAGGGCTGAGAAGCCGGCAAGCACATTGGGGGGCTGTGGTTTCATTTTTTATGACTGTTTCAAGCCTCAGACACCAAGGGGGATGTGAATGGACATGGGCAAGCCCTGTGGGGGCAGGGGCTGCAGGCAGGAGTTCTGGCCTCTAAGCCTGCGTCTGCCAAGAGACTGTGCACAGAGAGGTCGCGTGGCCTGACCAAGGTCACACAGCTCCGAGGCCAGGCCCTCCCTCGGGGCTCTTTGCCTCTCTAAATTGCTTCAGACCTTTCTTTGGAGTTTGGTAAGTGGAAATTGGAATGAGCAGACACAGGTGGGGGAAATATACAGTGCGCTCTGAAATCGGAAATAGTCCCTGGCATTTCCCTCCCCAGAGCCTCGGTTTTGTCATCTGTGAAATGGGCATGGCCAAGGTCAGCCGGATGGACCTGTGATCTCTGCAGTCGCACCGGGCCCTGCACTCCGAAGGCCCCTGCACCTGCTTTAACGTTTTGCTGTTGCCGTCTTGGAATTCTTCATTTTACCTTTGAACTTGTGTTTTGTGAGAGAAGTCCAAGGGGACAGTGGGGAGTGTATGTGAGCAAAGGAGATAAGTGGAAGAAAGAAAAAAGCTTTCTATTTTAGCACCTTTATTGGCACTTTTTTCCTGCTTTTTTGAGCAAGACACCCTGCATTTGTATTTTGTACTGGGTCCCCCCAAATTATGTACCAGCCCTGGGCAGGATGATCCCTCGAGGCCTCGCTGGGCACCTAGGAGGCTCCCGGGAGTGGCTCCCGCTCATCACGACTGCTGCTGCGTTCCGTCTCCCCTTTCCTTCCGTGGGCCCCTCACCTCCATCGGAACCCAGGGTGTTATCCTGGATGATGCTACCCTCTCTTCCCTGCCACTGCCTCTGTTTGGACCCTGTCCCCATGATTATGCTCCTGGATTGCCCCCTCTCTGACCTTTCACCTCGAGTCTCTCCTACCCCACCCACTCACTCCACAGTGGCAAGTCCACCCCCATGACGCCTTCTATTCCCTCTGTGGTTCCCCAAACATCCGGCCTGGCCCACAACCTCCCACGCTGGGCTCCTGACATTCCCTACCAACCACCACCTGGCACTTGCCACGCTCCACCTGTCTTTCATTTCCCACACCCTCTTCACTGCTCGTGTTTATTGAGCACCTACTGTGTACCAGGCCTCCTGCTAAGCCCCTTGTATGTATTACTCATTGTCAACCTCGCACCAATCCCGTGACTTAAACACCATGAATATCTTCAACCTATCGGTGAGGAAACGGAGGCACAGAGCAGTTCATTCACTTGCTTGAGGTCACACAGCAAGTGGCAGAGCCAGGATTTGACCCACAGACCAGCTTCAGCAGCCAAACCCTTAACCATCGTACCTTTGCACAAGCCAGGGCTTCCTCTAGGAATAAGTTTCCTGAAGGACTTAACCACCCTCAGGACTCCAAAAGTATTGCCAAGTCGGTGAGTGAGTGAGTGAGTGAGTGAGAGGATGATTTTGCCTTTGCTTGCTGTGTGGCTTTGGGTAAATCACTCCCCCTCTCTGGGCTTCTCTTGCATCCAAAAGGAGTGAGCTCAGACCCACTCATTCACGGAGCAAAGGGGCTGCCTCGGACTTACTGGGGTTGGCTACAACTGCTGGAAGGGAACAAGACGGAGATAGCCGCTCCCTGGGGCCAAGGTTATATCTGGGCTATGACTAAGCACGCTCGGTCCGGCCCCATCTGTCTGTCCACATCCGTCACCCTGGGGAGCAGGCGGGGGGGCCCTGTCCCTGAGCTCCAGCCCACAGGACCCCGCCTCCCAAGAGGCAGAGCTGCCTACGTCTCCCCCATTCAGTGGGCCCACCCGGGACTGCGGCCCCTCCAGGGCTCACACCCTTCCTTCCGGCGCAGGAAGAGCCAGGAGGAGCCCCGGGCTGGTCCCAGCCCACCGTCCGCTGTGACTTTGAGAAAGTCCTCCGTGCAGCCCACAAGCCGATCTTCATTGTCTCACTAATCCCACCAACCGCTGCTGGGTCCAGAGCGGACTGTGCGCATGATCTCCTTGAACTTGCCCCACAGCCCTGTCCGGTGTGTGCTGTGAGATCCATTTCACAGAGGGGGAAACCGAGACAGAGAGAGGGCTGGCACAGCCCAAGGTCACACAGCCCCCAGGCTTGAACCACTGGGCTTCCCTGCCCACCTTGTGCCAGCACTGGGGGCCAGCAGTGACCAAGGGCAACCCCGGTGCCCACCCTCATGAGGCTGCCCTGACCAGTGGGTGCATGCAGTGACTCCTGTCACCCTTCCTCGCCAAGGCCCACCGTGCACCTGGCTTCCAGCCGCTCGCAGAGGGAGACAAGGAGGTGCTCATCTCGCCGCCCGCCACCCTGGCCGAGTATCTGACTTCATTCCCCTTCAAGGTCACGCTGTGTGGCCTTGGGCAAGACGCTGCATCTCTCTGGGCTGCCTTTTCCTCCTTCCTCGGTACCCTCTACAGACACAGTGAACCAAGTGGCTTAACTTGGCCGGAACCTCAAAACCATCCAGAGAGGCTGGCGAATGACCCCCCATTTTCCAGATGCAGAAACGGAGGCTCAGAAAAGGGGAAGCTGCTCGCCAAGGTCAGGAAGTACATTCAGGGCAGAACAGAGGATGTGGGTGTCCACAGGGCATAGGTGCTTCCTGCCCAGAGCTGAGACCGGGGCCAGCCAGGGGGGGGAAGGACGGTAACCCTTTCCTAGCCGTGCGCCTCCCTCCCTTCAGCCTCCCCCTCCCCCCTCCTGAGGCCTCCAAACAAAGCTGCCTTTATCCAGCCCGGAGCTGCATTCCTCAGTGACACATGAGGACAAAGGCAGGGGCCACCGGCAGCGACAGGAAAGCCCTACCGCCCCAAACCAGTTTACAGCCTTCCCACGCCCCACCCCCACCCTCAGGGCCTGGGGACCTCCAGCCCAGCCCAAGGTGGCTCTGGGAGGGAGCCTGTCCAGCCTGCCTCTCAGCCCCTCTGGAGCTGGGCTGTTGGCCCTCCCCCCCCTCCCCCCCTGACCCCCACGTGAGGAAGGGATTTGCGCAGCTGGGACCTGGGTCCCTTCCCACGAGGGGCCTTAGACCAGTCTCCACCTCCCGGCCTCTGTTTCCTTGTCTGTAAAATGGGGATGAGCGTCTGGGTGGTTCTTGCGGTCAGGGGTGTTACTGTTCCTGGTTTCCCATGTCCAGCCATGTCTGAGCTGCACGTGCCACTCTCAGAGCTTTGCACATGCTGTTCCCTCTGCCCGGAACGCTTCCACCCTTCGATCCCTCCCCTGGTTAGCTCCTGCAGATGTTTCCTCAAACACCCCCTCCTCCAGGCAGCCTGCCCTGAAAGCCACCACCCCGGGCTGATTCAGGGGCCCCCTGTGGGCTCCCATGTTCCCCGTGCATCCGAATCACAGCCCCCGACACCCTGAATTATCAGTACCTACTGAACTGCTGTCACCCCGCCTAGACTCAGTGATATTAAAGGGCAAAACCACAGCGGATTTATTCCCCTTGGCATCCCCAGCGCTGGCACAGGCCTGGCCTGGCTCAGCCAGTGCTTATGGGATGGGTGTGTGTGTGGATGGATGGATGGATGGATGGACGGACGGACGGACGGACTGACGGATGGAGTAGCAGGTGAGTTTGTGGGGCCTTGTTTCCTGGACCAGCTAGAGACCCAGAAAGGAGGGGAGAAAGTAAAGTGGTAGAGGAAGCCCCTGGGAGGGGAGGGGAGGGCAGGACCAACTGTCCCTCCAGCCCATCAGACGGTTGGGGTGTCTCTGAGGCCAGAGCTGGTCCCCTCATGCCACCCCATCCCCACTGTTGACTCACCAGTGGCGGAGGCCGAGTGCAGCATCTGCCCCTCCGCTCAGCCTGGCCCGGCTCTCCCGGGAGAAGGAGCCACATGCTGGCAGCCAGAGACCCCTCGACAAGATCTGCACTATTTGGTGCCCGGACATGGCTCATGGCCCACTCGTCTCATCTCCATGTTCCTTCCTGGACACCTACTGTGTGCTGGGAAAGACAGAAAGCATGCAGAAGGGGGAAACTGAGTCTAGTGTCCCCATAAACTCACAGCCTGGACACACGGCATGAGAAAGAGCCTTGGAGGTGATGGGACCAGACCAGAGAGGGGCAGATACTTGCCCCAGGTCAAACAGCAGGGTACCGCAGAGTGAGAATCAGGACCAGGGGTTCGGGGACCCCTGGCCTAGGCCTCCCTTCTCCACAGTAGGGAGCTTCATGTCCAGGCGGGGCTGGAGGCCAGGGAACAGAGACCCAGAAAGATGGGGCTAGGAGGTGTGGCGAAAGGAAGAGGTTCTGAGCACCTACGGTGTGCGAGGCTGGTGCCAGGCCTTTCTCTCTCCTCCAGGATCTTGGGGAGCCCCTCTCCCCACCTTGAAGCTTACCCTCCAAGGCTGGCTTTATCATCTCCACTAAGTAGATGTGGAAGCTGAGGCACAGGGGGAGGCAGGACTCGGATGCAAGCCCAGCTGCTGGATTGCATGGAGCCTGGTGTTTTAACAACAGATTGCCCACGGATTCATTCCTATAGACGGACAGGCTAGACTAGAGAGACACAGGCCCTGCAACTACCAGGCCGGGCTCATGGGAGGTGCTTCAGAAATAGTGGTTAAAGGAAGAGAGGAAGGAGGGGGAGGGGGAGAACCTGCCCAGCAGCCACCCAGTTTAAGGCAGATGAAAGTATCTTCATACATGACAAATACCTGCACACATCTAGGGCCCCCTTGATCTAGGACTCAGGGTGACCAGCCCCGGCCTTGGGGTCAAGGGCCCCCCCACCCACACAGCAGCACCCCCAGCCCCAGGGTCCTCTCCAGCCGGGGTTCCCGTTTGGATGGGCAGCCCGGGGGAGGCCAGGGGCCTTTCAGCCGGAGAGAAAGGCTGTGTCTCAAAACAAACAAACGACTTCCGGGGCAGAGGGCAGAGAAGTGGTTCCAGCGGGGTGTTCGGGCGGCACGTCGGCCATTCAGTCAGGCGCGCTGGGCTGTGAGGAGAATGGCAGAGAATCAATCACCGGCCGGGTGTGTTTGCAGAAGGACGTGTGTGGCTGTGACAGCAGCAGGAGCCCCGGGGGGAGGCCCCCTGGGGACACGTGTCCACCACCTGGGCTCCCACACCCGCCAAGCCCGGGGGAGGGGGGTGCACATACAGATCCCCGGGCCCCAGCCCCCCTGCCCCCCCAGCCTCATTACCAGAGTCGGGGCCCACGAGTCTAGAGTCTCTCTGAGGGTCTCCCAGATCCTTGTAGTGAGCAGCCGAGGGAACGAACTCCTGTACTACCCACCTGCCCCAGGTAAGGTCCTGAGAGTGGAATGGGAGGGGGAAGGAGCTCGGAGCTTTGCAATCAGACCTGGCTCTGTGTGTGTTTCCGTATGATTCTGATGTAACCAGCTGCAAACTCAATCCACCAGGCTTCTCTCTTCTCGCTCTCTCTGGATCTGCCTCTCACACAAAGTAGGTGCTCAATAAATATTGTAAGATGAATGGATGAAATCCGTCTCCATTTTGCTTTGTTGCTTTTTCTCTGTCTGTTCACCTATTCTCAGTCTATTCTTATTTCTCTCTCTCTCTCTCTCTCTCTCTGCCTCAAGCACAGCCTCTGGCACCAAGTAAGTGCTCGATAAATATTTGTTGAGTGGATAAAAGTCTCGCTGTGTGACCCCTAAATGCAGCGTCTACTCCGTCTGGAGTCTGACGGAGAAACAGTGATCAGCCCCAACGCAGGAGGAAAAACTGGCCGTGCTGGATTCATTGAGAGATGACAGCTTCCCGGGGCATTCTCAAGGCTGTTTTGACTGTGGCGTGTGATTTTCCCACGCACACCTGTCTTTCATATAAGACTCGATCCCATTGGCTCTCCGGCAATTAGAAAAGGAACAAAAGACCTGGCGTTTTTCATCTCGACCGAGGTATAACCTCCATGCACAAAAATGCACACAGCGTCAGTATGCGGCTCAGGGACGGTTCACCGAGCGGACACACCAGTATAACCAGCCCCCGATGGACCCCCGTGCCCATTCCTAGTCACTAAGGCAACCACTGTCCTGACTTACCTCACCATAGAATACTTGCACCTATTTCTGTACTTTTTGCATAAATGGAATCATATCCTATGCCTTCTGCTGTGTTGAGCCTCTTTCGCTCAGTATGATATCAGATTCATCCCTGTTGTAGGGGGCAGTAGCTCATTCATTCTCCTTGCTGTGTGTTATTCCATTGTGTGACTACACCACCAGGTATCCATTGTACTCTCGATGATGTATCAGTTAGCTACTGCTGAGTAACAAAGCTCCCCAAGGCCTTGTGCCTTGAAACAACTGCCATTCATTTAGCACATACTGCTGCAGACAGATTTGGATTGGGATCAGCTGGGTGGTTCTTCTGGGCTGGGCTCGACCATGTCCTTGTATCTGTGGCTGGGGCTGCCTGGTCTAGGATGACATCAGCTAGGAAAGCTTATCTCTGCTCCACCTACCTCTCATCCTCCACCCGGCTAGCCTGGACTTTTCACATGGTGACCACAGACTTCTCAGAAGCTGGGGGAAGCGTGCAAGGGTCTCCTGAAGCCCTAAGTTTGCAACCAGCACACATCGCTTCTGCCACATCCTACTGGCCACAGAAAACCACACGGCCAGCCCAGATTCAAGGGGAGGAGAACTATTCTGCCTCTTAATGGGACGGCTGCAAAGAATTGTGGCTCTTCTTGCAACCCATCAAGACAGGCATTTGGTCGTTTCCAGGTTTCAGCCAAGATGAATAATCCTGCTGTGAACATTCTAGCGCACGTCTTCCAATGGCCTTGGGCTCATTTCTAGCGGGGATGATGTTCCCAGGAAGGAAGCTGCTGGGTTATAGAGAATGCTTTTCTTCAGCCTACATAGGCCCACAGGGGCCTAACGATTTCTCAGGATGAACAGAAGCTGTTATGAGATTTGTTATCCTAAGAAAATCCCCCCAAGAAGCCCCTCCCACCTCTGGACCAGCCCCTCCCTCGTTCAAGAACCACCCTATCTGCCTCTGTACTGGCTTGAAGAATGTCCCCCAAAGTTCATGTCCACCCCAGAACCTCGGAGCGCAACACTATTTGGAAACAGAGCAGATGCAATCAAGGTATGAGGAGGTCTTATAGGTAGAGAGTAGGCCCTTCTTTGGTGATCATCAGTGTCTTTATAAGAGAAAGGAGGCCCTAGCCAGTTTGGCTCAGTGGATAGACCATCGGCCTGTGGACGGAAGGGTCCCGAGTTCAATTCCGGTCAAGGGCACGTACCTTGGTTGCAGGCTCGATCCCTGGGCCTGGTTGGGGCACGTGCAGGAGACAACCAATTGCTGTGTCTCTCTCACATCGATGTTTCTCTCTCTGTGTCTCTCCCCTCCCTTCCACTCTCTCTAAAAATCAATGGAAAAATATCCTCTGGGGAAGACTAAAGAAGAGAGAGAGAGAGAGAGAGAGAGAGAAAGACAGATTTGGATAGAGACAGAGTCCCACTAAGGAAGAACACCTTATAAGTGTCTACAAGCCAAGGACCACTGAGGATTGCCGGCAAAACCACCAGAAGCTGGAAGAAGCAAAGAAGGGTTCTTCCAGGGCGCACAGCCCTGTGGACACCTTGACTTTGGGCTTCTGGCCTCCAGAGCTACGAGAGAATACATTCCTGCTGCTTTAAGCCCACCCTGCCCAGTACTTAATTACAGCAGCCCCAGAAACCAGTACACCCTCCTACCACCTCCTTTCTGCTCTGTCCTCCGGTCCAGAGCGGGAGCGAAGGACAAGTTCCCTTCTGCCTCTTGTACTTGACCCTTTCATGCTGTCTGGTCCCCAGGGTCACACGCGTAGGCACGTGACTCCCAAGATTTATCCCAAAGCACACACAGGGCGCGGCCGGCGCAAACACTGGCGGCTGGTTTGTCGTAATTTACTCACAGATTACCCTCCGCTGGAGGGGCCCCGCCGACGAGCCTGCCTCCCTCGTATATCAGAAAGGAAATCCTGAAGACATCCCCATAAACGCAGCAGGGAGGAGAACCTGCCGCCGCCGCCATAAAGTTACAGGATGTGCTGGCGTCAGCTGGGCCATCTGCTGTGCTCCGCCATCCAGATGCGCGGGGCTCGCTCGCTTCCGAGGCTGTGCACAGGCCGGACGGGCACCCATCTCCTCTCGTCTTCTCTCCGCAGCCACAGGAGGAGCACTTGGCCACGGAGGCCACTTAGGAAAGGACTTTGAACCACCAGAACCATGCAGAGCCCTAGCCCGTTTGGCTCAGTGGGTAGAGCATCCGCCCACGAACTGAAGGGTCCTGGGTTCGATTCCCTTCAAGGGCACGTACCTTGGTTGCAGGTTCCACCACGGCCCTGGGTAGGGTGCGTGCAGGAGGCAACCAATCGATGTGCCTCTCTCACATCGATGTTTCTCTCTCCCTCTCCCTCTCCTTTCCACTCTTTCTAAAATTCAATGGAAAAATATCCTCGGGTGAGGATGAACCAAAAAATAGAAAAATAGCAGAACCATGCAGAGATGCTCTGGCCTGCCTGGTTAGGTGATGAGCCCCCTGTCACTGGAGGCAAACAAGCAAAGGAAGGTTGGCAGAGACACCCGAGAGGGTTCCAGTAGCAGATGTGCGGGCGGTCACCTGGAATCTGAGCACGAGGAGACGTGGACAGCATCTATGTTTGCTCATCATTTTAACTTTAGTGTTCAGCAAAACACATGGCTCATAAGATACTTAACATGCTCTTGGCAAGCATCCAGATTCCTTCCCACGTTCCCCATGCTTCTGCCATGCTGACGATCACCTCCCTCTTCAAACCCACCTCCTCCAGCCGCCCTGGCCTCCCTTCTTTTCCTACCTCAGGGCCTTTGCTCATGCTGTTCTTCCTGCCAGGGACGCCCTTCCTTCTGATCCTGGACATCCAAGGACCCAGGCTCCTTCCATGTTGTGACTCTTCCCTCCTCTAGGATCTCAGAGTCTCCTGCGTTCAATTGCATTCCATTGGTAGATGGAGAAAGAGAAAGAATAGAGGATTTAGGTAGCAGGGAGGTTATGAGCCAGGCCTAAGTTTGGCTTATGATACTCCTGCCAACTTTCATTTCTCATGGGCCAGAATTCAGCCGCATGGTTGCACTGAGTGCAAAGGAGGCTGGACATGGGATCTATTTGTGTGCCTTGGAAGACTGGGAAATGGGTTTAGTGATCAGCTGGTCAGACTCTGCCACAAGAATGAATGAATGAATGAATGAATGAAATGAGCTGTCACATACCTTCCAATCCAAGATCCCTTATAAAATTCCAAGATCTGCTGGTCCAGGAGACCGGATGCCGATCACCGCCTGCCCTGTCTCATCCACGCTGCTGGAATGACAGAAGGTGAGGGCTCCAGGCTGAAATGTGCAGCGTAAGGGACAAACAGAGCTTTTGGGGCCTGCTGATCCCAGGGCAAAGCACCCCAGAGATCCTTACTTCCCAGAGGTGCCTGCGTGGAGCAACCCTCACGCCTACAGAGCGAGGGGGGATTGAATCCATTTGTTCTGGACAACCTCATACTGGGCTCCACCTGGGATGCAGCGCGCCTGGGCATGGCGCCCTCAGTCTCTGCAGGGCCCCCCCGGGGGGTTAGCCCCACGGAAAGCATCAGTCGAGCGCCGTTTCCTGTGCTTCTCGCTTTCTCTTGGGGTCAGTGCAGGGGCGTGCTGGGGGCGGCACAAACTAAACGGCTCGCATGACCTTCTCCCCCTTCACAGGGCTCCCCCGCAATCCTTCGGCCGCCTAACATCTCGTGCACGTCCCTGCGCTTCGCTGGGTCCCGGGAATGCGGCAATGAACAAGAGAGATGGAGCCTGAGAGGGCCATTGGAGAGTGAGGAGAGACATCAGCCTTGCCCTTGGGGAGCGTCCAGTCTGGGGGCGGGGGACCCATCCTACCCACAAATGGCACCAACAGAGAAAAAAAACAAACTGCCAGTAGTATTTGCTACGGAGAAGGTGCTGGAGCCTCTAGAGCAGCGGTTCTCAACCTGTGGGTCGCGACCCCTTTGGCGGTCGAACGACCCTTTCACAGGGGTCACCTAAGACCATCCTGCACATCAGGTATTTACATGACGATTCATCACAGTAGCAACATGACAGTTATGAAGTAGCAACGAAAATCATTTTATGGTTGGGTCACAACATGAGGAACTGTATTTAAAGGGCCAGAAGGTTGAGAACCACTGCTCTAGAGAGAGTGGGGGCTTGGCCTGACCTTGGAGGGGAAGGGTCAGGAGACACCCTCTGACCCTCTTCTCTGCTATAGCTCACACCGCCCCCCCTCACTCTGCCCCGGGTGGACCTCCATTGGGGATGTTCCCCTGGACAGGCCCTTCTTCCTGGCTGGTGCCCAGAGCCCGCCTGAGGCCGGAGTTCCAGCCTATTCCAGCACCCACAGTCCGGTCCTCCCCACCCCCTCCCCCCACCTCCCCAGTGCTGGTGCTGCAGCCATGGAATGGGGGACCTGCTCAAGGTGGGGGGGGGGGGACTCAACCACAGGAGATGTTCAGTGGCTGCAGGTTACAGAACGGAGTAAAAGCAAGGCTGGCCTCACCGCTTCCTGTATCTGGACCCCAAGATAGCGTCTCCCAGACCCACCCGAGGAAATGGCCGGCGGCCCCCACTTGTTTCTCTCTCTGCACCCCAATACCTGCGTCTCTTCCTCCCTCAGGTCTGCACATCCCAGGCGGCTGCTTCAGCTGCCAGTGGGGGCCCTGGGTCCCCCCAAAGGTCCCAAAACCCAAACCCAATCCCTCAAGCCTCCCTCCCTCCCTTTGCCAGTCTCTGCACAGCCTTCGGCACAACAGGGTGAGTGTTGCCTTGGCCTTGGTTTTGCTACGGTGTTAGCAGGAGGGAAGAGTCCTCGCAGAGGTGCTGATCCCAGGGCCAGGAAGGGCAGGTCCCAGAGACCTGGTATTTTCTAGAATCTTCTAGAGACCAAGAAGGAAACCCCGCAGAGCAGGCCCAAGGAGGCCGAACTCTCGCCTCCATCGGCGGCTTGTTGGCTAGAACGTCGGTCCAGCTGTTAAAGGAAAGAGCTAAGCGGACACGGATAAAATTCTGGGGAAAGATTACCAACGACTTCGCCTGAAGACAGCCTACCCGGGGATTTACTAACAGAGTTCAGTTGTCTGGGAATAAAACCCTCACTTCTTCCTAACGCGGGAGCTTACTGCTCAGTTGTCACGCATGTGAATTTCATATCATGCATGCAAATCGGTAACTCAAGAAATTGAGGGGTTCGGAAAAGCAGTGTCCTCGGCACAGGGCCTCCCCACGGTCCGTACTGAGGCTGCCCGCGGCCCAGGGACCCCCAAGGTCTGTGAGGAGCCAGGAGTGGAACCAGGACCGGGCCCCCAGCCCCCTGAAAAGCACCTCCAGGGAACAGGCCGCCAGATCCGGAGGCCCTGAGTACCCTCCACCCCCCGCCCCTTCAAAACAGATGCAAGCCTCCCTCCAGTCTGCATCCAGCCTGGGGAGCAGGTGAGAGGGGCACCTGCCCCTCCGAACGCCCCCAAAGAATGGGGGGGGGGGGGCACGCAGGCAGAGTGTGGCAGGAACCTGTGTGTCTGCCTCAGGAGGCCAAGGGCACCCAGGACGTGGAAATTAAAAAGGAGGAGGGGAGGCCCAGCATATTAACCTCCTTAATCTTTCATTTCTGACACAGATTGTGGTCCCTCATTTCAAAGAATTTCAAGCTAATGTCTGGAGGGCAGAAAAATCTATTTCCCAATACGCGGCTGACGCTTTCTCACCAATCGACTGCCCTTCCTGGTACAATCAGTCGAGCATTGATTTTTTTTCCCTTTTTTTTCCCCCTCGCTCTCTCTCTCTCTCTCTTTCTGTCTCTCTCTCTCTCTTTTTTAACTGCTATAGCATCATCCAAAAATCTATCAATACAAACAACACTCCGAGGGAAATTCCAGCAGTCCCCAGCTGCTGCCTCATTAACCCCAGAGCTGCCGGCCTGAGAGCGTGGGGCCACCTCCGGGAGACCCAACCCTGGGGACACATCTATGTCCCTTCTCAGAACGTGGGTCTCTCTCCAGATGTGTGCTGTTGGGGTCGTCAGGGTCCCTGTTAGAACCCCTGAGCACGGAGACTACCCCAGGCAGTTTCAATGTCGATTCACGTACATCAGATACAATGCTCACAGTCCGCTTCTCAGTCACAGAAGCCACCTTTCAAGCTCTCAGTGAACACACTTGGCTCGTGGCTGCCCTAGTGGATAGCGTGGGCCCAGAATATTCCATCATCAGAGAAAGTTCTGCTTTAGGACAAGGTTAGACACATTTTTTTTTTTTCATAAAGAGCCAGATATTTTCACCTGTGTGGACCATACAGCCTCCTCACGCCTATTCAACTCCTGCCCTTGTAGCAGAAAAGCAGCATGGACATGGTGTAAACAAATGGGTGTGGCCGTGTACCAATAAAACTTTATTAACAACAACAAGTAGTGGGCCGGATTTGGCCCACAGGCCATAGTTTACTGACTCCTGTTTTAGGGACTTCTTCCAAAGGTTAGACATATTTAGAATACCAGAAAGAGGAGTGTAGGAGCTGTCAGGGCTGAAAATGTTTCATATCATGATGCAGGTGGTAGTTACATGGGTGTAACATATAATATTTGTGCACTTTAATATAGAGAAATTGTCTCTCAATTTAAAAAGATTTAGAATGCTGAATTGTGTTAGGGAAATAGAATGCCCTGGAACGTCAGAATCCCGTAGAATTCCTGAGCACGGTTGCACTCGGGAATTCATTGAGGTGATGTCGTTTCCATTAGCATCTCTCTGGTGATAAGTGGTGTTGAGCATTTTTTCATACTTCCCGGCCATTTGTGTGTCACCTTTGGAGAAGTGTCAGTTCAGACACTCTGCCCATTTTTTAATTGGATTGCTTATCTTCCTTTTATTGAGTTGTATGGGTACATCTCTCTCTCTCTCTCTCTCTCTCTCTCTCTCTCTCTCTCTCTCTTTCCATGTCCTTGGGTGAGAATTAAAAAAAAAAGGAAAGGAAAGGAAAAGCATTCTGGCTTCTGTCTAGCCCAGGGGTGGGCCAACTTTTTGACTCGAGGGCCACAATGGGTTCTTAAACTGGACCGGAGGGCCGGAACAAAAGCATGGATGGAGTGTTTGTGTGAACTAATATAAATTCAAAGTAAACATCATTACATAAAAGGGTACGGTCTTTTTTTTTTTTTTTTTTTTAGTTTTATTCATTTCAAACGGGCTGGATCCGGCCCGCGGGCCGTAGTTTGCCCACGGCTGGTCTAGGACCAACCCCTCATTCATTTCCTCAATAGTCTTTACTGATGGAAATGCCAGGCCCTGGGAAAGGGGGCAGCCTGGCCAAGTCACAACAAATGCCCCTTTTCCTTACCGCTGGGTCCCACCATATTTTCACTGTCCAGCTGCCCAAACTGCAGGTCCCAGAAGCCAGTCTGGGCAAAGACCAGTGACTCATCAGGACACCCAGGCCTCAGTCCCAGAACCTGCTCCACGGGCTACCCGTGCCCGATGTTCCGAAGTGAGCCAGGTCAAGGAGAGGCCGCTCCATCCCCGGCCTGGCCCTGGCTGCCCTCGGCATCCTGTCGCACACGGCCTGGACTCCCTCTCTCCCAGGGGCTGGATCCCGCTCCCTGTCCTCCCACAGCAGGAGGAGGTCCCACTCAGAGCACACAGGTGGCCCGAGGCTCTGTCTCCGCACTCAGTCACCTGCCCATCCATCCTGGTGGCCTCTTGCCCCTGAGGATCTTTCCCCCTCAGTCAGTTACTCACTTAACAACTATTTATAGGACATCTACTATATGTCAATCTGGATCCCACAGGGAAGAAGAGAAACACTGTCTGCCCTCATGGAGTTTGCATCTAGCTGGCGGGACAAACAATAAATAAGTAAAGGCTATTTCACCTGGAGATCAGTTCAAAAAAGAAAAAAAACTGGGCAGATTGGGAGTGGGTGTGGTCAGGGAAGGCTTCCTGGAGGAGGTGACAATTGCATGGAAACCCAATAGAGGGGACGGAACTAGACACATGCAGAGGGGAAAGGCCTGTGTGGCCAATCAGTGCCAAGCAGCCCTGAGCATGCCTCTTTCCTGCCTACTCAGTTGAAACCCTGAACACGTGGAGCTATTTTCATCAACAGAGCCTGCTGGTTACTGTCTGGGGGCCGCAGTTGCCAGGGGCTGGGTTTAAATCCAGCTTCAATCCCCTCCCAGCTGAGTGATCTCAGGCAAGGCCCCTCATTGAAAAAGAGGAGGCTAGTGCATCTGCCGGGAGCTTACCAGGAGGGTCAGAGCAAGCGTGTAAAGGGCTTAGCATGGTGCCTGCCACAAGCAACATTAGCCCAGACAGAAAATCTGGCCAGGCGAGGCCTAATTATAGATACCCAGAGGTCACTTTTCAGCCCCTTGTGACTCTGGACAGGGCCAAGGAAGCTTGGGCCACCCACCAAAGGAAGGGTCTCCCTGGGGTCAGTCACATGGTCTCTGCCCGCAGGCTGGCTCAATCCCTGTCCTCTCCTAGCTCCGCAGGACCTGGCCAACTGGAGGCAACACCAGACAGCAGAGGGGGTGGGGAAAAGGATTCAGGCTGGCCTGACCAACGAGGAGCCTCAAGGGAGTGCCTCAGTTTCCCTGTCCGCTAAGCATGCATAGCAATGGGACTTGCCTCCCAGGACTAGGTGAGGATTCTGAGCAGGGCATTGTACCTAGCTGGGGGTCTGTGTAACCTCCACCGTCCACAACTAAACACACACACACACACACACATAAAAAATAGTTGTCATTTAGGTCAACTTTCCCTTGAGGCTTCCCTTTCTTTTATTCCACAAATACCCGCTGAGGCTCTTGGTGTGTCTGGCTCCATGTTAAGTGCTGGGTGAACAAAAATGCCCACGGCAGCCACCCAAGGGCTTACGGAGCCAATGAAGAAGGTCAGCGAGGTGGCAAGGGCATGTTTGACCAGCTCAAAGGACAAACTAGAGTTTCCAGAAAGAACAACTGTTCGCCTTTGTTCTGCCACCGGTTTGTTTATTCGGCTCGGCAGGCGCCTGGCCTTGTCCGGCAGGACTGTATGGATGGCATCTGCTGGGGGAGGTGAAGGGTCCCCTTGCCCAGTCCCCAATGTGGGACCCTCCACCGTGACCTGGCCTCCCAAGATGATCATATTCACCCCCAAGATCTGAGTTCAAGTCCTGGGCCAGCCCCTGTTTGTGGTGAAAACCTGGGTGAGGCACTTAGCTATGTGTGCCTCAGTTTCCTCATCGGTGACATGGGCAATGATCATAATAAAAACACTCTCGGGCTGTTTAGACTGTTAAGTGCGATCACAAGGCTCTAATGCAGTGGTTCTCAACCTTCCTGATGCCGCAACCCTTTAATACAGTTCCTCATGTTGTGGTGACCCCCAACCATAAAATTATTTTCCTTGCTACTTCATAACTGTAATTTTGCCACTGTTATGAATTGTCATGTAAATATCTGATATGCAGGATGTATTTTCATTGTTACAAATTGAACATAATTAAAGCATAGTGATTAATCACAAAAACAACATGTAATTATATACGTGTTTTCCGGTGGTCTTAGGCGACCCCTATGAAAGGGTCGTTCGACCCCCTAAGGGGTCGCGGCCCACAGAATGGCGACCCACAGGTTGAGAACCGCTGCTCTAATGGGAATCACTCCTCTCATTACTATCTGTCGGGGGGATAATGGTTCCAGCACCACCACCACCCTGATTCAAGGAGGAAAGACACACCCACTCCACACACCCAGCTCCAACCCACTGGGTGTGCAGGCCTATCCCACTCACCGGCCATTTCCAGGTCACTCCCTGGAAATGAGGGTGCTGGGCTAAGTCAAGGTCACCAGCAAGAATCATTGCTCTCTTTCCATATAACAGAGTTGCTGCTGGGAAATGGCTATCAGGCAGGGACTACATTTCCCAGGATCCCTTGAATCTAGGTGGGGTCATGTGACGAGCATTGGCCAATAGACTGTGAGAGGAAGTGATGGCTCACTTCAGGACTGATATGGTTAACATATCAGTGGTGTTATCAGTGTTACCAGTGGTGGGTCTCCCCATCCTTTCTTCCCAAAGTGGCCAGCTCAATAGAGTGGACTCCAAGTCACATGTTGGAGATGGAAGAGCCACAAGATGGAAGGAGCCTGGGTGCCTGAGTCAGTGCCTGGAGGAGGGCTACCCAAACAGGAAGGTCAGCATCACCTTTATTTGTTAGCACAAGCACCATCACCTGAACTATTAGATTTACCTTACACATACTTTTTTTTCAGGTGCATATACATTGTCTTCTTTAATACTCAGCCAACTTCTAATACCAATAATGCAAGCTACTAGTTTTTTGAGCATTTCATTTGTGCCAAGCACTGGGGCTAAGTCCTTTTATTTATTTATTTTCTTTAGCTTACCCACAATTCCACAGGTGGCTCATAGGGTTGTTATTATTCCCACATGATGGTGAAGAAACTAAGACTGAAAACCATTCAGAAGCCTTCTCAGAGTCATCCGCGAATAAGCGGAAGTGGCGAGATTGGAACCCAGAGCTCACATTCCTAACTGCTTCACTTCCCGGCACACTAGAGCCGGTGAGGTAGATAGTACAGGCCCCGACTTCCCGGTGAGGACGCCGAGGCTCCCAGGAGTCCGCACCTTGGCCATGGGAGTAGAATTACTCCTTACCCAGAATTAGTAAGTCGTCTGGCTCCCAACCTGCGCGTTTGCCTTACCCACTCTGCTGCCTCAGTTGCCCTCTCCAGCGGGCACTAAACTCTGACCTTGTTTCCATTCACCAGGGTTACGGTGCCACGGCTGAAGGCGAACTTGGCATCCACAGCGCCTGTTATGATGCTAAATAAATTTTTCTCTTGGCAGCCTTGGCACTTAAAAACACCTGGGAGGCTGTTGGTGCCTCGTGCTGTCCAAAGCACTCTTAATTACTGTCTAATCAAGGTATTTTTCACTGCAGTAAAAAAAAGAAAAAAAAAAACCCACACACACAGGAAAGAAGGTGAAATGTTCATGGTCCCTTTCTTGTGCGTTTTCCCTCAGCTATCGCATCCCCTGGGCTCTCAGTCAGGGAAGGAGGTGAAGGGACGATGATGGAGGGGAATTGTCTCTGACTGAGGCTCAGCCTCCCTGCAGCAATGCCCTGCCCTCAGGAGGTCTCCTTGCACCCACCTAGCACAGGTGCTGTGGGTACCGATGATGGATAGGATAACGGCCCCCAGAGACATCCACGTCCTAACCCCAGAACCTGCGACTAGTGTACTCACCTGGGAACAGGTGACCTTGCCTGGCAATAGGGATTTTGCAGGTGGGATTAAGTTAAGGATCTTGAGCTGGGAAGATGATCCTGGATTATCTGGGCCCAGCGTGATTACAAGGATCCTCATAAGGGGGAGGCTGGAGGGTCAGGGTCACAAAAGGCAAGGTGAGGGCAGGTGGAGGATGGGCCTACAAGCCAAAGAATGCAGGCAGATGGCTCCTGGAATCTAGGAAAGGCAAGGGAATGGATTCTCCCCCTGCCGCCTCCCGAAGGAATCATCTCTGCTGTTAAAAACCAGACAACAGGCCCCAAATGGAGTCACTGATGCTAAGCCCCATGTCACCAAGCTGAGGCTGAACTTAACTACAGTTTCAGCTCTCCCCAAACTGGAACCTGAAACCAGCCGATCAGGAATTGCCTGATTCATGCCCCTCGGGAAAGCTTCCCCTGTCGTCTGCTAGAGGAAGGTGACCTTGCCGTCACCGTCCCCTTCCTGCCTCATATCCCTTCCTTGTTCCCGCTCCCTTCTGCCTCTAACACCTCCTTGTACAGCTCTCGGGAGACCCTTTCTGTCGGCCTGCTTGCATGCTGCCCGATGCATGAATGGCTGAATAAAGCCAATAAGATCATTAAGGTTTACTCCCTTGGATGGTGTTTTCTTAACACTGCCAACACCTTGCTTGTAGAACTCCTGACCTGCAGAACGATAACGGAAGAACTGTGTGTTGTTTCAAGCCGCTGTGTTTGTGTTCACTTGTTACAGCAGCAACAAGCAACAAATACATTGCCCCCTGGTCCTGTTAGTCCTCAGACCTGACCGTCTCCATATTCTCTTGGCGTGCCCAGCTGCCACCCCCAGCATCACTGACCTAAAGGATTTCCCAGAAGGCACGCTGGAAGGGCCCGGGAGCTAATGGCTCCCACCCCCCCATCCCCACCCCTACCCCCTGCAGAGGGCACGTCTCTGAGAGGCATGTTCTGTATGAGCTGCCTTCCCCTCTCTTTCCTGCTGCCTCAGTCCTCTTGCAGTGCTTTCTAGAATCATCTCTCAAACAAATCACTTGCCCAGACCAAGCCAAGGCCCTTCCTGCCCCGTTTCTCTCTCACCTCCTCTCCTCTGCCCTCCCAGCGCCTGTCACAACTGTGACTGCCTCTTCCCGCTGGGACGGAGCCCCACGGAGGCAGGGCCGCGTGCATCCCCATCACCGCGTGTCTCTGGAGCCTGGCACAGAGCCTGGCGCGCTGGGCACCCTGGATAGATGTTGGGGGAGCGGCTGACGGAATAAATCAGCTTCTTCGAGGAAGCGGAGAGTCCTCCGGAAGGTGAAGGCTCGCACACTGCCAACAGCTTTCTAACTAGTCCCCGGGGGCTGCTTTCATGGGGCCCGTGTTCCTGCTACAATTAGCGGCCTCCGTTTGCCTGCAAATAACAGCGATGCCCAAGTACATCGGGGGAGTGTGTTCTCCTAACTGGACTAAATGTGCCTCTGCGGCCAGCCCCTGCTTGCAAAGACCAGGCTTCCTGGCCTCTGTGGGGGATACAAAGGCCCCCAGGGAGGGTCACCCCGACTCCTGATGAGGAAGGACCCCCCCAGAAAGAGGCCCCCTCTGCCCCTGGCTCCCCTTGTGCGCCTGCGGGGTCTTAGAGACAGTAAGGGGTGCCCCACCTCCGCGTCTGTCCAGGCGGTGCCCCCACCTGCAATTCCTTTGCTGCATCGGGAAAACCATGGCGCATCTTTCCCTTCTCACCTCGTGGGCCAGGTGTGTCTTCCTCGCTTCACCTTTCTTGGGCAACCCACCTGGGTCTCGCTACCCAGCTCCTCTGACACTAAGGTTGGTGTCACCATCCCCACCCTGGGGCAGGAACCCCACCTGTTCTTCTCCATTTCCCAATGCCCAGCACACAGTAGGTGCCCAAAGCTTGCTGGCTTGTATAGTTTTCCCTCCGTGGCTGTCAGCCTGGGAGGCCTGGAGGCTCACCCACACCTCTGCCCCGCGGTGGGTGCCGAATCCAGCAGCTGGCTACACCTGGAACCGGGGCTGCCCAAAGGGAAGTGCTGGGAAGCCTCCTAGATGTCTCTAGAAGGAGAGAGAAGAGATGAGGGGAGAGAGCCAGAGGCTGGGACAGCTGGACTACGGGCAAGAGGGAGCGGTGGGCAGGCTCAGGTCCCCCAGAGCCCAGCAGGTAGGTCAGTAGTTTGGGGTTTGGTTCTAAAGACAACGGGGAGCCCACCGTCAGAGACGCCTACAGCAGGTGTCTGCTTGGCTTTGCATCTGTGGACACCAGGCCCTCTCTCCCCGAGTCACCCAGCCTCGCCAGCCAGTCAGCAGTTCCTCTCCACCCTCTGCCCCTCTGCCCACGCTGGCCCCTCTGTCTGCAACACCATCCCCCTCTTTCTGTCCCTACAAAAGTCATGTTCAATACCCAGCTAAAATGTCCCTTCTCCAGGAAGTGCCTCTGTCTGGGGTCTGTCTCCAATCCCCGTCTGTCATTCAGGGTTCATCTTCCCCATTGGACAGAGAAATCCTCCAGGGCGGGGATTGCGTCTTACACCCTCAGAGTCGGCCAGCACCTAGGACCAGTAGTTCTTCGGAGCCACATGCCTTACACTCCCGAGCCTCAGTTTTCTCATCTGAAGAATGGGCTCATCACGCCAACCCCCCTAGCATTGTGGGGAGGAGGAAACAAGTGAGGCACAGGAAACCTCACCCAGGAGATGCCCAGGCTGGGAGAAGTGGCTGGCTGTCCCTCACAGGAGCCTGGGATGCCAGCCCCCCACCTAGGAGGGGCTGAGAATGTCACCCGTGGGTGTCAGTCCCCTCCCGAGGGGAAAAGGGTAACAAGTAGAAATGCAGACTGTGGCTCATTCACTCCTCCCTCAAAGCCACCTTCCTCCCCTGTCCTGCCCCGGCCCCTGCACAGTGGTCTCTGCCAAGGCTACCACTCACTGACCTCATGCCACACCAGTCCAGAGACCACAAGGAGAACGTGTCCCCTGCCAGGGGCCAGCTGTCCTCGCCGGAGTCACAAGGCTCCGCACACATGAAAGCTGAGCCCACGAGTAGCTGAGGCTCTGCCTCCTGCCCTTGGCCCGGCCAAGACTGAGACAGATCAGGGGAGGGCACCCCAGCTGGGGCCAGGAGCTCCCGGGCATCATCCTGAATCTCCGCACCAGCCTGGTGAGCTGCGTGCCTTCAGCGTCCCCGCTCCACAGACGGGGACACTGAGGTTGAGAGTTGAGTGGCGTGCCCAAGGATTCACAGCCAGCAAGTGGGGGAGCCAGGATGTAAAGCCATGTCTGCAGGGTAGTCTGATCCTCCCACACCCACTGTTTGCTACGAAGAGGACTTTGAGAAACAGCCAATAGGGACATGGGTTCCCAATCAAGGCCCCTGGGCATCGTCTCCACCAAAAGTCCAATGGTCTCTCCTCTTGGGGAGCCAGGGGAGCCAGCCCTGTAACTCCTGGCCTGAACAGAGGGGGTTCGTGCCACAAGGCTGAGCCCCAGTTGGCCCTGCTGCTGCCTGGGGAAGGTCAGGGTGAGGCCCAAGTCCACCCTCCCACCCAGCGGCCTGCATTTATTGAGTGCCTACTGTGGTCACTGCCGAGGGAGTGGCTTTTTGTCACTTCCTTACATGCGCCCTTTGTGGTCCCACCTCCCAGTCTTGATGCTCACAGGCCCTCCCTTATCCTCCCAGCAAGCATCCATGAGCCCCTACTGCACCCCCTCTGTCCTCAGGGACGGAGCAAGACACATATGGACACAGACCCTGCTCTGTTATCACGTGGAAACAACACACAGGCAAGCAGACCAATCGCTAAATAAGTCAAGATTGCACGGGGCGCGGGAGAAACGAACTGAGCACTGAGTAGCGAGTGCAGAGCATGGGGACAGTCAGGGTGGCGGGGGAGGGCTGCCTGGAGGAGGCGGCCCCTGAGCGGAGAAGTTAGAGATGAGAAGGAGCCACCATGCAAAGGGCTGGGGGAAGCGTGTGGATCAGGGGAATGGAACGAGAGAAGTATTTCCCCAGCCGCTGCCAGAGGGGGGGCTCCATCAAGGTCACTGTTGCTGTTGGCCTGACCTTCCATCATTTGGCCACACCGTCCCGCAGCAGCTGGTCTCAGATTGCAGAGACGTTTACAAGGCATGACCCTACTCAGGGCCTTCTTGGCTCCTCGCGTCCGCCCTGAGGTGCACAGATGAGGAAACGGAGGCTCAGAGTGGAGAATGTCATCCAAGGTCACACAGCCAGGTGTCCCTCTCCTAACTCAGGCCCCTGCCCTTCTCCACCTGCCCACCCCCCCACCCCCCCACCGTCCCCAGAAGGCAGTGGCTGGAGGACCCCTTGGGGGGGGGGGGGGAGGCAGCTCCGCACCGGCCCATATATAACCCACCCCACGTGCCTTCTCGCATTAATAAATGGGGAACCGAGGGGTCATAAATCCTGGGGCTGCCAATGGCCCTGGGACCAGCTCTTTCTCTGGCCATGCACTAGTACTTTTTACAACCCATTAATTAGTCCCTCTAATAAAGTTTGACAAAATGATAACTTGCCCATGAAAAGTGTTGTAATAAATACATTTTCCCTAACTTTCAACCATTGGAGCATGGCTGCCTCATAAACCCTCCGCCACGGTTCACCACCTTATCGTCTCTCTATATTTCTCCGTCACTGGGCAAGTCCGGGGCCTGGGGCCTCCTGGACGCAGGAGAGGCCTGGGCCCGACTCCCCTGACTGGGCACCTCCAGGGGGACAGTCACGGGCGGTCCCTCCCCTGCTCTCAGACCTGCAGTGGCTCCCAACACCCAGGATAGCACTTCCCAAACACCAGGCCCGTCTCCCTGAGTCCTGCTTCTTCCACGCGTTCCCTGAAGGAATCGTGCCCCGGTGTATGTTTTCTTCAAATGGATGCACGTAAATAAATTTATTTTGAAAGAAAACTTTACAGAAAACCTAGAAAAGCAGTATAATAACCCTGGAAAGTAAATAAAAATAAATATAAGAGAGAGAGAAAAGGATGACACTAAATCCCAGACAACCTCAAGTTCTGAGCCTGAGGCCGGCCTTCTCGCATTCTCTGTTGTAAAGCCAGGCCTCCTCCTTGGAGAGCCTCTGTGGTTGATCCCCACATCCCCGAACCCCGCCCAGAGGTTTCTGTTTAGCAGCTGGGGTGGCCCCCAGGTGGGCCAGGGGTGGTGGCCCCATCTGGAGGCCCAGGTGCATCGCCAGCCCCCTGTTTTCAGCTCAGTAACAGGAGACAGGGCTCTTCACGTTTCACAGAATGTTGAGAGAACAGCCATTGTTCCTGTGACAGAGGAAGGACCCCGAGGAGTGGCTTGTGGGGAGCAGGCTGGAGTAGTATCAAGTTCAGCCTCACTGCCCAAGGTCATTTGTGTCACCTCCTCTCCCTGGGAGGGGCAGGGGGTAGGGGGGGACTTAGAACTGATACTAAGCCTGACATCAGATCAGCCCTGACCCTGACCCACTGGGATTCCCAGATTCCAGGACCAGGATCTCCTAGATCAGCGGTTCTCAACCTGTGGGTCAAGACCCTTTGGGGGTCGAACGACCCTTTCACAGGGGTCGCCTAAGACCATCGGAAAGCACATATATAATTACATATTGCTTTTGTGATGAATCACTAGGCTTTAATTGTGTTCAATTTGTAACAATGAAATTGGGGGTCACCACAACATGAGGAACTGTATTAAAGGGTCGCGGCATTAGGAAGGTTGAGAACCACTGTCCTAGAGTCTCTACACTCCCCCACATCATCCTGGCTGCGAGGCCAGGGCACCTCAGGGCTCCTGGCACTTCTCACGCGTGTCGCCTGAAGTGGGGATTTGGACGCAAGGATATTATTCTCCCTCTCTTCCAGCACCTGACTCTGCACAGAGGAGGGGCTCCGTCAGTTGCCTGAACGGGGGACTGAGTGAGAATCCAGACATCTGATAACTAGTTGTGCCCATTTCACAGATGAGCAAAGCAAGGCCCAAAAGGAGAAATGATGAGCCCGAGTCCCCAGGGCGTCTGTAACTCTGGAATGCTGCCCGGACCTCCTTTTTCTGCAGCCACACAGACCACCAGGGACGTTTTGGCTCTAACTGCTGCCCACATCTGAGGACCCAGCCCCCTTGACCCCACCTGGACTGGCAGGGGTTCCCACTTCTGTGCCAAGCTCAGGAACTTGCAAATCCACCAGAGCAACACTGCTCACCATTAAACCACAATAGCTGATGCAGGCTGCCCAGTCCCAGGTCCAGGCCCCTGCCCGTCGCAATAATGGCCTGGAACTCCATAGGCCATGCTGATAGCAGGTACCCTGCCCATGCCTGCTCCAAGTACCTCAGGAGGCACTGCCCATTTAGCAAACCAAGCCTCTCAGTAATCTTCCAGCATGGGATGATTGGGACCATTTAGCAGGTAGACTAAGGTTCTAAGAGATAAAGGCACTGGGCTCAGCCCTAAGCACCCCGGTCCTCACCTCTGAAGGGTAATCATCGGGGTTGGCCCTCTGCCAAGACTGTTGCATGTGAGGAGTGACTTGTCTGCCACCCAGAGCCCAAAATCCCACCGTTAGTCTCACACATTTGGGACAGAGCGATGTATTGGCTAAAGGCCTCTTCAAAGTAGCTGCAAGAGAGTCTAGTACAATAGAAAGAGAATTGGATTAGGAGTCAGAGCCAGATTCTAGTGGTTGTGCTCTCCACTATGGCCTTGGCTGAGTCCATCCCATGCCCACCCTGGCCCCAGAGTTCCAGGAGTAGAGACAGGAAGGGGTGGGACTACAACATGGTCACCCACAGTGAGGGGGAGGTGCCCTGAGAAGTCACTTTAGGAGGATTCGTGGATCCAGCCTAAAGAATTACCTGATGAAAGCACTGTTCTCCCTTTGATGCTGTTGTCTTTAATGCCTCCCCTTCGGCAATCTCCCTGTTTTACAAAAAGCGAGCAGGCCTCGGGCTCAGAGCAGCACCTGGCTCTGTGTCCATTGCATTTGGGTTTAAGGTACCGTGTCTATTTGGGGCAAGTGAAACGCACTTCCCCTCACTATAGCAGCATAAAATGTCCTCTTTGAATGCACTCCTTTAACTGGAAAGAATGAGTTGACATAAAGAAAAGCTTTGAATAAATGTGAGTGTTGGCGGAAGTGCAAGGTGGAAGGACCTCTCTTGGGGCACATGGGGGCCACCAGCTCCATGGCCGTTAAACTCCCCATTTGCAAAAGCCCTTCCCACGGGCCGTCTCGGCTAACGCACCCCACCCCGACTGACCCCGCTTTACAGAGCCTCGCCCGCAGCCGTGCCCAGTAAGCGCTGGGACTGCCGGTCACAGGCTGTGATGAGCCCTTTGCAGGCATCATGGGAGTGAGCCCTGTGTGCATCCTGGGAGGAGGGCAGGATACAAACCCCTCTGCCAGGAGAGGAAACCCAGCTCAGAGAGGTTGGGGGACTTGCCCGAAGTCACAGAGCAGCGTATGTGCTTCCTGAGGCCGCTGTCACAAATCACCACAAACCTGGCGGCTCAGAACGGCAGGAGCTCATTCTCTCACGGATCCGGAGGCCGGAAGTCTACCCTCCAGGTGTCCGCGGGGTCAAAGGTCCCAGGAGAGACTCTCCCTTGCTTCTCGCAGCTTCCGGGGCTCCGGGCGTTCTGTGGCTTGTGGCTGCGTCGCTCCAATCTCTGCTTCCGTCTTCACGTGGCCTTCCCCTCTGTCATCGCTCCTTCTTCTCCTAAGGGCACTTGGCATTGGATTGAGGGCCCACGCTCCTCCAAGTTGATCTCATCTCGAGATTCTTCACCTTATTTCACCTGCAAAGGCTTTTCTCAAACACTCACGGTTCCGGGACATCTTTTGGGGGGACCACCATTTGACCCCCCACAAGCAGGACCAGGATTGATTGCTGAGAATACAGCCTCCTGGTTCTCTCTGCCACACACACACACACACACACACACACACACACACACACACCAGAGCTCACCGCCCCCACCCATGCCACCACGGGCTGCCTGGCCTACCACCCTCGTGCCCAGGCACAGCGGGCACAGGGACAATGGGCCCGGTCCTCGGGGCTACCCTGGTCGTGCACAGGCCCACGCTCCTGTTTAATTAAAATGAAAGACTGAACTCTGCTCCATGATACCAGCATCAGCCCACCCACCTGCCTGGGGACCCATCTCTTGGAGGAAATTTATGGCCATAATTTAGCAGGTGAGTTATGGCTGCCGGCATCTCGCTGTGAGAATTGCCCAGGCACATTAAACCCACCCGCTGACGCCCCTCGATGCCAGAGCCACCCTCATGGAGCCTGTAAGATGGAGGTGGCACAGCATGGGGGCCCCCATGGGAGCACCCAGGACTGCCATATCCTCCGGAGCTGGGGGCAGGGGCCTGGGTTCCCACCCCAGGGCTGGCTGGCTGGCTGGTGAGCTGCCCACCCCGGTGCCAGCAGTCTGGTGACCCTGAGTGTGGTATGTGGAGCAGCAGCATCTAATGGATGGCTAGAAATGCAGAAACTCAGAGCCCATACTAACATCAGGCCTGCAGGCTAGCAGCCCCTTGGCCCGGGATGTGCGGACACGGTCATGTTTGAGAAGCGCCGGCAGAAAACACAGATCAGAGTGGAACCCACGCAAACCCGTCACACCCGTGAATCCAGACCTCCCCACACCCCCCACCCGGCCTACACACATGTCCACAGCCCCTGCACACTCTCGCCCACACGCGTGTACCCGCTCACCCCCACAGAAACAGTCACACTCCGCTCCCCACCTGGGTGCACATCCGTCCCCTTTCATACTGGCGTGGAAACACACATCCCAGATGCCCACACACAGCACACACTCATAGACAACCTGTGCACACCCCCTAATGTATACTCGGGGGAGTTCCAGGAAGCTGAAAAGGAAAAAGACCTGCCCTTTGGGTGTGTGTTTTAGCTACTTACCCAGTAAATAAATGGGCCTTGGAGATCCAATCCATGGATAGCACTCGTGCCATAAGTTGCCGATCCCATGCCCACAGCAGACATCACTAATCAATTCCGGCATGCTTTCCAATGGAGCCCTGATCCTGCTTCTCTATCCTCCATGGAGGCAACCGCCTCCAATCAATGTCAGCTCAGAAGAAGGCGTGGGGCTTAGTTCGGCCTATCTATTTTGTAGATGAGGACGCAAAGGAAGGAGTCATGAGGAGTCTATGCGGACCAGCTGGTGCCTGCTTCTCCCAGCCTCTCCAGAGAAGCCCTCGTCCGGCTGGGCAGGCAGGGGGTGCCCGGGAGGAGCACAGCTGGGAGGCTGGCAGGGCCTCCGCGCAGCCCTTCCCTGCCCGTCCACATTGTGACCGCGACACTGGCGACTGGCGACGTCCCTTCTGTTCGCGCCCGCCTGCTCCCTGCAGCTGCTCTTTTGAAAGCCCCGCATGGGAAGCCATTGATGCGTCTCTCTGTTCCCTTTTCAGACCATTGTCCTCTCCTTGGCGCCAGCCATGTTCTTCCCTTGGCCGCTTAATTAACAGTATTATGAATGCCCAGAGGAGAGAGTCACCCAGATCCTTTCTCATAGCAACTCACGCTCCGCAGTGCAAGCGGCCGGCAGACAGGAAGCAGGGGCTGGTGCCAGGAGATGCCCCCGCCCTGCCTCCGGGGCCCTTCGCTTGCCAGTGCCCGGCTGGACCACTTGGCCCCATCTTCCTGGGCAGCCGTGGAGGGCCTGCGAGGGGAGAGCCGGAGAGGAGAGGGCTGGCAGCAAACCTGGAGGGAGGTGCCCACGGCCCGTCGGTACACCCTGCTCTGAGCAATGGGTACAAGTTAAGTCCTGGGGGGGAAGACATTAGAGCCCCAGGCGTAGGATGGGCTCAGAACCCAACAGTCCTGTCCTCCCCGCCTCCATGCAGAGAAAGAGCAGAAGAAGTCGATGGACAGCGTGGCCCAGAGCTGCGTGACCTTGGCCAGCCCACCACTGTCTCAATGCTCAGTTTCTTCCGTGTCAAAAGTGTTTACAGCCCGGCCGGCGTGGCTCGGTGGTTGAGCGCCAACCTATGAACCCGGAGGTCAAGGTTCGATTCCCAGTCAGGGCACATGTCTGGGTTGCAGGCTCGATCCCCAATGGAGGAGGGCGGGGGGGGGGGGGGCAGCGGGGGCGTGTAGGAGGCAGCCGATCAATGATTCTCTCTCCTCATTGATGTTTCTATCTCCCTCTCCCTTCCTCTCTGAAATCAATAATATATATAAAGTGTTTGCAATGCGTATGGTCCTGGGCTGAGCCCCCTACCTGCACTGTCTTACCTAAAACTCTACTCACCAGTACTCTACTGCTCCATAACAGATCACCCCCACACTGAATGCCTCAAAGCAACAACAATCGTTTAGTGTGCTTATGGGGGCGCTTAGCAGGCACAGCTGACCTGTGTTCCCTATGACGTCCGTGGAGGCAAATCAAGCATGGAAGTGGAGGGTCAACTCCCAACACAGTTCACTCACAGAGCAGGAAGGTTGGCCCTGGCTGTGGGTGGGGAGCCGGCTGGGGCTGTTCACTGGGGGGTCTCATTCTGCCCCACAGGCTGCTTCAGCTTCCTCACCGCACGGCGGCCAGGTTCCAGAGGGAGGATCCCAAAGGAACCAGGCACGTGTGCGAGCGTGGCATTTCTTATGACCTAACCTGGGGAGTCACAGCAGCACCTCCACTGCATCCTACTGGTGGAGGCAATCACAGATGCCCCCCCAGTTTTGAGGTGTGGGTGGTGAGACCCCGCCTAGGAGAGGTGAGGTTCTACAAGGGAGTGAGGGATGGGAAATAGTGTGACTGTCTTTGGAAAATACAAGTTGTCACGTTCTTCAGAACGAGATTGGAAGGATGATGATTATTCCCATTTCACAGATTAGGAAAATGAGGATCAGGGAAGCTAAGTCATTTGCCCAACGTCACCCAGCTGAAGTGGCTCAGCTTGGAACACTTGCCGTCTAACTCCGAAAACTAGGATTGTCAAACCTATTTCCTTTTAGCTGCCAAACATCCCTTTCTAATAAAATAATCTGGGGAAGGCGGTGAAAGAGAGGGGGGGCAAGCTGAGTAAGGGGAGAGCTGTGATCACACTTGGTTTGTGGAAGGAGCCCCGTGGCGTGGACAGTGGGTTGGGGGAGGGTTTTGGGCTGGAGGGGGCTCCGTCGTCCTGGGGCTGCAGAGGAGGGCAGCGCCCTCAGCCCTTGGTGATCAGGGGAGGTGAGGGAAGAGCACCTAGGACTCCAGTGAGGAGATGGAATGGCTGGGCCATTGTCCCTGTCACTAGGGAACTCCCAATAAGGCAGCTCCCCGCGTGAGACCTGAGGAAGAGTGGGTGACTCATCAGAGCCCCACTCCGGTGCCAGCTCAGCTGCTCCGACGTCAGCCGAGGCGTCTCCGGGCCCTGCCTTCCTGAACGTCACTTCCTGGGATGCCAAGGTGTCCCTGACGTGGTGGCTGTGACATGACCATGTTTGATGGTGAAAAGAGGAGCTTAAAAATAGCCTCGTTGTAGGGGGTGTGGGGAAGAGAGATGGCCCCTCCCCTCCCACAGGAGTGAGGGGGGAAGTCACAGCACTTCCCAGGGCTGTGCCCATCAGCGATGCCCGCCCCCCTTGCCACCCTGAGCCCAGTTGGGGAAAACTCTTTGAGATTGACCAGTGCCCGTGTGGGGGAGGCTTTGTGAGGCTTCAGGCAAATCATCTCTGGGATCAGTGCCATCTACCAGCTTTGTTCTCTCTCCTCCGGGCCTCGAGGTGCTGAGGCAAAACACGCCTGCAACCTCGGGAGGTCCGCTGGTGACCGGGGAAGCCTGCAGGGCCTTGCTCACAGCCTGGCTCTGGACAGGGTGCACCTGGCTTCATATCCTCTCCCTCCCCCTTCCTTGCTAAGCGAGGGATCTTAAGCAAGTGATTTGACGTCTCTGGGACTCAGTTTCTACATCTGTAAAATGGGCCCATACACAGAAAGACCGGAGAGGCATTAGAGGGGAAGGGGGCGCCTGGCAGGCTGGAGAGCAGGAATCCCGTGTCCACCCTGCAGGGCCAGCGAGTGCCTGCTTCCCATCAAGATGCTCAGCAGAGAGCACGGCCCATGGAAACAGCCCGAGAGCCTTCAAGCTGCCTGATTAATGTTCCATTTAGTGCAATAAACAATACAATTACTCAACTCCTGCAAACTCCACTCGGAGCGGGGTGGGCAGGCGGGGTAGGAGGCAGGACGGCCCTTCTGAGTCAGCCCTGCTATTAATTACAGGCACTTAAGCGCCGCTCTGGAAACCTATGTCACACCTTCGCAGCTGCTGAAAGGTGGGGGGGGGGGGGGGGTGGTGATGGACAAAGGTGGTGTCCCTCGGTCCTTCGTTATGGCATCTAGCAGAGTGGGCACAGCCAGCGACGGCTCAAGACAAACACTCTCCCTTCCTCCCCCACTGTCACGGCCTGTTCTCTTTGTCACAATAAATCTGTGTGACCACATAATGACATAACCTTCGGGGCATCCAATGCCAAGCGTCATGGCTCCCCTGTCTAGCGTGGGTGGTTGGTCGGGTGGCTCTGCTCACCTTGGCTGGGTTCTCCGTCCTGTCCAGGGCTCAGCTGGCTGTTGGCAGATCTTCAGATGGGCCACGTCCACGTGGTTCTGTCCTACGTGCCTCTGGTCCTCCAGCAGGCCGGCCAAGCTCCCTCTCATAGCCGCCGGGCAGGAGTCCGAGAAGGAGTAGAACCGGCAAACCCCCCTGAAAGCCCAGCTTGGAACGGACGCAGGGCCAATTTCTACCACATTCTATTGGCTAACGCAAGTCCCATGGCCAAGCCTGGCTTCAAGGGATGGGAAAGAGACTGTGCCTCTGGGATGGAAGGAGTTACAAAGCCACATCATCAAGAGGCAGAGGTAGGGGAGAGGCGGGGAGAGCGAACTGAGGTCTTTCTCAGTCAGTCCAACACCACCAACTGTACAATATAGAACGTATGTGTATCGGTGTTAGACCAGCACTGCCTTTTCTAGCCGGGTAGCCATGGGTAAGCTGTCGACCTCTCTAAGCCTCTCTTAACTCATCTGCAAAATGGGCATAAAAATGGCATCTATATTATGGAACCATGGTGAGAACTAAAAGCCATAATGCATTGGACGTGGCTGTCACACAGTAGGTGCTTCATAAATCTTTGTTCGTCAGCATCAACCCCACCCTCACACATCAGTAACAAGGGGGTTGAAAACTTGACCCGAATTTGAATTCTGGCTCTGGGTGACCTGGAGGGAGTGCCTTGACCCCTCTGCGCCTCCATTTCCTTATCTGTCGGGAAGGAATATGAATAAATGCTGCCTCCAAGGGCACTGTAGGAGGCAAGCAGGTATTTACTACAAGAGGCTGACTTCGCTCAGTGGCCGGCCCAGCACTGAGTTCTCAGGAAATGGGGTGGATTATGATCACTAATACCTATAAATAGGAATATTAATACCCATGTCCTAGAGCAGCTCTGAGGAACAATGAGGGTAATGAACCGTGGAGGTGCCTCGAAAGCCAGAAAAGGCCGGCATTTATCAACACCTCCTTAGTCGCATGAGACGGAAACACAAGTCCAATTAGCTTAAGCAAAACGGGAGATGTTCTCAGCTCTTGTCACCAAAAATTCTGTGAGATGCCAACCTCCCCTGGATATCTCCTTTTTTTTTTTTTTCATCTGCATCTCTCTTTACTGGTCACTTCCTTTCTCACAGACCAGCCTCACCACAGAGCAGGGGACACAGTCATAGGCACAGGCAGTTGAGGGTTGACCTCTATGGAAACAGAGCTACCTTCATGTCCAGCCCAAGAGCAGAAATCCCAGGGAAGGGTTCTGATTGGCTCAGTGAGAGTCACATGCCCTTCTTTAGACCAATCACTGTAGTTGGAGGGTGGGATGGTATGATTGGCAGCCCCCATCAGAAGCATGTGTTGAGAAAAGGAGAAACAGATTCCTGGAAGGAAAGGGAAGTTAGATAAAACCAAATGGCCTGCTCAGTACTGTCTAGGTCTGCTCGCCCCATTGGACAGATAGAGGCGCTTAGGTCTAGGCAATGTCAAGAGACTCACTCAGGTCACACGGCAGGAAAACAATGCGTCACGCCCAACACTATGTGATCCTGTGTCTCCGGAAGGAAGAGTTTCTTGTGCCCCAGGCCGCCCTGCTCAGCGCTTCGCCCAGCCTGGCCGAATTCCCTTGCATCTCGGGCCCCATCCAGGTGTCCCCGCCACCCTCACAAGATGAGCTGTGGCGTTCGGTTCCTCACCTCTGAACCCGTTGCCACAGCCCAGTGCCCCCGGCTCCTTCTGCTGAATCTTGGAGTTGTCAAACGTCTAGGAAGCGATCGCCCACAACTTTTAGGTCTGGCCGAGGCAGCCTGCCTTCGTCCAGCATCATTTGCTGGATATTCCACAAGAAATTGGATCCATATGGGCCAAATTCCTCCAACGCTCATCTCACATGGGTCCGGGTTTGGCACTAAACGGCTGAGGGCTGTGGAAATGCTACCCCTTCCCCGGGGACCAGAGTGCAGCCACCAAGTCCCAGGGGATGACAGCTCACTGGCCAAAGACGCAACCAGTGCCTTCAAAGTCTACCCCATAGGGTCAGCGCAGGACAAAGGCCAGGGTCGAGAGAAGCCTGCTACCTCGGTGTCCTGGGCCTGGGGGGAGGGTGGGGCACAGCCTCTCCCAACAGCTGCCTAGAAGCAGGAGGCCTGGAGTCCAGAGCACAGAGCTCGGCAAACAGGCCAGCCTGGCCCCCACCCCTCCTCTGCTGTTCTTTAGCTGGGGGGGCCATGAGCAGGCCTCGGTTTCCTCATCGGAAAATAAGGGATAAAAACGGTGCTGATCCTCTGGGATCGTGTTTTCATAATAATGATGAGATGAGGGATATAAAACTAAATGTTAGTTGATAGTACGACTTGTGGTGTTATTCCCATGATCCCCACCATGCTCATGACCACCATTATCAACATCATTGCAGTTATTACATCTTCATCAACAGCACCACCATCACCACCATTATTACCATCATCATCTAATCATTTACAATCATCACCATCATCATCATCATCATCATTATATCACCATATCATTACTCCCATCATCACCATCATCATCACCATCACCGCCTCCAGCACCATCACCACCATCAGCACCACCAGTACCACCATGACTGACATCACTACAATCATCACCATCATCAGGAGCATCATTATATCACCATATCATTACTCCCATCATCACCATCACCACCTCCAGCTCCATCACCACCATCAGCACCACCAGTACCACTATGACCGACATCATTACAATCATCACCATCATCATCATCATATCACCATATCATTACTCCCATCATCACCATCATCATCACCATCACCACCTCCAGCTCCATCACCACCATCAGCATCACCACGACCAACATCATTACAATCATCACCATCATCATCATTATCATCAGCATCACCATCATCATCACTATCACAGCCTTCAGCACCATCACCGCCATCACCGCCATCACCACTACCCCATCCTCATCACCATCGTCATCACCACCGCTATTGAGCAAAGCCTAGTTGTCAGGCCAACACTGATGTCTTCATCCCCACAGCCCCTGTCCTCTTCCAGGTCCCCATCATCTTGAACCCAGAGCCCTGGGAGAATCTCTTAACTACCTATCTGTCTCTAGTCTCGCTCCCTCCAAACCCCAGCTCCTGTTCAGAGCCCTTTCACGACGCCATCACCCATAGAATAAATCCCAAGCTCTCTCAGACGGCATCGGGGCCCTGCTCCCTCTGGCCCCTTCTTAATTTGTCACCCACACCCCACAGTCTCTGTCATATCAAATGGTTCCCCACTCTCCCAAATAGGCCACACCTACCCGTGCCTCCAGGATTAGGTGCCTGCTGTTCTCTCTACCCACAATGCCCCTCTCTGTTCCTTGTCAAACCCCCAGTGCCCCTCCTGGGCTCCGCTCAAGTGGCTCCTTCTTAACAGAGCTCCAGTAAGTCCTCATGTGCAGCATTGCCTGCAGATGGCCCTGGGCTTCTTAGTTTCAAAGGAAGATGAGCAAGAGCTGGAGAAGGGTGTTAACGACACCCTAGCACACTCAGGACTCTCTCTCTGATGTCATGGGAGGAATTGAAAGGAAGTAGCTGTCTCACCAGGAAACTCAAAATCACCCCCCGCCTTGAAGACACGCGGAGCCAGCCGTGCACTTTTAGGGGGTGCGCCCTTCTTATGCCCGAAGTGACATCATTCATCCTTTTCCGAAGCCAGCATTCCTGGTTCGGGTCCCAGCCCCACCCTTTCCCGTCTATTTGAAGGACTTCCTTTCCTCCACTATACAATGGCTGGTTGTGCTCAAGGACCTCAGAGAACCCTTCCTGTCCGCAGCCGGGAGACAGCAGCCTGCGGACCTGGCAGACCGGTGCTCCCGCTGGCAGAGCCGCCCACCAGGAACTTGAGAGGAGGAGGAGCTGCCCGGCAGTTTTGCTGGACGCTTGGACTCTGCTCGCCGTGAGCATGCTGTGCGCCTCCGTGGGGATCGTGGCCTCCCCCTGGCACAGGGCTCTCGGGGAGACTGGGCAGTGCTTTCTGAACATGGCGTCTGGCACAAGGGAAGCCTCTGCAAACACTGGCTATGCATGGTTTGTGGCTCTTTTTTCTTTTTAAAGGAGATTCTTTTTTAAAAAATATTTTTTATGGATTTTAGAGAGGAAGGGAGAGAGAAGCATCAATGATGAGAGAGAATCACCCATCGGCTGCCTCCTGCATGCTCCCCACTTGGGATCAAGGTCGCCGCAACCCGGGCATGTGTGCCCTTGACCAGAATCGAACCCGGGACCTTTCAGTCCGCAGGCCAACGCTCTATCCACTGAGCCAAACCAGCTAGGGCCGGTTTGTGGCTCTTGTCGATTCTGCTCCAAGAGGCCAGCTGCCTCGGGCAGGAGAGGGGGGTGGCAAGGGGTGGCAGGGAGGCCGGAGGCCTGCAGGGGCCACACCTGATGCCCACCAGCTCCTCGGATGCTCCTCTAACGCTGTCGGCTCCGTGACAGGCACTTGGCCGGAACCTTCGAAAAAATGCTTTCAGAGAAAATGCAAATGACACGAGAAAATGAGCTGCAGATGGTGCCTGACTCCCAGCGAGTGCTGTCCTTGGCCCCTGTCCTGGGTCCACCTCAGCACCTCTCATGCTTCCCCCCCCCCCCCCCCCGCCCACCCGCCACCCAGTGGACCCTCGGGAGGGTTTCCCAGAGCAGCCAGCCAAGCGGGGAGGGCCCAGCCACCGTCCTGCGCAGAGGGAAGGGGGGAAGGGGCAGAGCTGCCTGCTGACTCACCGACTGCCTCGAGCCACCGCAGCTGCTCACCTCCCGGGTGCCAGGCCAGCCCTGGGAATGCCAGGAGGCCTGTGTCTGATCCCTCTGCCCCAGGAGGGAGGCGGCGGGAGACGACTCTCCACCCTTTCCTTTCTCCTTCCGCTCAAGGCGCGCTGGCCTCCTTGCTGTTCCTCGAACACATCAAGCGATTCCTGCCTCAGGGCCTTTGCACTCACCAGTCCCCCGCATTGGAAGGCACTTTCCAATCTCGCCTCTTCAAAAGGCCTTCTCTGATTACCTGACACAGAGGAATCCCACCCCACTGTTCTTTTTCTTTTCTTTTTAACACATTTTTATGCATTTCAGAGAGGAAGGGAGAGGGAGAGAGAGATAGAAACATCAATGATGAGAGGGGATCATGGATCAGCTGCCTCCTGCACAACCCACGCTGGGGATGGAGCCCGCAAACCCAGGCATGTGCCCTGGCTGGGGATCGAACTGTGACCTCCTGGCTCATAGGTCGACGCTCAACCACTGAGCCATGCCAGTCGGGTCCAACTCACTGTTCTTTATAAGAATACTCGATTCATGTCCTTGGTAATGTTTCAAAACTCGTGACAATGTGTTGGCTTGTTAATTGGCAGGGCCAGTTTAGTTTATCCTTCGGCGTTTCTCCAGGGCCTAGCACCGTGCCTGGAACATAGAGGCTCTCAAATAGTTGTGGGATGGAGAACGAGAACGTTGTTTGCTTGGAGGTTTGAAGAAACAAAGAAAAGGCCATTTCATCGGGGTTCTGAAGGATGAAGAGGAGTTCCCAAGACGTAATGGAGGCAGAAAAAGCAGGGAGAGGTGAGCATGTAGGCCTGTGGCGATATGGCCTGGTGCTTCAGGGCCCACGGGTGAGCTTCCAATGGCCTGGGCTTAAGTCCATCCAGCCCCCACCCCCATTCGAAATGGCTTTGTGGGAGTTCCTTCAGCTCTCTGAGCATGGTTTCCTCATCTCTAAGAGGATAGGGTTGGGGGAGGGGGAGAATTTGATGAGAAGATGCACAGGCTTGCCAGAGTGCTGAACACAGCGTCAGCTGGTGTGCTCATGAGAAGCTCCACTGAGGGTCTTCTAGGCCAGCAGTCGCCAACGGGTGGTCCTCAGACCAGTGGTGGTCCGTGAGGTCTGAAAGGTTGGCGACCGCCGTTCCAGACCACAGGCCTGGGGAAGAAGGAAAGAAAGGAGGGAGGGAAGGAGGGAGGGAGAGAGGGGAGGAAAGAAAGAAGATGAGGGAAGGAGGGAAGGAGGGAGGGAGGGAAGAAGAAGGAAGGAAAGAGAACAGAAGAGGAAAAAAAGAAAAGAGGTGAAGAGAGAGAGAACCTGACGTATCTAGGCCACGAGGCAGGGCCGTCAAGGACTCCTTCAGCCTCGTGCCAAAAGCCAAGTTCCAAGGAGAAATCTTGGCTGGGGTCCTGGGCCCGGAATTGACGAGGTGGGGGATGGGACTCGGAGTCACATGACCCTCGAGTGTCTCCTCTCAGGCCTCTGGCTCAAACCTCCCTCTTTGCCTCGACCTCTCATCCCCGAGGCTCTCGGCTTTGGCGGCTTTCCCGTGAAACCCTCTGAGCCCTCAGCCTTTGCCCAGGCTGTGCCCTCTTCCCGGGATGCCCTTTCTCCGGCTGCTGAAACGCTCAGCGAATTCTCAGCCTCTCTCCGCCGACACCTGGGTCTGACGCTGTCACAGATATCCTACCCTCCGGCCACTTGTCAAGGGGGCGACCAGAGTCACGGCCTCTGGGCTCAGTGTCTGGAACTTTCTAGACAGTGTATCTGGGCTTGGAGAAGAGGGGCCTGCGCACTCGACTGGAACTTCTTCAAAGACTGGGTGCAGGTCGATGCAGGTACGGACAGCACCCCACACACCTCAGTGCGAGCCCCCTGGGTTTCCTGGTACATAGTCGATGCTCAGTAAATACTTGCTGAGTGAATGAATGAGTTCCATCCATGAAGGGTAACATTCTGTGATATGCAATTCTGAAATTCAAAAAGGCTCCAACATCGGAAAGTGTTTTTCCCAAATGTGTGTGCCCAGAGGTTTTTATTTACCCCACCTAACAAGAGTAAGCCGATGGTTTCCAATATATGATTACAGCCCCCCTGGAGGGTACCACTGAGCACACGGCATAAGCCCACCTTTCTCATTCTCCCAAATTCCAGATTTGGAAACACAGCCGGCCCCAGGGGTTTCCATGCACCACGGTGGCCTTGGGATCTATGTGAACAATATTCAACACCCTACGTTATGAATAGACGTTACAGGCAATAACCAGCCACTGTGGACGCTCACCATCCCTTACTCACCCTATTTCACAGATGGGAAAATCGAGGCTCCCAGAGGCAGGGTCCTCGGGACCACGCGGAGTTTGTGTGGTGAGAGCAAGATTCGAACCTGGTCCCTGGGCCCTCCAGCCTTGTCCACGATCGTCAGTCACTCTGCCCTACATCCTTCTCCTCCCCCGCTGCCCGGCCTTGGCGCCTCAATGAGCCCTTTGTCCTCTGAGGGGCTCCGAGCTCCTGAGGGGTCCTCTCTGGGACAAAGGCTGGAGGAGAGGGGGCTGCTTGGGGCAGCTGGAGGGGGCTCCGGAGGCACCGGGAAGAATGCGCTTTTGCGGGTGAGAGTCCGGTGGGGTCAGGCTCCCCCACCCCATGGGGAGGGGCTGTAATGGAGAGGACAAAGGCCGCAGCAGCCACAGCTCCCAGTGGCATTGATCCCGTTGGTCCCTGCGGGGCCCCCAGCTCTCATACCACCGGCCAGACATGTAGGACGCAGCCCCAAGAGGAGGGGCTGGAGGACAGGAGTCCCCGCCTCCATCATCTCCCCTCGGGTCCTGCCTGAGGGCTGGAGGGGAGGCTGCCAGGAGCACCTGTGCAGGCAGCGAAGGGAGGAGGGAAATCAAAAGACTCCCCCTCCCCAGCCTCTCCTCCCTGCCTCCGTAGCCAACACCAGCCAAAGGGATGGGGGAGGTTTGGCTGGGCTCTGCCCAGGGCAGGGAACAGGGTGGGGACTGTGGACAGGGCCCAGAACGGAGCCGGAAAGACCCGGCCCCTCAAATCGAAAGGCCCAGCCTGCCCTGTGCTTATCATGATTGAATCCTCTCGGTACCGGGAGCGGAGCTTCCAGCAAGTGCCCAGGTGACCTTAGCCAAGTGGCTTTCCCTCTCTGCATCTCAGCTTCCTTCTCTGGACGATGAGGCTCCTAACGTAATGATGAGCTATTAATACAATTCATCAGCTGTTGATATAATTCACCCGCATGAGGCCCCTTGGAGCGAGCATCGCACGGGTGTTTCCTGTTATCACTTACCTCCATCTGCACCGGGAGAAACTGAGGCACATCACGGTTCACTCTGCCACCACAGCAGCTGACCGGTGCCGAATGTTTGCTCAGAGCAGCCCCTGGGCAAAGCCCGCTTACCGCCTTGAGGCCTCTGTGTGGTGGGTGCTAGAATTGGCCCCATTTTTCAGATGCGGAAACTGAGGCTCAGAGAGCAGCCGCCCAGCCAGCGAGCTGATGGACCATCTGCCGCCCAGCCCCTCTCTTCTCCCTAGCAACTCCCACGTCATAGAGTGAGGCTGGCATCCTACCTGGACGATCAAGGGAGGCTGCCGGATCCAGGTTCCCAGGTCCCCGCTCTCTCTGAAAAAACAAGGTGGCCACAGGCCTTGCTGGGAGCTGGGAGGTTATTCCTGTTTGCTCAAATCCCTACCGTAGGTAAAAATAAAAGGAGGTGGCCCCCCTGCCAGCCCACAATCTCTGAGCTCCCCAAACGTGCATGCGGCCAGCCACTCACCTCCTGCGTGACCCTGGCCCCCAGCTTCCTGAGCCTTGACATGCAGGGTAAGCAACCGGTCAGTGCGTGGTGTGCACTGAGGGACCCTGACTCTCGGCTGCACAGGTTCTGATAACAGGCAAGGGTGTACCCCAAACCCCACTCCAGTTCACCTCAATGTCACAGCAATTATACCTCCATTTTTAACATGCAAAAAAGGGGGTGGGGAACCCTGGGCTAAATAAACGAACAGCTCCTCCCAAGATGTAAAAGGGGGCCGCTGCTGTGGAAAGAGCATGGCGGTTTCTCAAAAGGTTCCGCCACGGGAGTTCCCGTGCGGCCAGGTGAGCCCACTCCCAGGTGTGTACGCCCCGGAGAATTGGAAACACGTGTTCCCACCAAAACCCGTACACGGCTGCTCCGTAGCGGCATTATTATGTGTGATAGTCAAGAGGGGAAAACAGCTCTAATTCCACCCACTGGGAAATGGCTACACAAGCGTGGTATATTCAAACAATGGAGTTGCATTCGGCCATAAAAAGGAATGAACCTTGAAAGCATTACGCTGAGTAAAAGCGGTCTGACGAAAGGCCACATAAATATGATTCCATTTATATGGAATGTCCAGACTGGGCAAAGCCACGGCAAGTCAGTCAGGGGCTAGAAGAAGGGGAATGATTGGGATTAACTGAAAATCAGTACGAGGTTCCTTTTTTGGGTGATAAGAATGTTCTGGAATTGGATAGAAATCCATGTTTGCACAACACTGTGGATACACTAAAAAGCCACCGAATTATGCACGCTAAAGTCATTAAAATGGAGAATTTTGGTGTGATGTACATTTGTATATCAATTTAAAATTTTTCCCCGGTTTCCTGGGCCAGCTCCACAGGATTATAATTGCAGAATTAGGGTCTTAAACCCATCCTCTCACACTGGGTGACCATTGCAGAATTTGATACTCACCCCTATCACTGCCAGCTCAGGTCAGCCTGGTCTGGGGGCAAAGGGTTGACACCTCCCACACACCCTACCTCTGCTACACTCAGTTGGGGTGCCCCGGGTGGGGTCCTTCCCGCTGATCCCCTTGTCAGTGAGGGAAATCCATGTTTCACTCCGGTCTTGTGAATATTTCTAATCTTTGTTCAAAGCAGGTGGGATGGGGTGTCCTTCTTGCACCTGCCCCTCGCTCTCGAGGGCTGAGGGTCCCTCTAACTCAGTGGTTCTCAACCTTCTGGCCCTTTCAATACAGTTCCTCATGAAATTATTTTCATTGCTACGTCATAACTGTCATGTTGCTACTGTTATGAATCGTCATGTAAATATCTGATATGCAGGATGGTCTTAGGCGACCCCTGTGAAAGGGTCGTTCGATCGCCAAAGGGGTCTCGACCCACAGGTTGAGAACCGCTGCTCTAACTCCTCCTCCATCCCCTCCCAGGAGGCAGCCACTCTGAGGGCGGACATCTGGCAAAGATGGGGTTTCTCTGCCAACATGGGAAGGCCAGCCTAGCAAGATGTACCAGCCTGCTGCGGGAGCCCCCGCCCCGGCCCTCCCGACCCACCCCTCCCTCTCCCCCCCCCAAGTACCAATATCCATCCCGATGTTACAGGCCCATGTCATGTGGGCCTTTCGGTTCTTGGTCCTCTGAGACACGAATTCACTCACTCACTCATCCATTCATTTCACAGCAACCTCAAGTCTCCCCAATGCCCATACCCGCTGCTCATCACTCTCCCACTTTTCTTCCCTTCCTTGGGTACAGAACATGATCATATACCACTGTCACTCTGAGCAGGAGACCTTTAAAGGTTAAAGAGACTTTTAAGCTCTTCCAAATGAAAGTGAATATAGAGGCCTTGTCCTTAAAACTTTCTGTGCTGACGAATATGTCGTGGCACATATAAAGAGAACTTTGAAAGCCGACAGGAAGGAATACAACACAATGGCTGCCAAATTGGGGTCCATTTATATGCTGGGATGAATAGGATGAACTCCTATTCCTTCGTCAAAACCCCACCGGACATGAC
The DNA here is from genome assembly GCF_028538775.1 of Myotis yumanensis. NCBI lineage: Eukaryota > Metazoa > Chordata > Mammalia > Chiroptera > Vespertilionidae > Myotis > Myotis yumanensis. The sequence goes on from NW_027223770.1 coordinate 23,646,405, forward strand.
CTGCTGGAGGAAGCCTTCCCCAAGCCTCCTACACGGGGTTCATGAATCTCTCAGCGTATTTCCCATCCTTTGTACCATTCGTTATGGGACATATTCCCCTCACTTTTAACATGTCTTCCTTTTCCCTCCATTCTCCCCTTTGTAGACGAAGGTTCTGCAATGCCCTCAAGCCTAAGGCTGCAGGTGTCAGAGTGAAGCTACTGCCCGAAGGCCAGCCTAGAGACAGCCAGAGCTTTGACAGGTGTAAGAGCTGAAGCAGGCCTGGTGCCCACAGTGACCTTCAAGCTAGACGTTATTTGCTCCATCTTAGAGACAAGAAAATGGAGACCGGGTTGAACCACTTGTCCACCACGGCCCATGGCCAGACGCAGAGGAACCAGCAACCCCCCCAGAAGAAACAGACTCCAAAACGCTGTCAGCTGCGCCAGGCTCTGACCACGGCGCTAACCATGTATGCACGCGGAGCCCTCCTAAGTGCTGCTGCATCCACACATACTGCCTTGTCTTCTAGGACATCTCCACCAGTTAGACCCATTTCACAGACGAGAACACGGAGGAACGGAGCAGCTGCATAACTTGCAGGAACTTACAAAGCTTTCTGATTTCTGAAACTGGACTCGAAGACTCCAAAAATAGCCACCACACAGCGCAGCCACCTGGGTCTCCCCATACTCCTTCCCCCCCCCTATATTAATCAGATACTAATTCTATCAGATTGTCCTCCCAGGGGACACTGAGCAATGTTTTGGTTGTCACAAGGGCGTCGGGGGGGTGGCGGGAAGAGGTGCTACTGGCATCCCCAGGCCAAGGATGCTGCTCAACACCCTACGGTGCAGCCCCCACCACGAAGGGTCCCCCAACCAAATGTCAATAGCGCTGAGCGGAGACATCCTGAGACGACCCAACTTAGACTTGCATCACCACACGCATGTCCACTCACACACATGCGCGCGCGCACACACACAGGACGGCATCCAGACCTACGCTCTCATCCCCCAGGTGATTTGAAGAGACCTCCAGGCAAAGGGGAGGCGTAGGAGAGGGGAAAAAAAAATAAGGCAAGCCCCGCCCACAAACGTACCACAGTCACCATTAACGTCATATTTATTGTTATTTAGCTGCTCAGGAAAACATATACAGGTATATACAATATGCATGAATACAGAAGACTGCACTTTACATATTTTTTTTTTAAAAAAAGAAAGAAAAAAATAACACTCAATTTCATGAGCTATTGTCACAGTCTTCCAACCAAGCATTTCAGAAATGAATTTCTTCTTAAGAGTCAAAAAAGATTACAGGATTGCCTAACACACAGCAGAGTTAAGTTTTCATATTTTACATGTGCAATAACGTTTTCCATTTTCTTTTCCCGAAGAGTTTTGCTATGCAGTACCAATTACCAGTGTTTGGAATCTCGTGGGCTGGGTGTGTTTTTAATTTGCTTTTATTCTTTTCCATTTAAACCAAATTTAATGAAATAACATCCTTTTGCTTAAGGCTATTTTTAAAGCTGTTCCATTGTGGGGTCCGGGTGGGGGGAGCGAGAAAGTTTTAAACTTCAGGGGTTTCTGAGGTTGCGAAGACCACGAGCTCACGGCCAAGGGCCGATGGACTCGACGCTGGGAAAGTCAAAAAGACAGAAGTCAAGACGCTTGGCTCCCCGGCCTTAAGCAATTGAGGAGAAATCATTACTGTTTTTTTAAAAAAATAAAATGATGAAGCGCTCAAACAGCTGTACACGGCAGGATGGGAGGGGGCGTGGGGTTTTGTTCTGACTGGCTGATTCCCCTGCAGCCAGCGACAGCAGGGGGCAGGGGCGGGGGGCGGGGGGGGGGGGGGACGTCTCCCCCCTTTTCTCTCCTTTAGACCTGAATCAGCTCACACACCTTCTTCTGATAACTTCACTCCGCCTGCTTCGGCCTGCCCTCTGCGGGCGGGGGGTCAGCCCCTGGTCACACTGTCCAGGCCAGGACCTTGCACTGTCCAGACTCCGACCCGAGCCAAAAGGCCAGCAGAAGGACAGAAGGGGGGGGGGGGGGCGGGGGGGGGGTGGCTATGGAAAGAGAAAGATCTTTCTGGAAGCTCTTCTCCCCTCCCTTGGCTGAAAAGTTCTTTGAAATAAACAATGTGGATGTTGTATGGTGAGCCCAAAGCCTTCAGGTCACTTGCTAAAAAAAGCCAGGTCTGCAAACTCTGGGGACCCGTGGGGGGGAGGGGGGGCAAAAGGGGAGATGAGATGAGGCTCAAAATGGGGCATGGTTGTTAACAAAAACCAGTAAAATATGGGCCGCCGATCTGGGTGGAATGATACCATCACTTCCTATCTGACCCACCTTGGAATCTCAGTGACACCCCATCCCCCCAGATCATTCAAGACCCTCATAAGCATCAACAGCACCCCAAGGTGCCTGCTCCTGTCACCCTGAGCCTCTGGTGACCACACTCAGGGAGGACCAGGGAGCATGCCTTGCGGGGTCCAGGAGCCCCACTCGCCCAGCCCCCCTCATCACTTCTCAAAAAGTTAATTCTCCATGGGACACATGGGATGTGGCTCTAATTTTGCAATAGAGTGAGATTAAGTCAAAAGGGGGGAAGTGGAATTCTAGGGTTCAAAAAGCAAGGCCCAGGTATCCAAGTCATGAGTTATATTCCCTTTATCCTCCCTCTGACCCCCAGCAGCCTGCAAAACCCAGCAAACAAAAAAAAAGCAACAACAAAATTCCCAGGCTTGGAAAGGGGGGCTCAGCAAGCTGAGGGCTCCCTCCTTCTTTCCAGGGATGGGGGTTGCCCAGGTTGGAAGTGATAAAACAGATCAGAGTGGGGACCCATGAGAACAGGTGGGGGAGGTACACCCAGCCCCCCCCCCCCCACTCTCCCCGCCCCCCTCCTTCCCTAGGGCTGCCTGGCTGGGAACAGCTGTCACCAAAGGTCAACGGCTCAGCATTGATTCGCCCCCAACTCCAGCGCCCAAGCCCCAGCGGCCTGGCTGTAGCAGAGCTGGAGGCTGGAGCCCCCCACCCCAGAGACTCTGCAGGCTCGAAGGCCCCCATCCCCCATGGCTGCTCAGCATAGCGTGAAAAGTCGGAGCCTGGGCATTTGGGGAGAGGCCCAGAGAAGGAGAAAAAAACGCCGCTGTCAAGCGTGGTGAGTCCTTCCCGCGGAGCGGGCTGGCCACGTCACCACCTCGGTGCAGAGAGGGGCGGCCTCCAGCAGAAAGCTGAGCGTGTGTTTGCAGGGAAGAAAACCTCTCTCTCTCTCTCTCTCTCTCTCTTTCTCTCTCTCTCTCTCTCTCTCTCTCTCTCTCTCTCTCTCTCTCTCTCTTCTTAGGGAACAGACAAAACAAAATCCCCGGTGGAATACCTAAGGGGGGCATTCATTGTTTGGCTCCCGCCTGACTGATGACAGTTGGATGTCAATATATAATATTGTGATGACAATTTGACTTTCACCCGGCAATATTCCAGAACTACTCTTCTCCAGGATTTCCATTTTAATAAGCAGTGAACAAAGCAAAAAAAAAAAAAAAAGAAAAAAAAATAAAGGGGGGGGGGGAGGCGGAGATGCGGGGGGAGGAACAAGAATAAAAGAGAATAAAAAAGGAAGGCGACTCTTGTCTTATTATGAAATAACAATACTTGGACATACAGCAGCGTGGAAATAAAACAAGGGGAGGGGCCATCTAAAAAACCGTACGCCAAGATGACAGGAAAAGGGGAATTATCTAAGCAAGGAAAAGGCTTAAGCAAAAGTTTGCTAACTGCAGAAGGGTTAATTTAACACTGGTAACATACTGTGGCAGACAGTTTCTCTTTAAAAAAAAAAAATGTTTGAGGTTGTTCTTTTTTTTTTCCCTTTTAAATTAACCCTTTCCGGTCCATATGCCACTACGCAGGTACCAATCTAGAAAATAATTCGTTCACTCAGCAATAGTGGCCCTCTCCAATTATTAGAGGGGTGGGGGATGGGGTGGGGATGGGGTTCAGGGGGGAGGAGAGGGGAGAGAGGGCAGGGAAGGGCCTGGCGGGGGAGGGGGCATTCTTGTCGATTCAAGTGAGGGCGGCCACGAATGTCCCGAATCTGTTGGAGATATCAGAGTGCAGGGAGCGCCAGGTGGGCACGGAGGCTCGGGCCTTGGCATCGCCCACGTCGTCTGTGCAGTGGACAGACAGGCACTGCAAATGGCTGCCGGGCTGGGCTGCGGAGGCCTTGTTCGCGGGGAGGTCGTGGGCTGTGGAGAAAGAAGGAAGAGAGGGTTAGAGGCTTGCTCAGCTCTGTAGGAGGCCCTGGGTGGGGGGCAGAGGAGGCAGCGTGGGAGAGGCATGAGGAGAGAGGCAGCATGCATGCCCTCCTGTCGTGCCTGAAGGCATTCTGCAGAGATCTGGAGACGCCGACGACGTCTGGTTAAAATCCCCCTGCTCTTGCCTCGGATTCGGCTGCGAGACCTCAGCCAGCGAAGTCCTCCTGCTGGGTGGCCATTGTACACCCTTGGGAAATAGGATGGTTGGAAAGGATAGACTGGGGGGTTTGCTCATCTCTGATGAGCTAGAGTTCCCAAAAGATTAGCTGGACCTGAACCAAGTTGGGAAGGTTTCCTAGAGGAGGGGCATCTAAGCTGGGCATTGGAGGATGTGTAGGAGTTGGTCAGAGGCAGTGAAAGGGTGCTAGGGAAGACTGTCCAGGTCCAGACCACAGCCCATTCTCTCGTCATCTTCCAGAAAGACATTCGCTAAGGGTCTACTATGTGCTGGAACGTCCTTAACAAGAGGTGCCAAACTGCTCAGTGCAGTAAAGACTGAAAGTCTGGATTCCCCCAACCAGACCAATGCCCTTTGCCCATCCTCAACTGCCGTATAAAGGGACTTTGGGTGATAAGGGTGAGGGAGTCTATTCCTCCCTACACGCTTAGCAAAAAAAATCCCTTCCATTTCCTTCTCACTCAGTCACACAGCACCGGAAACATCACAGGTCCCAGTGATGTCTGGGTTAGACACACGGGAGGGAAAGGTTGTTTGACAACCATTCACACCTTAGTCTGAATTAGACTCAAAGAGCACAAGAACTGGGAGTTCTGAGGCAGGGAAGGAATAGAGCAGTCCTTATGGAGGACTGCTAAATTACTGCCCCCCGGTGACCAATGGTTCTATTCTGAGACATACTGTACATGGATGACTATTCTCATTATTCCCTTTTTATATAGCCTGAATCTCAGAGGAGAGGTGACCTTCCCAAGGTCACACAGCCCCGAAGGTGAATTTCTGATTCAGCAGACATGAGAAAAGCTGGGATTGGGGGGCCCACGTTGGGCCAAGAGAGCACACCCAGATACTGAACTCCATAACCTACCCGCCCTCCTCGGCACACTGTGCAGGCCCAGCCAGGCCGGAGTCACCTCGCCCATCTCGCCTTCTGGGATTAAGAGCGAGGCCTCCCTCGGGAGCTGAGAAAATCCTCCCAGAAGGACGGGCCCAGGCAGCCAAGGCCAGGCCATGACTAACCGGATCTGGGGCCCCCACCCTGGAGCCCTAGAGACACCCAGCTTTGAGATGCTGGGGCTGGAGAGGAAGTTCTCTCCTTGGCTCCTTCCCTCATTCATTCCACTCATAGGCCTTTGTGGAGTTCCGACCAGGGGCCAGGTGTGCGCTAGCCCTGCGGGTCCAGCAGGAAACGGGGCAGACAGCCTCCCCCTGAGGAGCCGGCGTCATAGCACAGTCACTGTGGAGTCACAGACTGGGGGCTAGAGTCCCAGTCCCACCACCATGCCTTGCCGAGGCGTCTGCCACTTTCCCTCTCCCAGCCTCAGTTCCTGGTTGAAATGGGGGTGACGTCATCGCCCTGGGGGCCTTGTCATCGCCTGGTATGCAGAGAGACCCCCACACAGGGCTTCTGGGACTGTCATTAGTCTCTGGGGAAGGTCAGAAGGCCAGGGGTCCTTGCACCTGTCTAGAAGCCCCCAAGCCTCGTTCCCCTCCTTGGCAATGGCCAGATGGACACGCTCCTGTCCATGAAATTGGAGTCTTCGCCCCATTTCCCGGAAGGAGACGCTGAGGTTGTGAGCCTGGTTAGTGGCGGTGAGGCTGGGAGGCCACTAACGCCAAAGCCAGGCTTCCTGGGGAGAAGGTAAGCCGGAAGCGAGTGGCCTCCGATTTAGGCCCCAGGGCAGAACACAGTGAGCGAGCCCTGGGTTCTAGCACAGCCTTCACACTTCTGCCCTGGGGCCCATGCCGTCTATACGCCCAGTGACTCTGCTGCCTAGCACCCCCAAGAGGAGTTCTGTTCCCAGCATTGCAAGATCTGGATTGGCAAGAGGGCTAGCCGAAGAGAGCGGTTCCAAGAGGGGCTCCGCACTTCACTTTACACGCATCATCTCCAGGAGCCGACACAGCAAAGCGTGTGCCCATTTCCCAGGCAGGAAACCAAGGCCTCTTGCCAATGTTGGCACCGCCCAAGAAAGACAAGACCCACACACCCAAGCTCCTGTCACCTGGTTCCCTTGCTCACTGGCTGCAGCATCAGCATTTCCTGAGCTACAAGGAGGCTTAGGGACGCCTCTGCCACCTGGGTTTGCTGAGTGACGGTTCCAGATGGACCGGAATGGCTAAACTTTCTCAAGATACTCTGTTCCCAACTTATAGATGCAGCCAGACACCAACACCCCGAGACGGTTGCTCTTCTTACACAGGGTGGAGTTTATCAGCGCACAGCGGAGCCCCTTTCGTGGATTATCTAATCCCATCCCCTAGCAAGCCCAGCAGCTGGGTGACCCCTTTCCCCACTTCAGAGGAGGGTCCCTGGGGCTCAGAGAGGGTGAGGGGCTTGCCTGAGGTCACAGAGCGCTGGTGTAGGATTCCCTAGCCTCTGCCTGGGATGAACGAGGGAGTGTGGTATCCACGGGGAATATTTTGAAGAGGGAATATTATTCTTCGGTTCTTGACAACCCAAGCATGACCCAACGCATCCTCCCGCCGGATTCATTCCAGCCGGGGGGACCCAACACGCCCTGGGCCCCGAGGCTCCCCCGGCTGCCGAGTGGCTGCCGATAAATCAAGTCCTGCGGAAGCCGCCTCAAGTCGGGGCCTGCCCCGGCTCCGAGAGGCCCTCGTCCCTGCTCCTGGGGTGGCAGGCACGCCGGCCCCCACGCCAGGACCCAGAGATAAACCGCCCCCAGGATTGGGGGGAGCCCTGGAGTTACTCGGTGCTGGCACCGGCAGACACCGTGGAACCTGAAGGGTGTTGTCGTGTTTCCCACGTGTTAGCTGTCAGCCTCCCCCATCAGACTGGCTGCCTGGGGGAGGGGCGGGCTTGGTATGTTCCGCACAGCAGCCCAGGCACCGCCGGCACTCAGCTGGGGCCTGTGCTCTGGCTCTGAAGAACCTCCATCCCTACTTGACAGATGGGAAGACTGAGGCTCCATGGGGCAGGTTACCACCAAGGAGCCCTGCCCTCTCCTTTTTGGCCCAGGATTCCTAGCGGCGGGGCCAAGGTGGACTCCTGGATCCCCCCAGACCTGGGCAGCTGGCCCCTAACTGCAGGGCCTCAGTTTCCTCCTCTGTGACTTAGGGTGGTGATTCCTGGCGGGCCCTGTGCGGAGCAGCTGGGGGAGACCATCAAAAAGCCGATAATGCTGTGCATGCGGGGGGCGGGGGGCAGTCCCAGGGGGAGGCAGGGCTGTCATCAACTCAGACTGTATCCCCCGGACTGTGCCTCACCCATGCAGGCAGCACAGGGCGAGACGAGGGGCTTCTGATTCCCAGGATGGACACCTGCCCAGCAAGGAAGGACTTTGGGACAGTTTTAAGGACACCTTCCCATTGGCCAGAAGGGACCCCATCCGTCACCACACAGGGGCAGGGCCTGGAGCCGGGATGCTCTGCTCTCCCTCCCCTCCAAGGCCCTTCCTATACTTTCTTCACGTGCACAAGTCCTCGCTGATCCATCCAGCCCCTTCCCAGCACCCACCCCCTCGCCGGACACCACCATTCCTTTCTGTCATTTCTGCCACCGACTTAGTATCACACGATGGAGGTACCGGCTGCCTCCTGCTCGCCCTGTTCCGCTCCCATCGCGAGACCTGCTTCGGCTCTTGTCTCCCGCGCTTCTCTATCCACAGCGGGGACAGTGACTCCCAGGAAAGGGAGAAGGACAGCCCGTACCAAAAAGGCGAGCGTATGAATAAGGAATGCGGTCCCAGTCCTCTCTCAGGCCGCACCACGGAGGGAGGGCGCCTGCCGTCTGCGGGGCACAGGACTCGGCTCACATCATCTGGGCTCTCGGGGTCTCTGTCCGAAAAAAGGGGGGACGTAACAGGACGGGCGGTCCTGGAGGCAGGTAGGAGGATCAGGTGAAATGACCCCAGGACAGGGCTCGGAGCGCCGTCTGGCACAGAGGGCGCACCTGCAGGCGCTGGGAGCCCCGTGTTGTTTGACCGGCCTGCGCCCCAGCGGAGACCCACAGGGCCGGCTCAGTGCCCCTTCTGCTGTCCATGACCGGGGTGAAGGGAGACAGGACAAGACTGTATGTGTTTACCTGGGAACATCTCCTTGTTCATTTCCATCTGGAGAGGCCGCCCACCGAGGAGGCCAAGTTTCCTTTCTTTTATATATATTTTTAACCCTCACCCAAAGATATTGTTCCGTTGATTTTTCTTACAGAGAGTGGAAGAGAGAGGGAAAGACAGAAAGGACTAGCATGTGAGAGAAAACACATCTAATAGGGCCCGGGCCAGGGAGGAGCCTGCAACCGAGGTACATGCCCTTGAGCGGAATCGAACCCGGTCTGCAGGCCGACGCTCTACCCACTGAGCCAAACCGGCTAGGGCTCTTTTTCCGAGTCCGCAAAACAGGCCCGTCACCACCTCGCTCTGTATTCAATATTCCTGGGACCGGGTTCCCATGTGGGTGAGCCGCGTGCTCAGGCGTGGTAAACCCGTGGGGGGCAGCTGCTCGCCCCCCTGGCTGACAATTGTGCCTCTGGCATTTGCAGCCATTGCTCCATCCTCAAACCCTCAGAAAGGGGACTTCTGCCCGGCTTCCTCCTGTCCCCAGCTCACCAGAGGGAAGTGGTGGAAGTCAAAAGTGGGCTCCAGCGAGCGCCGGGCCAACGATTCCTTGGGTGCTAATCCCGGGGGGGGGGAGGGGGGCGGGGGGGGCGGGGCGGGGGAGAGCTGGGCAAGGTGTTGACTCAGGTTTTAAATGGGAACCTACTTCCCGGGCTGTTGGAGGATTACATGAGATAATGTGGGTGAAGACTTAGCATGGGATGCGCCCTCAGAAAAGCTTTGCTGCTGCTCTTGGGATTATTACACTCACTGTTGTCGAACAGCCTGGGGCTTTGAAGGCAGCCGGAGCCACTGGGAGTTTCTGTGCCTCCACCACGGGTCCCAGAGGCCCGCCCCACCCCCTGCCCTCGGAGCCTGGGCGGGTGGGGGGCCAGGGTGCAACCCCAGGCAGAGCAGGAGAATTAGAATTCCAGGGGTATTTTTAACTCCCAGCTTATGTAAGGAGCCGTGTGGGCCCCAGAGCACAATAGCGAATGACTCTCGCCCCACTCACCCTCGCAGGATTCCGACAAAGGCAAATGTATTTCGGTTTTTCCTTTATTTGGACCTGACCGGGGGAGACGCTGGTATCTGTGACAGCTGCCACTCAGCTGGGGGGCTGGGCCCCTGGGCCTAGAAGCAGAGGCGGGCCTGGGAGCCGCAACGCTGAGCCACGTCCTCTCGGCACCTCTGTCCCGCAGCCTGGGAGCCCCTCAGGCCCCTCAGACACATCCGTGTCGCCAGACTCTCATCGCTCCTATTCCCCGTCTCCAAGAAAGGGCTGGGCGTCGCACCCAGAATGCACGACCCCCGGGAGGACCCTCCCTGGGCCACGTGGGGGATGGGGACACATTCCCTCCAGGCTCACGAGCAGGAACAGAAAAGCTAAGCTACACATCAGGCAGCACCAAGAGGGTCTACACAGCCACCAACCATGCAGAGAAGCAGCAAAAGCAAACCCCCGCTCCACTCCTCCCCCACACTCGGCAGCTTTGGGGGGGGCCCTGCTCTGCATTCGGAAGTCTTGATTCGAATCCCGCCTCCGTCTGAATCTCAGCCCTACCCGTCATCAGCTCCGTGACCTTGGGCAAATGCAACCTGCTGAGCCTCGGTTTCCCCGCCTGTAGAAGTGGATGACACTCCCTCCTGGCAGCTGTGTAACCTTGAGCAAGTCACCCCCCCTCTCTGGGCCTATTTGGTCCTCTCCCAAGTGACTGGGGGTGGATGGATGTACGACCCCCCTGACGCTTTCTATCCATGGGGGCGACGAGATTTTACGTTCAATGTAGAGAGGAGATGGGGGAGTGGGGGAGGACCTTCCAAAACCAGGGACACTAAGATGCCTTCACCTGAGCCCCAGGAACCAGCACCCAAATTCCAAGTATCAGGGACCAAGGGCCAGCAGCCTGAGTGACACTCCACCTGGCCACCTCGTATGGGCCTGGGGACTGGCCACTCCTCAGCCCAGCCTTCCATCTGCATCCCCCGCCCCTCTGTGCCCACCCATCAACGTCAAGCAATGGTGTCACCATGACAACCGAGAAAAGGAAAAAGGAAACTGACCACATGTCCACCAGCCAGCTCCAGGGATGTCACCCGAACACCGACCTTGGGCTCCGCACAGGTCAAGCTTCGTTCCATCTCATCAGATGCCCCCAACACCCAGGGAGAGAGGGCCCCACACTCCAACTCATTTTACAGGACGGTAAACTGAGGCTCAGGGAGGGAGCGTCACTGGTCCCCAGCTGGTCAGTGGCAGCACCAGGGTCACTCCCAGGTCTGTCTGAGGCCAAAGTGTGTGGCCTTATCAAAGTCACATGGAAAAATAAAATGTCATGGGCCAGCGTGGTAGGTCCTACCTCTCCCCGTTCTCTCTCTCCATCTGTCTTGTCCCCACCCCCACCCCCCATTCTTTTTCAACTTCTCCTTCCCTTGTTCTCTCCCTTCCTCTCCCTGCCCCTCTCCTTCTCTGAGATCAACACTCTTAACTTTTTGGTAAGGGCCCCGACACTCATCAAACACCCCGGGTGACAAAGTAACCAGAGACGAAACCCGAGGCCCGTTCAATGCTTTGTCCGTGGATGCGGCCCGAAAGGTGCCACATCGGCCCCATCTGATGGGGGAGAGCACACGGCACGCGTGGGGACTCCGAGGGGCAGGGAGGGCTCCCCCATCAATGATCGGAAGGGGCCCATGAGACCCCGAGTTCCTGGACTGCACCAGGGTGAAGGAGGCGCCTCCCGCCAGCACTAAGGCAGCTCCGTCTGTGCGAGGCTCAGCCAGGCCCCTGGAAGCTTCGGGAATTAATTGGAGTTGACTTGGCTGAGGGCAGCTGTCACTTAGATGGAGAACTGGCTGAGGGCTCCACTGAGGCGAAGCAGCAAGGGCATCCTGGCACCGGGCTGCCGAGAGCGGGAGTGGACGGGGGTGCGGAGGGGGGCCGGATGCCGAGCCTCCCCCAGCCCCGAAGGAGGAGACACGCGGGGTGGCCCACAGGAGGGACGGAGCAGGCCCCTCTCCCCGGCCTGAGCATGATTGGACTCCTTTTCCTGCTGCCTCCAGCCACATGGCCAGTGACCTGTGACAGATGCAGCCCTGCGCACCCCCGGGCCACTCCTGGCCTGTCTGCTGCTGAGATGTGACAGACTGGGGGGGGCTGGGGACAAACCCCTCAGCCAGCACCTTCCTCCCGACAGCGCCCACAGTGGTGCTTGTGCAGAGAGAGCATGGCACGGCGAGTCTGGAACAACGGTTTTCAGCCCCAGCTCTGGGGACATTAACTTCCCCAAACCTCAGTCTTCTCATCCATGTAATGGGTGTGAAGAAGTCTGTTTCTCACAGGGCCATCGGAAAGGTCCGGTGATAATGTAAGCAAAGCACTTAGCACTCTTTCAGGCACCGAGGACGCCCCAAGATATAGTATAATACTCGCATGATTCTTACGTTTGTGGTTCTCTCCGTCACTGTCTCTAGCATAGCCCCTCCCACCCTGTGTCTTCTCACCTTCTTACCCACAATTCACCCCACGGCATTGGACCCACCGCTGGGTAACCCTGGGAAGAGCCCTGTCCCCCTCTGAGCCCCTAACAACCTAACACCAGGGCCCACACCTCCCTGAGCTCCCAGCACTCACTCTGCCTGACACACGGTGAGCCACTCAACAATCATTTTTTATAAAATCAGACAAATATACGGACGCATTTGCAGAATTAGGATCTCATTGCTTCCAACCTATTGGGGGATAGACCAGACTCAGTGACAAATCTGAATTTTAAAAAACAAGTTTTGGAAGTGCCGACGCTTTGGGTGGAGGTTCTTGGGGACACCTGGCCTGCCCACCCACCCGCGGCTCTGTGCGACCTTTGTGACCTTCCCGTGCGGGGGTCGGCGGGGCTGAGTGGCCTGCATGCCCAGGCAGTTTCCCAGATCTCGCCACACCGTCCAGAGAGAGCTTTGCGGGGGCCAGGCGTGCTCTATGGAGGTGAGGACTGTTACTCCTGCCTTGCAGGGAGGGGATGCCCTGCCTGGTACCCAGGTGATGCCCAGTCTCCAGTGACCATCCTTCCCCACACCTGGGCCTGGGCAGCCTCTAGGGCAGTGGTTCTCAACCTTCCTAATGCCGCGACCCTTTAACACCAGTGGTTCTCAACCTTGGCCGCACAGTAGAATCACCTGGGAATCTTTTTAAAATCCTGATTTCTGGGCCTCATCCTCCGGAAATTCTGTTTCTTTGTTATGGGGTGGGGCCACAACATTAGCAACAAAGAAACAGAATTTCCGGAGGATGAGGCCCAGAAATCAGGATTTTAAAAAGATTCCCAGGTGATTCTAATGGGCAGCCAAGGTTGAGAACCGCTGCTCTAGGGAGTCAATGGGTGAAAACATTACATGCAAACGGGTGTCCCCGTCCCCGGCTGCGTGCTGGGCTCTGGGCCCAGAAAGGCGACCCCAGCGCAGAGCTCCCAGCCTCGTGGAGAAATATGCTGGTGAACACCTACCTGCATCATGGCCCTCGGGGCACAAGGCCGCCCTGTGTCTCAGGGGACAGGGGACAGGCGGGTCCAAGAAGACTTTGCAGAGTAGTGGACATGCTAGGGGCGGGGGTGCAGAAGGATGAGTCCAGCGCTTTACAGGGGGAGAAGCAGATGGTTGCTCCAAACGCCCGTGTGACCAGGGGGGCAGCCCAGGGATCCTGATTTGGGGCCTGAGCAGACACGGAGGAGGAGGAGGCTACACAGCTCAAATGGAATCAGCCATGGAGGACTGAGGCCCCGGGAAGGAGGTGAGCTTTGTTCCTCTGAGCAAAGGGGAGGGGGCAGTGAGGCTTTTGAGCAGAGGAGCTACCTCGAGAGTCTGTCAAAATTGACAAGAGGTTTGCACCTGATCCATTCGGGCTTTGGTGCCGGACAGCTGGCTGAGAAACACACCCGCTCTGTGGACACAGGCCCCCTGTGCTCTGCAACGGAAGCCGGTGATGGGATCGCAGTCCCACCCCCACGGGAACGGTGCTCTGAGCTCTGGTCTAACTGGGCCAGCCCTTCCTCCCCGGCAGCTTTCAAGTCAGACGCCTGGAACTCGGCCCCCAAGAAAACTTGGTCAGACGCCTACAGCTCGGGTCCTGATCCCAGCCCTGCGAGGTGGTGGCCCCTGCCAGGGACACCCCGTCCCTGTGCCTCCACATCCCTGCCCCACCCCCCCCCCCCCCCGACAACCCCTGCACAATGGACGTCACCATCGGGCCCTGGGCGTTAACATCAACGAGCTCCTCTCTGAAGTTACAGGCGGGGAAACCGAGGCACCAAGGGGAACCGAGAGGCGTCCCAGGTCATCCAACAGTGGAGCGGGAGGGTTGAGGGCAAGTCATTTGATCTCCGCATCTCGGTTTCCCCATCTGTGAGACGAGGCCAGACACCTGCTGGGAAGGGCTGCTGGGAGAAAGACATGTGATCGTATTAGCAGCCACAGACAGCAGTCAGGGCGAACGCCTAGGACGCGTCCATCCTTTGAAACTCACTGAGGCCTCACAGTCACCTTGGCGGAAAGCTTCTAATCTCTTAGCCCCAGTTCACAGGCAGGGGGGTAGGGGGAGGTGGCACAGGGGTGGGGGCACATGACTAAATCCACCCAGCCTCACCCCCTGTCAAGTTTTCCCCCGAGACCCAGGACACAACACACCCTCCAACACCCACACCCCGCCTCTCAGAGGACTTTCCGGATTTGCCTGGGTCTCGGGTATGGAGAAGCAGGTTAAGACCCGGTGCCGCCCCTCCCCTGGCAGCGATCACAGCCCCTTGTCCCTGGGGTCCACTGAGGAAGGCAGAACTGGACCCTAGAAAGACCGGGGGCTGGCTGGTGCTGCACACTGGGGAAACTGAGGCCAGTGCAGGCTCAGTCAGGGGCAGAAGTCTGAGCAGATCAGAGGATTCCGGCCTGGCTGCCCACGCCAGCACCCAGTCCTCTCCACCTGCAGAAGGTGTGACAACAAAGCTCACGTCACCAAGGGGTGGCACCATTGCTCCTGCCGGCTCTCCCCTCTCGCTGGACCAGGACTGTCACGTCTCCCTTCACCTAACGGACTCTTCTATAGTAGGTCTCTCCAAACCCTCAATACTGTAACGCCTGGTGCTACCCGAAACGTCTCATAACGGCCCTGCTCTCTGCCACAGCCTCTAGAACAGGGGTGGGCAAACTTTTTGACTCGAGGGCCACAATGGGTTCTTAAACTGGACCGGAGGGCCGGAACAAAAGCATGGATGGAGTGTTTGTGTGAACTAATATAAATTCAAAGTAAACATCATTACATAAAAGGGTACGGTCTTTTTTTTTTTTTTTTTTAGTTTATTCATTTCAAACGGGCCGGATCCGGCCCGCGGGCCGTAGTTTGCCCACGGCTGCTCTAGAATGTGAGTTCCATGAAATCAGGGGCCTTGTCTCACCTATTCACCACTGACACATAGTAGGTCCGCAACCAATATGCTGACTGCATCAATTCCTGGGAGCAGGAACTAACCCCCACTCCACCACCACCAAAAAAAAATCACTAGAATAAGGGAGACTCAAACCACATCACCTGGGCCTCCCGACCAACCCGAATAGGGGCTTTTCAAGGCTTCGAAGGCACCAAGGAAATAAGACCTCCTTGGGAGGTTTGCTCCCCGGCCCTCCTCGAAATGCACTGAGAGAGGCCACACGCTCTCACAGACCATCCAGAAATAGAGGAATCACATCCCCTGATTCTCTAAACCCCGACTCAACCAGCAGACTCTGTTCAAAGTGTGGAGGTCAGACGATGAGTCCAGGCCGGGCCGGGCCAGGCCAGGATCAAGACTCCTGTCTCCGGCCTCCTACTCTCCCATCGCATCCCCCGATTCAAGCTCTGGATAATCGAAGTTCACAATCTTCAAAAGAGAGGCCTGGACATCAGTGGCTAAGAAGAACGATGAGAAGAATAATAATAATAAAACAACAACCAGACCTAAGTAATGATCACCTGCTACTTGGCCAGCCCAAGCCTCAGCTTCCACCAGCGCCTTCCTTTATTCTCACGATCCCCCTTTTCCGATAAGTAAAGGGAAATTCGAAGACCCGAGGGGACCCCCCCAAGGGCATACAATCGCTAAGTGCCCTCATACTCCGTGATAACTGGCGTTCAGCGCACTCAGCACCCGCCACGCAGGATCTCACAGTCCTCGCCCCCACCCAACCCCTCGCCTCAGCCTGCAAGGCTCTCCCCCACGCCGCTCTGGCCAGCACAGTGGGCAGGTCCCACCACCCTTTGCCACAAGGCGGTGAAAATGTTGGCCGGGTGTAACCTGGATTGCAGAACCACTGGAAGGAGGGACGGGGAGAGAGTCTCAGGGTCCGAGACCCCAGGAGACAGACAGAGGTTTGTAAGGGCAGCCATTTCCAAGGGGAGAAACTGAGGCTTGGAGAAGAGGGAACTCTGGCTGGCTCCCAGACAGCAAGCTTTCCCACACATCAATGGCCGGAAGAGACCCTGAGGCCCTCTCAGATAGGCAGAGAACCACGTGGGTTCTGCTCCCCCACCTTTGCCTTTTCCCAGCTGTGTGACCTTGGACAAGGCGCTTTCCCTCTCTGGGCCTCGGTGTCCCCGCCATGCGGGCAATGGGTCCTGCCTTGGACAAAGAACACATACCTAAAACATGGAACGATGCTGCGGTATCAACAGTAAAAGGGGGTGATTATCATCACCACCCAAAGTCCACGGTACACACCTGTTTTTAACTTGCTCTTAAATATACCAATAACAGGAGTGCCAAGTCCAGAACATAATCACCGTCCGTTCCATTTATTGAACAGTTTCTCTGTGCCGAGCCAGGTGCTAAGCACTCTCCACGTATGAACGTGGGTCGGCCAACGACATACAGCCCGCCCCCTGAGCTCTGGTTTTGGGGTGTGTGTTTTTTTTGCAGCCTGTGAGCTAAGAATTTCGTTTTTAGATTTTGAATGATTGAAAAAAATAAAAAGGGTATTTCATGAGGAGTGAAAACATGAAATCCCAATGCCAGGGTCCATAACGGCTCACAGTACGCAGCCACACCCACTCATCTGTACATCGCAGAAACTTTCCCATGACAAGGGCAGGTAAGGAAATGCGGCAGAGACCTGATGGCCTGAAAAACCCAAAATAGTTCTCATCTGAGCCTTTAAAGAAAAAGTTCGCCGACCCAGCATTAACTCATTGCATGGCCAACATTATCCCCATTTCACAGATGAGGAAAACCGAGGCTCAGAGAAAGGAAGTGATTTGACCAAAAAAAAAATCTCACAGCTGGGAAATGGTGTTGTTGGGGTTTGAACAACGGGGAGAAAATAATATACCCAGGATATCATTTCTGGAGGTCCACTGTTGGAATATTCCAGAAAGGCTGTGGGGCAAAACAGTGCCCAGCTGCCTGCCGGAAAAACCAAGCCCAGTACCGTAGCTGAGGGTTCTCTGATAGAATAAGGACGGGGGAGAGGGGCTGTGTGGGAGCTCTCACCTGGCTCTCCCCAGCGCTCTCTGCCTTGGGAAGGAATCACTGCTGTGGGTTTAAGTGCTGGTGACGGCGACATTCAGGGGGCAGCTCGTCCCCCGCTGCCCGCAGGCCCAGGCCCAGGCTCAGTGAGCACCAAGTCAGCCCTTTCTCACCCTACTGCCTTGCTGCCTCTCGATAGAGAAATTGCCCAAGACTAATTGCAAGTAATGTTTCATTTTATCAGGGATAATTACATGGAATTAATTCAGCTTCTCCCTGGAAGCACTTTATTACCGTTGGCTTTCTGAGGAGCTGGGGTGCAAATCGAGGCACGCAGGAACAACTGGGGATGGGGACGGGGTGAGCGTGCTGAGGTGTAGGCTGAACAGGCCACGGGTGATACAGCAATGCTAACGGCGATGCTAACGGCAAGCACTTCCGTGAGCGCCGACTGTATGCCTGTTCAAAATGCTCCGCGGTGTGACATCACTTAACCGCAGACCACCCTGCAGGGGGGCCCCACCCCCATTTATAGACGAGGCCACTGGGTCCCAAAGGGTGGAGGGCAGACCTCTGTGTGCCATCCAGGAAAAGAACGGGGCTCTGGATGCAGCCCTGCTTGGCCACTTCCTAGCGGCGTGATCTTAGACAAGCCAGTTCACTTCTTAGGCCTCAACTTCTTCATCTGTCAAATGGGAATAAGAACAGTCAACTGCCCCAGTGGCTTTGAGGAGTCGATAGATAGCACAGAGAGCACGCTTTGCACAGTGTCTGGAACTCAGCAGGCGCTCATTGGCGGCTGCTATCGCTATCTCATCATCATCATTGTCATCATCATCATCATCATCATCGTCAAACGGTGCTGCTTGAGGCTGGGGCCTCCTGCCTCCACTGGGCCCGGTTTGAGGCTGGGGTGGGGGAGGATCCGGAAAAGAATCAGGGGAAGGCCGAGCTTTCTCAGCCTCCCTCAGGAGGCCCCACACACAGAACCTCTGAGCCAAGAAGTACAAATGAGGCCCTGAACAGGCCAGGAAACCCAGGCCGCCCCTCCCCGGCCTCCAGCTCCCCCACCCGGCCCTCCTGGAGCCCCATTTGGGGGCACAGGCTCCCCTGGGGCACCAAGAAGGAAAGGGGCCCGTCTGCCCCAGCTGCTGTTGTTACCAGCCTCCCGCGGCCCGAGGGGGGTCTGGAGCTGCTCTGAAAGGCCGCGGGCGCTGGGGTTCATTCAGCTGTTTTCGGGTGGCTCCAGTGAGTTCATCTTACTGCGGTGGAATATTAAACAGCTCCTGGGGAAACAGATGCTGGGCTTTGGTTTCAGAGGGAGGGAGGGAGGGAGGGAGGCCGCAGGCCGGCAAGGGGAGAATTCGAGTTCCGCTCCAAAGACCTCCCCGGGCTCAGCTGGGCCTGAGTCGTTGTCACGGCGACAGGTGACCAGAGACCAAGAACATGGCATCATCCCGTGGGAGCCCAGGCTGGCACCTTGACTGCCTCACTTCACTTAATCCAAACAGCCTCCCTACCAGGTAGGACGCCTACTATACCCATTTTAGAGACGAGGAAACTGAGGTGCAGAGCAACAACATGACTTTCTCAGAACCACGCGACAAAAGAGGGAGCCACGATTAAAAGCCAGAACCCAAAACATCACCTCGGTCCTGTTATCTACATGACTATCTCTCACCACCCCGCGGTGCCCTCTCCCGGGCAGACACCGAGCACTGGACCCCTGGGCAGACCTGCAGCTGCCGGGTGCTATGCCTGCCGTGTGCTCAGACTTCCCTCCACGCTGCAGAGCAACGGTCCACGTTCTGTTATCCTAATAGTAATCCTTGACATCCGAGCAGCTTTCTACCCCACCCCATCCCTAAAACACGTCTGGGTGTATGGCTTCCTCCGAGCTTCCCCATTCCGGACGGGGAAACTGACCACAGCCAGTAGGGTGGGTCCCGAAGCCACTGCCCCCTTAAGGACAAGGCCAGGGAGTAACCCCTCCTCTGCTCCCCGTGTAGACCCCAGGTCCAGACTCACCCCACTTCCAACCGAGGGAGCTGGCCTGTCCTGGATTCCCTGGGAGCACAGAGAAGTGAGGTGACCTGCCCAGAGTCACACAGCCCTGGTTCCGAGGTCGACCTTCCCAGCCCTCCCTGATTCCCACTGAGAGCCCTCATACTCCTGGCTCTCCGGGGAGGCACCAATCATCCCCTGGGGCTTGTTCCCTTTGGGACATCATTGGGGCCTATATTTTTTTTCTCCATAATTAGGAATCAATAATTAATAATAATAACAGTTAATGTGTATTGACACTTAGCAGGTGTGAGTCATTGACCATCAGGCTGCATGTGTGTGAGCCGTGCAGCCCCTCCCCATAGAACTCACAGGATGCCACTGCCATCACCCCCCCCTTCACAGATGCAGAAACTGAGGCTCAGAGCTAACAGGTGTGATCATCACCATGCAGCCCTGTGTCCTGGGGCAGCTCAGCCAGGGGTTGGCCTAAGCCACTGGTGGGCCAGGCCCCATGCCAGCCTGGCAAACCTGGCCTCCTCCACATCCTCCCGAGCCCCATTTCACAGACCCTCCCTCCCACAATGCCCCTGGGTGACTGCTCAGGTGAAGGAGGCCGCGTGGACACAGCTCTGTACTGCTTCTCCTGTCTCCATGGGCTGGAGACGTCTCCAGGTGGAGCAGCGGCCTGGTTCCCACCTGCCACCAACCACACCCCCAGTCGGGTCCTTTCCCTCTCTGCACCTCACCCACCTCATCTGTAAAATGGGTCCATAGAAGCAGCTGCTTCTCAGGCACATGAGGATGCCCCCGCTGAGTCACGCTCAGCTCTCAAACTGGCCCCCTGTCCCCTCAGTGGCTGTGGGGTGGTGCTAAGGAGTCCAAACACCATCCTTAAGTCAGGCCCCTCCTCTTGCTTCTGGGGTGGAGGGGGGAATCTCTGGTACTCGGCAATCAAGGGTTCGGAACAGGAAGGGCTGGGCCCTAATCCCACCCCTACCCGTTATCAGCTGGGACTTACAGGTCGCCTGGGATGCGGGCACCTGAGCTCGGTCCCCAGCCCACCCTAGGTGCTCAGCACATGCTGCTGGGACCACAGTCCGAGGTGACATTCTTCTAAGGCAGTGATGGCGAACCTATGACACGCGTGTCAGAGGTGACACTCGAACTCGTTTTTTTTGGTTGATTTTTCTTTGTTAAATGGCATTGAAATATATAAAGTAAGTATCACAAATGTAAATCTTTGTTTTACTATGGTTGCAAATATCAAAAAGTTTCTATATGTGACACGGCACCAGAGTTAAGTTAGGGTTTTCCAAAATGCTGACACGCCGAGCTCAAAAGGTTCGCCATCACTGGTCTAAGGGAAGCCTCTGTGACTGCCCCACCCCATCCCTAAAAGAGGAGTCCTGGGGACAAAATTCTCTGACCCCAGTGCAGACAGTAGGACAGGACGTGCCCAGAACCCAGAGCAGGGGCTGGGCGCCAAGGGGTTAAGCTCAGCTCGGATTTCTCCGGGAAGGCAAAGTCAGCCGCCCCTGCTCCCTGCAGCCTGAAGCCTGACCCCTGACATTTCCACTCCCAGCCGCACTTGCATTTAGAAAAGGGAAGGCAAAAAAAAATTCACCATCCACACGGACCAACAGTTTCGAGGGAAAAGTGGGGAGTGGCAAAGAAGGGGGGGCGTGCAGATTCCCTTTTGCAGAGTTCAGTTCACGCCCGAGAAAATTTTTTTAAAGAAAGACCTAGAAGGGCGCTGGAGGGGGACCCGGGGACTGAGAAGGTGGCAGACAAGTTCTCCAGAGCCACCAGGCACCACTGTAATTTCTGATTAATTAACTCTGAAAGGGGCCTCTCTCCCAGGCCTTCCTGGGGGAGGTTCTGGCGGGGCGGGCGGGCGCCCCGTTTGCAGAGAGGGGCGGCCTCTCTGGGAGGATTCATTTAGAGGTCCCAGGGGGGAGCCCAATCCCCTCTCTCGAGGCCTCGCTGTAGTTAAAGCCAAGGATGATAAGGAATTTATCAAATGAGATTTACACAGGGAAACCCTAATTAAGAGGTTAGTCTCCGGTTTAATTGCCTTCAAACCCAGGCAGGCCAGCCCAGGCAGATGGGTTTCCAGTCTGACCTCATTAAAAAATAATAATAACCAAATAGAATACAGAGTAAAATCCCCAATCCGCACGCTGTGGCTAACAAGTGGGGGGCGGGGTGGGGCGGGGGGGGGGGGTGAAGGGCCGGGGCCTGGCCTCACCGAGAATCCCCTTGTGCCCCTGGCCTGAGACCCCGGAGCCAGTGGCCCTTCCCTCGCCCTCTCTCTCCTCTATTGAAATCTGGTGGTTCTGACTCCCTGCTCCATCAGACCCCCCCACCTCCCTCGCCCCCAGCCCCTGCTCCCCTTGAAGCTGGCACGCCGGAATATAAATTGGAAGCATGCATGCCCCCCACCCCACCCTGGGCGGACGCCACATACCAGACAAAACGACTGCAGGCCTGGTCATGGGGGTTAAGAATGGTTTTTGGTTTTGGCCAGGAATGTGGAGGGGCCCAAAGGAACTGGCCCGGACAATTGTTCCAGGAATGAAAAGGAGAGAAGGGAAGAGAGGAGGGGGCGGCAGTTGGGGGGAGAGAGAGAGAGAGAGAGAGAGAGGGGAAGCGAACACCTGGGAACCACAGCCGGAGATGTTTTTCTGTCCCCCAGGGACCGGCAGGCAAAGAGTGGATGCACCGGGTCCTTAAAACTCAAGCTGGTGGGGATATACCCCATCCTGGGCAGGAAGGAGGGTTCTGTTTGATTAAACTGTAAATTAATGCTGGAGGTGGAGAATCGAAGAGCTTTCTTTCCAGAAGCAAAACCGAGGCGTCCCCAGCAAGCAGGCTTGCGCAGCGGCACGTGGATTTGGGGAGAAACAGAAGCCAGAAGAAGAGCCCTTCGAGGTCTGTCTTTTCTGTCCCAAGAGGGTGACCCCGGCCCGTGACAAAGGAGCAGGTACTAGTTATCGGGGCTTCCTCCAGCCGGGCACGGTGGGTCAGGGCCGCGCCTGGTCTGTCTCGTAACTGCCCAAGGACCCAGGGAGCACAGGGCACCGTCTATATTCAGAGTAGGAGCGATCCGTGTTCTGTTACATGCTATCAGCGTTGTTGGGTGCTTTTTAGAAAAGTTTCCCAACACCAGCATGCGGCCGATTTTCCGAACCCTATACGCACAGAGACTCTAAGAAGCGGGCATATGGGGCCAGGGGATTGGAAACTCGAAGGAGCGTCCAGAAAACGCTCAGTTTTTTAAAATCTCAAATGCCTCGTCTCACTGCTTTACATGCTCAAACATCCAGCCACCTGGGGGATTTCTGCCAGCTACAAGGGCCACCATCTCCACCCTCCACCGCACCCAAGCTCAGCTGCCAAAAACCCTACCGGCAAACTTCTCACCGCCCACGGGGGGGGACGAGGGGTCTTGTAGAGGGGCGCCCGCTCCCCCAATCTCTGCAGCACACCATCCCTCCCCCTCAGAGGTTCCCCAGGCCTCCCGCCCGGGAGGTAGGAAGCATCTGTATCAGCTTAAGCTCAGCGACCTCTCGGATGTGCCAGCCAGGGGGCTGAGTGCTTCTCATTTTCTCCCACGGTCCTCATCAGGACCCCGTTCAACCCAAAACACAGATAAGGAAACTGAGGTTCAGGGTGGTGGGGGATCAGGCCAGGGGACGGGGCAGAGCTGTTACAGCAGAGGCCCCGGCTTCCTGCCCTCTCTTCCTCCCTGAGGTCGGAAGGTAGCGGCCAGCTCCCCTGGCCAGCGCCGGGTGACTAATAAGGAAACGGGCATCCTCTCACAGCCCACCCTGACGTCTTAGCATGCTTTGGGTGGGACAGGGCCTTGTCCAGGGTCACTAGGTCTCGGGCAAGCACAACCCATGGAAAGGGAGGGGCTGGCAGGGACCCGTGTTGGCAATGCAGAAACGGGAAAAGCAGGCCGGGAACGAGGAGATGCAATGCCCAGGCCTCCCCTCCCGTCCCTACTCACCCCTGCAGAAATGGGAGCTGGGACCCTGGACCCTGGACTCACACCTGCCCCTCCGGAAGAAACAGCCATCACCCCTCCTGGGTCTCCGTGGGTTCGGGGTGGCCGTGCTGCCTGACGTCTCTGGACGGGGCACTCGCCCCCCAGCCCTGGGGCCAGGCAGGTGTGCACCCCTGCAGCTGACAAAGCCCCTTTCTTCGTTCATTCAATCATCGGGCACCTACTGGCGGCTGAGCCAGTGCCAGGTGCTGGGGGGAGCTGCCACTGTCTTCCCTTTGGTCTCTGCTCACACGTCAGAGCCACCTGGCCCAGGGCCCGCCCCAGGCCCTCTCTCCTCACACCGGCCAACTTCCTGTGGAACATGAATGCGATTGTCCTTTTTACCTACATGTTTTCAGGGTGATGCCCTCCCCCGACAGGCATGATGCCTGTTTTGCTCACAGATATGGTTCTGGAACAATACTCCCTGTTGACAGGGATCCTGCAAGAGGCCCGAATGGACCCATTTGACAGACAAGCAGACCGAGGCTCCGTCACACCAAGCCACCTCCCAGGCCCAGAGGCCCAAGACTCTGGCCCTTCGCCCGCGGGGAACAGATGGTAAAGATTTGAATAATCAACGGCATGGCTGGCAATTGCTGGGAGGGGGCGAGACTGCACGTGGGTTTTTATTCCGAGCATCTGTTGGTAGGAAATCAGCTTCCCTTCTGGTCCTTCGTGGGTTCTGAGCAGGGGCTCCCACGTCAGACAGGCCCAGGTGTGAATCTACACTCTGCCTCCTGACTGGGAGGCCTTCAACCAGTGGTCCTCAACCTTGGCTGCCCATTAGAATCGCCTGGGAATCTTTTTTAAATCCTGATTTCTGGGCCTCCTCCTCCTCCGGAAATTCTGTTTCTTTGTTACTAATGTTGTGGCCTCACCCCATCACAAAGAAACAGAATTTCCGGAGGAGGAGGCGGCCCAGAAATCAGGATTTTTAAAAAGATTCCCAGGTGATTCTAATGGGCAGCCAAGGTTGAGAACCACTGTTCTAGAAGGTGGATGTCAGCCCGGGTCCCCCAGAGATGGGCCCCTGCTCCTCCTCAGGCCGGCCCGGCAGGGCCTGCACCTTCCTGTCCGGTGACCTCTGTCCGGCCCGGAGAACAATGCCTGGGAAAAGAAGGAAGCAGAGGCTCCCTGGGCCGGGACATAAATCATGGCCATGTCCAGATTAGGGAGAGGACGGACATCCCCCAAGTCCTCTACCTGTGGCAGGCTGAGCCCCGCCCTGGGGCCCGAGCACCCTGTCCTGGGAGGGAGAGGTCACCGCTGTCCTAACCTGTGGCCCAGGTGCCACCAAACTATTGGAAGAGTTGCTGCCTCTTCAGCAGGGGCTAGGCATGAAGAAAACAGGAGGAAACGGACATTTTCTCATATCCTTCGAGCTCAGATTCAACCAGCATTAATCGCACATCTACTATGAGCCATCGGTCCCATTCCTCCTGGATCGTCTCTACCCCCACACCTGCCCCTCCCTGTTTCTGGGGAAAAAAAAATCACGCCAGCTCAGTCCTGCCTCGGGGCTCCTGTACTCGCGGTCCCCTCGCCTGGAACACCCTTCCTGCAAGCCTGACAGGGCTGGCTCTGGCTGTGGGAACCTTATTGTTAAAGATCCAGCAATTCCGCAAGCAGGTTGACAGCTGACGGTTGCATGGGCAGCTTGGTATTGGCCGTGGTGGGGGTATTTACACCAGGGGAATCGGCAAACCCTTCCTAGCGTAACACCTTCCCCCTCCTCCCCCAGAGAGGAGGCTGTTGATCAGTGACCAGCACGCCACCGGCTGGGTCCTTCTCATCCTCCGGGTCTCAGCTTACTGTCACCGCCTCACAGGGAACTTCCTAGAAACTCACACACACATCCCGTCTGATCCTCTGTCCCCAGCCCTGCTGACTCCGTGGCATTGGTCTGGTTGGTCATTCATCTGGCCGGCGGGCCCCTCCCTAGAATGTAAACTCCAGGAGGGGGAGGGGGAGGGGGCTTTTTCCTATCTGGTTCCCTCCCCACTGCATCGGGCACCTACAGCAGTGTTGCCACGTGGTCAGCGCTTGGCATGCGTTCGTTGAATGAATAAGCATGCCCTGCGCTTTCAAGGCAGACTTTGCTGCCATGTTTTGAGTCTTATTTTGAAATGAACTTCAATCCCTTGTGGTAGGGCAGGTTTCTCCGCCTCGGCACTTTGGACATCGGGGGCCGGATCATTCTTTGTGGGGGAGGAGGGGGGCTGGGGGGTGGCCCTGTGTGTGGGAGGATGTTTAGCAGCATCCCTGGCCGCTACCTTTTGTCGTTGTTGTTCATCCTCATCTGAGGATAGTTTCCCATCGATTTTTAGAGAGTGGAAGGAAGAGGGAGAGACGCACATCCATGTGAGAGAGACACATCGAATGGCTGCCTCCCGCGTGCACCCCGACCGGGGCCGGGAGCCTGCGACCGAGGCGCGTGCCCTTGATCGGAATCGAACCCAGGACCCTTCAGTCCGCAGGCCGGCACTCTATCCACTGAGCCACACCGGCCAGGGCTGGCCTCTGCCGTTTAGATGCCAGGAGTGCCCTCCCTCCTTTGCAGGTGTGACAACCAAACACATCTCCCGACACTGCCAAGGGCCCCAGAGTGAGAAGCACAGCAGGGCCCCCCGGACGGGGTGTCACTCCCCCCCCCCTCCCCCGCCCCCGTTTGCAGCAAGGACGCTGAGGCTGGAAGAGGTGCTGTGTTACAGGCGAGGAAACCCAAGCTCCGAGAGGTGAACCACCCGCCCACGGTCGCACAGCACACAACAGCAGAGCTGGGATTCGCACCCGGGGCCGCCCGCCTCCTCGACCCTCCCACTCTCACCCGGGGCGGGGGCGCCCAGTGGCTCTCCAGTTCGCGCTCTCTCTTGCTCTCTCTCTCTGTTCGGCCCAAGCCTGCCAGGTCCGCAAGGCCCCACGGAAGGCACCAGACACAGGGGTCTCCTATTCCATTGCCAGCCCTCAGGTGTTCTGCCGTTGGCGCGGGCTCCTGGCAGAATGCTCAGAGGCCGGGGCCCAGGTCCTCTCGTGAGTTCCTTCAACGAGAAGGCTGTCCATTACTCACGAGTATCAGGGAATGTCCCTTCAGTGTGCAGAGAGAGCAGTCAAGGGGAAGATAAATACCCAAATACCGCGGCGCTGCCGTCCCCCGCCAGCCACCCGTGCCTGACCATGGCTGGCCGCACAGGGTCTGACTGCCCCAGACTAGGACCGGACCCAACAGGAAGGCCTGAGATTGTGGCTGCAGGGGCAGCGGTTCCAGCCCAGCCCTGCCCTCTGACAGGATAACGTTTCCTGAGCAAGTCCCCGGTGCCAGGGCCTGTGCTGGCTGCCTGATGCGCAGCCTGGCATAGTTCCCTCCAGCCTCAACCACTCGATCCCTAAGGACAAGCCACCTGGCCTCCCTGCGATTCGTCTCCTCGTCCCCAAGATGCGGCAAACAATAGCCGCAACGGTACCATGGACTTTGAAGAGTCACATGACACTCCCTATGAAACAGCTGGCATACAGTAGGTGCTCAATTAAAGCTGGTGCCGGCAGAGCACTTTCCCTGTGTCAGGCCGCCTCCCGAGTGTCTACTCGCGCACGTATGAACTCACTGAATCCTCCGAGCCCCATGAGGTAGGAACTAGTATCGCCCTCTTTCGCCAATGAGGAAATGGAGGCACAGAGAGGTTAAGCAACCTGTTCAAGGTCACACAGCTAAGAAGGGGAGCTGCTGGGGTGTGTCCCCAGGTAATCTGGCTCCAGAGCCTACACCAGGGGTCCTCCAACTACGGCCCGCGGGCCACAGGCAAATACAAATATCGTATTTGTTCCCGTTTTGTTTTTTTACTTCAAAATAAGATATGTGCAGTGTGCAGAGGAATTTGTTCATAGTTTTTTTTTTTTTTAAACTATAGTCCGGCCCTCCAACGGTCTGAGGGACAGTGAACTGGCCGCCTGTTTAAAAAGTTTGAGGAGCCCTGGCCTACACCGTTAACTACATTATGATCATCCTATCAGTCCTCACAAGACTTCTATGAGGTAGGAACTTTATCCACCCCCTTTTTTAAGTTGTATCGGAGAGGAAACCAAGCTGGGAGCACAGAAGTAGCTAAGGTCTCACAGCTCAGAATAGCCAAGGACCAGGCCTGAAACCTAGACTCCTCGTCTGGCGGGATCCGGGATGACGGTGGTTTCTTCAAGGTCAGGAATTGTCTGCTCTACAATGCCCGCCTCCGTCAGAGGAAGGGGGACAGTGCTGCCGTCACCAGGAATGTATGTCACGGTGCTTTCTATACAAGGTTTGGAAACTTCTGGTATAAGAAGACCCCGGCCCCGGTCTGCACACGGCTCAGCCCAGCGAAACTAGATCCTAGCTCCCAGGTTACGGGGGTCAAGACGCAGCGAGGGAAGACCAAGGCTGAGGGTCAGCCACGGTTCAGTCCTTATTCTGCAGCGGTCCTGTGTGACCTTGCCCCAGTTGCTCACCCTCTCTGGGCCTTGGCTCTCTCAGCTGGAAAATGTGGTGGAGAAGAGGCACCAAAGTGAGAGACGTTCTTTCCCATTCTGCAGTGGTACCTAGGCTTTCCCCTGAGGGCTGTTTCAGGAGTAGAAACGATAAGAGTGCGTTTCCGGGATGGTCGCCGCCCACGACACGGGCAGCTGCGACTGCGGTCACGTCTGGACAGCTGAGTTGCCAACCTAGGTCTACCCAGTATCTCCCCCGTTACACACACCAGGAAACCTGGTCAGCAGACGCCGGCCCATGGCAGCCAGCACAAAAAACTCTCAAACCCTTTGCGCTCGGGGCCGCTGCAAGCTTCTGCTGGAATGCATGAAGCCAGCCCGGTCTTCTAGGAAGTTCTGAGTTTCCACTCCCCCCATAGTGGCCACATAGACCCTGGCAGAGAGCTGCCCACCCCCCCACCACCACCACGGGTGCTGGGGGCTAAAAGCATCCTTTTCCACTGTCCTGAAACGGGAAACAGAGGCATGGGCCAGGGGTCTTCCCTGAAGAAGCCAGGGAGAGAGGGACTCACCTAGAGGATGATGGGAAATTCCCGGGGACCAGGGAGGTGAGCCTCCTGCTCGGGGCAGGTAAGGGGATGGGAGGCCCCAGGCACACAAAGAGCTCGAGTTTCAACACCATCTTCTCTAGTTGTCGAAACCACCCAATCCCCCCAAACCCACCCCCCCAAGAGAGGGAAAAAAAATGTGGGCAAACCCAGGCCCCCTCCCTGCCCTCCGCCTCCACGTGGACCATGCTGTTGCGGAACTGCCATCCCCATCCTGTGCGCCATCTCGCTTCCACTATCGGGGGTACAGTGGAGGGAGGGGAGGGCCACCAGTTTTCGCAGGCTGAGAACAACAGATGCATTTTCCTCTAAAGTTTCAAATGAGACAGGCTCCTGTTTGGGGGGAAAAATTTCATTAGGAGGAAAATATAATATAAAAATACCCATTTAGAAAGAATGTGCTATTAATTCTTAGCACTCTATGCAGAAGAGAAAATTGCATTTTTATCTAAATGGTTTTTCTGCATAAGCCATTTACAATAGTCTTTGCCTCTCTATAACCGGCCCTCCTACCATTAGGACTGGGGCAACTGGGCTGAGGGCCGAAATCGCCCTCCAACACATTTAATACATAACCCCAGAAAAATCGATTCCAACAGGCACCTCAGCAACAGGCCCAGCGTGCCTTTTTTTTTTTTTTTTTTTTTTTTTTTAGGAAGAAATAAATATTGCTGAGGGAGGTGAGGGGTGGGGGTGGGGGGGTGAGGAGCCGTCTTGCTGATGGGAGAGGAAGGGACAAGATGGTTTAAGTTAAAAGCAAATGCCCTGGATCCCTTTAGCCAGCTGTGAAACTGCAACCGATTTGGGGGTGCACGATGGCAACCATTTGCCTGCCTGCTTGTGGATAGAGGTGTGCGCTGGTACCACCCACACTCACTCACATACACACACACACTCTCACTGCTTTCCATCAGACAAGCAAACAAGCAGGGATGAAATTCAGGATACGAAAACAAACTATTTTTAAACACGAAAGCAAACAACACCAAGATAGTAATGCTGTTATTTTCCCATTCAACTAAGTTTCTCTCCATTTGAAAAGCGAGAGTAACCTACACAAGTCCTCCCAACACACAGCCGCCAGTTGGGGTGTTGCGGCCTCCGCCTTCCCTAACAACGGAAAAATTCCCTCCTCGGAGAACCAAAAGCGGAGGCAGGGACGGGGGGGGGGGGGGGGGGGGGGGGGGGGGGGGGGGGCCAGGCTGCTTGGCCACCTCCCGTCCCATCAAACGCGCTCGCCCGCCTGGACGCCCGTCCGTCTCAAACTTCCAAATGCAACACTTTTTAATTTTTCCCAAAAGTTTTTTTTTTCTTAAGTCTTCCAGCTCTTTCCCTCTTGGATTCCCAAAATAACTACTTAATAGCAAATGTCGGGGAGCTAAATTAATTCATTTAGGACATGCAGAGTCTATGATGGGCACTGAGTGTGTGTGGGGGGGGGGGGCCCTGGGATTCCGCTGCCTTGAGCCAGAACGCCTGGGGCGCTGCTCCGTCCCTAAATTCTTCCTTTCAAACCAGGAGTCCCGAAACGTCATAATTATAGCAGCAGATACAGGTAACAGGTGTGCCCCGCCGCCTCGGCCTTCCAGACAGGCTTCTGGAAAATTTACTGGCCTAGCCTGGGGTGTCGTAATTACCGGAAATGACTCTGGTTGGAAGGGTTCAATGAAGACCCTCTCCAAATGTAAGACCAGACACCGATGAGCATTAGCCTTGAATGAGCCCGCATAAAAAATAAAAAAAAAAGAAACGGTACCTCCATCTCTCCCAATGCCCGTAACCTCGGCGCCTCAAGTTCATTGCTGGCTGGCTGGGGGCCGAAAACACCCTGTCCGGCCCTCGCTCTGCAGAGGCAAGATCTCGGTAGAAGACGTGTGCGAGGATAATTCAGCAAAAGGCAGGGTGGGGGGGAGGGAGTGCTCAGGAAACCCTTTGCTCTAAAACTCGGATGGCCCAAACCTGGGTTTTAAAAAAATCATAAAATAGTGAAAGTGGGATTTTAGCCCATCATCTGGACACAGAGAGACAGGAAGGCTGTGGGGAGCCCAGGGGGGCACCCAGAGACCCCCCCGGCTGAAGCGCCCGCACCATCAACATGACACACGTCCCCTGTCAGAGGCTGCGTGTTGGGAAAGGCCGGAGCTGCGGGCTGTTTGGCTTTGTTTTCCGTTATCCCGGCTTTCGGGGCCGTAAGCACACTTTTTCTTCCTTCTTTGGAAGTCAAACCATGCGTTTCCCTAAAAGTTACACACACACACACACACACACCCGGCACCGCTATTTGTCAAGCGGCAGCGTGGACGGTGCCCCGACGTGGCTTAAGATTCCGAACTCTTCTCCGTGTGTCGGCGCTCAGCTCCGTCTATTAAGAATTCACGCTCAGAAACTTCCCGGGGAACCGAGACGCCAGAAGGAAGCCCGTGTTCGCGGGCTGTTTCCACGTCTCTGAGAGGCCAGGCTGGCTGGACCATTGGCCTTGTGCTCCCTCCTCCCCCGACAAGTGATGGGGGAAGGGGCCACCCGTCCTCGCTTCCTGGGGAGGAGGTGGTGGGAACCAAGACTGGGGGCCTTTATCCCGATGGGTGAGGGGATTCACTAGTGTGCACACTCACCCTTGTACATACACACACACACACACACACACACACACACGTACACGTACACTTCCAATCCCAGCAAAATGCTTCACACACACTGAGCACAAAATAAATGCTTATTAACTACACTGACCCAAAATAGTGAAATGTACAAGTAAATTAATCATGCCTCTCCCGGAGGCCTAACAGGATTACAAATTCGGCAAAAATTGACCACAATGAGATCAATAAGCTTCTACTTAAAACTGAACGGGGCCAAAACTTAGTATGAGCTGCTTCTTAGAGGGGAAAACACACACACGCACTCACTCACACACACACTTTTTTTTTTTTTTTCATTTCTTATTGAGACTTCTAAGGCCTGTGTGTGTGTGTGTGTGTGTGTGTGCGCGCGCGCGCACGCGAGAGTGGGTGGGTGTATGCGTGCGTGCTTGCCTACGAGCCAAAACCAGCCCAAGGCATCCAGAGCCTGATGCCCAGACAATTTAGAAATAGTCACGGCATAAGGATCATGAAATTGCTCCCGTTTGAAAAAGCCAAATTCTGGGCCTCAGCCTCTCTCCCCTCAACTCCTAAACCGCCACCAAAAGTTACATCGCGGGGGATGAAAACGGTCCATTTGTTTTGAGCCAATGAAGCCTCGCTACAAAAGCATGAGGGGCCTCCGACGGCTGGACCGTGGGTCCCCTGAAAGGGAGGAGAGAGGGGACTCTAATTTCTCCAGCTGCTTCCCACACTTGGCGTATCTCAAGTCAGGGAAGCCTCCCTCTTGCCGGATTCATCACTTACTTTCGTTCTCTTTCAGGTTACCATTCAGAAAAATAAGGGGGGAAAAAAAAAATATATATATATATATATGTTGTGTGGGAGGGCATTGCCTGCATTTCAAGGCAGCAGGACCATCCTGGAAGGTCTGTGAAAGGCAAGATTATCCCTGAAGAGGCTCAGGCGGAGGAGGAAAACCGCGGTGGTCACTTAACGAGGTCACCGGGGGAAAAGGTCACTCCTTTTTCTCACCCCCTTCGTCCCTCTTCTATGGAACAGGCTGGGCACCACTGCAAAGCTGGATGTGTCTGCAGCAGGCCTCTCGTGGGCCCGGCTCTTCTGCCAGAGACGTTAGCCTCAGGCACGTACCCAGGGCTCGACCCACCCGGGGCCCATCTGGGTCTTCATCCCCCCCACCGGCCCCGTGTGTCTGCCTAGGCCACTAACTAAACAGACACGGGCCCTGATTGCTCACAGACCCACCATGCGGTCAGCCGTCTTGGACTGGGTCCTCCACATCTATTCCCCCCCCCCCCCAAAACATCTGCGGCCACGTGGAAACCCCGGGACCCACGGGGAGAGCTCGGCCAAGAACTTTCTGTCCTTGACAGTGGCCGACACGGGTCCCGACACGAGCCACGCACCCCTGGCTGCGCCCAGGAGGTGCTGTCTAAATGACTCCCACATTAACAAGTTATTTTCCACTCCGGAACCCTGAGTGTCGGTAAACAGCAACGGACTCATATGGATGCACTTCTCTCCCCCTTGACGATCGCCCCTGAGAAAAAATAAACTGCACCCCCAACTCCATCCAGAATTCCTAACGGTGTGGGGGGGGGGGGGGAGCGGCGTTTCTGGCTCATAGGAAAGGAGGCCAGAGTGTCCCCATCAGGACTCGGGCTCACGTGTGTAAGGACTTTTTAAACAGCCCCGCGGACAACAGGGTAGAACCCGCTCACTCTTCTCCGCAAATTCTCAACCGACCCTGAGCCTGGGGGAATTCAAAGCCGGCGATGTTGTCTGCAGACTGCCCCACCCCCTCTCCCATCTTAAGATGGTCCCTCAGAAGTCGTTTATTCCTGGTGGTCGTTGCCAATCACTCGACAATGCTTGTGTCCCGGGATCCAAGGGCGTCTGAACACACTGCTTCACGGCGGCGACTGAAAAGGGTCATATCTTTCTGACATCTCACCCTGCTCTGTGTGTGGAGGGATAAGAGAGAGAGAGAGAGAGAGAGAGAGAGAGAGCAAGTGTGTGCGTGGAGGGGTTCACTCACTAACTGTTCACTTACTAACATTCCAGGAGCTCCCAAATATGGCCAGGAACGCCACGCTGGGGCCCTCAACTTGGGGCAGCGACTTCCCAAGACACATCACACAAAGCCAGCCCGTCAGAAGGGCCTGAGACCCTGTCACTCCAGTGAATTTTTGACCCGAGCGTTAAGGTCAAATGAAATCTCTGTACCCCGACACTCTTGAAATTATGATCAGGAATGAGAAAGACAAACTAATTTTAAACTCTCAGAATGAAACGCATCTCGAGCCACTTAGTTCTCCCAAGACAGGCTGTTGGAACAGGGAACGGGCTGTCTATTTCTGAGCAACCATGGCGATACTTTTTTGAGATAAAAGCAAGGTTGAAAGCAAGATCACACACACACACGCACACACACACACACACACACCCAAGTGTCTTCAAAGCAGTAGACTTTGCAATGAACCCCAAATATGCCTCTGACACAGGGTCTCCCTGCTTCCGTAAACCATTGTCCAGCACACCTCACTCATCTCACCCAAACCAAACACCGGGTACGAGTAAGTCAGCCTGCAACCCAGAGAACCTGAGACGGCGCCAAGGGTCCGGATCCCAGCGGCAAACCTTTCATGGGGAGCTCGAGGCCTTCCTGGGAGACATGGGTGGAAAGAGGGCAGAGGCTGGGAGTCGCACGGGAGGGATCCCACCAGCTCGCGTGGGCGTGGGGAAGCTGATGTCGCTGGCCCCCTGGGCTTTCCTTTAAAGATCAGAACATAAAAACCTGCTTCTCCCCCACCCCCCAAGGTGAGTTTGCGCTGGGATGTTCATTGGGACTTTTTCCCCTCTTTCGGGCAAGTCTATTCCATGTCTGATGTTCCTTCTGGGACATTCAGAAAGAGCCAATTTGTTACCGCGAATGCTACCCAGTCCTCCAAACCGTTCAAATCAATTGCCTTTACGTTTAAAGGGCATCTGGGTCCGTACGATGATGTATAAAATCATGAAAGGGAACGCACACGATCGCTAGCAACATCTCTCTCAGAGCCAGCTGCGCAAGGAAGCAGCCATCACGAAAACGGACCGGCTCTCTCAGCCCAGACGGAGAATGAGGGCTTGGGGCACCGTGGCTGCGAGGGACCCCGACTCCATGGGTTCCCGGGGAGCCAATCCCACTCGGACGTGCACGGCCAACATCTGCAAGTATCGGGCACAGGTTAGAAACAGCCCCTTGGGACTCCAAACCGTGAAGAAACCAGTGGCGCTTTCTCTACCGCCCCTCCACCCCCCCCCACTTCCCCCCCACCTCGTGTCCTTTCTGGGCCAGCACCCACCGTGTTGGGAGCAGACCCTCCACTCGCTTCCCAAACCTCAGAGGCGGCTGATTAAAATGCAGGCCAGCGAACAAAGCGAGCCTGTGCCGGTTCCACCCCGTGAGAACCACGGCTCTCCGACGTCCCTCTCCTCGCTCAAGTGAAGGAAACGTCACCCCGCTTTTCAGCCCGGTCACAAAATACGTGTGCCAGGCTGAGCCCCCTGCGGTGCACACGCGCCCACAGGTGTCCCCTCACTCACACCCGCAGGCCACCGGTCCCCAGGGGTGAGGCTGCGTGCTGGATGCCTGCTGTCCCATCGTGGGACGATAGCAGCCAACTCCCAGGCCCACCTCTGCGCTGGGCGACCCACTGAGCAAAAGGTGCCACGTCGCTGGTACCAGAAGATGACCCTACAGGAGGGGAATTTCCACGAGTGAGAAGCGGCGTCTGCTTCCCACAGCTGAGAGGCGGAGTTGGGGGGGGGGGGGGATTGGGAAGGGGGGATGCTGATTCAAAGATTCCTCTCCCGGCCTAAGAGTCTCGCGTGAGCGGAACTCAGCCAGAGAGGCACCTCCATGCACGCTCACGCACAAAACACGTGTGTCTGCTACCGAAATGCTCCAGGTCACAGTCACCCGTCGCCCAGGGGGGCCCGGAGGCCCAGATTTCATCATTAGGACCTTCCAATACCTCCCTCTATTTACAGGCCTTCACTGAGTCAAAACCTGCCAGGGAAGGCCATTGAGAGAAGGCTTAGCTTTCTTTCCCACTCGCCCTCAGAAAGTAGATTAAGGGGGCAAGTGGAGGAGTCGCAGGGGGATGTGATGGAAATACGCGAGGCCGTGCACATGCACACGTGTGTACGCCAGGGTGGGGCGAGGGGTGCTCTTCCCACGCGCAATTGCACGGGGCCCTGCTTTCCTCTGCGGATGACGGACAGACCCAGAGCCCACACCCACCGCAGCCGGACTCTTTCACGCCCGGCCCCCACACCCCTTCGTCTGGCTCCGGCGTGTGCGAGAAGACGAGGAAACTTGACAATGTCCCCCCCCCCCCAAGCGTCTCCCTTCTCGATCACGCATTCATGGACGTATCAACATCTCCGCCGCCAGCGAT
The DNA here is from genome assembly GCF_028538775.1 of Myotis yumanensis. NCBI lineage: Eukaryota > Metazoa > Chordata > Mammalia > Chiroptera > Vespertilionidae > Myotis > Myotis yumanensis. The sequence continues at coordinate 23,681,587 of NW_027223770.1, forward strand.
CAAAAACGCACACTCAAATCTGTCCGCCTGAGAAACGCCTAAAAATAGACATCGTCCTAAAACAAACACATCGCTGGGCGAGTCAAAATCCCAACTGGAGGCAGCGCGATGAAGCCAGGGGGAATGAGCAGGTGGGGGAGCAGTGAAGAGAGGCTAGAAGGTGCACCCACTGGTTACAGGGGTCCCCCCATAAACCCAGATCTCCCCCCCCCACCGCCCCCGCATGAGAGGGTTCGAGTGTTTTTATGTCACAGTGGGCTTGGGCGACCTCCCAAAACATTTGATCCTATGACATGATGCCACAGCCTTTTCATCTCTACAATGAACTCAACAGAGCTCAATGCCGTCTTCCTTCCTAGGAGCGTTTATCTGCTGAGTGCTGTGGGCAAAGGAGATCACTCGCAGGGCAGAGAACACGACCCAAAGGTACTGTCACTCTAGTGGCGAGAACGGTGATTCTGCTAAACCTTCCAGCATGCATTGGGCTCAGGAGATGCCTGTGACATTCCAAGGATATAGACTTCCACGGCGGGAGGAATTTTCCTCCCTCTAATTTCACCGGGTCCTCGCCCGAATATTTATGCAAGATGTAGATTTCCTATCAGCCCGGAGTATCGAGTAACTTCTTGGCGAGGGCAGCCCGATTTTCGGGACCCATCAAGATTCTTTGCGGAAATTTAAATACCTCTGTCAGGCAAAACGAAATCGTATCAGGAACCATAGGCTTTCATTGCTAGAAAGAGAAATTAGATTAACCAAGCCTCACTCCCTTCCTAGAAACCTCAATAAAATAAGAAGTCCATTTCAACAGTCTCTTACTTCCGGGACTGAAGGGGGGGGCCTCCCAAGACATCTAAATGGATTTATATTAAAGAAAGCTATCCTTGAGGAAAACCCTCCCATCTGCAAAAAAAAAAAAAAAAAAAAAAAAGTATATATTTACACAGAGGAGAATATATAAGTATATGTTACATATTAGAAGGCAGTGGCTATTTAAAAGCAAAACAGCCAGGAAAAAAAAAAAAAAAAATCCAGGGGCAGAAACCATAGCAAGCTCCACACTAAGAAGCTTTCAGCCCCTGAAAACATCCTTGTCCTTTATTAATATTTAGTGGAAATGTATAATTGCAGATGTGTGCGGGGTTGGGGTTTTATGTCGGGAGGCGGGCAAAGAAGACAGGTTTATTATAGCCATGAAATATTAAACAAGCACCAAGCACAGTAGTAGTATGTCCCGGACTAGCCAGGGAGCAGGCAGGCCCCCACGTCAGCTGCACAAAGGGGGCTCCTATTTACATTACCCCCCGATTAACACCTGCGAAGTTTTGGGTTACATCTTCCGGAGGCTGCAAAAAGTCACATGGAGGCATGCGGCCCTGGCTGGATGCTTTCACAGGGAGACGGGAATGCAAGGCTCCTTTGCCTTGCCCCAGACAAGTTGGCGTGAGCCTGAAAAAGCTCTCCAAAGGTGCGGGGGACGTGGGGGAAACGGTTCAGAGCCCCCCCTCCGTCCCCCAGCCCGCCCCATGTCTAAAGGAAATTCGGTGTTCAAATCCCGCCTGCCTCGGATTTCTCAGCACCGTTCCACTGTGTTCTGACTGGAACGCTGAGGGGAGCGTGAAATTCCAAAATTTTCTCCCGCATCACTGTAGACATGTCCTACTTCCCAAAAAGGGCAGGATTGCGTGCAGGGCGAAGACAGAGACCTCTCCCCCTTCCATGTATGTGAAAGAGCGTTTCTAGACTGCTCCCGATTTTAAGACAGAGAGAGAGTGTCCCACAGAATGGAAGTTTGGCCAGGATCGACTTGTAACAGAATACGGTGAATTCCAGTTTTGAAAATTCTGGGGGAAGAGGCAGGAGGAGGGGGAGAAGCATACTGTTTCCTACAAGCTCTCCTTCATCTGCTATCTAGCATTATTTCGAGTTCTTTATCAGTTTTGAAATTCCTCCATGGCCACACATCTATTACGAAGATAGGTGGACAATTCTGCAAACTCATTTCAAATGCATGGCAACCTCACTGATGTCATGGATGCCTGAATAGGCCCAAACGCAGGCTGGTTTTGTGTGTGTGTGTGTGTGTGTGTGTGTGTGTGTGTGTGTGTGTGTGTGTTTCCCCCCTTTGCACAACCTCACCCTTCCCCCCCCCACTCCAACTTTGTGCAAACGGGGCCTCATGATGAGATGTAGAGTTTCATTATATAAAAGTTGTTCGGTGGGTTGATTAAGAAGTCAGGGGAAGCGTGATTTGGAGAGACTCGCTTTCCTGGTTTAAAAAAAAAAAAAAATCGTAATCACATGTCATGCTGGCCTAGACTTTCCCAGAACTGCAACTTGCCAGTGGAGTTTCCTCCCCTCTGGAGGGCATCTGAACCCCATAAGACACGCTGGGCACGTCCCCGTGGCTACCCGGCTTGTGCAGCTCTGAAGACGTATTCCTTCTCTCCGATCTGAGCACGGGTCATTTTGTTAAATACTGACTAGTATTTTGTCATCGGAGCGAAGAATTTCAGAAACGGTGTTAATATTTAATCACATTAGTACTGGCGTGTTTTACGGCGTGACAAAATAAAAAATATCATTACAAAAGTGGGCTTTGCCTGAAACGAGGGGGTTGGGGGTGGGGGTGGGTGGACGAAAGTGCTTGGTGGGGCTGGGGCCCCAGGGGAAGGTATTACTCAAAGCCACTGGACGCCACTGCTCCCCGGCTGATGGGAACACATAGGCACGTGTTCAAGGAAAAGCGGGACATTTCACTTTAATGGTCTTGTGTTTCTTTTTTGTGTTTTTTTTTTGGTTTTTTGTGTTGTTTTTTTTTTTACTCTATTTCAAAGTGGCACACTTCACTGTGATTTTCAGCCGGGGGACTCGGGGGGCCTGTTGAAGGCTCTGTGTACCTACTTATACAACATGTGCAGATGGAACTGTGGGGTGTTATCATCATGAAAAGTTTAATCTTCCTTATTTACTACCAGGAAGGGAGCAGCGATCGGATGCGAATGCCTTCTACAGCCGTCACCAGAAGCCCCAAGGCTGCAGAGGCTGCAAGGGACCTCGATTTAGGGCTTTTATCTAGGAACCTGTCCTTCCCACATCACCGAGTGGAAAACAAAGGAGGTCAAGTGGGTGGACGGAACTCCCTGTCCTCCTGGGTGCAGGGGAGGGCTGCGTCAGGCGGGCATCTTGGGCAAATCAACCCTAAAGAGGCTAGCATCTGTTTCCAAACAAAAAAACATTTTCCCTCGTCTGTCTGTGATCATGAAACAAGCAAAATAGAGCATTTCTTTCATGACATTTCTCCATTCCCAGCCTGCATCTTTTCATTTATTTATTTATTTTTTCCCTGTCAAGGAAGATTCCTGGGGTGGACTGGGAAGGGAGTAGTGGGACACCTTTAAAAAAAAAAACAAAACAAAAAAAAACAACTCATTAAAGCCACTCAATCCTTTTCCACCTAAGATCTTTCAAAAGACTCAAAGGCAACGTGCTACTGGTTTTTCTTTATGAATTCACTAAATCGGGTTTTTCTTTCCTTAACTTTTCTCACCCCATTTGGGCCAATATGTTCTTAATTACTGGGGGGCGGGGGAGGAGGGGGGAGAAGGGGGAGGAGGAGGGACAGCCAGGCCAAGCCAGGTAGAAGTGACAGGGGCTGGGATTTGTGCTAACCAGCTATCGATCGAGAGGTTGTGTACAAGAAAATAAAAGGGGGGGGGGGGGGGGCGGGCGAGCAAGCAGGATGCTGTGTCCAACTCCATGTTTAAAAGGAGGCGGTGGGGGGGAGGGAGAAAAGGGGAGAAGACGCGGAGGGTCCCAAACTAACCAATTTATGGCCTTGCCTGGGAGAAGCCTGGAGAATGCTGATGCCGGCTCGAGCGTCTGCTGTGCATGCTAAACACCCGGCTTCAAATGAGAGAGCGGCGTCCCGGGCTGGGCAGTAGGCGAACAAAGAGAAAAGCAGCAAGCAGCGAGGCCGGCCGCATTCATGAATTAGAAACCCTGAGCGGGGAAAGCTACCCCGGACAGGCGCCGGCCCTGGGAACCCTGAGTCTGAGCCGCCTGACTCCTGCCGTACGTCCCCTCCCCCTCCTGCCCATGCCACTCTCCCAAAACCTACCCAGCCCTTGAACCCAGGGCCAAGAGATGGCAGGCTGCGGGGAGGACTAGGGAAATGAAGGCAGAGGAAAAGAAGTCTAAGAGAGGGCAAAAAACAAGGGATGTGGTTTTTAAAGACGTGGTTTGCATCGCCGGTCACTGGTTTCATGATACTATTCAGCCTGTTGACACCAAGGGGATTCAAGTAGGGTTTAAAAGGAAAAAAGGTAGAAATGGGGGGGGGGGGGAGAGAAAGAAATGATGTTACCTAACTTTAAGAAGCCATTATCTGTGAGGAGGGGGATAAGGGAGGAGAGGAAGGCCCCATTAAAATGAAATGGATATCTACAGCAGCCTACTCTTCTTTAGGTTAAAAAACTGTTATTACTTAACTGCAAAGGCGGTTCATTGACTAGCCCCCAACCCACCCACCTCCAAAGCCCCCAGGCCTGATTGCGGGGACGGAGGGGAGTGCTTAGAATGCAAAGGAGAGCTGGGACCGGACATCTGTCACCAAAGCCAGGGAGATATTGACAGACGCGGGTCCTTTGTGTCTTAAGAATATATATCCACCTCCCCATACGCAAACCGTGGTTGAGTGGCCTGGCCTCTGCCAAGCGGACTCCCCCGCCCCCAGCCCCACCAAAGGTCCAGGGGCTGCACCTGGGAAAGACTGCCTGCCTCCCACAACCCCTACAGGTACCCTGCTTTTCAATGAAACTCCAACAGTTAACAAGAGACAAAACAGCTACTCATCAGGAACAAATGTCAAATTAGGCGATGCCTCTGAGTGATAGTGATGCTGCCACCACCAGCGCTGGGAACTTTTTTTTTTTTTTTCTAAAGATGCTGGCACACAGGGGAGGAGCTGGAGCTAAGGCTGGCTGCCTAGAAAAGGTGGGGAGGCATGAACATAACTTCCCACGTGTCCTGCCTACCAGGAGCCGGGCACGCAACCCCTAAAAACCGGAACCAGCCTGGAGGTTGAGGCTGAGACCTCTGAGCAACCAGCCGGAGGGGCATGGGGACTCTGCCATAATCCTCAAAGCACTGCCCCCTAAGTTCCTCGCACCCAGTGGCACCAGCATCTACCTGGCAGCACCTAAGGGGAGCTGGGGGGGAGGGGCAGACTCAGAGAGCCCTTGGTGTGAGTCAGAGGAAGGGTATCCAGCTCTGAGCTGGGCACTAAAAGAAGGCCCTATGGACTCCTAATTCCAAAGGTCTCCCTCCTTCCATGGGGCCTGCCAGGCTGCAGAGGCTAAGGCCTGCAAGGGGGGCGGGGCGGGTCTCTGGGGGGTAAGAAGGGGACCAGAAATGGGGGGGGGGGAGGGCATATACCTTCTTTGCTGCTGGGGTTCTGGGGTTTGGCCTTCTCCCAGGGCGCCAGCGTTTTGTCGTCCTCGGCACCGTCCACCAGGGTCTTGTCTGCGGGCATGTACCAGGTGGCGCTGTGCTCCGCCATCAGGGAGTCCAGGTCGATGGTGCTCATGGCGCTCTTGACAGCCTCCGAGCAGCAGCTGCCCAGCTCGCTGTCTCCGTTCTGGGCGCCCGACGCCCCCACAGCACACTCGCCCTTCTTGCCCCCCTTGAGCCCCAGGGGCTGGTCCTCGGAGATGCTGAACTGCTGCCTCTGCAGCTGGATCTGTGCCTGGAGGATCTCCAGGGGGTGGATCTCGTCGGGCGGCGGTGCCCCGCTGCTGCTCGTCGGGGTCCGGACCTGCTCCAGGCCAGGCGTGCCCGGGTGGCCAGCGCCCCCGCCGCTGCCATAGCTGTCAGGGGTCGAGGTAGAGGTAGACATGATGCCTAGGCCGAGCGGGGGCGGGGGCGCCTTGGGTCCGTGTTCCCCTGCGCCCACCCCCCGGGGAGGGAGTTTGGGCGAACCTGTCACCAGGGGGCTCCTACTCGCTTTGGCCAAGGCCTGGGGGTTGTCAGAGCTGGATGACACTTCGTCCTCGTTGGCGTAGCTGGTGCTCACCTCCTCGGAGGCGAACTCGCCCACGTGCGGGGAACTCCCGTTGGACTTGGCTCCACCATCCAGGGAGGCCATGAGGTCCGGCTGGTCCCCCAGGAGCAATTCGGCCCCTTTCCCCCAAGAGGGCGAGGTGAGCGCTTTCTCATGGGGCGTGGGCGCCCCGCGTGCCTCGCCCGTCGAGCTTCCCCCCAGGCCCGGCTGCGGCTGCCCTGGGCTGACCCCGGGCGCGCCCCCGCTGTCCGGTGCCGCGGAGTACTTGTCGAAAAAGGTCCCCGGGCTCACGTGACCACTGTCCCTTTTTCTGCGACCCCGGCCCCGGCCACCGCCCCCGGAGACCGGCTTGCCATCGTTCCCCGACGTGGATTCCAGGGTGTAGTTTGGGGAGAGGCTGGTGCTGTCCCCCTGGGAGGGAGGGTTGGGCGGCCCCGAGGTTTTGTTGCCACTGCTACTGGTCCCCGCAGGGCCTCCGGGCCCTGGGGCCCCCGGAGCAGTCCCTCCGGGGTAGTAATCCGAGCCCGGGTTGCCGGCCACGGCCGCGCCGCCGTCGGTCTCGTTCTGGCTCAATTTCCTCTTCCCCTCGGGCGGGTTCTTCTTGTTAAAGGTCACGTTGAGGTTGGGGGCCCCGAGGCTGGCGATCATGTTCTGGCAGGCGGTGGAGAGCGCAGCCAGGCAGCTCTGGCCGAACAGGTTGTCCTTGGAGCTGGGCTTGTTGAAGGAGCCCAACGAGAGCGCGCCCAGCTTACTGGCCGAGGGGCGCTGGCTGGACTGGAAATCCGGCTGCGGCGGGTACGCGCCCCCTCCGCTGCCGCCGCCGCCTCCGGTGCCGCCGCCGCCCCCGCCCGCGCTCGGGGGCGAGTTCACGCCTGGGCCGCTGTGCGGGGTGGCCTGCCGGTTCGCGGCGCCGAACGGGAAGCCAGGCTGGCCCCCGAGCGCGGACGCGGTGAAATCCGGCGGAGGGGGCCGGCGCTCGGAGGGAGCGCTAGGCAGCCCCACTCCAGCCCCCGGTGACTGCAGTGGGCCCAGGCCGGCCAGGCTGCCCCCGAACTGCAGGCCAGGGGAGGGCAGCGCGGGCACGTGGCCCTCTCCGGGCATCCTCAGCGGCTCCTGAAGGGGGCCCCGGAACAGCACCCCCGAGCCACCGGGCGGAGGGGGCGGCGCCAGCCCAGGGTCGTGCGGGCCGCAGTCCGCGGGCAGGCCCGAGCCGCCCATCCTGCGGGGCAGCAGGTCGCCCGGCGGCGGGTGAGGGCCTGGGAACCACGCGCTCTCCTGCGCCAAGTGGGGCGCCTGCGGCTCGAAGGTGCCCAGGCGCCCCGCGCCCGCGCCGCCGCTTTCGCGTTCAAAGTTCGGCTGGGCCAAGCCGCCCACCGGGCCGCCGTGCACCAGGCCCCCCTGGCCCACGTCCCCGGGGTGGCCGAGCTGGGCCAGGTTGGGTTGGCGCAGCCGCTGCTGCTGATTCCGCGACGCCATCTGCTTAATCATGAGGGCCGCGTTTTGGCGCTGCTGCTGCTGCTGCTGTTGTTGTTGCTGCTGCTGCTGCTGCTGCTGCAGGGACTGGTGGTCTGGGGCCGGGTGCTGCAGGGGTGGCCCGGAGGGGAAGCTGTCAGGGACCGGCGGTGTGAACTCGCCGGGGAGGCCCGAATAGGCCGAGGGCGAGAGGTGGTTGTCCAGCGCGCCGTTGTGCATGCTGCCGTTCCACGAAGCGCAGCGGTCCACTCCCGCGCTGCCCGGGAAGTCAAAGCGCGGCCTCTTGGCCACGTTCATGTAGGGGGGCGCGTCGAAATGCTGCAGCCGCTGGTTGGGCGCCTGCTGGGGAGGAGGATGCTGCATGTTGAACACGGGCTCCGAATAAGGGTGCATGCTCCGGTTCTCCAGCCTGTGGATGGGGTACTCGAACTGCGCGTGTTGGCTGGGCAGCATGGGCCCCCCGTCCTGCAGGCTGCCGCTGGGTGTGCCCGCCTCGCCCTGCTGGGGCCGCGGGAGCGCGGGTGGGCACGAATTTTGTCGGACCAGAAGCCCGGGCGGCGGAGGCTGCTGCTGCGGCGGCGGCGGCTGAGTCTGCTGTGGGGGCTGCTGCTGCGGGGGCGGCGGGGCCTGCTGGGGAGGCTGCATTAATGGGTGCCTGGAGCCTACTCCCGGATCCAAGCCCACCGGCATCTTGCGGGCCCCGCCGAACCTCTCGAAGAAAACGCCGTGCTGCTGCTGCTGTTGTTGCTGCTGCTGCTGCTGCTGCTGCTGTTGCTGCTGCTGCTGGGCGTGCATTTTGGACAAGCCCACCATGCCTGCAGCTCTGGGCATAGCCGAAGCACCCGGGAAAGAGCCCCCGGGAACCTGGCGACCCGCCGCATAATGAGGCAACTGCCCCTCGGAATCGGAGGGCGAAAACATGTCGAAATGTCCCGAGGGCGCCTCGCCCGGGTAATTGTATTCCAGCGAGTCGACGGCTCCTTGGTTCGCCACCCTCCGGTTCTCCAGACTGTGGGAATCAGAGCCGCTGGAGGCGGGGAGGCCGTGGAAGGAGGCGGCTCGGTTAGGGCTCTGGTCCAGCGGCAAGCACGGGGCCGGCACGGCGTGGCCCGAGGCGCCCGAACTGTGAAAGTCCGGGAGGTTCCCGGGTCGCTGCGGGGCGAAGCTCTCAGGCCCCTGGCTCTCCGCCATATGATCATAACCCTCGGCGAAGGGCGGCTGGCTGCCCAGGCCAGCGCCGGCGCCGCCGTAGCCGAGCAGGCGACCCCCGTGCAGGCATGAGGCCCCTGGGTCCGGGCCACCAAAGTTGCCCCCGAAGTGAGGGTGATGTTGGTGGGGGTGGTGGCCTCCCGGGTGGCCGTGGTGCGGCTGCTGGCCTCCAAAGAATCCGTGCACCGGCTGCGCCTGCAGCCCCCCCGAGTGCAACTCCGAGTGGCCGCGCGCGTGGAAGCCGTACGGCTCCATGTTCATGCCCAGGATCGGGGGCTCGCCCAGCGCGCTCATGGCAGGGTCCACGGGGCCAGGAGGTCCCCCCGCGTGGAAAGCCGGAGCCTTAAAGTGGGTGTTCATGCTTAGTCCGGCCTCGTTAAAGTTCCTCTCGCCCTGGCCAGCGTTCCTGCTGTTGATCTGGGGCTCGAATTGGTCCAGCCCAAACATACTTGGCAGGGGGGGAGGGGGGGATGGAATCAATAGGGCATGACAGCCTGCTCTCCGCGGCGCGCCTCCGGCCAGCTACTCGATCCGGCCCTGGGCTGGGACGCTCGCTCGGCACCGCGGGGACGCAGTGCGCACCGCCACCGCTCCTGGCCTGTGAAGGCTGGGGCTTCTCCGCTCCTCTCCCGAAGCTCTGGCTCTGCCCCACACGGGTCTCTCACATCTTGCGGTGCCGCAGGGCCTCCAGGAGCCGTGTTGGAGGGCCCATGCCCCAGGCGGTTGGCACAGCCGCGGGTGGGTTTGCGGGGAGGGAACAGAGCTGCAGGCGAGTGGAGACAAAAAGTTAAGTGGGGGGAAGGAGGCGGGAAGGAGGCAGGGAAAGCGGAGCGATCACCTTCTTAAGTCCGAACGGATCGGGTGGGGAGCCCCAGGAAGCCGCCCGAAGCCTCTCCGAGTGAGTCCGAAGCGGAGCTGCTCAGGGGCCGGGCAGGGAGACCCTTTAAAGCCGTGGCTGGCGCCCGGGCACGGACAGAGCGGTCCCTCCCCCCTCCCCCGGAGTCCCCGCGCGCGGTAGCTCGAGCCTCCGCCAAGCACGATCCACTCGCACAGTCCCCGTCGGCCCCGAGCAAGCGGCTACTGTTTCTTCAGCTGGTCGGAGGGCTGGAGGCTCCGCTCGACATCACCCGTGCCGGCCCCCGAGCCGAGGGAGCAGCGGGGCTGGGGAGGCAGCGGGCACCCGGGGCTGGACCCCGAGGGATAGGAGAAGACACGGTTCCCCGGCTCCGCGGCCGGTGCGCTGCACCCCGGCGCGCCGCACCCCCGCGCGCCGCTTCGCTGCCAGGTCCGCCGACTGCCGCTCGGGTCCTCCGCTGTTCGGTCTCTGAGTTCGCCGGGGTCCCCGCGCCCGGTTCCAGGCGCGGACAGGCAGCGAAACGAGGGGTTGGGTCTCTCCCAGGCTCGGGTTCCCTGCCTCCGCGCCGAGGTGCTTCGCTAGTCCCCCCTCGGACCCGGGGAGGGGGGCGGACGCGGGTTGGAGGACCACACTGGGCGAGCCGGCTCAGGCGTTCCCGCTGAGCTCTCGGAGCCCAGAATGCGGGGGCGGGGGCAGCTCTGGGGGGTCCGCGCACCCCTCTCCTGGCTAACGCGGGGGGGGGGGCTGCGTGGGGCGTTCCGAGGGTCTCAGCTCCCCTCTCTGTGTCTGCCTCTCGCCCAGCGCTGAGAGAAGCAGCAACAAGTTTTGCATTTCAGCAATCAATTTCAGCCATTACATTTGCACCAATCAGCACAGCCCGAGCTGGGTCCGGGGCGGGGCTCGCTGTTAAGGTGGTCCTGGGTACTGGCTGCCCAGGCCCCCCTACGAACCCGCACTTCGCCAACTCCCCGGTCCCCCGCTCGGGTCTCGCCCGGGGGTCCCGCGCCAGTGCGTTCGGGGCGCGCGCCCTGGCCTCCCAGCGCATCGGGGTGGAGAGGGCGCAGGCTTAGAATGGCGGGAGCTTGGCTTTGTTCACCCCCTTCCTACTCACACAGTTACCAACTCCCCACCCCCAACTGAAGCGAGACCTGCGGGGTGGGCAGAGGGCGGGGAGGTGGGTGGTAAGCGGTGCGGGGCGCTCAGACAATGGGGTCTCCAGGCACAGCGCCTGGACTCGCCGGGAAAGTCGCTAAGTATGGACTGTGCTTCCACCCGAGGCGAACCCTCGGCTCTCAACCGCAGTCGGCTCACCAGTGGCGCCCAATTTAACCGGTCCTCGGATTTTCCGGGAGCTGAAAGCAGACCGGGAACCCCCGAAGTTAGGGTTCTCCTCCAGACACCCGCGCTCCTGCTCGCCCCTCCCTCGCCAGGGCATGCACAATTGTTCCCTTAACCGCACTGCCTGAGGTTCCCAGTCCTCAGTCGCTGGCTTCCACCGGGAGGAGCCGTGACCACTCGGTCACTTTATGGGGGGGGGGGGGGCACTTCGGCAAAGTCCAGCGCAGATCCGCGAGGAAGATCAGAGCGCGGAGGACGCACGGGCCGGCGGGAGGACCCCGCTACTGGCACCCGGACCGAGGCCCAGGGGGCGTGAGGTTGGCCTCCTTAAGAGATCAATTAAACTGTAGAGGCCAAGGAATTGGGTTGTGATACTAAAATCAATAGGAGTAATTTAATATCTGCCCTGCTCTTTATGAAATATTTATCCCAATAATCTTAGTTAAAATGTTTAGATCTTCCTGATCCCCACTGAGGCTGAAATCTATCTTGCAGTTGGATGTTGGAAGTTAGAGGTGATGGGGGGCAGAGGAGGTGTTTATTCTATGTGCCTGCCTGTGTGAGTATTTTCCTCCCTGAAGTGTGAGCGGGAAGGAAGGGGAGAAGGCCTTGAACGCTCCTGGCTATAAAATAGCACGAGGCAATTTTGTGAGCCACCGGCATTCTTAGGAGAAGGGGAGGACGAGAAAAAAAAAAAAAAAAGGAACTTTCTTTGAAGTGCCCCTGATATCGCTATTAAATCTAAATAAAATTAAGCATGGTGTATAAAAATGCCTTCTCCCCCCACAAAGGGAAGTGTTTATCGCCTAAGTCTGTCTAGCGTTTGCTAAATTACGCATGAAATCTGAAATGAAATAAACGTTATAATAAAACCAACCCCTGAGCCCTTTTTATTTAAAAACCTCAGATTAAGCACTCCACCAACGCGGGAGGGAGTTAAAAAGTTACCACTCCGCGCAAGCGAATTCATGGCTCCCCGGAGTTGCTGCTGGGAAGACAGATGCTGGGTTTTCAGAAATGCTGGGGAAAGAGCTCAACTTAGGGTGAGAGGAGAGGGGAATCTCAAGGAACTCCGGGAGGAAAATGACACCTCCCCGCCGCCCTCCAAGAAGAATAAAAATAAAAGACAAACAATAAAAACCTGCAACTTTAAAACTCAGAGAGCTGAAGCCGGCTCGGACCCCAGGTCCTTAGTGGGACCTCCCGGCTGTGAACGTCCGACAGATATATATATATATATATATATATATATATATATATATATATTTTTTTTCCTTTTTGAAATTAAAAATGAAAATTACCCCCACCGAACATGCGGTCCATAAATAAGCATGGAGAAGAAGTATTTGTACAGGGCGGTGGAGTTTTAAAAGGATTTTTCTGCAGGATCAGGTTGTTGGTCTGTGATTAAATATTGATTTTGTGTAATTAGTTTTCATGTGAACTATCCTCTTGCTGATAGCTTAGAGGTTTCAGAACTAGAAAAGAAATGGAATTGGACATGGAAATTATTACTTAGCAAAGTGACAGGGAAGTGAGAGGCGGAGAAGAGAGTGAGGCTTGGCTGGTTTAGGCACAAAGAACTAAAGGGCCTGGCTAGGCCTCTGGTGGCACCTCCCCACCCACAGGGCCCCGGGCCAGAACCTGGGGGGACCCTAAGCTTCTTGGGCTGGAAGGGGACCAGTAGGGGGACTGGCTGCCAGGAGGAGGACCCCTGTGTGGGCAAAGCCCCCATGACAGCTGGTCACATACCTGGTCCAGAGTGATTGGTTCTGGGTTGTGAGTGTGTCGCCGTATGTGTCCAGAGGGAACGTGGGGGCCTGTCTGGAGCCCTAGGTGGGCCCAGGCAGCAGGAAGAATGGCCCACAGACCAGCAGTCCGGGGGGACCCCTGTTGGGATGTGCTGTAGGCTGAGGCATGACTTCACAGGGCTCTGGGTGGGGGTCCCCTGAACACCTGCACAGGTTTCCTGTGGAATAATTCCGTGCGCTCCCGAGAGGGGTGTGGGGGAGTTTTTCTCTGGGGCTGTTTCCAAGAGCTCAGTCTGCAAGGTGTGCGGATGTCTGAAAGCAGGGTGCGTGCCTGCGGTTGGGCTCGGCTGTGTTTCTGTGCAGGCGGTGTGCCTGGGTCACCTCTCCGTCACGCTGCAAATGTCGTCGTGCGAGCGTGTGGCCTGTGCCTGCGTTTGTGTCTTCTTCTGTGTGGGGAGGCAGGACCTCTGCATGTGTTTGTGTACAGGCCTGTGTGCGCGTGCATTCCTGGGTCTCTGTGAGTGTCCCCAATCCCGAGCTTCTGTGTGTGTGCCTCTGTGTTCGTCCCTGTGTGTGCAGCTGCCTCATTCCTCGTGTGCCTGCATCTCTGCTCACGCGTCTGTTTTCTCTGCGAGGGTGAGAGCCAGTGCCACTGCCTGTGCCCATCTGTGCCCATGGACACGCCAGTGTGTGCGCCTCCTTGGTGTGGGCGCCCCTGCATGTGCCTGTGTGTGCGCGCCGCCTGCAAGGGCCTGCGGTTTCTTTGGAACAGACACATTGCCCCCTAGCGCTCACACGAATTCACGTTCCCGCTGCCGGCCCAGAGCCCAGAGCCCAGAGCCCAGAGCAGCAGGAGCCTGGGGCCTTTCTCCCCTCCCTTCCCCTTCCTTCAGCCTCCCCTCCAGCGGGGGAAGGAGACACAGCTGGGCTGGGGACCCAGAGCTGAAGAAGGATGCTCCCAGGGGCTGAGATCCTGCACACCTGGACCAGCCCAGGAGCTCCCGTCCAAAAGGGGACCCCCCCACTACTGAGCCCCCACTCAACAGAAACACAAAATAACCAACATTCACATCGTTTACCCACCAGACACACAGCCTTCATGCTGGTCCACCAGGCCCCCAACAACAGCACGCACACACACACACACACACACACACACAGCTAACACCTATGCCCTGTAGAGCTTGGACACACGAAGAATCACAGCAGACAGAGTCCCCTAGGAGGCCTGGAGGGGAACCTACTTCCCCTGAGGCCTGGGGTAGAGGGGCTCAGAAAGACTCCCTCTCTTGAACGAGTGGTGGGAAGGATATAAACTCTGGCATCACATACCCAGATTCAAATCTTGTCTTCACCACTTACGATCTGGCGTGACCTCGGACGAAATCCTTTCTTCCTCTGAGCCTCAGCTTCCCCCGTTGGAAAGGAAAGTCACAGATTGGACTTTTTTTTTTTTAAGGAGGGAATGGTGATTTTTATTTTTTTAAATATATTTTATTGATTTTTTTAATTTATTTTTTTTTACAGAGAAGAAGGGAGAGGGATAGAGAGTTAGAAACATCAATGAGACAGAAACATCGATCAGCTGCCTCCTGCACACTCCCTACTGGGGATGTGCCCGCAACCAAGGTACATGCCCTTGGCCGGAATCGAACCTGGGACCCTTAAGTCTGCAGGCTGACGCTCTATCCACTGAGCCAAACCGGTTAGGGCGGGGATTGGACATTTAAAGGTGGCACAGAGCGTGGCAGATGGCAGGCATTCGTTAAATGGTAGCCTCTCTTATTACCGTTATCATTATTATTATTTCTTCTGTGTTTGGACTCAGGGACGTGGAGAGAGGAACAATGAATGACCCCAGAGACATCAGGTTTACGTGGCAGATCAGCCTGGCCTCCCCAGCCGCCCTGTGAGAGAAAGGATGGCTCTCTCAGGCGGTCCCCTCCACCTCTCCCACCCCACACTGTGCTGGTGTCAAGGGGTGCGGTTGGCATCTGTCCAGGGAGCACCCAGGGCTGACGCCTCCGGGGAAAGCCCAGCTACTGCTGGGACGAAGGATAGTAACCCCCTTGAGGGTTGGAAAGGATGAGACCCTTGTAGCTGCCAGTTGCTAAGCAACAGCATCCCCTCCCTCTCTCTATGCACGATGCCTGATTATCTTTTGGGGTCTCTCTTCCATCTGTCCATTGAATAAATACACATTGAGTGCCTACTGTGGGCCAGGGCTCAGGCTGGGAAGTCAGGGGGAAAAAAAGTGGAAGATTGATCCCAGCCCTCAGTCTGGAAAACCTAGTATTGGATGCTAACAGGACTACATTATATACTATAGGGATAAAATAACTGTGCTGAGAGGGGGCAATAATAGGGGTTTTCAGAGGTGGGTTTTGTAGGTGGAATAGGAGTTTAATAACCAGAACAGGGTCAAAGGACTTCCCAGGCAGAGGAATCAGGTTGAATGAGATATGGGAAGGTTCTAGCAGCCGTTTTTTTTTTTTTTTTTTAGAGGAAGACATGGGAGGGGCAGGGTCTGAAGCTCAAGAGGTCAGCAGGACCCAACTCAGGAGGACCACAAGGGCAGGTGGGAATGCTTGGACATTTTTCTGGGAAGCCATGAAAGGGTTTCAAGCAAAGCCAAGGAACATAGTCAGAGGTGAGTTTAAAGAGGTCTTTGGAGACTGGAGAGTCTCCCTTTTCCTTTTCTTTCAAGGTGGCCCCAGAAGCCATCTTCACTGTGGGTTTTTTTTCTGGAAACAGAGTCCTGAGTTTGTCCCCAAGCAGCCAGCACAGAGCAAGGCAGGACGCACTGGCTCTTGCACTCGGGGCTGTTAGCACAGAAAGGCCCCTCCTGCCTCAGTGAACACAGATGCTACTCCCTTTGGGTAGGACTTCTCCCCTGTCCCCCAGCCGGGCGAGGGAGGCCAAGGGGCATTGACGAGAGAGCTAGACGTCTTCAGTTCTGAGCCCGGTTCCTCCCTCCCCGGACCACACACCAGGAGCAAGACCTCGACTGGAGCTTCAGTCCCTGGATCTACAGCAGCGGTTCTCAACCTGGGGGTCGCGACCCCTTTGGGGGTCGGACGACCCTTTCACAGGCGTTGCCTCAGACCATCGGAAAACACATAGATAATTACATATTGTGTTTGTGATTCATCACTATGCTTTCATGATGTTCAATTTGTAACAATGGAAATACATCCTGCATATCAGATATTGACATGACGATTCATAACAGTAGCAACATGACAGTGATGAAGTAGCAACGAAAATAATTTTATGGTCGGGGGTCACCACAACATGAGGAACTGTATGAAAGGGTCGCGGCATTAGGAAGGTTGAGAACCACTGCTCTACAGGAACACCTGTCTCCAGTGGTATCAGGGAGGCTGCAAGTGTGGGAAAGCACACAGCCCACAGCATATAATAGATGTAACATATCGTATATATTATGTTATATTACATTACTGCCCTGTGAGGTAGCTGCTGTTCTCTTTTTCTCCCATTTTATAAAGGAGGAAACTTAAGCACAGAGAGGTGAGGGATTCGCCCCAGGTCACCCAGCAAGTGAGAGGCAGGACCGGACTCACATCAGGCCTGGCTTGACCCCACCATCTGCCCACATACCAGCCCACAATCTGTGCAGCTTTTGCCTGGCTCTGAGCCCCAGATTGGGGTTTGGGGGTGGGGCGTGGGCACCCCCTCCCTTCAGCCCCTGAAGACTCCCACTCTGGGGAGGGATCCTCTCTTTCTCTGCCCCTTTCTGCACACCTCCCTGCCCACTTCCCAGAGGCCTCCGGGGCCTGACCACAGGGCTTCAATATGAGGGAGCCCCCTGAATGCCCCTTGAATGATACCTGGACCAGGAAGTGGCTGTTTCCCAGCTCACCTGGCCAGGCCAGGCTGCCTGCAGGGCCACCATAAGGTATTTCAGCTTCCCAGGGGCCCAGACACACAGGGGCCAGGACTCACTGCCTCCAGCATCAAGCTCTCCTGGGGCACGCTCCTTTCTCGGGCGGGCGTCTAGCTCAGAGCCAGCACCAACACGCTTCACTGTGACCTAGGGAAACTGGACCGTGGCTTGAGAGTGTGAATAGCAACACTGGTCAGAGGTGTCCTTTTGCTGAGCACAGAAACACCCTTACACCTCATTTGATCTTGGAAGCCATCCCTGGAGGTCGGCCTCCTCTATCCCTAGGAACTTGCTGGAGATCCACACGGCGCATACAGGGCAGGGCCCGTCTCAAACTGGGGTCCGTAGGACCCTGAAGGTGCTTGGCCAACCCCTCCATCCACCAGGCTTCCTCTTCCCCAGACAGCATCCAGCTATGAGCTTCTATTTTCCATTTTCTAAGTGGAGTGCGCCGAACCCAGGCCCCGGTCCCAAAATAACTCAAACCAGCTCCACGGCTGGAACCGAGGCCTCGGCGACTCCGCGGCCCAGGCCAGCCTCCACTTGAAAAAGTTCCCAATCGGCAACAAACACCAGGCATCACACATAAGGCGCCCCGCGCCCCACAATGAGTCAGAAAACACGCAAGTTCATCATTATTCAACAAACCTGTTTAGCATGATCCCACCCCCACCCCTTCCTTTTCTCTCCCTGCAGCAACCAGCCACGCGGGCTCATTACCATCAAGAATCTGGCTGGAAAGCCAGCCTCGTAAACAGAACTAAACAAGCATATAGGATGGGAAAACTCGGGCCCGGCCTGTCCCTAGCCAAAGCCTTTCAAATCCATCCTCCGTTGATCCCCCATCCCCTGCTAGGAAAGGCTGTGGTAGGTTGGGGGTGGGAGGGACTGGGAGAATCGCCCCCCAAAGCAAGGGGAAGGTCACCCAGACTTGGCCCCTCGATGCCCAGAGCCGAGGACCTGTCTCCCCGAAAGGAACCCCAAGTGCGGTTGGAATCTGAAGCCACGCTCTGTGTCTGAGAAGCAGCGGCAGCTACAGGGGTGGCCAGGTACGCCCTGGTTGCCAGGGGTTGCCGGGTTCATCCCCGTTTGCTCAGAACTGTCCTGTTCCCCTTCGCTGTGCATCACAGAGGTTCATGCTCCAGTGGCTCAAAGCATCACCCAGATCTAAGCTCCCTGAACAGGCCATTCCCCTCTCTGTGCCTCAGTTTCCCCACCTGTAGAAGGGCATTTGTGAGGAAGGAACGCTCATCCCATGTCGCAGTCTGGCACCTTCCCTCGGAGGGCCATTGGAGGGGCTAGACGCTTCCTCTATAGGCTGCCTGGGTGTGGGGGCCCTGTGGGCAATGGGGGTGGGAGAGGGATGCTCTGGCAGCTCACAACAGGAGGGAAGTGGTCTCCCGTGTTGCCATGTGCCAGCCTTGGTGCCAAGTCCTCTCCAGGGAGTGTGTGTCATTCTCACACCAACCCTACGGCGGGGTTCCGCATGCGCCCATTTCACAGAAGGGAACTTAGAGGCAGGAACACTGCTTTGGGAAGGAACGTGAGGAGAGCGCCTTCGAAATAAGAGCCTGCACCTGGTCACCCAAAGGACAGAGGCAGGAAAGACACTGAACTCCCCAGGGAAGAGTCAGTGGGATCCCCACCCGACTCCCTGCCACCCAGGCTGTGAAGCGGCCAAGGGACTGGTGGGCTGTGAGGGCCCTGCCCACCCCGAGGAGGACACAGAGCCCCGAGGGAGGAAGCTCTGTGCTCATTGGAGTCAGCTGTTCACGAACGATCGCTGTTTGGCCCGGGACAGTGCCGGCAGCTCTTCCTCCGAACGCTGTCTTCCGTGTAACAGGAAGACAAGGACCGACTAGCGGTGACTAGGGTCGGCCTCAACTCGGCCACTCTGGGTCGGCGCTCTATCTTTCCGAGCCTCAGTTTCTCCATCTGCCGAATGGGGAGAATGACGGTGCCTAGGGTTGTCAGGCGGGTGAGCTGGGCACAGAGCACTTAGCACATAGTTAACACTCAATAAATGGCAGTGCTACTACATGGAGCGAGGCCCCTGCAGGGCGGGCCAGGCGCCCACAGGGCAGCCCTGAGAATTGATGAGGTGCCTGCATCACACGTTTGCTCCCTCTCAGACCCTGGCTGTGCGGTCCCAGGCTCCCAGCTTCCATCCAGCGACCTTGCAACACCAACACGCTGCCAGGTCTGAGGCGCGCAGACGGCCCCACCCAGGTTCTCTGGGCCGGGCCCAGCTGTGCAGGGCCCACCCTCCCCAGCTGAGGCCCAGCCGCCTCTGACTTTTGCCACTGGGCCACCTGGTGAGCTCCGGGCCGGCTCCAGGCGCCAGCTGCCCCCACCTCTGGCTCGGATGAGCTCATCTGGGTTTGGTAACTTCCAAAGCAGCCAGGAATGTTTGCTCAAATGTTCCAGGCGCAGGGAGCAGAGAGAGCAAGCGGGTGCCCTCCGCCCCCCTCGCGCATGCAGAAAGCAATCTGCTATAACTCAGACAGGCTGGCTTCACCGGCCTGGGAGATGGATGTGGCGTTTTGGAATCTATATCACCCCAAAGGAAAATGCCTCTTAAATCACAGGGAGCCGGGAGAGAGCCGGGGCAGGAGGTGCAGGGGCCTGGTGACGCTTCAAAGGCAGGGTCCTAAGGGGGGGGACCACCACCGGGCACGGGACCTCCCCCTGCCATGGATGCCATGGCTTCCCTTCTTTGGGGAAAGCCTCAGGCGGGAGGAGAGAGAGATGGAGGTGCCTGTCCGGCTTGGACACTCAGCGGGGTGCATGCATGCACTCGCACGCACATGCGCGTGCATACACACTCACATGCACGCGCGCACACACGCTACTCCTGTCCATCCCCAGGTTCTGTTGAAACCTCTCCCAGCTCCATCCTTCTGGCCACCACCCTCCCCACCTGGACAGCTGCCAGGATCTACATCTGATCAAATCAAGTCGCACGTGTCCCTCCTCCCGCCCACCCACCCCACCCCCATCCTTAAAGGAGGTCAGTGGAGCTCATGGTTTGGAATAAAGATGAAATGGCTCACCATCACCTGGGAGGCCCTCCAGGCCCAGCCCCGGAGACTTCGCTATGCTCACCCTGCTCTCCCCAGCCAGGCCGCCCTCTGGCCTTCCTTCTCCACGGGGCTGTAGGGCTCCTTCCTGTCCACGCCCCTTGGCTCAGGTAATGTGTAGCCATCGCTCACCTCAGGGCCACATCCTCCCAGGAGTTCTCCCCCCGACTCCTGCCGCACTGGGATGCCCTCCTGGCCGAGGCCTGGACATTATCTCGTGGGATCCTTTCATGAATCTCTGCCCACCCCGCCCAGGAGTGGACACCAGGTACACAGGGGCCCCGGACAGACCCTGGTTTTCTATTTGGAGGGCTGGACGGGAAGGCTGGCTTTCACTCTCGTTGGCATAAAGGAAGGTCATGTATGTGTCCGGGGTGCACTGGCTGGCACGGAGGCAGGAAGAGGTAGAGGAGAGGTGAGGAGGAAGGGTGTTGGGGGAAGAGGGACAGGACGGTGCAAGCCCCGCCTGGCCCCAGACACCCCAGCATCAGCATTCAAGAGACCCACTGTCTGAACTAAAGAGAACATCTTTCCATGCCCACGCCTTCCTCCCCGTGAGAGGGCCAGTCACAGCCCTAACGACACATCGAGACCACCCCCTCCCCCTTCCCGCCAAACCAGACATCCAGTGACTTCCCTGGCACCATGCAAACTGGGTTCGAGTGAGCCCGCGCCGTTGGGGAAACTGAGGCTGAGAGCAGGAAGGAGATGGGTTAGGATTTCTCTAAAAGACAGTTGACTTCAACAGACTTTAATTGAGTACCTACTATGTGCCGGGCACGAGGCATTTGATGGATTCAAACAGATGTGGTCCCAGCCTGCAGGGCACCAGAGGGAGATGGGTATTCATGCAACAGTTACAGGAACAGCATAGGATTACGGAGAGATCGGGACCCCTCGGAAGGGGAAGAAGACAGCAAGAGCCTGCAACCAAAGACTTGGACTAAAACTGGGTGAACAAACAGAAGGTAGCTAGGTGCCTTGTTTTGTTTTTTTAAATAGAGATACAGCTCCTGGTCAGTGTAGCTCAGTGGTTGAGCATCAACCTAGGAACCAGTAGGTCACGGTTTGATCCCCAGTCAGGGCACATGCCCGGGTTGCAGGCTCAGTTCCCCAGTAGGTAGGGGCGTGCAGGAGGCAGCCAAGCAAAGATTCTCTTTCATCATTGATGTTTCTCTCTCTCTCTCTCTCTCTCTCTTAAATCAATAAAAACATATTAAATAAATAGAGAACCAGTGCTCCAGCAGTTCTAGGCTCTAGAGAGACACAACACTGAATGGAACTGACAGGGCCCCACCCCTCACAGAGCTGACCATCTTGAGATCAGATTTGTGAAACTACATAAACCCTTCTTTCCCTCCCTCCCCCTTCCTCCTTTCTCTCCTTCCTCCCTCCCTCCTCCCTTCCTTCTTCTAAACCTAAGCCACTCTCTCCCAGCCGTCTCAATGCTCATTCTTACGTCATGTCTCCAACTGGAAAAGCATCATCTTGAAGCGGCTGAAACCGGATGGGGTAGTGACCCCAGGGGCTGCCGTAAGAGTACCACAAACTGGGCAGTTTAAAGCGACAGACATGCGTTCTCCCACAGTTCGGGGGGACGGAGGTCCCAAATCAAGGTGTTGGCGGGACCATGCTCTCGCCAAGGCTCTAGGGGAGGTTCCTCCCTGGCCTCTTCCAGCCTCCAGGGAGCTCCCAGCGGTCCTCGGCTTTCCTGGGCTCGTAGACACATCACCCCAACCTCTGCCTCTGTTTTCACACGGCATCTCTGTGCGTCTCTGTATTCAAACTTCCCGCTCCTTATAAGGACACCAGTCATGTCGGGTCGGTACAACACACCATGGGGTGAGGTGTGTGAAATACCTGCTGAACAGTTCCTCGTTTGCTTCTCCAGCTCCCAGCACACAGTAGGAGTTCAATAAATAGTAGCCAAATGAATGAATGGATGGATGAATGAATGAATGAATGAACGAACGAACCAGTGTCTTTGTCTTATTTACTACTGGATCCCAGGTGCCTAGAACAAGGGGCTCTGTGTGGTCAGTACTCAACAGACATTTGCTAAATGGCTGGACCTAAAACCCAGGGCCTGGTCCCGCCGAGTGGCCCAGGCCTGTCTAGATCTACGTTTAAATCCCAACAGTGCCGTTCACACGTTGGGTGACCTTGACCAAGTCCCTGTCCACTCCCCATCTGGAAAGCAGGGATAGAGCCAGTGCCCCCTCACCCCCCTGAGCCAGGGCTGCTGTGATGGGTCACCAGGGCCAGGACGCTCCAGGGAAGGGGGTCACTGACCCCGGCAGGGTGAAGGTCCCACCATGTCACGTGGCCGGTGGCCTTTCCACCTGGACAAAAGGCCCAATTTAACCCAGCAGCCGTCATCGCTGCCACGGCGGGGGCCCGGTGCAGCAGGTTTGTGGCTGATGATCAGGTTTCGAGTAATATCCTCGCCAGGCTGCCCCAGCTCAGCGGACAAAGGCCTCTTTGTTGCGAATCTATTTTTTAAATCCCTGAAGATATTAGCAGGGCCAGGGAGATCACACCGTGAAACGGCTCAGCAACTGTTTAAGGGACATGTTTCAAATTGGGGAGTGACCATTTAAATGAAACCTGCCCTGTGCTTTCCTATCAGGGCCAAGATGAGCTCAGGGCAGACCGGGGCCTCGGTCCTGGAAGTCTCCGAGGCAAAATGATCCTAACAGCCTTCATAACAACCAGGCCGGTTGTGATTTACGGAGCCCTTCACCGCCGGTGCTGGTGACTTCCAATCCGTGACTTGCCACCCTCCTGAGCATCACTGCCCTCCTAGGAAAACGCCAAACGCCACCTTTGGAGGACTGCTGAGAAGCCGACATGCTAAGTCTTGGATATTCAGCAAGAAAGCCACACGAAATGATGAAAACACATCCGCCTGCACACAGTAGGTGCTTACAGACAGTGTCAGGCGGTGATGAGCGGCTGGTGTTTGGAGCCAGGTGGACCTGGATTCCAACCATGGATCGCCAATAATCAATATACTGACCTTGGACGGGTCCCTTCAACGCCTCCAACCAACCTCGCTTTGGCTCTGGTGAGGAGGAAATACTAGTAAGCTAGGGGAGAGAAGCGCCTGGCACGCGCAAGGACCGGATCATCGTGAAAAACCCCATCCCCCGTGAGGAAGCAGCCAGGAGACAGAAACCCCTGGAAATTACACAAGGTGGGCCTCTGACTTCCCATAATCCGGCAACTCCTACTCGCCTTATGACTTTGGAAAAATATTCTCTTAGCGTTTGCAATTCTTGATCTGGGCCCAGCACTGAAATTATTGCAGACTTTTCCCCATCCCCCCCGCCCCTTCTTCTTCTTCTTCTCCTCTTTGACAGCTTGAGCAAAAGGAGCTGTTTTTGAATTTCAAGAGAGGAAAAACACACACGCGCGCACGCACACACCCCAAACAGCATCATTTCGCAGGACAGAATGTCCCCTGTGCTCCAGAGCGGGCGGCCCGGCCCCGCGCCGCTGGCCTCACAAACACTTAGTGTCACTGGAGGTTATGTAAGCGCGGTTTGGGCTGCGAGGTTGGACGTGGCCTTGGGTTTTAAAAGGAGGCAGAGGAGTTTGGGCGAGGAGCTGTCTGGCTCCCGATAGATCCAGGAAGTCAATGCAGGAAAAAATAAATACTGCCGCCGCTCACGGAGGAAATATTTCGATGTATAGTTTGGAGCAACGCGAACACAAAACTCCAAGATGGGGTCTGGCCCGCGTGGCTCTCTCGTCTGCATCCCGCATGTGGGTGAGGCTGAGAGATCGGGGAATGGGAGCTGGATCAGAGGGAGGAGGCAGAATGTGACCTGTTTTGTGGGACGAAGGGCAACAGGCAGACCGCATCACTCCTGGGAGGGAAAAAAAAAAAACCCAGTTCTTAGTATTTTCAAAACTGTTTGTGCGTTTGTTCTTTGAGCCCTGCTGTCGGGGGCCCCAGATGGAGCGATTTCTATTGGCCAGTGGGGCTGAGGCAGGCACACAGGATCCCTGGTCTCTGACCTGGAGAGCATTATGCTGAGCGAAACAAGCCAGTCAGGGAAGGACAAGTACCACAGGATCTCACTCAGATGCGGACTCTAATGAACCAAATAAACTGACGATCAAAAACAGACCCAGAGACATAGAAACATGAACAGACTCTTGAACCTCAGAGGGAAGGCAGGGGTGGGAGGGTGGGAAGAGATCAACCAATGAACTTGTCTGCATATCTGCATCACCCACGGACACAGACAATGGGGTGGTGAGGGCCTGGGGTGGAGGATGGGGGGGAGACGGGAGCAGGCTGGAAGAGGTTAATGAGGGGAAAAGGAGAACCTGTGTAATACTTTCAACAATAAAGATTAGCAACAACAAAAAAAGATATCTGGTCCGGGAACAAGAAAGCGAGAGATGGGGGCACCAAATTCGTCCTGATTTGCCAGAGACCTTCCCAGTGGTAAAACGGAAAACCTTGTTTTCAAAGAAACCTCTCGCTACAGCGGTTCTCAACCTGTGGGTCGCGACCCCTGAAAATACATCCTGCATATCAGATATTTACATGACGATTCATAACAGTAGCAAAATTACAGTTATGAAGTAGCCACGAAAATAATTTTATGGCTGGGGGTCACGACAACATGAAGAACTGTATGAAAGGGCCGTGGCCTTAGGAAGGTTGAGAACCACTATATTAGAAACCTCTGTGTCTAGGACAGCTGGGGACAGTGGGTCACCTCACAAGACAGAGTTATAGAGCGGGGTGCCGCTAGGTCTTTATGTAAACACTGTCACCCCATTTCCCTGGTGACCTTCTCAGGTAGATCATGCCCATTGTACAGACCAGGCAGCTGAGACTCAGAGGGGGACGTCACACAGCAGGGGAGCGGGAGGTCTTCCGGGGGCTCTTATGAGAATTGATTTCTGGCCTCCTCCCCCCGAGAATTCAACTCAGTAGTTGGGGCACCTGGGTTTACACCACATGCTTCTGGGGGTACAAGAGCAAATGATTTCAATGTGCAAAGCCCAACCAAGTGCCATCGGGATTGAATGGCCGTGGAACAGAGCGTGGAAAGGTAAGTTCCAGGGAAACAGGCATTCAAACTGGGGGACACCAAGTTGTGGAGACGGACGACTGGGTAGCCGAGCAGAACCCCCTTGAGGGACAGAGAGGAAAAAGAGGCTGCGGTTGACAGACCCATGTCCCAGGGACTCGAACGCCAGGCTAAGGAAGTTAGACTTGTTCTTGAAGACACTGGGGAGCCAGGGAAAGATTTAAACAGCAGTGACATCATCACGTGTGTAACGCTGGAAAGATGATTCCAGCTCTTGGGTAGCAGTGATGTGGGAAAGGGGTCTGATGGGAGGCAACAGAATCGTTAGGAGGAAAGAGAAGCCCTGCTCAAACCGGCTGATGCAAAGACGCCAATTCACTGATTCACGTAATTAGTTTCAGGCATGGCTGCATCCAGGTGCTCAATTTAGAAACCAATCTCTCTCCGCGTCTTGGCTCAGTTCTGGCCGCCTTCCAGACAGATCCTCCCTCTGTGATGATAAGATAGGCCCCCAGGAGCTGAAGGCTGGCCTCCTGCAGCTTAGCAACCCCACCCGAAAGAGAAGGCCTGTTACATAGTCCTTTCAGCCCACGTCATCCTGCTGCCACGTGCTGACTCCGATAGGCCCACGTCTCAGCCAGTCACAGTGACATCTCCTTGCCCAGGTCCACATCAAGGCCCACACCTGGCGTTAGGGGGTGGGATCAGCCCTATCCCAAATCCACAGTCTGTGACCGGAGAGAGGAAAGGGAGATGGTCCCCAAAGTAGGGAAGAGTGACCCAGCAAAAGGTTAGGAGAAACAGCGTGCGCGTGGCACCTGCAGCCACGTGAGCCACGTGTGCGTGGACTGGATGGCGTGGGAATGGGCAAAGGAGGAAATAGCTGTGGGGTTAGAGCAGCAGTTCTCAACCTGTGGGTCGAGACCCCTTTGGCGGTCGAACGGCCCTTTCACAGGGGTCGCCTAAGACCATCCTGCATATCAGATATTTACATGACGATTCATCACAGTAGCAACATGACAGTTATGAAATAGCAATGAAAATAATTTTATGGTTGGGTCACAACATGAGGAACTACATTTAAAGGGCCAGAAGGTTGAGAACCACTGGGTTAGAGTGTCAACACCTCAGGTTGTTTTTAAAGTTTCCTTACAGTTTCATCCCCTCATCCTATACCTTCCGTGATTCCCATTGTAGAGATGAGAAAAGCGAGGCCCGGGGAGGTAAAGCCGTTTGCACATGGTGCTGGCACACCGAGCCCCTGGGTGACCCTGTTTGCTGTCCCCTTCTGAGAGCTGAAGCCAAAACTCTTGTCTCTGGGGACTTCTCTTCCTCACCAACTCTTCCCATGCCCTTGCTGTCCCTCCCTAAGACCTGGGCTCCAGTCCCCCATCACAGACCAAGAGGAAGCAATGGCTGGAGAAGCCTCCACGAAGGACAAGAATAGCCTGGAAAACACCCGCCTGACTTTTGCTCAAACCCTAGGAACACAGGCCCCTGCGCCCACCGGGGCGGTGCTGCCAGGCGAGTAAACAGAGCGATGTGTCCGCGCTGCCCGGCGTGGCCATCTGCTCTTCGGTGCAATTAAATCTGCCCCAGCAATTACGACTTCGCGGCAGGCGCTGGCCTCATCACCGCAGAGCATCCCCAGGCTCCCGGCTCCCGGGAGAATTCTAGAGCGTCGGGCGCTGGGGCAAGAGAAATCAGGGAAGTGGAAGACGCAACTTGTGTCTGTGGACAGAGCTGGCTTTGGAGGCCATGAACTCACAGCGTCTTATTTACTCTCCCTGACAGCTCGCTGAGTTTTGTGTTTTTCTCCCTGTTTCACAGAAGAGGAACCCGAAACTCAATATGTGAATGTCCCTGCGCTTGGAAAGAGCCAGCGCTGGGCTGGGCTGGCCCCAAACAGGCCCCTTTTCTCCAGCCCAGAAATGGCCAAAGCAACCCATTCCAGCCTCAAATTCTTTGCCTTTGAGTCACTCCTTCAGGACTTTTTTTTTTTTTTTTTTTGACACAAGCCCCCTCCTCAAATATTCACTCAACAATCATGGACTGAGCGTGGACTGTATGTCAGCATCTGGGCGAGGAGCATGGGAAGCTGTCATGAGCCAAAAAGGCACAGCTCCGCCCTCGTGGAGCTTATAGACGAGAGAGGCACCATTCAACAAGCACATGCAGTCGGAATAATGGTAAGGAGGCTACACGGTGCCATGAGGATGTGGAGGTCATGGAGGGCTTCCCGGAGGAAGTGCCAAATGGGGTAAGAGCTGAAAGGGGAGGCGGGAGGGGTAACAAAGCAAAGAAAGGAGAGAACAGTATTCCAGGCAGCAGAAACAGCATGTGCAAAGGCCCTGTGGTGAGACCCAAAAAGGCCAGTGTGACAGGAGCATAGAGAGTGTGTCCTGGGAATAAGATAAATGTTGACGGACTCGTAACGCCTGTGGTTCCAGCTAACATTTGCCATGTAGCTGTTGTACACTGACAACTGAGCTTTTTCTTGTTGTACATAATCTTTTAAAATCCTGACAGTGCTTCCAGGATGAGGGCATTTTCCCCCATGGTACAATGAAAGGAAAAGGAAACTCAGATGGTGGGACTTCCCAAAGTTGGCAATCTACTGGCGGGGCGGGGAGTGGCGGTGGGGGGCGGGGGGGGGGAGCGGGGAGCGTGTAGCTATTCTGTGCCTGGCTCTGTGTGAAGCACTTTAAACCCATTATTTGCATGAGTCCTCTCAGCACCTATGACACAAGGACCTTTATTATTCCCATTGTACAGATGAAAAAATTGAGGCTCAGACAGGGCATGAGAGCCAGGAAGCTGCAGAACTGGGATCTGAATCCAGGTGGGCTTGGCCCTAAGTCCAGGCTGTTTCTACTCCCGTGCTCAGAAGTTGAGGGATTTGTGTTCGGTTCCTTGTCATCTTCGCCGCTACGGCTCTCTCTGCAGCCTTGGCAGATCCACGGGCTGAGCAACCTCTAGCTGCAGAACTGGGCACTCTCTGAACAGAGACAACCTGAGAGGGTAGAAACAATCAAGACCTACTATGTGTCAGCCACCGAGCTGAAAATTTGAATACTCTCTCTTTTCAAATGACCTGTGCCTGTGTGCGAATTAAAAAAAAACAACAAACACTTCACCAGATTCTGCATCCCCTACTCCTTGAAACCTCGGTTTTTTCCCAACCACAAATGGTCATGAAATCTGTATCCGTTCCATAGGGTTGCTGCGGGGATGAAACTGGAAAATTCTTGGCAACCGTGCTTGGCTCAGAGTAAACACTCCAGAAACGATAGCGATTCTTCTCTTCTTCTCTTATCGCCACATTTCACCAAATCTAAGACACCATCAGTTGTAAACCACATTGCAATTTTAAAAAGCTTAAAATGTGAGGGGGGGGGGGGGGGAAGGACTTCTTGGAACTGATCAAATGTGGCATTATTCCCGGTTTCCATGTTGGAGCTGGTTACGGTTCTCCTGCTGTTTCCCCCCTGTGCTCCCTGCGTCCTGCCCTGGGACAGGGCCCTCACCAGGTCCCCTGGTTGTCAGGCTCAGGCAGATTTTGTTGTTGACGCCACGCTGCCAGAGGAGCCGCAGCCCTTCTCAAGCCCCGGATTAACTTATTTTACTGCCGTGTCAAAAAGCAGCAGAAATTTGGAGCAATTATGCCTATGGGGCCCCCACCCATCGGACGAACACAAGTCTTCCTCCTCGCCTCCGCCAAGATGACTCAGCCCAAATTACCCCCTAATTGTCTCAACCTGTGTCGACTCCCAGCTGGGGCCCTCCTTCCCCCAAAACCTGCAGAACTGGATCCTTGAGGGCTGCAGAGGCCAGGATCCCCTCTCTCTCTGAAATGGAATGTGGACTTCCAGGCCCTTCCACCATTTCCCATCAGCCTGGTTTCCACGTCCCCTCTCCTGCCTGCCCACCCTCCTCCGCACACACGCCTGGCTGTCGACGGTCTTTTGTGAAAGTTCTGCTTGGAACGGACCTCTCCCCTTGGCCTTGCCTTACAGTTGCTGACCTGCCTGGAGAAGGGGGACTATTGAATTTGAAGCCCTTCGAGGGGGACGAACTAGCTTGCATTGACATTTGGATCCCACCCAGCAGAGTGCATGGCACAGGGAAGCTAATCAAGACAAGTGGGTTGCCGTGGCTGGTTTGGCTCAGTGGATAGAGCGCCGGCCTGTGGACTGAAGGGTCCCAGGTTCGATTCCGGTCAAGGGCATGTACCTTGGTTGCGGGCACATCCCCAGTGGGGGGTGTACAGGAGGCAGCTGATGGATGTTCCTCTCACATCCATGTTTCTAACTCTCTATCCCTTTCCCTTCCTCTCTGTAAAAAATCAATAAAATATATTAAAAAAAAAAAAAAAGACAAGTGGGTTGGAAGGAAGGAAGGGAGGAAGGGAGGAAGGAAGAAAAAAATAGGGGGCCTTTGAGGAGGGGGTTGCTATAGCTGAAACAGACTCCCATACCAAGAACAACAAAAACAACAGATACAACAGCAGGAATAAGCAGACATGATGATGTTTCATGCAAATCAAGGGATGAGCAGAATCTCTCGAGGAGAGGGGAGAATGCCCTAGAGCAGTGGTTCTCAACCTTCCTAATGCCGCGACCCTTTAATACAGTTCCTCGTGTTGTGGTGACCCCCCATTTCATTGTTACAAATTGAACATAATTAAAGCATAGTGATGAATCACAAAAACAATATGTAATTACATATGTGTTTTCCGATGGTCTTAGGCGACCCCTGTGAAAGGGTCATTCAACCCCCAAAGGGGTCGCGACCCACAGGTTGAGAACCACTGCCCTAGAGGGTAGATTTTCATATTCAGGATTCAGTGAAGCACTTTTTGTTGGCCACAAAAGCACTCCGTGTATATTGGTCTTCTGCACACAGAAGTCCCATGAATTGAAGATCCACTGAGGAGGCACAGAGCAGCTCATGGACCCAGGCTTAGGCTCTGCCACTATAGGGAGATGCTAGGAGCCTGAATTATTCAGTGTTGACTGGCAGGTGCACAGAATGCACTGATACCCTTCCAGGACACTCATCCGAGAGTGGCTCAATACCATCATAGCTCTAGACAGACCCGCACCCCCAGTCTGTTCCCCTCCCTGATGCTACAGACATGGGCCATCATGTATTTAACATCGTTTCATCTTTCCAGGGCATCTGTCACCTATGTACCTGGAAACAACAAATAACACTGTCTTGAGTCGGTGGCTTTTAAATGAACATTAGTGATATCCTCCTCTGTGGCTCATTTGCCATTTCCTCTCTCCATCAGTATTAATTTTCAAGATTCATCCTTGCTAGGAAGTAAGAGGTAGCTCACTCCCTTTAACTACTATGGTTCTATAGTATGCTACGATAATATTCCATCCTATGAACATCCCTTACTTTATCTGCCCATTCCCCACAGATGGGCATGCACATTATTTCTAAGCCTGCCCTATTAGACACCTTGCTTCCCTTCCATAAAAATGAGTTGCCACAGCCCAGCTGGCATGACTCAGAGGTTGAGCGTCAGTCAACCTATGAACCAGGAGGTCATGGTTCCATTCCGAGTCAGGGCATATACAGGCTCCACCCCCAGTGTGGATTCTCTCTCATCATTAACGTTTCTATCTTTCTCTCTCCCTCGCCCTTCCTCTCTGAAAATCAATAAAAGTGTTTTTTTAAAAAATAAAATAAAAACGAGGTGCCACAGATGACTTCCAAGTTTCCCAAGCTAGCGGCCTGAAATGCAGACCTCACCCCCTGGAAGTTCCCTGTCCAGCTGGGAAGACGTGATTTGGACAGACAGACATTCTCTTACGCAGCTGGATCGGGCGCCAACTATGTGTCTTAATTCCTATCTCTGTTGTTGGCCTCTGCACCCTCCCCACCTGAGGGTGCCTGGCACTCGCAGATGAGAGGGCCAGGCCAGTGAGTGGCCCGACACAGAGGGGCGGCGGAGGGGAGCCGCGTGCAGCTCTGCTGATTCCATCAGGGGGCCCCCCCCCACCTGATCCAGCCACAGCAGCCCAGGCTGGGCAGCTTCCTGCCCCAGACCAGCAGGACGTGCACCTCACGTCACCCAGCGGGAATCCTCTCACCGTTATTTATGTTGGCTGCAAACTCCAGGAAACCGCCACTGAATATATAGCCCAGTGTCTGGGGATTCAGTCCTGTAAGCATGAATCTCATTCCCCAGTATTCCCCTGCGGTCCAGAGCACGGGGCCCGCCTGATGGTGGATCCAAGTTTATTGTTACAGGGGGAGAAGATAGAAACCAGAGCCACGTCGAGGAGGCTCGGAATCAGATCTACGGCCGGGTGGAAGCACTGCCATATGCTTAATTGTGCTCCAATTACACCGAATGCTCCCGGATCGCCGCTCTGGGGCGCGGAGACGCTAATGGCCATTATTACATTTGGACAGCCCTGCTCAGTTACACGGTGATCTTTGCAACTACCGTGCGGTTCGCTGAGAGTGGCCAGCCTATCCTAATATGGGAGAAACATCAGTGGGACTCACCTGCAAATGCCCACTGAGCTCCAAGTACAGACCGTGCCTGGTTCCAGGCACCGAGGACCAGACAATATTGGTTCCTGTGAACTGGTAGTCCAGTTGGAAGAAACAAGCAACACATACACACACACACACACACAAAATGAAGGATAAAGAGTTATGACAGATGGGGGGAGGACCTGTTTTATATAAGGGGGCCTGGAAAGCCCCCCTCCCCGGGAGAGGAGACATTTGAGCATCTGGGTGAGGCAAGGGAGGGATCTGTGAGGGGTTCTGCGGGAGCAGCCAGTGCAAAGGCCCTGGGGTGACTTGCTCGGTGTGTTGGAGAAGCAGCCAGCGGGAGGCCAGTGTGGCTGAAGTGCAATGAGAGGAGAGAATTGGAGAGGGTGGGGACAGAGTAGGGGTCACGGTATGGATAAGGAAGCTAAACTCAGGTGGTGAGGGCTGCGGCCCAACGCAACAGGGCTACTTGGCAAGAGGTGGGGGTTACGCTCAGGTGATGGGGAGACAGCCATCCCCTGGCTGAGCCCTGCCCAGACTGAGGAGTGATCATGATGGATCATGGTTCTGGAAGGGTCCCCCTCACCACCTCCTTGGCTGAGCCTGTTTTCCGGGTGCCCACCTCCCAGCCCAGAGACCTCCCACTTGATTGTGTCTTCTTGCACAGCTGGGATTATTTGGAGAGATGCAAACTCTAAGCCTTTGAAGGCGCTAAGCGATGCTGGGCTTTGATAATCAGGTACAAGGCACCGGCCTCTCTCGCCCTTTCTGCCTGCAGAAGCGACGATTAAGGGAGAAAGAGCAATTCTGTCTGCGGACGCTCACAGTCTTAGTCCGTTCCATTTTAGACTTTCTTTCATCTAATTCCTTATTTGTTTCGTCTCGGAGCTTTCAAGGTTTTCATTCCCTTAAAAGAAGGTCCTAGATCTAATGCCCGCCCTACCAGAGTTTCCTTGATCTAGTTTCTCGTCAAGTCCACCCTAGAACCTTGGAAAAGTGTGTGGGAAACAGGCCTGGGTCCCGTTCCCTCCCATGAACGATCACTTGTGTCTAATCCTCCCTTCAGTTGGACTGTTTGCTGGGTGGACTGGAGGCCGGGCGCGGAGCTGGGAACCGAGAATGCAAAAGGGACCCGGGCCGAGTCCTTCCCTCGAGGATCTCAGGCTCGGGAAGCAAACATTCTCCGTAAGCAAATGATGACGGTGTTTGTGCTAAATTCATGCAAAATGTTCTCTACGTGAGTGAGCGAGCGTGAGCCCTGAGGGCACCTGACGGCGTCCTGCCGAGCTTCCCAAGTTCAAGTGCTCATCAGAGTCACCCATGAAAATGGATCAAAACGCAGAAGGCCAGGCCTGAGTCCTCAGAGGTTCTCATTCTGGGGCCTGAGGGAGGGCCCAGGAGGGTGAGCAACAGTCCCCATCTCCCCAGACCTGAGGGGTTTCCCCAAGACACAGGACTCCTGGTGTTAAAACCAGGAGAGGCCCGAGCACACTGGGATGGTTGGTGAGGCTGCATTTTCATCATGTCCCCGAGGGGATTCAAATGCAGGTGGCCCTGATGGTCACACGGGCGGGAGAGGAGGCCTGGAGTCCCAGTCTTCCCGGGGAGTAGGTGGGAAAACATGGCCAGGCTGTGACGTGCAGAGGTAAAGGAGGTGGGAAGCTTGCAAGGGCAGGGCTGGCCGAGGGTGGGTAACCCAGGCAGGGGGGCCCGTGGGGTCTCCTGGGAGTGAAAGCCCCCTGGGGTCTAAGCCCCCGGAATCTGCTGACCCGGATCCCCTCTCAGAGCCTCCCCAGCGGGGAAGCCACAATGGAAAACGAATTGATGAGCTCAACTGGGTGGAGATGGCCGAGCGGGTGGATATTAAGGGGCCAAATTTCCCGGCAGCCCCCGGCTGAGCACAGCTGAGCGACGGCTTCCGTGAGCTGCAGGGTATTTGGAAGAAAGGCTCAGCCTTGGAGAAGTATTAATGAAAATGTCACAGGCACTAAAGTCAAAGCAGATGCGAAGCCGGCTACACGGGCAGACGTCGCTGATAAGAACCAGCCCAGGAGAGAACAAAACCTCTTGAGATTAGGTCAAGGGCAGACCAAAAAAAAAAAAAAAAAAAAAATGACATCCGGGGGTCCCCCATGGCAACTCGGAGGGACGCTGTCGCTCCTGCGGAGTGAGCTGACATTTCTGTGCCGCCGCCGCGTTATGGACTGACATCCCCGACAGGGCGGCGTTCGGGGCCTCCACATCAGCAAATAAATATTACGTCTCCATCTTCAGCTAAGCAGAGCCGGGTGCATTCCTATTACTTCATGTGGATTAGCCATCTGGAAGGTGCATCAAGCCGCGGAGTGAAGGATGGGATCCAATTCCGCATTCACCAAACTAAAGCCGTACTAGTCTCAATTTATGGCAGATGGTTATGCAGTCTCAGCGGGCCCAAAACTCTCGCTGCAAAAGAATAAAGTTTATGCCAATTACTGTAATAGGAACCAGCACAACAACTGCGCGGAGTTGACGAAGATCGCAGATATCGCTGTACAGCCCTTAAACTGCCCGGGGGGGGGGGGGGGGGGGGGGGGCCGGGGCGGGGGCGGGGGGAGGGGAGGGCGGGGGCACCATGGGGACCCAGTTAATTCATTAAGATAACACGAGAGACCTGAGGAGCAGAGATAGTCGTAAAACAGAAATATTTCCTGGTGCGGGATGGGAGGGGGCTCAGCTGGGCTGCAGGCAGGGTCAGGGGACTGGTTAAGGGAAACTAGTCAGTTTCCCTTAGCCGGTGTGGGTCAGTGGATAGAGTGTCGGCCTGCGGACTGAAGGGTCCTGGGTTTGATTCCCAGGTCAAGGGCACATGCCCAGGTTGTGGGCCAAATCCCCAGTGGGGGGCGTGCAGGAGGCAGCCGATCGGTGACTCTCTCTCATCATTGATGTTTCTATCTCTCTCTCCCTCTCCCTTCCTCTCTGGGAAAAAAGAAAAGAAAGAAACTGACTGCTGAGATGCTAGCGGGAAAGGTGCGGGAGGAGAGGGGTTAAGCTTTGGGCTTCTCGGACACAGATCTGTGGAGGGTGGACTACTCCACAGCAGGCAGTGGGCCGGCTCTGAGCCTGCAGTGGCCAGTGGCACTGGCCCTCCTGGTAGCCGCCCTATGGCAGTGCCCAGGGAAGATGCCCGCCTAGTTGGGATGTGGGGGGAGGTGTCTTTGAGGACGTGGTCCCTGGGCTGAGGTCAAAGGTTGGACAGGGGAGGGAAAGGGGCTCCAGGCCCAGAGGACCCTGTAGGCTTTGGCCTCAGAGAACCCGGGACAAGGCCAGCGTGGCTGCAGCAGGGAGGGGAGGAGGTGGATGGAGAGGGTGTGGCCAAGCCCACAGGCAGGGCCCCTCGGGCACAGCAAGGCCTGTCTCTGTCCTGAGAGCAAAGATGGGAAGACCTGATGCACCGTCCTCAGTCGGGGAGAAGGGCCTGTGGCTGCAGGGAGCTCTGCCTCTTTTCAGCTGAGAGCAGTTTCCTCAAAGATAGGGAAGGGTGATAGCTCCCGGCTTCCCGGACAAGGTCAAGGTTGGAACCGTGAGCTGTAGCAGAGGAGGCTTGGGTGGTGGTGAGCAGGGGTGGAGGGGGGACCTGCACTTGCCCCTTAGGAGTCATCCTGCCGGGCCCTTCTGGCCAGCACCTCCTGCAAGACTGGCGTCCGCACCACCTGCCACCCCACCCTGGCACCTTCTGTGCCCTGCTGGGGCTGGGGCTGGGCTTGGGAAGGCAGTTGCTTGGGGTACATCAGGTGAGAAAACCAGGTTGCCTGCCTCGTAGACGATGTCAATTCAGCTTCTTAATTTGTTTTTCAATGAAAGCTGCTGGTTTAAAGAATGCTGACATTCGGAGTTAAAAATAAGATGGCCAACTGCCCCAGTTTGCGCAGGACTGTCCTGGATTTAGCATCCCCAGTCCAGCCTCCCAGGAAACCCGTACGTCCTGGGCAAACTGGGATGGCCGGTCACCCTAGGGCCTAGCCGATTAGTAGGATAACCAAGGGGCCCATCTGGTGCTGGAGAGATTTTTCACGCGTTCCTTATCCACCTCTCGCCTCGTGGCCACATTCCGTGTGGGTATAACCCCCAAATCTCCACAGGCAGGACACAGGGGCTCAGAGGGGCCAAGACTCACTAGCTGGCCGTTGCTCAGCGAGTGGATGTGGCAGGCTGGGAATGCGGGGTCGGATGCCAGAGCCCCCATGTCCGACGTGGCCTCTCGGAGGGGGACGCTGGCAGCGAAGGCAGTAAAACCCAGCGGCCGCAGTCATGCTTGCTGAGCTCCACATTCTCCGGTGAGCTGACGAGGGAGGGAGCGAAGCTCTTTGCAAGCAACAGTGATCCTACTGTTTCTCTCCTGGCCAGACACCCCTTCCCTACTCACACAAAGGCCTGAGCACACACAGGGCCACCATCTCATCCTGGTGGCCCAGAGCCAGGACTGGGCCAGGCCGTCCCAAGTCACTGATGGAGCCCCCCACCTCCGCCCCCCCACATCCCTCCAGGATCCTGGGTGCCGGGCAGAGCTCTCAAACAGCCTGGGGATCCAGAGGACCAAGGAGGGGGTAGAATTCCTGGGCCAGTGGGAGAAGCCCAGCTTGAGGCCGGCGCTTGCATGTGCGGGGAGCGCGCCAGCCCAGCGCTGACCTCAATCGCACGAGTGGAAAATCTGAGCCTATGGGGTTGGAAGGGGCCGGGAGGAACCCTGAGTCGCACCCCCCTACCCCAGACGGCTTTCTGGCACACGCCTAGGAAGAAGAGTGAGCTCATGGCCCACCAGATGCTGAAAGGAAAAATCTTATCCCCAGTGATAGAAGGCCCGGCCGGGCAGTCCTGTATGGGGACGTGTTCTCAGGGCCCGTGCGCTACAAAAATAGTTTCGACTAAGATCCTCTTGTGCAGCGAGAGGCTGCAGACAGTTCTGCGGGGGGAGGGGTAACTACCCACAATCCCACGCTAACAAAACAACCTCGCAGCTCCCTCCAGATGTTCGCAGGCCCAGAGGTTTCCTGCAGCTGAGCGGGGACTGCAGCCCCGGTTTCTCACCTCCACGCTGCAGACTTGTTTGTGTTTCCACATGCATCTCAGAATTATCGCTAGATCTTTCCCCGCCAACGACTCCGGGGTGACTTGCAGAGGGAGGGAGGGAGGGATACAGGGGAGCCACAGACCCTCAGATGTCACAGCGCCATCACAAAAATCAAGTATGAGGCGTGGGATGGGGGGCTCGGTGGGGAGGGGCCCCGTCTAAAGAGGCTGCCTCAGTGGGACAGAAACTGCTACAGGGGCGTTGCCTGACACCAGATTGAGGGGAATTCAATGCCTTCTTGGCTCTGAGCTCTGGGAAGAATCAGTCATGGATGCCTGCCTCTGACTGGCGTTTAAGAACATAGGGGGTCCGGCCCTGGCCAGTGTGGTTCAGGGGATAGAGCGTTGGCCTGCGAACTGAAGGGTCCCGGGTTCGATTCTGGTGAAGGGCACATGCCCAGGTTGCAGGTTCAAGCCC
The DNA here is from genome assembly GCF_028538775.1 of Myotis yumanensis. Classification (NCBI taxonomy): domain Eukaryota; kingdom Metazoa; phylum Chordata; class Mammalia; order Chiroptera; family Vespertilionidae; genus Myotis; species Myotis yumanensis. The sequence goes on from NW_027223770.1 coordinate 23,718,365, forward strand.
CAGGAGGGGGCGTGCAGGAGGCAGCCGATCAATGGTTCTCTCTCATCATTGATGTTTCTCTCTCTCTCCCCCTCTCCCTTCCTCTCTGAAGTCAATAAAAATAAATAAAAAAGAACATAGGGTATCCATAACGGGATTATTATTGTTAAGGCCGCTCCTTAATGGACCCTCAGTACATGCCACAGGCGTGGAACTTGGTGATTCTGAAAGTCAGGGAGGCTGGGTGACCAGTGGTGACCCCTGACCCTATAGTGGCCGCAAGATTATAACGGCTGCGCCACTGCTTTCAGTAAGTGATGTAGGAAATTTACTCTCATCCAGGCCTCAGTTTTCTCCTCTGTAGAGGGGCATGGCTCCACCTCGTCGGGTGGTGGTGAAGACCAGAGGAGGCCATTTGTTTACGTGACGGGCTCAGAACAGTGCCTGCCATGGTGCCATAAAGCGTTGGCTTTTTGGATGGAAGAATCTAAACGTAGAGATTGGCAAACTATGGCCCTTGGGCCAAATCCAGCCCACCCCCTGTTTGTGTAAATAAAGTTTTATTGGGACACCACCACACCCATTTGTTTACACAACGTCATCATCGATAGCTGCTTTCAAGCTACCAAGGCAGAGCTGAGTATTTGCAACAGAGACTGCACGTCCCACAAAGTCCAAAATATTTACGATACGGCCCTTTAGAGTTTGCCAAGCCCTGACCTAACCGCACGGCCTGTGCCGTGTCTACGCGGGGCTGTTCTGGGCCCCATCCGGAGCCTACCTCCAGCCTTGGTTGGGAGGAGGCTCTTGCCCTGCAGTTTCTCTCGGGGAAAGACGTGTTTGGGGTGATGACTGCAGAGCACCAGGGATGGGAGGCACTCCCGGCACCTCCCGGTTGGCGTGGCCGTTTGGGGCTTCCGGGGCCCTGGGAAAGTGGCAGCTGAGAGAACAGGCCGTCAGCATTCCAGGCCGCAGGGAGCCGGTGGGCAGCGGGCTGCCCAGAGGCACAGGTTTTGTTCAGCACATACGTTACTGAACACCGTCAGCTACTCCTCCGTTCCACTTCCCGAACCTCCCTGAGTCGAGCGCACGGCAGTTCTGCTCCGGACTGATTAGCAGGTGGTGTCAGAATATACACGGGATCAAGGAGGCCGAGGCAAGTCCCGGGGCTTTCCTGCTCCTCGGACTCAAGGAGTCAACAGATTCGACCCAAGGTCGAGGGTCACTGACTGAAGCAAACTCAGGGCCGATTTTCTCGGCAAAGGCCCGGACATACTGTGCCCCATCAGCAACCACAAAGCCAAGCTCAGGCTAACGTGTCAGCAGCGATAGAATCCGGGGAGCCAAATTCCTATCATGGGAAATGTATAGGACATTCTGTGAGTGTTTGCACAAAGACAGCGTTTAGTTTCACAGCCACAGATGGTATTTTCTGGACAACAGACGTATAGTGAAGCAAAATATGCCAATTGAGAAGAGCCTCGCTAGCCAGCATCCTCGTGTTTCATCTGATGGCACACTGCAGCGACTGACTCCCTGCGCTTAGAGTCCTTTCCAAGGACAGCATCCGGGTCACAGGCGGCGGGGAGAACAGCTCAGCCCCTGTCACTCACGCCTGACCCTCCGACGGCCACGATGCAGACGGGCATCTCTGACCCCGCTTTGTAGACCGCGCGACGAGGCTCTGTCTGTCCTCGGGTTTGGGCGGCACCGGTCTTTTGGGCCTGAGGGAGCCATGCGGGTGTTTGAGCAGGAGGGGTGCACACCCTGATTGTTATCTGTGCTTCCCTGTCTCTGGATCTAATTTGTCTGTTTATTTTGTTCATTAGTCCACATAGAAGTGAGATCATGTGATACTTGTCTTCCTCTGACTGGCTTATTTCGCTTAGCATCATACTCTCCAGGCCCCTCCCTGCTGTCTCTAAGGGTAAGAGAGCCTTCTTTTCTTTTCTTTTTTTTTTTTTTTACAGCTGCATAGTATTCCATGGTGTACATGTACCACCTCTTTTTCATCCACTCATCTACTGATAGGCATGGGCTGTTTCTAAATCTTAGCTATTGTAAAAAAAAAAAAAAAAAAAGAAAAGAAACTAGACCACCAACTTACACCACACACGAGAATAAACTCCAAATGGATGAAAGACTTAAATGGAAGCCGTGAGACCATAAACATCCTAGAAGAAGCCATGGTGGCAGCAAAAATCTCAGACATCTCTTGTAGCAATGTTTGCTATCCATCTCCCCGGGCAAGGGAAACAAAGGGGAGAATAAACAAACGGGACTACATCACAGTAAAAGGCTTCTGGGGGCACTTTTAAGACTCCGTGAGCAACCAGGACCACCAGTGATGCGGGAGGAGACAGGAGAAGACAGTACATTCGGGGGAAGGAGAGGCGGAGAGCTTCCTTTGAAGTCTACCAAAGCTCTGGGTTAGACGTCCGGAAAGTGAGGAGGAAACGCGGGCTTGGAGCTCCCTCCTCTGTCTCATCACACTTCGTCCTGTTCGCCGCCCGAAGGACTACCTCCGGCAGCAGCTAGTGGTCAGGCTTCAAGTGTCTGAGGCCGGGAACTGGATCTTTGCTTATTGGTTATACTTCCCTCTCCTCTCGCCCAGACTCAAAAGCCGCCTCGCCGAGGGTTAGGCAAAAGGCACAGTCTCGGAGCCAAACTTCCCACCAGGGAAGGTGCCCTTCGGGGGTCACGGTGACTCCGGCCCAGGAGTTCCCAAGCTGACTCGGGATGCAAAACAGGCAAATAAAAGGCGGCCTCTATTAAGCAAGGCCGCCTCGAGTCTGTGAGAGCCAAAGCGGGGGTGCGGCCTCTGCAGAGGTCGCCCCAGGTGAAGGCAGGCGGCCTGGCCAGCGGCACTGGGCTTTGAAGAACGGGGGGCAATCGGGCTGCTTGGCGAGAAAGCGGTCTTCTCCGTGATCTTCCAGGAAGAGGGGGAATGCTCAGCTCCCTCCGCCTGCCTGTCCTTTGAAAACAGGGCACAGAACCCAAGCCACAGAAAGGCAACGGGTGGGGCAGCCTATTTTTTTAAAGGCTCCACACAGGACTTGGGGCAGCCGGGCAGAGAGCCTCTGGTTGACAAGAGCTGAAGTTGCTCAAACCAGTAGCCCTAGCATCACAGAATAAACCCTCAAGATAGGGGGGCCCCACACATGCAGTCTGGGGACAATGAGAACAGCCTGGCCAGAACGAAGGACACATTTTAACTCACGATTTAACTCCGGGGAAGAGAAATGCACGAGGAAGCAGTGGTTCCCCTCCCCGCTCCAGGGAGTGCAAGCCATCTCGAAGGAGTGGGGGGAGCAACAATGAGTTCTGAATTCCTTTTAAACCATCAAAGATGCCTTGAAACACAGCACTTCCAAAAGGGAAAAAAAACAGTGACGAGGCCCTCACCGTGTCCCACACTGCTGTGGGAGGCAGCTTGAGAATATCTGCAATTTCTACTTTTCCCAACTCAAGTCGGTGGAAGAAACGGTTTTGAAGGGACCTGCTGTTGTTGAATATTTCCGAGTCAGAAAGCGTGACCCCAAGTGGCACTGTCAGGGCTCCTGTCGGCTGTGGCTGCTCCAAGCTCAGCAGCACCATCTTTGACGTGTCCCCTAGCACTTTCCCTCTCTCTCTCATGTGAAGTCCCAAACTCTACAACTGCCAGTAACACAAAACACTGGGTGGCTATCCACTGAACTTCATCTCATAACACAGTGGCATTCAATGATGTCACGTGTGAAGGGCTAAGAACAGGCAGAAGGCTCTCCTTCAAATGGGGGAGAACAGGGAGTTCCATACTGACCCCTTGTCAGCTCAGCTGCTGAGAGACGGGCAAATCAACTGCTAATGTCTCCTAGCTCCTCAGAGACCAGATTCGAGGAAGAGGTTGAGCTGCAAAACATACAGCTTAGCAAGTTACAGAAGGGAGAGAGAGGTGAGCTTTCTAAAAGCCAGGTGTTAGGCCCACAGTGATTTTGGTTCAACCAGGAAGCAGTTTGGTAAATGAATGGAATGGGAAGAGATCACGCTGGAGAGGGCGTACCATATGGGAAAGGATGTAATATCTCAGCTGACCCTGAACACTCCACAGCTGAGAGCTATGGCCTTCACTGACGGACAGGAAGTCCAGGGCTCAGTGAGGGGCCCGGCGGGGTGTGCTGACCCCCAGGCCCTCACCGTTCCCGGCACCCTGGGCGCTTTGGATCCCAGCTGCCTTTGGTCGGGACTTCTGCTCCCTCATCTGTACAATGTGAATGAAGTCAGAGGCCTCTCTCCACCAGCTCTGTGCTGTTACATTACACAGAACTGTAACTCATCTGTCCACGTGTCTGTCTCCCGTACTGGACTGGGCACTGCTTGCATTCACCTCGATACCTCCAGCGAGACCGAAGGCACCGACACGCTGCCGGTATGAATGCGAACCCTGTCTGAAACACAACACTGAGAAAATTACCTCGGAAAGAGAACCGAAGAACACCCCGGAAATTTAACATTATACATTAAATGCACCCACATGGCTGGCCACCGCTCCGAAGGTTGAGCAACTCTAGAATGTAAGCTGGAACCACGAGAAAAGGGTTGTTACATGTCCCCAAACAGCAGGCCTGCCAAAGTCCTAAAAGAGTTAAGGTACTAGTAAAACAAAGCAAAATCTTTACTGAGAGCTTTTAAAAAAATACTACAGGTATTCTGTATTTTTCCCCTTTAAATATTATATATATATTATAGTATATAGTATATATATATATATAGTATTGATTTCAGAGAAGGGAAAGGGAGAGAAGCATCAATGATGAGAATCATTGACCGGCTGCCTCTTGCACACCCCCTACTGGGGATCAAGCTGCAACCTGGGCATGTGCCCTTGACCGGAATCGAACCTGAAACCCTTAAGTCCGCAGGCCAACACTCTAGCCACTGAGCCCAACCGGCTAGGGCTAAAAATAATTTTTTAAAAAACCTCTGAGACTAATAATAAATAATCCTTCTTTAGTTTACTGCTTAACTTTTAAAGACAGAAAATTATTTAAGAAGCCAAATGTAACAACTTAATGTGGCATAGGCACATTTCAAGAGCAGCAGTTTGCAATTAAAACACACACACACACACTCTTTTCTCTTTATTTTCCCCAGAGTGGCAGTGCTGCAAATGAGAGAATTTTTGAAAAAAAGAGCCGAGAAGCGGCCTGTAGTGTTCTGAAGCAGACGTGGCATCAGGGAAACCACCACTCAAGCACACAAGTGGCATTTTGTGATCAAATTTATTTTTTGTTTAAATTTCATTTACTTTGTTTTACTGTAATTTACACAAGAGACTGCCAAGTAAACTAGATATTTTACATTCACCACACATTCCCTCAAATCTCCACAGTTGTTAGAAAAACATTAAAATCCATGCGCTGGGCTCTCGTTTCCATGTGCGCCCCAGCTCCCAACGATGCCACAGCTGCCAGCGAGAGTTACGTTCATTAAGAGGAGAGGACGGGACTCTTTATTTCACAAAATTAGCAATAATCTTCCTCGCATCAAACACTCTGCCGACAATGATTATGCGATGACAAAACCTATCTTACAACAGTGCTCGGAGAGTAAACATCAGTCTTGATCCTGAGTACACAGAGGACATACGCCAGGTGGGGCTGGTAGCTGAGGATCACGGCGTCACGAAGCAGAAGACGTCCTTGTCTGAGTCCCCACGATCACTTGGGTGGGGACACGGGGCACGTGGGAAAGAGAAGTGAGGAGTGGGGGGGGGGGCGGGCAGGACTGTCAGCGAATCAGACTAGTAATGTGATGTGACTACAGGGGCTGGCGCGTTGCAGGAGGGACGGGAGGCTAAAGAAGACAGTTTGTGACCTGAAGGCTTCAACAGTATTCTATTCAAGCTTCCAGGACTGACAGGAGAAAAACTCGATTCGGACAAAGCAAGCTGATAAGTTCATGCTTAGCTGTCCTTCCTTTCTTTAAAACAAAAAGGGGGCAGCAGCTCCTACCCAGCATTTCCATGATGCTTGTTCAGGGTATATTTCAATGACCTTGTACTTGAGGGCACAGCCAAGTGGGTGGGGGTGCCCTGGCCCCTCAGCAGGGCCTCCTAACCGTGTGCAGGCAGACCTCACGCTGCCTCTTAAATGCTTCCTATTTCAAAGTCAGTATCTCCTCCTTAAAGTGTTTCAACATGAAAAGAGCAAAACACCATCCCTATCTACACTCTAGCGCGTAAGCTGTGAGGAATCGAGCTCATTTGCATAGTTTCCAAGCGGTAATTTCAGAAAACAGTCTTTTTTCCAAAAAAAGACTCGGCGGAAGCAGTGCACTCCCCGTTTTTCTAAACAGCCTACAATGCTATTAATCTCTTCATCAATTTCTTTGTTTGCCTAACAGGAGCCTGAACATTGTCTAGTGTTTATTATACACCACAAACCATCATCTCCGTTTTTTGCTATGTCTGATGTAGAAAAATACTTGAAATTTAAAATACAAAAATCCAATAAAAACCGGATTTTTTCTTTTTAAAAGGATTTTGTCCCTCAGGGCAAACAAGTAAAAACTGGCCTATAACTTCATTCCTTACTAACAGATATTGTCCAATTTGGCTGTGAGATAATGACCATCCAGAAATAAATCGTTATATATATATACATTCAGCGTTTACAGTCCACATTCACTGGAATACCAACACATTTTGAATAAATTTTTTTTTTTGTGGGAGTCAGTTGCTTATGAGAATAAAATAAAAATTTTAAGAGACTAATTTAAAAGAACAGAAAAGTAATAAAAGGCTATATATATACACATATATTTATGTATGTATATATATATATTTATTGGTCCACAACTTGACATTTATGAAACATACCAGCTAGTATTACATTGCAGTCAATTTGTCCATTAATGGTATTACTCTGATTATTAAAATCTGTTCCAGGTATATATAGTGAAAATATTTTCTTTTGCATTCTTGCTGAAGATAGGTACAGTACTTTGGAGAAATTGTACTAATCCCTTCAGTATGTGTTTATATGTACATATATACACAAGTGTGTGTATTCTGATCTGTAGCTCTACATGCGTTTTATATACAGCTACAGACATACACACACAAACATATATATACACGTGGTGGGGAAGCTGTGCATGTGAGTTCGCAGTCACAAGCACAGCACGTGGCTGGGGAAGGCCAACACTGCGAGATCCTGGTCAGATTCTTCTTCACTCATCACTGGCTGCACTTGTGCCCCTCACTTGACCTTGATTACGTAACTGCAAGGAAAGTGAAAGAAGGGCAATGTGTTAAAATTCAGAGAGACGCCAAAAATGTTAGACAATAGCTTGTTGCACACATTCTCCTGAAAACAAACAAACAAACAAACAAAACCTTCCATGTATTAAAACTTTTGACAGAAAATGGACCCCAACTACTGCATTTTAAAAATTTAACCTCTTGAAGATTTTGGTCTTACTAATGGCGTAGCATTTTGTTTCATCGGAGGGAAAATAAATGAGAAGCGAATAGAAATCACAGAAACTTAGAAGAACTTAAAAAATAATAAGTTGAATTTTTTTTTTAAGCGGAACACTGAATTTAAAGAAAGGGCTTGGGGGGAGGGGGTCTTGGCAGGATTCATTCATTCTTATTTGTTACAACTACTTCTCTTCACTACTGAACACGTCAGGTCTCCCATGTTCTGTAACTATAGAGCAGGTATCACATGTAAGGGCAGTGACGAACTACAGTGGAGTGACAAGAATGTCCTGTCTTGTGCTTTTCCTCAATAAACACCGCAGTTCAATGTTAACAAATGACAACAGTGTACTGTCAACTTTTGTTTATTCACACTGGTTTCAATACTGGTAGATTTTGAGGCTCTTTTATCCCCTCTAGAAAAATCTCTAATTTGAGGAAATAAATTTGTGCTAGAGGAATAAGACCATAGACATGTTTTACACTGTAAATAAAAGCCAAAGTAAAAAGCTAACTAAAAAGATAATTGAAGAGTCAACATAAAGGATGACTTTCTGGTGTTCAGGAAAAAAAATTCAACTAAAATGAATTATTGAGGTTGGCCCTTATGGTATGGGATAAAAGGTCTTTGGCTTAAAATGCTTTAAAATATTTCCTTACTAACCACTAAAGGTCAATTAACTGGCCATCGACAGCTGGTTTCTAACCCAGTAACACCAAGAAGTAGTTGGGGATTACTAAATCCAACCCGTTCCATTTTTATAGAATAGTGTTTACTGTCAATTTCTAATTTACAATCTCTTACATTCCAAAATTTAAACCACATTTAACACTTAGCCTCTGCTCAGCGAGTTAACTACTCATTACTAAAAAGGTATTGGTTTTCAAATATCCTTTTTACCCAGGTCTTCACTTACACAGTTTGAAATTGTCTCTGACCCTACAGGGGACTCTCATCTAGACATCAGCAGCCGACGTGCCTCGGACGGAACCCTTCTTACGCATCTAAACGTAAAATAAAATCATGAGCTGCTGAAATCATAGACTCTGCATTGGGTTAGTCAAGCAAGGGGAGAAAAAAGATCTAGGAGAGATTGTGAAGTGACCACTGCCTGTATCTAGCCATTTCCACATAGAGAATGAGGTTCTGAGGCCCTTTTCGTAATCTTGGTCTAAAGAAAATGTTGCAAAAGGATTTTTTTGCACAGCATAAAACATGTGTACCTATGCTTGAGTCTAGGAAACAAAAGTCTGCAGACTGATGATGTAAAATTATCAAAGACAGCCAAGGGTAAATGAACCGTTCGCCAATATGAGGTGAGAAAATGCCCGGATGGTCTGGCTCAGACTTCTATAGTCCTTGGACCAGATAGGAGGCCATGAGGAATGGCCACCTCCGTGGCTTCTGAGACCAAGGTCCCTCCGAGAAGTTCTTTATGGGAAGTTTCTTGAAAACAGGAAAGTGGAAAGGAAGAACAAGCGAGCACAGGAACAATGTATGAGAAACAATGACGGACAGGCCCAGGGATGCATCAGAAAGGACAGGCATTCATAACAGTAACCTACAGACAAGTAAAAACCTCACTGAGAAAATTAAGGAAAAGAATGAACAGAAAAGGAATAAATACAATAAACACATTTCTAAACTTCAACCCTTCTCCCTCAAACCCCACAGAAGTGCGAGTTGAGAACACACGCGAAAGGTTTGCTCAAAGCATTCTCTCCGTTGCTTTGCCTAAACCCAGTATTTCTCTGCCGGATTACGGGCAGCGGCATTCCTCTCATGCCTAACCTCTCAAGATGCTATTCCTTCTCTCCAGGGCCAAAAGTCATTTGAAAAAATCCAGTTCTTAAAATATTTCAGAATTAAGGAGAGAAGCACAACGTATCCAATTCTATCATCAGGTGTCAGGAAAACAGGACCTCAGGAAAGGGAAATTCCTCCTGGTGAAGAGGACATGAAAGCCTTAAGCCTCTTCAGGAGGCGGTGCTTTCTGGGTAGGCGGTTTGGCCTAGAGGCATGATGCTGCCCAGACTCTGCAGATGCTCACGAACCAGCTATTAGATGTGAAATAGAGCATCCCGCACCCAATGACTAGAGCAAAATAACTGAAATGGGATTGTATGTTCAGATGATCAGCACTTAATCTGAAATTTGCCTGAAAATGCTGTTGAAATATGTACCCCCAACCCTGAACCAATGATAGATTCCTACCAACTTCTTGGGCGAGTTAGGTTGAGTCATGTGGGTGCAATAATGATGATAGCTTCTAATAACGTGGCCTCGCAGGGAGAAGCGGCGGAGACTGCAGGCTCCCTGCCACAGGCGGGAGCAAGTTTCCACCCCCTTGTAGGGCTCTCTCATTGTGTTAACATCGGGGCTGTTCTGTGTTCAGGTAGCAGGAGACTGAGAACTTGTGAGGGAAGCAGGAGTACCTCTCAGGGGGAAGAACAGGTCTCAGCCAAGTTCCATCCATGGGGTCCAGAGACAGGCAGGGTTCAGAGCCCAACCCAGGAGGGCTCCCCCCATCACCGTGCAACTGTGAGCGCTCTTCCTCACGGTATGGTCAGCTCCTCAACATAAAAATCCAACCAAACAAAGCCCCTTCCTGAGAGTCCCAACCAATAAAACAAGTCTGTTTTCTGTTCTGTCGTGGTGTTGGTAGATCACTTTTGGAGATACCAAAGCTGTACCACGAGTTCAGTGAGAATGAGTGTGACCATGCTGCTTGCTTTTTAATGTTCGGCTGACAACGGCTGCTCAAAGGGCGGAGGAAGAGCCGGCAGGGATCGCTGGGGCCTGGACTCCTGCAGGGAGTGAAACCAGGCAAGGAGGGGAGAGGGGAATCAAAGGAGCGGTGGTGGGGGGTGCCTCTGGCTGAAGGGCACCTGACTCCTGAGTGAGGGGAGACAGGAGCGAGTGAAGTGGGTGAGCGGCATGGGGAGAAGGACAGGACATGCCCATGACGTATGCTGGCCTGTTCACGTATTTTGACGGGGCCAGCCTAAAAATAAGGGGGTAAGCGAGTCTTCCATGCTTGCCGTCCGATCACCCCATTCCCAGATCCAGAACTCAGAAGTCAGGCTAGCAGTACAAGAACCTGATGTCAACGGGGCTTCCATTGTCTGGCCTAGAAACCGAACCCCAATTTATATTGTTTTCTCTATGGGAAATCATGTTCCAAATTTCAGAAAATCAACTTCAAAACTTTTGGAACAAAATCCATTCATAAGTTGGAGACTGGCTGAAGTTTACTTTATGTATAAGATAAGGTTAAAACATGTATTGCCTTATAAAGAAAGTATGTCCTAGTCCTTTCAGGAGGTTTGTATAAAGCTAATTAGAAGCAGATCTGCCGTAATCACCAAAAGTAAGCAATTTTAAACAGATTCTTTACGATGCTCCGCGCCAAATAGATTTCTTTCTGTGCCAAAGAACCTGATTTGCTGCCACTCTCGTGTGATTAAATGGAGTTCCTGCCTCACACACAGGCATTTGTCAAACACTCTCGCCTGCAGGGCTTCCAAAACGAAGACTGCTGGCAGGACTCGGGGTGACTGCATGGAAAGCGCTAGTCTACCCTGGACATTCCTGGGGCTCATGTCCCCTGGGGGGGGAGGGGGGGCCTCACTTTCAACTGAAAAGAAGTGCAGCCCAGAGCAAAAGCAAAAGCAGACACGTGCAAGAGGAAGTCGGGAAGAACCTGTCTGTGGGAGAGGTGGGGTGCTCAGGCACTAAAGGGCCCGCTCACTGGTCCCGGTGAGGAGGAGCTGGGTGCGTTTAACTTTGAAACGTGGCAGGCTGACCTCCAGGCCAAGGATCACCAGCATTTCTGCCTAAAGCTTAAAAATAAATGATTCCTCGCTAGTTGTGGGAGGGGAGGAGGATTTTCTGGAATCAGTGATAAAACCACTCCTCTTATCCTTTCTACAGAAGAGGTAGCTAGGACTTCCGCACTAACATTAGTAACTCACTGTGATGATAGCAAAATGAGCCGAAGGCAACTTGGCCTGATAAAGTGGGTCTACAAGGACGGCGAACCTGACACCATCAGAGAGAACTAATGCATAAAAAAGAATTTACAAAGAACTGGACACCTTACAGGTAACAGGTTCTAAATCAGGAAAGCTCTAGTCTACTTTTATGAAAAGATGCTCAACAAAAGAGAAATCAGAACATGTGAAGAGATATTAGTGTCGGAAAAACTTGATTTTGACAAGGAAATACAGATTAAGGAATGGCTTCTGATAATACTCTTCTTAATGCTAAGTCTATACTTACTAAGCACACACACAGTACTAGAAAGGAAAATTAGGGAATTTCCACAAAACAGGAGGTCTTACTGTTTCTAATTCTTTCTGGGTTTCATCTTCCATTCGCCTAATATCTTCCATTGTCAGATCAATCCACTTGTCAATCCAACAGAAAAGCTGGCGATGAAAGTTTGTAAATATCCTTTTTTCTTGCTTTTAAAACAAAGAAGAAAAGTAGTGTAAGATGGTCAAACTCTAAGATTAATGACACATGAACTTTATAATGTCCCAATTAACACATGACATCCACATACACTTGGTTTGAAAAGACTACTATGTCGATTGGTGAAATTCTTAGTTTCATACCAGTACCATTTTGTAAAACAAAATAAGGGTTTCCTGGTGAAATGGGAAAGAGCCTCTCCTTGCAGAGGAAGTACGATTTACTAGAAACTGAAAAAATGTGATGAGTACATGCTAATCCTGCATACACTCCTGCTGGGCCTGGTTTATTATTGCCTTTTCTAAATGTCAGTCACCAAAGGTCAACTCAAATTTCTAACTTTTCTGTAATTCAAAGGAATACTGTGAGGTGGAATACAATAACATCCTGAGAGAGGAGTCCCGGGCTCTTGGAATAAGATATTTTATTAAATTAAGAATTATTACATACACTCCGTTAATTTTTCTACTCTAATGTTACTGCCTATATATATATATATATATATATATATATAAATAAACCATATATATAATTAGTGATTTCAGTTGCTGGATTATTTAAGTTTTATTAAATTTTTCCAAGGAGAGAGAAAAGTATACTGGAAAGCGAGTACTTTACTATTTTTGGACAGCCTTCAACTTTTACATTTTTTCCCATGAACAGAAGGGACTTCATCAATTATATGTGTGACTTCTATTTATCAGAACTAGATTGCTAATCTATTATTATGATCCAAGAGGAAAGAAGGAAGCCAATATTTACAGAGTGCCTACTGTGGGCCAACTGTAAGCAGGCCCAAGACGAATCAGTTTCCAGGCTTTAAGATCCTTTTTTTTTTTTTTTTAAAGCGTTAGAGCAGTTACAGTTTAAAAGTAAGAAAATTATGGTGAAACTCTGCCACCGCCACAGTGTGGGTTCTAGAGATACAAAAGGGGCTTTTTATAATGATAATGGAAACACATTCACCCTATAGGAAAAGTAAATACCAAAGAACTTTCATATTCCTTCTGTGTTTACAACCATGTATATTTTCATACAACTGCAATTCTCTCCTCATTCTAGATCAGTTGTCCCTGCAGCTTTCACTTTAATAAAGAAATTATAAAAAAGCTGATTAGAATTTGGTTCCTCAGATTATGTTACCCTAGGTTCAGAGTGCAACTATTCTTAGCGAAGACCCCAACAGAAGACATGCCACAAAGGAGCGCAAAGCACACAAGGAAGTGTGCGTAGGGAGAGATCTGTGGGAGGCGTGAGGGGCATGGAGCTGAGCTGGGACAAGGAGCGCCTCAAGGGTTGAGGCCTGGTCTCTCCCTCCAGCCAATGCTGACACCCCATGCCCCCTAGGGCCATGCTGTATGTGGACAAGGCTCTCTACAGAAGAGCAGGGCTAACCATCAGGAAAGCACTTTGAACAAAAAATGTTATAGTCTTGCCCTACCAGTTTGGCTCAGTGGATAGAGCGTTGGCCTGTGGACTGAAGGGTCCCGGGTTCAATTCCGGTCAAGGGCACATGCCTGGGTTGTGGGCTTGATCCCCAGTGGGGGGTGTGCAGGAGGCAGCCGATCAATGATTCTCTCTCATCATTAATGTTTCTCTCTCTCTCTCTTTGCCTCTCCTTCCTCTCTGAAATCAATAAAAATATATTTAAAAAAATGCTAGTCTTCCCTAAAGCAAGCCCCTTAAAACCTCTGCTGGCATCTATCAGTGCTGTTTCTAGGGAGATAAGAAGGGCAGAGATTTGATATAGGAACAGTGATTTTTACCTCATGAGAAAAAAGAAGTGTAACAGAGCAAATATCCCATGAATAGCTACCTCAAATCTTAAGCTAAATTTAAATCACTGCATTTTTAACAGACGTTACCTTCTGAATGAAGTTTTCTACTTTGCTCTGCAGCCCCCACCACTTGAATTTGATGGTCACCAGCTTATAGGCACACATCTGAGGACAGTCAGGGTTGTTTGCCAGCTCCTTCTAGATGAGGAACATTGAAAAGGAGAAATCGTGACTTCAATATTTATGTTTTGATTAAAACTGACTGCTGTGTAATGACATCACAGACATGCATGAAGAAAATTATACTCTCATATGTGTGTTTAACTTAGGTATTTGGATATTTGAAATCTTTTTAGCAAAAGCAGCAGAATTCCCCCGCTGCAACCCTCCTTCCACAGGCGAAGTTACTTCCTGACTCCGCAGTTTAATAGGCGCATTGCTTTGTCTCAAATTACACTATTCAGATTTCATATTAAACACCAAATTCTATTCACACCGTATCCATAGTGAGCCTTTAATACGTGAGTGTTCTCATAAAGCCATTACCGCACTCCCACCATGAACGTGCTGCGGCACAGTAAGAGACGATGAAGTTAGCTGTCTTCTGTGTCTTCAAACATTGGCAAGTGGGGAGGCTGTGTTTTATTAACTGAGGTGATCTCAATGGAAGGGGGATTTCCAAAGGGATGCAGCAGCAAAACTGATCTGTATCAAGTCTTCGAAGGCAAATCCCAAACATCCGGACTTTAATATCCACAAATGATTACACCTGATAGTTGAAATGGTAAAGTCAGGGAATCAAATCAAGAGTTGTTATGGTAAAAAAAAAGGGGGGGGGATATATATATATATATATATATATATATATATATATGAACGAGGAAGAGGGGTAGGTGGGCTATCTGGATTAAAAGAGACTAAAGAAACAAAATGTAATGTCTACAATTTACATTCCCAAGAAAACATAAGGGAGCAACAAGAATTTGGATCCTCAGATTATGCCACCCTAGATTCACAGAACTTTTAGATTCAGTCAAAAAAAAATTTAACTATGTATTTATGTGGAGAGAGGGAGAAAGAGGAAAAGTGAGAAGAGAGGGGTCAACAAATATGCCAAAGTGTCAACAAATGTTGCATCTACGTGGAGGTGGTCACGGTTTTCTTCTTGCAGCTTTCTGGCTAGCTCTGAGATTTTGAGTATGAAAATTGGGCAGGGCGACGGCAGTCCATGGTGCTCCTGACCACTTGTGACTCCGTGCAGGCTTCTGCCTTAGCAGGTTCCATAGCAGCACATTCATTTTCATTAGGGGGAAGAGGTGACTGCGGGGTTGAACCAGGAGCTCGCAGCACACAGCTTCCAAGGTGGTGTGTGCAAAAGACCAAGACTCCCGAGCTGACCCAGAAGAGAGCCTGGGATGGGCTCACAGCAGCAAGCAAAGGCAGACATGGCCTTACCTGCAGAGCTCAGTTGAGCCCAAAAGGCAGGTTCTTGTCAAAGAACCACAGAGAGCAGAGAGGGGCTGCAGGTGTGGTCTGGGGCAGTGATGGCGAACCTATGACACGCGTATCAGAGGTGACACACGAACTCATTTTTCTGGTTGATTTTTCTTTGTTAAATGACATTTAAATATATAAAATATATATCAAAAATATAAATCTTTGTTTTACTATGGTTGCAAATGTCAAAAAATTTCTATATGTGACACAGCACCAGAGTTAAGTTAGGGTTTTTCAAAATGCTGACATGCCGAGCTCAAAAGGTTTGCCATCACTGGTCTAGGGAAAGGGCCAGTCTGTAAACTCTAAGCCCCAATGCTGGTGTACTTACAAGATGAAAGCTACATCTCAAACCCAACTAAGGCAGTGTATGCGCCACGCTTAGCTGGTGGAACTCAAGGGCATAATACATGTTAGTTCTCTCTCTCCCTCATTCTTTCAGAGTCATATTTACCACTTTGAATATGAAAAAAACATTAAATAAAGCTTCTTAAAAGAGTAGAAAGTCGTGCGCAACACTACGGGGACCCTTTTTATAAAAACCAAATTATTGAATGAAAAGATAAAGCAGCCTTTTACAAGGGGTCTCCCCTTCTTTACCATTGTTCTCAGCCTCACGCAGCATTCAAGACATTACAATGCCAGCATCAGTCACAGTGTGCCACTGTCACTTCCTGTCAGTTTCAACTCACTCACATATCCCACTTTCAATAAGTTCGTTGTATGAACAAATATGCTTTCTATTTAGCCACATATACATGAATTCAAAAAAATGATGAATTTCTAGGTCTTATTCTAAAACCTCAAAATTTTTCTTCATTTGTGGAATCATAGCACCAGACCCCATTCCCCCTCACACCCCCCGAACTCTCAATAATGTTCCAGTTTCAAGTGAATTCTAAGGATAAGATGTATGAAAAAATTCTACTTTGGTATTATTAATAGAACTCGATGTCCTATAGAGTCCCGAATGATTGATCAACTTTTCTCAGAAAACCTCTTCTGTAGTAACAGTTCATCTTCTGAATAATGAGCTGGTACATGACTTAAATCAATGGAGTAACACCACAAGCATGTAAATAAGATTATTACATACAGCAAACCATCCTTTTCCAGGTGAGTTCTATGTCAACAGAGGAACTTGGCGAGCGTAGCTCTATTTTTCCATGATTTCCCTCCCATAAAACAGAGTTCCACTGTGAAAATTTGGTAAATGTGCGCGTACACCCCGCCCCCCAATACTTTATGAACAAGTTGAATTCAGTTAAGTGTTAAGTGGGTGCCATTTACAACCCAATCTGTGCTAGGTGTTGCCAGAGGACACAGAAGTGGCTGACAGAGAGGAGAGTAACTATGTTCATAAGCAAAGATAAAACCACTACTCTTGGAGCCAACCACCTCCCAGAAGAGCCACCCTTCTGTTGTGGCTGCTTTGGCCCTGGGCAAAAGCCACATATTTGCAACTGCCCACCCCGCTCCCTGACCCGCAGGACCCATGCTCTCCTGTGTGCCTTCCACAGCACACAGATAGCTCCTGAGTACCCAGCGTTACTGAAATAATGACAAAACCGGTCTCTCAGATCATTTTCCAATAAGCAATGAGCCAGTACTGAGGTCCTCTCTACTCCAATGAGCATCGCTGAAGACCTCCATATGAAACACAATTTGGATATCGGTAGAAGACAGCGCTAACATACACCTGCCAAACAGTCCCCGTTATGCAAAGTCACTTCCTACGTAAGGTGGGACAGATCCTTAACCCCTCCGGGCCTCGCTTCTCTGTCAGTAAAATGGAAGGCTGGGCTCTATCACAGCTTTCCATCCTCCACTTCCATGCCTTCCAAAGTAGGGGTGAGTGAACGGAGCTCCTCCACAAGAGTCACGGTCAGCCCAGGGCCACAGGTGGCAACACACGTGGCCTTGACATCCAATGCCTTGTCTTAAAATGTCTTATGATTTTGTCTCCCCCCCCCACCAACCCCCACCGACATTTCTGGGCTTATTAACAAAACCCCTGCCCACACACTCAGGCTGATTCCTCTGTTTTTCCATGATTTCCAGATGAAACATTCCAAGGTCCTACGCAGTAGGGACTGCTGACACTGTAACGCCAAAGCCCAAATCATTAGACACCTCGTGCTAAATGAAAGCCTTGGGTATTTCTAGTAGGACATTGACTCTTCAAAATTCTCCCACCATTTTATAAAAACAGCAGGATCAAGCATAAATTTAGTTTCTTTCTAATCAAAGAAGCTACATTTAATACAAACAAGCCCATACCAATCTTGGGTTCCAAGAACAGAGCATATATGTGGCTTCAACAATTACCTACATGGCTTCTCACATTCTTTCTAGTGAGTCTGGCAGACCGCTCAAGTCAATTACAGTAATACTGGTAAAATATTAAGTAATAATGGCCTATAACGTTTAGTTTAAAAACTATAAGTGATAGGACAGGACAAAAAAGAACCAATTCTCTCTAAGCTATCTTCCCCAAATCTAAAATGTATAGTCAGTCTCAATCTGCTATTTGTTTTCCATCTAACTTACAAGTAATTATTTTAAAAAAAAGTTCAGCCCTGGCCAGTGTGGCTCAGTTGGTTAAGTCCCAGGCACCGAGAGGTCGCCAGTCTGATTCCTGGTCAGGACATATACCCAGGTTTCGGGCTCCATCCCCAGTAAGGGGTGTGCAGGAGGCAGCTGATCCATGTTTCTCTCTCCCTCTTCCTTTCCTCTCTAAAATCAATAAAAACATCATATTTGAAAAGTAAATAAATAATAAACTGCCCACTGCCTTTATTTCTTGGCCTAATTCTTTACAGTATAAATATCTCACATACTCTCTAATATCCCCATGAGAAAGCTGAGGACATAGAAGCTATATATTTTTCTTCAATTATTATTATTAATATATGTGATATTTGAGGTCTCACCCAATCTTAAAAATGACACAATTTATCTGTTAGTTTGAGCTATGATCTTAAAACAAGGGATTAGATAATAGATAAAACAGAAAATAGTCAAATTGCCCAGATGCAGTAAATAAAGGCTAAAAGAATACTCTTGGCACCATCTTTCTGGGGCGGAACAATACCATGTAATTAAAAATCTCAAAGCTGTCCATACCCTATGGATACCATATACTTTTGATCTGGTAATTCAGCCTTCAGAAATGTATTCCAATTCATCAAGTAAGAAAATAACAACACTGTAGATTTATTTATAACAACAAAAACCTGGACTTATTAAACTCAACATGTACTGAAGGAGAGTGGTAAGATACCTCATAGGCCTTCCAAACAATGGCCTGCTATGCAAACAGCCAGTAGAAACCATCTTTTAAATGATTAACAATGTAAAAAAGAACAAAAAAGCTTAGTATGAATATAAATAGGCCTATGTTATAAACACTTATAACAAAATCAATTACATGAATCAGAAAATATAAGTAATTAAATAGTGAGCCTATAATTGATTTTTATCCTCTCCTATGTATAATTCATTTTCAAAACAATATATAAATATCATTATATAAAAAAACTAATATGCATAAAAAATAAACTCTTAAAAACTTTTTGCCCTCAGCTGAGTATTTTAGGACAAAGATTTACTTTGTTCTAAATTATCTGGGTAATATTTCAAATCTTTATTCTTCTTTGACTATAAACAATATAAATGTTTTCCTGCCTTCCTTGTTTTTGATGTTTAATAAATCAAATCTAAACAAAATCAAGCTGAAAACTGAACTAAGATCTTTAATATATAACTTTAGTCCAGCCCATATTTAATTTTTCCTAATCTTAAACTTCTAAAGCAAAAACAAGTATGTATGCAGAGTAAAATATAATCAACTCTCAGAGTTATCAGAAATATTCTTATGGGGGGAAAAATGCATAAATTTTAAAATGTGAAAAATCTTAATGGGACAAATATTTGGGATCCCCCCTCCCCAGTCAGAGCAATGTTCTAGGATCCACAGAACCCAAAGGGGCTCTAGGTTGTCTCCCAGCCCTCAAGAAGGCTCACTGCTGGGGGGCAGGACAGCTTCTTCTAGGGCCTTAAACAATACATGCTTTCCCAATCTTTGCTCTTCATCAATTGAAAAAAATAACCAGAAAACAGGCAAAACAGGGTTAACACTCCTAATCTACCACTAAATAGAATTATTTTGCTGATAAACACAAGATTTATATAGAGTAAAGCATAAAAATTTTAAAGAATAATTGAAAATAAAAGGCATTTGAAAAAGCTTGGTTACCAAAAGACAAGAATAATCAGAAATTCTATAAAGTGAAAACCATGGGCTAACAGAAGAACCCAAAATTATGACTCATCTCTATATAATTTAAATTTCATCTGTAACATAGTTGTGAAATGCTTCCCAAATTGTATTTATTTTGTGTATTCACTGAATTCCTTATATTTCACATTTCTTACTATAAATGAAGCCCCCAAACTCAAATCATGTTTTCAATTTAACGACACATATTAGGTTACTCTGAGGTATGTGGATGAGGCCTAAGGGAGAGTAATGTATACTAAAGCCTCACAACATAACTAAACAAAACCCAGCATGTTTAACTGGAATGGTGAGCAATCAGCCCTGTTATCCACAAGAACTAGTTTCTTGTATCGATGACAAACAAATATACACAAAAGTAAGAGAATAAAAAAAAAAACACAACCACAACCAAGGCATCCTGAAAACTCATTTTCTAAAAATAGTCTCTCAGTCTTCTGCTACATATAAACTCCCCATACACATTTTCTTACTTAAAATGTATGGGGATGAAGACGGAATAGGTATATGCCACATTCAGCCAAAGGTAATACTTTGCGAGGACACAGCAGCTTCTAAAAGACTCACACTCCCTTCATATCTTAATTTTTCAATTTAAGAGAGTCTGAATGCTCAATTTCAGCTGTTGATTTTGTGATGTAAGTTTCCAACCCAGATTTCACTAAGCAAGTTAAAAATAAATGATCTGCTGGGGCTGTTGCCAGTACACGCATCAGTAAATATCAACACAAGATTATAGGATATATGTGAAATGTGTGTACTGCAGTTTCAAGCAAAACCCAATGCCCCAACTCACAGCCATTCCCTCAATTCTGTTTAGATTTTGCTGGTCATTTTGATAGACCTACACCGGACATATAGTCTCTCCAAGTATATGGCAAGTCCAACATCTGGTTTTTATTTGGTTTAAAATAGTTACCTGGAATCCAGTAAATACTCAGTCTCCACTCTGAGCAAACATCTGTGCTAGATAAGCTAAGTCAGACACAGAGCCTATGGCGGAAAATGCAGTGAATAATGTGGGACGAACACAGGAGGCTGGGGAAGGGAGACAGAGGGAAAACATAAACCCCCTCCCAGACACAAACACACCAAGTGCCATGAGGTCATCAACAAAGGCCCCCAGAAGGGTTCAGAGGTAGAAGATTCCTACCTGTTTGGGCAAATGAGAAATGTTAAATGGAAGAAGTAAACGTGAGATCAAGTTCAAAAGATTAAACCAATTGTACGTTAAACTAATGTCACAAAAATAAGCAAAATGAAATTAAGGCAGGAAAATTTACTGCCCGTGGGAAGATCATCATGCCCATTTTCCATGTCTCCAAACTTAATGTTTTTGGAGCTCACACCCATTTTACTAATAAGAACGATGACATGCTTCATGCTTGGGTCCAATTACTCTTGGAGTGACACTATATACAAGTGAAAACACAAGTTCACTCTTTAAATAAAACTCATGAAGAAAACCTGAGCCCTGACCGGTTTGGCTCAGTGGATAGAGCGTCGGCCTGCGGACTGAAGGGTCCCAGGTTCGATTCCAGTCAAGGGCATGTACCTTAGTTGCGGGCACATCCCCAGTAGGAGGTGTGCAGGAGGCGGCTGATCGATGTTTCTCTCTCATCGATGTTTCTGACTATCTATCCCTCTCCCTTCCTCTCTGTAAAAAAATCAATAAAATATATTTAAAAAAAAAAAAGAAAGAAAAAAAAAAAAGAAAACCTGATGTCCCTGACAGTGTCAGTAAGACACTGCAAGAGGCCCAGCCTACCAAATCCCTTCTCGAACCTGAGTAAGACACTTCATTCCTTCAGGCCCAAGTCCTTCAGTTCTGCCTGAGAACAGACACATTTGTATTCAAGGTAAATCTAGAACTCATCATGTACTGCTCCTGGGCACTTAGCTTCTTGAAGACATGCAACAGTGTTTTTGGTGTCCTCCGTAGGAGTTGCATAATTTATCCTTTGTTAAATGCACATTTTAAAAAATCAAATTAAAAACCTAGTTGTCAAGTCCAACATTTGATTTTTATTTGGTTTAAAATAGGCACCCTAAAATAATCAGCCATGTTTTTTAAGGTCTGCTTCATCTAACAATATATATAAAAGCCTAAGCGACCGAACGACCAGTCGACCGGTTGCTATGACGTGCACTGACCACCAGGGGACAGATGGTCAACGCAGGAGTGTGCTCCCACAGCCAACCTCCTGCAGCCCCTCCCCCTGACTAGACAACATCCCTCGGCCCTGATCAGCTGAGGGACCCCACCCATGCACAAATTTGTCCACTGGGCCTCTAGTTAGATATAATCCATGATGTGGTCTAATCAAGAAACTAATTATTAAGCTTCATTATACCACCCACTATGGGATTTCAAATGTAGATTAGAGATGGAACAGGTTTTAAAATGCTTTCACATTCAATAAAACAACATATATATTTAAAATGCTTTCACATCCTTCCTGGGCGTCACAGCCATGTCTAGATGAAGACACAGAAGAACACGCTCAGTCTTTCCCTTGGGAGGCTATCAGTCAAGGGCAGTGCTCATTAGCCTCTTGAGGACTCTCTGGGCTGCTTTCCTGCTCATCTAAATCTCAAAGAGATCTACCTCCACAGCTAAGTTCCACCTTCTCCCACACCCTCCCACCCATTTTATTCTACCAATCACCAGCCAACAGAACCTTGTGGGTCACCAACAACCAAGCCTTCCGCCTTCTTTATACAGTTACGAGGTAGGAAGAGAAAGAAGTCTGATAGTAGGGCAGGAAACACATTAGCATTCCTAAAATCCACACACACGGCTGCCCTCCACTGGCTTGGAGTACCCAGAATGGCTTTCCCAGCAATTATGAGTCTAAAGCGTGACTGAGCAGGTGAACAGCATGACAAACTGTTTTTGAAAGGCTAAGCTCCAACTGCCAGAACTGCTGCCGACTGGAGTTAACTAATGCAGAAGAGAAATGGGACGTGCCTTTATGATAACAATAATCAATAAAAAAATAACGCAAGAATAAACTGTTTTCGCATACTCACAACTGTAAACCTATTTCTGCCCCACCCTGTATAAAGATAAAAGTCACGCCAGGCCAGTGTTGTCCAATGGTTAAACGCTGACCCAGGAACCAAGAGGGGACCAGTTTAATTCCCAATCTGGGCACATGCTCAGGTTGCGGGCTCAATCCCTAATACATTGTGCAGGAGGCAGCTGATTGATGTTCCTCTCTCATCGATGTGTCTATTTCTCTATCCCTCTCCCTCTCTCTCTCTCTCTCTCTCTCTCAAAAAACAAACAAACCAATAAAAACATATTTTTTAAAAAGTCACAATTTCTGGATCAGCTTCTTTATTTGACCTGACCCCGTTATATCCCAACATTCAGATACTGGCTGAGTCTTCTGAGAAGTGTCAAGCACTGTAAGGGCGAGATGTTCTGGCTAAGCCTCTTACAAAGACCCTTACACGCCTGACTGTTAGCTATCGTCTATGTGTAGACACAAAAGCTTAAGTCTTCAGAGGCATCTGGATTAAATGAAGGAAGAAATGAGGCCTTGCCATAGGATAAAAATGACATCATAACCTTCAAAGGTGGTGTTTCAATTTGTTAAAATGACAACTCCTCACCAGATCAGGAGGCAAACTGGAAAACTAAAGGAATCCACATGTAAATTATTCTTCATAAACCATCAGAACAAGTAGTCATACCAATGCCACAACACACACAAAGCCCCCCAAACATAAACAAACCCAAACACGCACACATGCACACACACATGGATGTGAAGTGCTACAGAGAAGCAAGACATTTACATCCACACAAACACACAACTCAGCCTGAAGCAAAAATCTCTATCAGGTTATAAACTGCTCTCCTTTTACTATGCAGAGTCGCTTCATCAAGGGTTAAACCAGGGGTGGGCAAACTTTTTGACTCGAGGGCCACAATGGGTTCTTAAACTGGACCGGAGGGCCGGAACAAAAGCATGGATGGAGTGTTTGTGTGAACTAATATAAATTCAAAGTAAACATCATTACATAAAAGGGTACGGTCTTTTTTATTTTAGTTTTATTCATTTCAAATGGCCGGATCTGGCCCGCGGGCCGTAGTTTGCCCACAGCTGGGTTAAACCCTAAATAACAAAATATAATTCGTGTGCTCAGATTTTTGCGACTCTTATTTTCAGAGGGAAAATGAATACACAACTAAAGCCTGCATCTCTGAGTTTTCAGCTTTTGAAAATTAAAAGGATGCATCAGACTTTAGGCTAAAATAAAAAGGCCTGTATTCTTAACCAACGTGGAAAATATTAAAATCTCCCTGGCAACCCCATATGCCCTGCTAGCGAAGGCTTTCTAAACTGTGTGGCCTTTGCTTTAGGGCCAATCATTAACCACATAACCACGGGAGGTAAGGACAGGTGAACCGGGATGTATTTGACAACCCCCAGATACTAGAACCAGGGAACCCCTGGATACTAGATAGAGAAAAGGAGTAGCTGTCATAAATAGGATATCACAGCTATTGATCTCATCAACACCAAGAGATGAAGAGGGCTTTTCCTGGTGACAATAAGAGCTACCACGTACTGTGTACTTCCTCTCTGCTAGGAATGGAACATTCATTCGTTCATTACTTCAATTAGTTCTCACAACAACCCTGAGGCAGTTATTAGTATCATTCCCATTTTAGAGACGTGGAAGCAAAGGCAGAGTTAGGATCAAGTTATTTAAGTCACAGCTTACATGGGTTTTTAATGGATCTCCCTAATGCCACTGTCACCTACAAAACCCCTGAACACTGGAAACACATGACTGGTATTAACAGGAATCACCAAATTCTGACAAACCCCACGAATACAGAAAAGCACGCAGTTGCCATGATATGACACAGCATAAAAGGTGCAGACTGGTGATCTGGAAACACCGGATTGAGTCAGAATTCGCTACACAGCCACACCTTACACATCTCGGCGGATAGCACGGAATCAAGTTTCTTCTACAACTACTACCCGTGTTTCTCTAGCCAAGTTTCCGATCTATGAAACGAAGCAGTTGTGCTTACCCCACAGGAAGGTTGTGAAGATTAAATACGACCTTGTATAGTGCCTGGCACCAGGGAAAAGTTTCTTTCCCCCTTTCCAGTCTGGTGCAGACAAGCGGTAAATACTGCAATAATTCAGAAGGAAAACACCACCGTGGGGTAAGAGAGAGAGTTTCCCAGAGAGCCTGAGGTTTAACTAGCTGTGAGTACACTTTGGAATTTGTGCTGTTAAGGTGGGTCTCTGCTGAGGGGCATCGATGGCCTTCAAAGCTGTGAACGATCAGGCAGCACTTCCCCAGGAGCACTCTCTCTCACAGTCCTGGGGCAGTGGGTCCAGACGGGATTTCTTCTTCCTTTTTGCTTTAACTCCCATGCCTCCCTCCCCTACTCTCATATGGCAGAAGCACAGAAATCTCCACCTGTCACCCTTCCCCAGTGCTACCTTCAATGCCACCATGAGCACTTTTAGTGACAAGCAGAGGCCCTTGAGCACGGATAAGATCAAGCCAGTCCACAGGTTCCTATTTTTCTATGTTGTACTATCAGCTAGTCATCCTTCTTACTCTATTTTTCCTTCGCAGCAGTAAACAGATGGTTTAATTAGTTAATCTTGATTACCCTAGTTATTTCTAATCATGGTAATTCACTGAAATTCAGTTAAGCAGTAACTCAATTTATAAGAGTAGTTACATCCACCATCATTGGACTAAAGTTAACAACCAAGAGGCAAATGGGTAGAAAGGTATGACTATCAGCCAGCATTCTCTCAGAGAAATAATAAGCTACTGTTTAATAAATACGCACACACAATGGGGAAAAAGACTGCAATATTACAACCTAAAACAATGTAAAATTCACATTATTTCTAAAAACTAAAGCTATTCTAGAATTTTAAATAATCATAATTGATAAAGACAAATCAGTGCTAGTTACAAAGGTAAAAATTGTACATAAAGAGGGAATGAAAATGGTACTCCAAGTTCGTAAAGTTTGGAAATTAGGTAAAATTAAGTCATAGTGTCAAACTATCGTTGTGCCTGTTATAACATTGGTTCGGCGTTCCTAGAGCCAACACTTGAGCCTAAACGTAATAGCCGACCATGTAATGTAGCAATGCTTTTCAAGTTTACACTTGAAACATGGATCATTTGAAGAAAATTCAGTATTTAATTCACCTCTGAGTCTCAACCTGATGCCCTTCATTCCGTGTAAAAGTCCTGTCAACAAGAGAGTTATTACTTATTGGAGCAAGATGGCCTTTTAGAAGACATGGCAACCTCAGAAGCTGTCCACTGCCTGCTGCCTAGCCCGCACTCTCCTGTAGAAGGCCACCGTTAATCTCCTAAGATTCCTCTGAAGTCCACAGCTAGAAATCTGGGTAAGGGTAGGGATTTTTTAAAAACCCACTAGAGTAAATTTAGATCATGCACACTGAATTTGTCCCTTGATTTGTAAATTACATATATCACTTCCTGGAAATTAAGTTAAACGTCTCTAGTCATGGCCATTAAACTGGGAGAATCTGGAATTGAACTCTACCCAGCGAACAAATGTGAAAATAAGATAATTATGAATCATTTTCTTATAGAAGGAAGTCAGACTCATTCTTCATTTTAATTGACATGCAAGACAATCTACAAAACGGTCTGACGCCCATGAAGAGCCATGCAATGGGTTACTTGTGGGGCTGTTACACTAATCCTCTCCTGCAAGCAACAACTAGCACCTAGACAGATTTGTTTCTAAGTAAAATCCTGTTGGTGGGAAATCTGCCCGGGGCAGGTTTAAGTTCCTATGCTCCTCTTCTCCTGTCAGATTAGCTATAATAACTTGCCATCAACACATTGAGCCTTCTATAAAGGTTTGTCATTCAGTTTAATGATGTCTTTAAAATGCATTATATTTCTACGGCAATATACCTGGACATTGCTTTTCTTACTTCCCTGAATAAAATAAGGACCTGCTCTTTACTAGAAAGCAACTACTTGCCATCGCCATTGTTCTCTGGTGTCCTGCTTCCCAAAATATAACCATTAAAAGGCCAGGAGCATAAGCTTGGGCAAAGGGAGCATGTTCAGTTTTTACTAAGACTAAATTTAAACTAGAAACACCCACTTAACATGGATTTTTGTACTGCTTCAAGTCTCCAAAGAGAACAATGCAATCCCCAAAGACGAACTCACTTGTCTCTTTTAAGAGTTATCAGAATAGCATTATGCCGAAAGTGACAGTCTGGCTCGGTTCTGTTGGTTAATGCAACACAGACTTGCTGGCCAACTGCAACTGGCTGGAAGTCCTTATCACAAATAAAACTATTTTGGTGCCATTTCTATTTTTCACTTAAACGTCACCAGCTCTCCCAGACTCAAGCTCTGTCAAGCGTTCTGTTGCCAAGACTCTGCCTGTCAGAAAGGTCAGCATCCAGTACCTTCCAGTTGGGTCCCAAAGGGCCTCTCTTGGTCTTGGCTGACTGGAACAGTGCTGGGTCTTCATCAGCTTTGTAGTCCTGCAAAGCAAAACAAAGTCAGAAGCGGAGAAGAAAACCAGAGAAAATTCTTTAACTTTGTCAGAACAGCGCTTTGCAGCTACTAGTACACATGACAGCAACTCATTAGGCTTATTGTGCTTCTGTATAAAATAAAAGTAGAAAAACACTTCTGTATGACATTAAGTTTTCACTTTGGTTCTCTCTGTTTTAAACTTTTACCTTAATGCAAAATGACTACATAATAAAAAGTAATAGAAGTCTTGACTAGCTGTCTACTGGTTTATTGGAGAGCTATCTCCAAGAACAAATCTTCCAACATTTTCCCATAGTTCTAGCATTTTGACATACGTATAATCATATTAAAAAAATAAAACATGCCCATTCAAGTTTCACCAATACCCATAGATGATAACATAGAACTAACTCCCCTCCCAGAGAGCCACTCCTGTAACTGGAAATACAGAACAGAAGTATTGATTCTGTGGCATTTCCCATGTCTTCCATGGTTGGGTCTGTGGTGGATGCCTCAACCAGGAAGTCATCCTCTCCAAACCCTAGTCCACGGAGAGCCATGGGATACACATACTGTGACTTCCTCATGGAAGAGGAACCTCTCACTGCTCTAGCATTTAGGTTTCATGCAAGGCTCTAGTGTGTGCAAATTCGAATTCCCTTAACATACTCTTTCTGATAGAACAGAGAACATGAACGAAGCAAATCTTTTTAAACCTGTTTGCTTTACAAAAGTTCTGTTGTCATTACACACATATATGTGCCCAATCTATAGGAAGAAATAAAAACTGCCTTTGAAGAGCTAAGGTTCAGGTGTAAATGAGTTGTAATAGTGACAGTGAGCAGGTCAGTTGGTCAACTGAAAACACTACAAGGAAAGAGCCCTCCCCTCTCACGCAGAACTCTGGACCCAGGAGTCCTTCACAGCACTGGTGGCGGGGCCACACACTTTGGGGGAAGTGCCCAGACAAGTCAACATGAAAAATTGTTGTTCTAGAGATTAGCACTGAACATATTCCAAAGCACAGCACAAACTTCCACAAATCAATGAAAACATGCTGAGAAGCGGCCAATCAAGACCCAAAAGCTAGCCCTGGCCGGTGTAGCTCGGTGGATTCCTGGTCAGGGCAACCAATCCATGTGTTTCTCTCACATCCATGTTTCTCTCTACCCGCCTCCCTCTCTTCCATTCTTTCTAAAAAATCAATGAAAAAAATATTTTTGGGTGAGGATTAACAACAACAAGACTCAACAGCTATTCAGTAAGTGTATATGACATAATGATTCCTAAAGAGAAAGTTTATAAATGTGAGGAAGAAAAAAAATGTGAGGTCTGGGTAAAAAAACAAAACTGTAAAGATAGCTGGGTAAATGTACGACCCTGACCTCGAAGCCCGTTTAAAGGTAGTCTAAGAAGCTATAAAAAGGCCCAACAATCAGCTAAAATTACTACACAAGCAAACTGGGCAGGCCACACAGGGTCTGACTGCTTAAAATATGCGATGTGGTATAGCCACAGGCATTAGGTCAGTATTACCCAGGAATGACAAACAGGGGTGAGCCGACTGCAAGGGGCCGGACAACTGGGGTTACTTCATGTGCCTGGGCACATCAGCAGAAGTTCAATTACCATCAGCGAACATGAATTCTAAAACTCCTATTTAGAGCCACACCTTAAAAATGAACAACGTCACTGCTGCCTGAGAAAAGAATCCATGGCACAGGGCTGGTCTCCCAAGGCCTGGATTCACAGCGAGAAACCGGCCGTGGTGCTAACTACACAACCATGGAATCCATAGGACACTTTCTTCTAGGTCAGAGGCTTAGAATTAAAACCCAGAGACAAGCTCACTTTTCTCCACAATTGAAAACATTTAACATCATATCAAATAATCACTTTTAACATCATCTCCCGAAGTCAAGGTCTCTTTATTCATCAGCCACCACGAAGGAGGAGGTAGCGCACAGGATGCTAAGAGGTAGTCGGAGGAGTAAGGAGAGCCAGCGCCTGGCTCTGGCTCCTAGCAAGTCACAGTGTAGCTGGGAGGAAGACAGAGAGGCAAACAAAGAAAAGGCACCTGAAAGCCAGGGAGGACCCGCTAACTGCCAACAGAGAATGCAGAAGAATTAGTCAGAATTGAAACCAACCGACACCAGCCAAGAAAATGTATTTTTTAAATCATGTTTAAAAGTAGAAAACTCTTATTGCTAAGGTGCATTGTGTTAAAATGATTTATGCTTAAATTTTAATTATCTGTACAATGCCCAGAGACTTGGCTGGTGTTTCATTACATTTGAGGGAAAATGAATACTTCCTTTTTTCTTTTTCACTGAGTGTGACCTCATTGTGGGCAACATGCTCACATTCTTTTTTTCTTTCAAAATCTAAAATGTTATAGAGCCTTATATGAGTTGAACAGCAAATACCAACCACATTTCCTAAATTTAAGAGAGGTGCTCCATTAAGAAGGAAAGCATTCAGCCAATAAACATGCTATAACTGAAAGACAAATCCTGATTTGAATATAATAAAATGTGAGGGGGAAGGACAAGGGGGCAGGAATCTTAGAATCGATGAGTAAATGGAGATTGCAGAACTACTTCTGTGGATTCTACACTTGTCCACTCCAATGGAGAAAAAAACACACACCACAATCCACAACAGAGTATACACAAATGTCAGTAGGTAAAGGGAAAAAACCCACTGGTGGAATGAATACACTAAGGGTAGTACCTACACCAAGAAACGACTAATTTAAGAAAGGTGAAATTGGTCTAAATTGTGGCCAGCATAAATTATTTTCTAACCCCGCCCTATTAGACACCTTGCTTTCCTTCTATTTTCATTAGAGGTAAATTAATTGAGAAGGTGGCTCGCCCAGGAGCTGGCCCTAAGCATGACTATGGCCCCAGTGAAGGTGACAATGTGAGTGGATGGGTTACATGGGCTTCTTGGACAATACCCCTCTCCTTCCTAAACCAGCTCCACATCTGGGTGACAACGTCAGGTTTACCATACCTATCTGACATGGATTAATCAACTGAAGAACAGGAAATAACACTTTAAAACTTCACTCTGTTCCACAAAGTGTATTTCTGAGCCTTCACTTTCAGTGCTGGCTGTTCACTGGATGCTGTTCTGCAATATGGATTCACAGAATTAACAGGTGAAATAAGCCTTGAAGATAAACCTCACTTTACAGATGAGGACGCCACCGTCCAACAAGGAGATGGTATGGCTCACCTAGGACTTCAACACAAGGTTTCTTAGCCTCTGTCCTGGGCTCATGCTGGCACTTACACAGGAGAGGGGGAAAGAGTGTCCACAAATGCAGAGAAGCAAAATCACATTTCAAAAACACAAAAAAGCAGCAGCATCAGAAACCGAAGTGAATTTTCCTACAAGAAATGAGTGTATGCATATAAAATACTACATATACATATATCTCTAAAGCGTTGTCTTTTTCCCTCTCCGCTTTTTT
Source organism: Myotis yumanensis (assembly GCF_028538775.1). Classification (NCBI taxonomy): domain Eukaryota; kingdom Metazoa; phylum Chordata; class Mammalia; order Chiroptera; family Vespertilionidae; genus Myotis; species Myotis yumanensis. The sequence continues at coordinate 23,748,881 of NW_027223770.1, forward strand.
CTCTGGAATATAGAGCAGCCGATATTAAAGATATACTGAACATGTAACAAAACCCAATTATTAACAATAGCACCTTAACCTTGACAGTTGAGAATAATGCATCTTGTCAAAACCTAGGAATTTTTTGTGCTTTTTTGTTAGTTTGAACACGTAAATGTTTAATCAGCTGAATTAAGTAGCAAGATATTAAAGACCAGGAAGCAGGTGTAGTTTTCACAGCCGCGGTTTTGTTTTTCTGCAACAAACATTTAATTTGTTGAACAGTATCTTTGCTGCCGCATTTTATTCTTGGGTGTCTAGTTTGGTCTTTCTGTATTTGAAAACTGGCCGATTTATATCCGTATCACAACGAACAAATATATTCTTTCATGTATGACAGTTTCAGCATAGAGAATGCAACCTCAGCTACCAATTATAGCTGCAAATGAGCAATAGTGTGGAATGAGACAGCCTGCTGGCTTTGTTAGTATTCTGTCTCCTTTGGGATCCCATGGGGAAAGGGAGGCTCTGATGAAGAGAAGCCCTTGGCTCATGGTTTATTGTGCTTGCCACCAGCTGCAGACTTCTCATCTCATTAGCTCTTTTAGAATACAGTGGGTGAAGACAGCTGTAGCCTACTTGAGTCTTCAGCTCCTGGGTATTCTGAAGGCTGCATTTGCTATGCACTTTCTGTAATCCTTGGGAAAAAAAGCAAGCAGATTCACTAGGCCAAGGAAATGTATTTGTAAAATGAGTTTTAAAATCATGTTTAAAGGTAGAAAAACCTTATTGCTAAGGTGCATTGCGTTTAAAATTTTTTATGATCAAATTTTAATTATCTGTAGAATGCCCAGAGGCCTGGCCAGGATAAGGGCTTAGTAAAACCATCATTATCAAGTTAGGTGTGATGTCCCTAGACACTGCTCGCTCCACTAATACCAGTGCCTGAACCGCAGAAAACACATTGGTATCAGCATTAGGTAGATTCGGATGAGTGTTAACACAACTCCATTTAATTGAAAACTCTTATTTAAGTAAAAAAAGGAGGCAAGAAAGTCAAGACACCCTTTGGAGAACACATAAAATATGGAAAATAAATGGATTCCCGAGTCTCCAAGCTGGAGCCACAGAATACACTCATTCAATTCTTATAAATACCTGTTTTCTGTCACTGGAATACAAAAGTTGTGCTGCCTCTTGGGTATGCATCTGTTACTCACTACCGCCCTCAATAGAAACCCTCAACAGAAACCAGATTCATTTTGAAGACAAAGAATATGAGTTTTATGAATCTTTAAGCATAGTGGCTGTCCCCCAAAATACAAGTGCAAAATCTGTGCTGAGCCAACCTAAATATCCGTGAGTCCAGATTTAACTCATGATTATGAATGGGGAAGTGAGTAGAAGGTGAAGGGCAGGCTGGTAGGAGTGTCTTGACAGCTTGTGGAAAAATCAAAATAAACTCCAGACACCAGAAACTGCCTACAGAACCATGAATGGGTTCCCCCAGGTGAGGCTAAATGTAAACAGGGAAAAGTGTGCCCAAAAACACCATTAGCAATTCCTGGACATCTGCTTATTAAAGAGCACTCCCTCAGCCACCCCACCCCCTCCCCCAAAGAGGAATAATTCCACAGGGTCAACATAAAACTTGAGAGAGATATTAGGATCCTGCAGCCTGCCATAAAGTGCTTTCCTTGAGCACAGCATGATTAATTAGGTGTCTATTCAAATAGCTCCAAGATAATCACTAAGTTTAAAATGCACAGGTACTGCCACTCAATTTAGCCAAGCGTATTTCCTCTAATCACATTCGAAAAGTAATGGCCAGGGTGGGAGAAAGACTAAATTAAATTCGAAGGTAAATAGCAAACATCACTTATTGGCACTGCCCTGCATTTTTCAGTATTGTGGCACATAGAAAACAAGGGATTCCTGGATCCTATCACCACTGACCCTAGCGCATAACTAACTCGAGTTGACAAAATGCAAGCCAGACCCCAAAGGGGAAGCCTATTAATAAAAAATATTTGCATTACATTTTGCAATAGCAAGTAACAGCGGTGTTAAGAGAAATAACATTTACTAACTTGTTTAAGAAACTCGTTTGAACAGTTATTTTCAAATAAGCAGCTTTCTTTTCTATTTTTAATTACATCTCCCCAGTGACTCCTCACCGATTCAGGTTCCCACAGAGTGCCATTAATATAGTATAAGTAAATCTCATTAATTCAGGTCCTACCACCTTGGAATACATAATAATTTGGACAGGGGCTGGACTGAAGTTTATCTTTGCATGATCTATGAAAAAAGGATTTGCTACACAAATTAATAGAGTAACAAGATCTCAGGAGGGCTGTTTAAACAGTTCAGAAGTGTTTTAGAGCAATTCAGAAGCATTCATTTGCATATAATTATTATGCTAATTACAAATCATTCTTATCTATTCATTAAAGCAGATTCCCAAAGGACCACTAATTGTCAATAACTTGTTGGCCTAGTTTCTGTTACTGAATGTACCTCAGAGGAACAAAACTGCATTAAAAAATATTCTCTAATTCAGCCCTCTCATTAATCCTCACTGGCTTTCCACCAATGAATCCTAAAAGCTGAATTCTAAACTGCATTGAGAACTGAGAAATACAATCAAACCTACACACCCGAACAGAACACTTTTTTGTAGTGTTTCTAATCTCACGGAGACCCTGCATAGAGACCTGGGGTGGGGTGGAGTGTGGAGGGGGGTTAGCATGGTAGACAGGGCAGGGGGGGCAGAAGCTGTCAACAGAGCTCTATGCTAAAGGTGGCCACAGCCTAGAGCACAGCCAGGCCAATCGCCTACCTCTTCCATTCTTTCTCATTTTATCCATATCACAGCCAGAGACCACCAACACTGTCATGTTTATCAAAGCAGATCTTCAAAGCCTTTGGAGGTTTACAAATTAATAGAATAGAGAGAGAAAGATATCGGGATTTCACCTACAAAAAGAGGTTACAACCAAAAGTCATATTCTACAACCCAGCAGGAAAACCAAAGGGTTGATGGGCAGATGAAGCAAAAGGGAGAAAGTCCTTGAAGGATAGGAAAGGGGAGTCCTGGAAAGCCTAAGGCCGGTGGGCTGCTCTTCAGGGTAGGTGGGGCTACTGGTCGGGACAAGGCTGTGTTTTATGCAAAAATATTCAATATATTTATTACTGTAACACTATACTTATTATTACTATATATTTATATACTTATAATAGCACTTAAAAATGAAGGTAAACTCTCAACTCCAATGAAATAAGTTTTAACATATTAACAAGTCAATTTTGCTAAAGGAGCTTATTAAACATTATTTATTTTAGCCCTAGATGGTTTGGCTCAGTGGATAGAGCATTGGCCTGTGGACTCAAGGGTCCTGGGTTCGATTCCGGTCAAGGGCACATGCCCGGGTCGCGGGCTCAATCCCCAGTAGGGGGCGTGCAGGAGGCAGCTGATCATGATTCTCTTTCATCATTATCTATATTTCTCTCTCCATCGCCCTTCCTCTCTGAAATCAATAAAAATATATTAAAAAAAGAAACAAAACAAAACATTATTTATTTTAAAGTTAAATCGCATATGCCTGAACATTTTAAGTAATATGTTTAAGAAAACTCTTATTTAACACAAAAATGCATTTATTTCCTTAAATGGAAGTAGATTGTAGAACATATTACAACAAATTCCTTAAACTAAAATGGGGGGAGGGGTTTCCTATTTAAAATTCACAGGGCGAGCCCTCCCAGTAAAATGTCCATGTTGGTTCATTATCTGGCCTTCAGACAAAGAAGCTCCCAAGTTCCAGGATCCCATGTAACCCAGAGCACTCATTTAACAAACATCAAGTAGGATATAATTGCAGGGGGGGAGAAGGGAGGGGAATTAAACATAATTTTTTTTTTCCCCAGCAAGAACAGAACTTACTTCCGAAGAGCCAGGACTCAGACGCTGCTCTCTCGACACCCAGGCTAACCACAATACTTTACTGCAAAAATGTGATGTAATGTACAGTTTATCATTGATAAGACTCCAGTACCTGAAGGGATCCCAGCCCAGAGAGCCTTGCCTAGGAAAGAGTTTACATGGTTGAAAAAGTGAGTTCTTTCTAAAAGTGAATTATAAGGAATTCACTTTAAGGAGCCGTTTACGTGAATTTCTTTAAAAATATCTGCCATTAGCTGCTCACAAAAAAACATTTTCTAACTCTTACCAGAAAATGTCCCCCCAGCCAGGAACTGGAGCAATTCTACTAAACAGCCAAGCACTTCCACCACCCTCCCTACTGTTCTACTTAAGTTAATAATGGGTTCGAGGTCCTAGTGAAAAGGTACTTTGTGCAAAATATACTCATACATACAGATTTTTAAGAGAAATTTATAAATCCTTGCTCAGACTTAAGCAAGAATGAAATAAGCAATATGTTACTACCCCACAAGAGGGCACTGCTATCCAACTATGTCTTCAAATATATGAGAGATTCTCTAACTCCACTACTGGATGCAAATATTATAAGTATTCTCAAAGTACTTGACCATGTAAGGCAGCAGATATGGGAAACATTTTTACATTTCTTTTTTTTTTTTAAAGATGCTAACATTTATTTATATCTTCTTTGAGGATGGGGGGAAAACCTCTATAACTACTACATAGAGAATCCTGACAATGGTTTGCTTCACAGCATAGCAAAGGCAAACGTGCAGAGAGCATTTGACGAGTGACAGTTTCTTAAGCAAAAGCAAAATCTCTGCTACCTCAAAAACTTGTATTTGAGTTTTGTTTTGTTCCTGAATTCAAGGAGGCTCCTTTTACAAGTTAGGAACTGGTTCACAATTCACACTTTAATAAAGTTACACACATAAACTTTAATAAAAACAAAACAAAAAACTCTGGGGGCTCTCACACATACACCAGAGATAAGTTACAAGCTTTTAAGATAGATATGGACACCTCGGTTCATCTTAATGGCAAAAGGAAGAGGTGCTCTAGTGGATGGAGTGTCTGCTCACGCCACAGAGCACTGAAGAAGCATTTGGCAACCGCGGGCTCTCCTCGGGCTTGCTGGGTCTGAGCCACAGACTTAATAAACAAAAGCTCTTTTCAGGGCGAAAGCCTGGGTAGCCACTGCACAGCTCCGAGAAGCAGAAAGCCCTTCTTAGGAAGTAAAAGGCAGCAGTTGGAACAAAAGTAACATCTAAAATGCAGCAGCATTCTGAAAGCTCTGAGAGAGAACAAACTAGACCATTTAAGGTTATCATTTACCAAAGGTTAATTCGAAAGACCTATTAGGTTCACCCATTAAAACAAGGTCATTTTCATAGCTCAAAAGCTGACAAATATTAACAATTTCACATAGTCTGATCTAATATTTAACTTTTTCCAGCCAGATTTCATCATGCTTTTAATTTTAAAGGGAGAAAAAAGCTAATCGTATAAAGATGATTTAGAAAGCATATTTAGAAAGCACATTTCTTTAAAATTATGAAGTTATTTCTAAAGGCACTGCAGTCAAGCATATGTTGTCAAGACTATCTACTCAAATGCATAACATCTGGGCACTGCCTCACAGAATGATCAAAAGAAAAGATATTCTGAATCCTTCCTAGAGCACAGAAAACAAGCACTGCGTGAAGGTGTGACCATGACTGGCATGCCTAAAAAACTAAACCCAGTTTCATCAGCTTTCCGAGGCTGACATCTGGGGAAAAGTATCTTTAAAATGAGCAATAACTTTAAAACAATACGCACTCATGATTTACAACAATTAAAAAGTGTCAAATTTTTCAGCTCTCAAATAATGGAATGGCAGTTCAAAATGAAAACAGCTAAATGAATGAATAGGTATCTTATGTGCTCACTTTCAGAAAATCAGGTACTGCTTCTAATATACAAAAAATGTACACACACTTCAACAGCTGATAGCTCAATTTTGAAAATGAAATGTATTTTAATAAACACTGCCTGTATAATAATTCAATGTGTGTGTATACATTTTGGGGGGGACGCCCTATTATTTCTGCTCTCAACTAAAATGGGACATTGTTCTCTCTGCCAAAACATACTCACCAAACAAGTGGATCATAATCAAAGCACAAATGGTCAAGGCCAGAAATAAAAATCCCAAACTATAAAAGCCAGTTCATTTCCTTTGACATCACAATCCTTAAAAAGGTGATTGTGACACTTCCACAAGTGGCTATGATACCACTGTAATGAACCTGGGTATTAATAATAGGAAAGGAGCAAAGGGAAGGCCAGATATTGTAGGCATGTCATTTGGGCAGCTTCACCAGAAAGCTACAACTTTACATTCTCCAGGGTTCCAACAAAAGGGAGATAGAGGCATGCCCCGTAAAGTTGGGGTGACATATGGAAGGTGCTTGCTGTCAATCACACCTGAGAACAAAGGGTGCGGAATTAGAGACGTTTAATCCCCTAAACCAGCCGTTCTCAACCTGTGGGTCTCGACCCTTTCACAGGGTTCGCCTAAGACCATCAGAAAACACATATAATTACATATTGTTTTTGTGATTAATCACTATGTTTTAATTATGTTCAATTTGTAACAATGAAATTGGGGGTCACCACAACATGAGGAACTGTATTAAAGGGTCGCGGCATTAGGAAGGTTGAAAACCACTGAGGCCTAAACAAAAGAGTTCCCTTTCTTGTGCTCTTACTGCACTTGGGACTTATGTGACTCTGGGCTTGTAGGGCTCCCTTGAGTTAACCTGCATCTCACACGCAATGGACTAGTGGACTGCAACTAACTTGGCGATGAATTGGACCCGGCTGCAATATGGAACGGAAACTCTGGACACTGGCTCTCATCCTCCCACGGGGGCCTCCGGAAATGCTTACTTATTCCAGCAGCATCCCAAGAACCCCACTCCCGCCCATAACAGACAGATGTGCAGCTTAGATGAACACACCAATCCTATTGTTGGCTTTTGCTATACAATTACTATACCTAATCAAGTACAAGATTCCAAACGCCCAGCTCTAGTTAGCCTTGGAACACAGACTTCAGCTGCAGCCAGGAGCCAGCACGGACGGGCACTTATCAGCTGTGAGGGGAAAACCCTTCCGAGGAGAGGCACTCAGCACTCCTGTACTACATAAGCAACAGTTGGGACAGACCGACTCCTAAGTCACTTAGAAACACTTTAACTGTTCACTGATTAAGAATCTCCACTCTCTTCAGACAGATAGAATTATTCCTTTATCTGGAAAAACAGTTACCATACCGCCAAAGAGCAGATAGCAAGTCCCAACAAATGTTTGCTGAATGAACATGAGAGGATGCAGGAGTGGTGCTCCCTGTAAGTACCCACATGAAAAAGCACTGTAGGGCCTCCAATCCTTTTGTTATAAGTGCACATATGCAGATTTCAATATATGCCACGGTTTAGCAGTTATGGGAAAAGGTGCCCAAACCCACTGATGAAAACTGCTATTTGGGGGACTAGGGAAGATACATGGAAGAGCAGGCTTGTTTTAATTGAATGAAAAATGCTCTTAATCAACATACTGCAAAGGAAGGCGCATCATACAGAAAGACAAAAATAAAACGCAGCCAGCAGCCCTGCTTTGAGTCCTGACTCCCCTTCCACTGGTTATGTGGCGCAGGGAGTTATAGCACTTCCTGGGCTCAAACACTGCGTAAAAATAAAGGCTGGGGTGAATGTTTTGGACCATGGCCTCCAACTGAGATTCCTTCTGTTTCCAAAATCCTACAAGGATGCCCCTCTACAATCTTCACCATGAATAGTGTAGACCACATCCCAGCCTGAGCGTGCACAAGCACCACCTGGAGAGCTGGCGGGTGGGGGGGTGGGGGGGGTGGGGGGACGCGGGGGTGAGAATTTGTATTTCTCACAAGCTGCCTGTGGGCTGACCTTGCTTAAATGGAGAGGGGCTCAAGCCTTTAGGTCTTCAAGTCCTTAGTCCCAATGCTCCCCCACAGAGGGCATCAAGGCTCTAAAAAGAACCTTTTAACTTCCAAGGACCAATTGGCAGATCCAGTCCCAAACAGGGATTGCACTTGTACAGACCCTGCCTTGTGGCTATGGTGAGGGCAGAGGCTGAGCGAGCAGTACTGAATGAAGGTGATCCCCGGTCCTGGCGGGGACCCATCCTCTCACTTGGGAGTGCCTGTGTCTCCGGAAGAATCGATAAAAGAATTGTGACCAGTTGGTGGAGCCACACTTTGCTCCAGGAGCTCTTGCTTAAAAAGCTGCCCAGGAAGAGGGTTGTGCTGGAAAGTGGTGGCACAAAGCAGTACAGACTCCAGCAGCAGTGACACCCCAAGGGCCATAGGCCAGGGAGGGAAGGCTGGCTATGTAGAGCGGGCATCAGGGTGGCTTTTGTGCTCAGAGCCCACAGTGTGAGACACCCCCCTCCTCAGCACTCCCCCCTGCCCAGGGGGGCATTGGCAAATGGAGGGAGGGAGCGGAAAAAAAGAATGGGGACTTAAGGTAAATATGACATGGCTATTATACTCATGAGCAGGTAGAAAGAAGGATGTGGAAGTAACAATTGGGGCGGAGGGGGTTAAAAAACAAAAGGAAGAGGTTTAATATCTGAACTTTATCAAATAAAGAGCACAAGCTTGCTGAGTCAGTAATAGGGCCTCTCAAGCTCTGCAGGGAAGTCCCCAGGAAGGACCCTGTCAATCATAGCACATCCTTCCTGTGACCCAGAAACATGGCACACGGGTTTCTAGCTTTTGTCTCTTCTTTCAGGAATACCATCTTCAGTGAAACAACTCTACAGTTACAAAGCTGGGCTACTCTTGGTTTTGAAATGTCCCACTTGGGAAAAACCTCTCATCATAAATTAGTACCCTCCAACATGCTGAAACATGAGGGGGAAAATCCATTCCCTCTTAAACTTGCTGCTTTTAATATTAAATAGGTCTGTATTTTTAAACTAAGTCTCCCAAACAATTTAATACTTTCATATCATTAATATTTGCTTATTAATGACATTTAAAAAAAAATAGATATCAAGCTAGATCAATTTTTAACCTGTGGGCCTTACAAATTTGAATTAAACATTTCTGCCAAAAATAACCTTGGAAATTATAAGGTCACATATACGATACAGGGAAACATACGATACAGGGAGGCTGATACAATCCTTTCTGGTTACACATAAATACCTAAAAATATGGTTCCAATTTCTTTCTTTTAAAAAAGAAAAAAACCCTGCTCATTTTCTTTCAAATTACTTCCAAAAACGAAGGTCTCTCTGATGTTAATCGTGTGTACACTTCGGCTTACACTTTAAAGAGCCTTCCTCTCCTGGGAAGTGACTTTTGTATACAAATCATGGAAAGCTACTTAGACAAAGTGCTGGAGATGATTAAAAGGGGCCAGATTCACATTTATACCTTAGAAAAAAGCAGAAGCAGATGTCAACTGACTCATTTGTGTACATTTTGGAAACGAGTTGAAGATATGCATGTGCATTTCATCAGGACATTTAAAGAATTCGCGACTTTTTGTTGTGGTTATGTATTTATGGCAACTTTAGGAATTAAAAAAACTTTACATTCTGGTGTTCTGTGCTGGATACCTAGACTTCTATTACAGTTGGATCTAAAACAACTTTTTAATCTGACAGAAAGATATATGCTCCTTTAGAAAGGACAGAATTTTTAGAATTAAAGTACATCATTACTAGTACATACTTCACCATCTAGGATTGGTAAAAAGAGGACCTAAAGTAGAATTTTGTTCATTTAATATCTGAACAACAACAAAAAAATTCAATTCCTTTAAACTTTTTTTTTTTTTTTACCACCACAAAGGGGGGAAATCTGCAATAAATTCTCTTTGATCCACCCACCAAGCCTTTATTGAGAAATCACTCCACATCAAGCTCAATAGTGAGCATCTTGCTAGGTCCTGGCAACACAGAGATGACGAGAACAGGATAGGCCAGGCCCCCAAAGGGTAGTCAATTTACCGAGGAAGTCTTTTCAGGAGTGATACCCGGGTTAGATTTGAAATGGGGAGAGGGTGGGAGCAAGGGGGTGTGTCCTGCTGGAACCCTGTGCTCTGTGGCTGCTTCAAAGCCAAGCAGGAGCCTTCCTTCTTAAAGGAATTAGCATCTTAACACTTCACTACAATGCGCCTTTCCCCTGAAACAGGGAATCTGTTTTGTTTGGTGGCCAAAAGAAATCGGGTAGGAACATTTATGCAGCGATCCCAGGTTGCTTGCTTAGCTTGTTTCATTAGGCAATGATGTATCTTCTAGAAAATTCCAGAGACTAGAGGCTATACTAATATACCACACTTTCTACAGTATATATTCCCCACATTCAAAGGCTGTTAAATCACGTTGTTTACCCATACCTTCAGAAAAAAATCACTTCTACTGTCATGGTAAACAATCTGCTTCCCTATTTATAATGGTCTGGCCCTCTAGCAGCTTCAGCGTGAAATTATAGCTAATTTGCCCTCAAACGTCAGGTGGTCATAATAATCTGGCCACTCAGTGTAAGTCATCCACAAAAGACCCTAAATAAATCATATATTTAAATACATTTGATTTCTCTAGCATATTCCTCTGTAACCCTGGGTCACACTGACAGATTTTTACAATAAATCCTGTTCCTAGAGTTTTTGTGATCATGTTTCCCATTCAATTATGTAAACATGTCAAAGCATCTCCCCAAGTATTCAGTTACACCGCGGGCTAATCACATCCCTTCTGTGCATGGTGAAGTACAGTTCATAAGCACAACCAAAAAAACAAAAACAAAAAACAGCAAGTCTATGACAGAGTGGTACACAAGCTGTCTGACACCAGCAACCCAGCAGAGAGTTAAACCCTAAAAGTAATCAACAGTCACTCTGAATTAAAATATTTAGGGCTGTTTGTATTAAATCCATCTGCAGTGACAGAAAATCCCCACCAGGTGGAGGTAAAAGATCCAAGCTTCACTTCCAACTTCTTGGTTTCTTGACCTCCCAACTATTTCACCTTTGTCCTGATTTCGAAGGAGACTTGATTAGTTATCTTCTCAAAATTACTAATTACCTGTTTGTATTTCTTTTAAAGCAAGTAATAAGAAGGGAAAAAATTAGCTTAAGAAGTTTTTTAGAAAAATTAGCTCATTCAAGACAAATTAGAGTTCATCGTAAACAAAATGAAAATCAATGAACTAAGTCATTCTGAGACTGAAATCTCCAGGAGTTAAGGTGTCGTCATCTGAACTTTGAGAGATCACCACACCTTCAGAAGACCCTCCTACAGAAATTCCACCGTGTTGGCCTGTTCATAGTTATAAAGCTCCCAATTCTAGTGTCACTTAAATTCTTCAAGAGCAACTTTTGGCACTAAGTAATCACTGTTGGTATGGCAGACATACCTTCATATGTTTCCACACCCACAGATCATTTGTTCTTTTCTCTGAAATCCTGCGGAACTTTGGACCAAGCATAAGCCTGTGCCATTTGTGAACTATGTCACTGCACTGGACTTGTGTCGCGGGATTATAAGCCTCCTGAGGGCGCTATATTTGTCGTGGATAGCTACAGCAGGGCTATTCCGGCAGCACAGACTGCGCAGCCACTAAATACCATTTTAGAATTTGCAAATATGATCTGGGAGCTTCCTTTTTCCCAACAGCTTGGACTAGAATTTTCAAGGACCATAAAAAAGGCAGAATCAAATGAACAAATTAACTCAACAGAAAACCAAACCAGATCTGGTAAAATGAAAGGATGCCCAGGTGACCCAGGTATTTGCCATAGAGGCTAATCCTAAGACAAACATTAACTAGACAAGGCCAAGCAGACGGGGTGGAGCTGGAAGGGAGAGTCGGGGCAACTGTCTCCTGCCAGCAGAGTGAACAAATGAGAATGCGTGGTAGAAAAGGGCAGACCTGCTTCCCCGGCCCACTAGGCTCTTGCCCACTTCCTTGCTGGAACGGGGGGCCAGGCCCTACAGCTCTCCCCCCACCACACCTACCCACCTCAGCCTTCACACCCCCGATAGCTCAACGCTCTGCTCCTCACCCCTAGGCTTTAAAACTGTCAAGGACACCCCTGCCTCCCACCACAGAGTCCCCTTCTCCTTTTACAGCTGAAAATGTTTCTGTGGGGGTTCTTATTTTACTGTCAACAACTCTGAGAATTTCCTAGATGACATCAGTTGTGCTTTTAGTGTCCACAACTAAGAAAATACACAAACCAGAAGCTGCTGTGACACGATGTTCACGGCAGCCCTCTTCACAGCAGCCAAAGACAGAAACAACCCAACGTTCACCCGCGGATCAATGGATAAACAGAACGTGGTCTATCTGCACACCAAACCAGTATTCAGCCACAAAGAGGAATGAAGCAATGTGATGGCACATGCAACGTGGACGGACCTTAAAAACATTAGGCTAGCCGAAACCGGTTTGGCTCAGTGGATAGAGCGTCAGCCTGCGGACTGAAGAGTCCCGGGTTCGATTCCGGTCAAGGGCATGTACCTGGGTTGCGGGCACATCCCCAGTAGGAGATGTGCAGGAGGCGGCTGATCGATGTTTCTCTCTCATCGATGTTTCTAACTCTCTGTCTCTCTCCCTTCCTCTCTGTAAAAAATCAATAAAATATATTTAAAAAACAAAAAAAAACATTAGGCTAATGTAACAAAAGCCGGACAGAGAAGGCCACAGACTGTTATGAGTCCATTGACATGAAATATCCAGAACAGGTAAATCCAGAAAAGGGAAGAGGTTAGTGGTAGCTGAAAGTTGAGGGGAGAGGGAAGGAGACAGTGACTATTTATGGGTCCAGGGTGTCCATTTGGGATGATGAGAATGTTCCAGAACTGGATGGTGGTGATGGTTGTACAATACTGTGAATGTACTAAATGCCACAGAACTATACATTTTAAAATAGTTAAAATGGTAAATTTTGTTATGTGTATTTTATCATAATAAAAAAGGTACTGTGAATCCAATACAATTTTTTTAAAAGTATTTCTTACGAATTTCTAAAATGTAACTTGGAAAATAGGAAGTATAGACACTGAAAAACAAAATCACACACACGTATGTGAGCACTTATTCACTCCCCAGACAATGCTTGGTGTGAACATAGATTCTCAGAACTTCTGGGCACCTACAGCTAATAATAATGGCAAAACGGCCAGCCGTTATTAAACTAGACACTGCTCCAAGTACTCACATTTAGTCCTGTGAGGTAATGAGCCCCATTTTACACAAGCTCAAACAGGCACCCAAGATGGGAGAGCCAGCAGGTAGCAAAACCTCAGAATTTGAATCTGAAGCTGATCTAGTTTCAGGATGTATATTCTTAGTCACAGCTCCCTGGACTCACAATGCAGACCCTCCCGCTTTGGGCCCCATGCATTCTCTCTTTCACTGTCTATCTACCCACAGAGAGCCACCTGCTCAGCCTCTGCATGTGCAGTGCCTCGCACTAACGCACCCTCTCAAGTGCTGTTGTCATGCATGTGAGGCCAGCGCTGCCTTCTTGTCTCTCTGAAGGTTAAGCTGGGGTAAAAGGAACGGGACTGAGGGCGCTAAGGCTCTTCATAATCCACCTTCACTGTTCCTACAAGTTCCACGGGTGCCTATCAACAGTGACTGAGAGCACATTTCAGGCTGAGAACAAGGACAAAGAACCACTCTTATTCCCCCAGCAAAACCAGAGCTGCCTTGTGCTCTGCTGAACAACATGGAATGCAAACCCAGGAGCCACAGTATCAGACCATTCTGTTTGGCCAGCACAGCTTTTTCAAACTGACAACACAACCTGAATGGCTTCCTCAGGCCACCCAACCCCAGGGCCATCCTGCTGCTTGGTATCATCCAGTGACCTGCTGCTCCAGGCCTGTGAGCTGTCCTGACCCAGCCATTCACTGACTCACTCATTACTCACTCCCCATGATTGCCCTTCCTATCACCAGGAAATCATGGCTGGAAACGATACTAAGAGAAATAAAAGGGCAAAACAGACCCTGTTTTCCATAAAACATACATTTTACTTGAGGATAAAAAAAAGCCTTCTATCATTTCAAAGGCAGAAACAGCCCTAAAATTGAAATAACTTCAAATCACAGTACAACTAAAATAGAAAATCTCTCATGATGAAGATCCCACTTCTAACCAGGGAGGGGCCCTAGCTCAACAGGACCCAGCCGAGCAGAGGGTCACGGCTGGCAGTCCGAACCCCCGTGATTTCTGAGGAAAGGACAGGGGTCTGTTTCAGGAGGTTTACATTTATATTTCAATAGCAATGTGAGACAGTTAGTTGTTGAGTTATTTCTGCTCAGCTTATAACAATGCTCAAGCTCAGGGAAGAAGCACGGAAAATGAAATGAAATGCTAACTGAAACGCTGCGTTTCATGACAAAACGAGGTGTCACTCTTATTTCAAAGCTTTAGCTCTCTCTCGACTAGCAAGAAGGTTGTCTTAACATGTAAAAATCCACAGCTGTTCACTGCAATACCAAGGCAGCACGCAGTATAGTATAAGTAGTGAGTTGATATAGCACATGTGGCAAAGTAATACCAGGGCCTTAATTTGCAGGGGAGAGTTGTACAGGGGGTGGTGGTGAAATAAAGGTTTTAATACTCTTGAGGACAAGTGTTCTTATTAAGACAAAAGCCTGAAGTGCAAATATTTACATCTAGTAAGAATCAAAATAGAAAGCTACACAACTGTTAAACTGAGATGTTCTACCATCAACCATTTCTCACAAATGACAATATCAGGGTAACCCGAATTACTGAAAATTTGTATGTAAATGGAATTTTTGCTTTCTTAATTTTTTGTAAAATACTGTCACTTCCTCCCACCCCCCATGAAAACAAATCTCTGTATATCTCAGATACACTGAGATTTCTTAAAGGGATCACTTGTGCAAAGGTGAAATCCGCACAAAAAAACAATCACCTTCTCTCCTACTCTCTGATCTTTCTGATCTAAAAATGTAGGCCATACAAGAAATAAATAAAAGAATTCTTAGATGTAAGAGGCAACAGGTTAAAATGTCCCTGAGTAGTACTTACTGCTGGTTCAACTTGACTTCGATCTGCAATATCTATGTGGACAATTTCAACAGTTTTCCACGTGTTCGGATCTAAACCGTGTACCTAAAATTACAAAGAGAAATTAAACAAAACAAATTGTTGACTATTCTTGCTAGGCAAAACTATTATACTTACATATAAAATCTTTATCTTGAGTCTCTCAGAGTACATTATAAGGGGGAGGGGGGATCTAAATTGCTACATAATTAAATTAGCCATCCGAAGTCTTGAAAGATCTAGAAATCTTTTATTATCCCTTGAAACCCCCAAAATAAGGGTGGGAGCGTGTAAGGATGCTGCCAAATTAACAGAAATCTGTCACAGTATTTTCTGGTAGTCCTTAGAAATTATTTAGTTCACAAAATGTACCTGACCCATGTTTAACTCAAACAATACATGACAAAGTCCTTTTAACCTCCAAATTCCAGATAAACATAAAGTGACATTATAATTAAGATTTCAAAAAGCTGCACTGTATGGTCTGAAACTCTCCTGATGTTGATTATCCGAAAGCTATTCAGTTTCAGTATGATGTTAACTCCTGTATACTTCATGTTGTTCAATCTATTTCTGAAACTCCATCTATGAACTAATTAAGAATTGTTTAAAAACTGCCAAAGATATAGCCATTTGAAAGCTGATAGCAGATTAAATCATACACAGACTAAAAATATCAAATCACCTCATTTATTTTAGAGATAAGTGTGTACCAACTTGTAAAAATCTGGAACTCGTCAACATTATTATAAATTATCCAAAGTACCTTCTCCTTCCTAGGCCATTTCTCTGACATCAACCCATATCCCAAGCAAAGTGGAATGGAGATGGAAATTAAAGCCATCATTTTTGCAATGGAGAGCAGCTCTGGCAAATACACAGAGATGAAAGGATAAAAGAAATCTGAAATTTAGTGGCTAAGATTGGTTTGGGGATTATCTGTGAATTTCGTTTAACTGTGCTCTCCCTGTTGCAGAGAAGGAGTTGCTGATAAAAACAACAACCTCACTCAAGTCCACTCAAGAAAAGGAGAAAGGTCAGGAAAACCCATTTGCTTCCGGTTGTTTGCTTGCCTCCCTGTAATCTGACACACCCTGGGGTGGCCAGGTACTAGTATGATGCAGGTGTCATCACTCTGGTGATGACAAAATGGACTATAGTATTCTCATTTCAATGAAAAGTCCAGAGGTGAAACTTACATTTTCTAAGGTTCCCAAGTCTGGTTTGTGCCACGTTTCGATTTTAATGAAGAAATCATCTTTCATATATTCGTTCTGCAGAAAACACAACAGTAAAGTGACAGTGATCTCACACCAGTTCTTTGTGACGCCTTCCCCAGCATAAGCATCCATGCCTTTGACTCTACAAGTCTGATCCTCAAGTGGTAAAGAATCATTCGCTATCTATTTTTTTTAAATATATTTTATTGATTTTTTACAGAGAGGAAGGGAGAGGGATAGAGAGTTAGAAACATCGATGAGCGAGAAACATCGATCAGCTGCCTCCTGCACACCCCCTACTGGGGATGTGCCCGCAACCAAGGTACATGCCTTTGACTGGAATCGAACCTGGGACCTTTCAGTCCGCAGGCCGACGCTCTATCCACTGAGCCAAACCAGTCAGGGCTCGATATCTATTTTTATAAGCTTGTCAGGCAAACCAAATGCTACATGCTTCTAAATAATTTAAACAACCCTACTTGTCATGCAGCATACAGGGCTAATGTTAAAGAAGCGGTGAGATTTGGTGAGCAAATCTGGCCTTTGAAGGAAGCAGCAGAAGCAAAATAAAGTCAACAGGGAGACTTTGAGCTAAGGCTGGAGAGAGCCCATTAAACCTGGCAGCATGTGTTGGAGTGCAGGTTGCTGGAAGAAGCACAGAGGAGGAACCATGCAGTGATGGGCAGTTTTAATAAAACAGTTGCAAATAAATGACTATGTAAAGCAAAGTTGAAAGATGAAGAGTCTGTGACACAAAAAACAGTTTTACTCACCGTTACAACTGACGCGTCATGGACAGGTGGGCAATAAAAGGAGAAAAATTTCAGAATATTAGTCAGAGTCAAAAACAATCTGTCACAATACTTAATGTCACAAGATCAAACTACCTGAAAATAAGGTATTTACTAGTTTACATCCCCAAAGCACAGTTTCTGTACAAGTCACAGAGTAGCATACTTTAGATTATGGAGTCAATAACCCAATTTTAAAACAATGGTAAAAAGAATAATGTCACAAAAGCAAAAACATCATTTATAATACCAATTTAGCAAACAACAACAAACTTTTTCAGAAGCTGCCATATCCCTCACCTATTATGTGGCAATATAAGTAAAATACTGTTAAAACCACATCAGGAGACGCTTGTGAGTGTGGATGGCCTTTCTTTATAGTTTCTGCACAGGCTTCCCTCAGAGATACTGCGGGTTCAGTTCCAAACCACTGCAACAAAGCTGGTGGAGGGTCTTGCCTTCACTGAATACAGCGAAGCGCAATAAAACAAGGTATGCTTCTGTTCCTCCACTTGCTCAACCCTGGACCCTGTGCAGTCAGCAAGGACCTCGAGGTGCTGTACTCTAGGAATGAGCCCAGGCCCCTCACAAAGCTCTGGGGGGTGGAGCCCAATGCAACCTCTCCTCTGCCAGTTAGTGCTATGACTACCCGAGGCCCCACAAAAGGCCTTGACTGGTGGCACCCATCTCAAAGCTGTCCTCCTGGGCGGGCATGGCTGCTGGGAACCAGGCTTACTTGTTCTACAGTAGGGATATGCGTTCCAGGCTTTCTCGTGAAATACCAAGGAGCCCTCGGGAGCAATCAATCTCACGAATCCAGGAACTTTGCTGTGAGGAGAGAAATAGTGGATATATTTTCAACAGCGCCATCACTGCTCTGTTGGCATCTTTCGCACTGCTTCAAAGAGAGTGGTAATCAAAGGTGATTATATTCTAAGCTTCATGGACTCAACAGTTTTCTCCTCGTTCCCACAGTAATCAAGTGGAAAATGAATGTAAAAACAACAAAATAATTTTATGTTTAACCGCATACAGCATTTTTAAAAAAATAGAAGTAATTCTTTCTTATGAGCTTCTGATCTATTTCCCTAAGAGTTAGATGAAGCCAGTCAACCTGTACATAACACAACACAGAAGTTCTCTTGTGTAAAGACTACACTACACTGTCTTCTAAAGCAAAAATAAAAGAAGCCCCAGAATAAGGGGGTATCCCTGAGTAAAAAGTCTTTTCACACATTTTACAGAATAAACCTAAAAAAAATTATAAAAAATGAGATCTGAAAGTATACCCAAGTGTCAAATTGTGTAAGTTTGGAAGATGAATGTCACTTGCTGCCTTAAGTATGGTCAGAGAAGGATTAAATACATAACATATGATGAGGTTGTGCATAGTCCTAAGATAATCAGGAAAGATCCCAAAAGATAAAACAGGCAAAAGATATCCAAACACATTACAAATAGAAAATACAACCGGTAAACAAATAAATGGATTCCTCAATCTTATAGTCTTCAAAAAATGCAAACGAAATGACCATTTTAAGTGATCGTTTCATCATATAAAAGCAGTTTTACACGCTCAGGCTTTTCACACGGATTGGATTCAAATCGCAACATCACTACTTGAAAGATGTATGACCTTGGGCATTTTACTCGGCTCTCTGAACTTCATGTGTTGGATGGAGTTATATTACCTACTCTGCAGGGTCAATGAGAGGATTCAATCAGATAATATCTTGCAACATGTCTCGCACACTGCGCAGGACAAGGAGTGCTCAATAATGGTAGTTACCGCTTTTTAATTATAAGCTGACACGGAGCTGGGTACTTTCACAGGCCTTTCTTCACTTAAATCCCCTAATAACACTGTGAGGTAAGCATTCATATAACCAGCATTTAAGTGGCTAAATAACTGTATGTCAAAACTATATCCTCCAGGGTGGTGGTGGCCGGGGAGAGGTCAATGAGGGAAAAAGGAGACATATTTTAAACAATAAAGAATTTAAAAAAACACAACTGCCTGGTGCTGGTACAAGAACAGACATATAGACCAATGGAACAGAACAGAGAACCCAGAAAAAAAACAAACCACAAAAAACAAACAAACAACTATATCCTCCAACTATAATCCCTATTACGTATTTTTTTCCATATCAGAGCTGCTTCTCTGAGAACTTTCAAGCACAACTTAATGTCCTAAACTAAGAGGAAGAACAAACTAAGGAAATGTGGGACCCAGCATGCACTTCTGGCCCCATAATAAGATTGAGCAGCTGACCAGAGACTAGATGTAAGAAACCCCACACTAGCCAGAGACTGAGAGGTTGCAGAAGAGGTCGTATGAACAGCCCTTCTGTTATCTCTTCAGAACACAAAAGCAGGTACATGATTTGGAGCTTCCACTATTGTGGCAAATCAAATCACCAGAAAAGAAAAGCGTAAGTACTGCTATTACATACGGCAGCACAGGCTGGATTCCAAAGACATACAGAGATGACCTGCGCCCTTACATCCTTAAAAGATAACAACGAAGGAGGGCTCATTCTTTGAACACTTAATTTTTTCAAATCTTGGAAAGATTCAGGCAAGGGGGTAAAACTTCAGAAAAATGAAGCTGGGAGAACTGAAAATAATATCACATTAAAAGTCAACCGATACCTAGCAGTTTAAACTATTTCTTCCTTTACTCAAAACCCCTTTAAATGTGGGAGAGGTCTAATCAGAGTGGAATATAATACACTAGAGGCCTGGTGCTCAAATCTGTGCACGGGTGGGGTCCGCCCTGATCCAATCGGGCTGCGCAGGCCAGGGGGAGGGGACACGGGTGGTTGGCCGGCCAGCCACATCCCCTGGTCGAACTCCCGGTTGAGAGGACAATTTGCAGATTAGCCTTTTATTATATAGGATGTGGGTAATTTAAAAAAAAAAATACAAGCCCTAACTGGTTTGGCTCAGTGGATAGAGTGTCAGCCTGCGGACTGAAGGGTCCCAGATTCGATTCTGGTCAAGGGCATGTACCTTGGTTGCGGGCACCTCCCCAGTGGGGGGTGTACAGGAGGCAGCTGATCGATGTTTCTCTCTCATCGATGTTTCTAACTCTCTATCCTTCTCCCTTCCTCTCTGTAAAAAGTCAATGAAATATATTTAAAAAATACAAGCTACAAGATCACTGATCTCTCTGAGAGTTTGACAAACAGATCTATCAATGGTTCATTTGGTCAACTTAGGAAAAGACAGGGGGAAAAATAGCTGTGTACTAGCTCAGAAACATTGTATCACTCTCCTCTTTATTTTTAGAGTGCCCAATATTCTGAAAACCTTGATATTCATCAAAAGTTCTAAAATTTGCTGGCCCAAACAGAAGAAAATTGGTAGTCAGCCATTAAAGGCCCCAACAGCCAAATATATAAGCTTAAGCATTTCTTCATTTTGCCCCTGAATTGCCTATTATCTTACTTCCAGGATGCTATTTCCACGACAGGAATCCTAACAATTCATTTTGTTTTGACTTCGTTAGGCACAACCAAACCTTTGAGCCAATTGTTTCAAATTTACTGGCTTTTTACATTTAACATAAGAACATTAACAAGCACAACCCTCCCTCAATGAATCTAAGTAATTGACTAAAGGTGGAAAAAATGCATAAATAGAGTAAATAAAATTAAATTTCAATTCTATTTTACAGGAGAGAAATTTTCATTAATGGCAGCTTTAACATATTCCTAACAAGGCAGTTCAAGCGTGCCACTTATACATCTAACTGAGAGCATAGCATATACATTGTTTTTCCACCTCAGTATCACTTAGGAAGTCACTTTAGTAAAATGAAGGAAGCTTACAGAGTCTCAGAAAAGTAATGTACATGAACTGAATTAACAAAATGGAGTTAGGCCTTCAAAAAACAAATTAGGAGGGACATTCTTCCTCTTGTTCATCCCAAACTAGTCACGAAATGTTCTCTCATAATAAATCAATACTGGTGAAAGTGCCGGCCTGGATGTAAACATATCTAGATTCCACTGCTGAAAGTCGGCCATAGCATTATGCCCAAGGGCACAAAGGTTCTTTGCCAACATGTAGCCTCCCCACAGCGGAAGGTTATTTAAGAACATTTAACTTCGGGGTAAAATTCAACCAAAGTGCTTTATCAATTGTCTTGAGGAGATAATATTAAGAGCTAATCTAAGCTTGTCTTCAGGAGATAATATTAAGATCTAATCTAAGCTCAATGGTTGTGAACCTGTCTGCTTTGCAGCGAGAGGACTTTGTCACAGTGGTACTAGAAAACAAAGGGTTAATATGGCTTAAAAAGATACATAATAAATGACCATAATGTACACTGAACTTCTGATCTAGAAGCATTCCTTTTTTTTTAATCCCGTTCCTGAGATAAGTAACTTGGCTAATCATTTCTTTTTTGTTGTTGTTAATCCTCACCTGAGGATATTTTTTTCCAGTGATTTCCAAAGAGAGTAGAATGGGAGGGAGAGGGGATGAAGACAAACATCCATGTGAGAGACACATAGATTGGTTGCCTCCCACATTTGCCCCAAGCAGGGCTAGATTGCAGTGAACAAGGAACAGAGGGACAGAAGCTGAGGATGGTGAGGTGGGCAGGGGGCAGACAGATCACAGGGGCCCATCTTATAGGCCACAGGATTTGCATTTTATTCTTTATATGATGGGAAGCTAATGAAGGGTTTAAGAAGGGGAATGACACAACCTGATCTAAGTTTCAAGATCATTCTGGCTTTGTGTGGAAAATTAAAGGGAGTGGGTAAGAATAAAGTGTGGAAAAAATTAACTCAAAATGGATTAAAGATCTAAATGTAAGAGCTAGAACTATCAAATTGTTAGAAGAAACAGATAAACCTTTGTGATCTTAAAATGGGCAATGACACCAAAAGCATAAATAATTAAAAAAAAAAAAGATAGGTAAATTGGACTTCATCAAAATTATATACTTTTTAAGCTTTAAAGGACAACACTGTCGCCAAAAACGGTTTGGCTCAGTGGATAGAGCGTCGGCCTGCGGACTGAAGGGTCTCAGGTTCGATTCCGGTCAAGGGCATGTACCTGGGTTGCGGGCACATCCCCAGTAGGAGGTGTGCAGGAGGCGGCTGATCGATGTTTCTCTCCCATCGATATTTCTAACTCTCTATCTCTCTCCCTTCCTCTCTGTAAAAAATCAATAAAAATATTAAAAAATAAATAAATAAAAAATAAAAAAATAAAGGACAACACTGTCAAGAAAATGGAACAACTCACACAATAAGCAAATAATTTTGCAAACCATATATCTAATAGGAAGCTTCATTGATGTTTCTATCTCTCCCTCTCCCTTCTCTCTGAAATCAATAGTGATAATAATATTAATAGTAACAATAATAAAAGTAATGCTTTCCATTTGTGGTTGAATTCGTAGGTGCAAAATCTGGGGAACTAGAGGGCCGACAGTATATTTATTGGAAAAAAACAACTACTACTACATATATGTTGACCCATGCAGTACAAACCCATGTTAAGGGTCACTGTGGACCATAAAGAGGAAAAAATGCATTTCAATAATATTTTTGATATTCTTGAAGAATAGGATCACTCCTGATTTGGAAAACTTTTACCTGTGCAAAATTAAGACTCAGAGCTACATATATACAAAGAAAAAAAATTATGTGTTGATGGCTAATTCTCAACTCAAGAACAAATCACTATATTAGGCTATTTATTAATTTCTTACTTATCCTCATTCAGAGATGATCTCTCAATAGAAATCATTTAAAATTAATCTTTACATGCTCAGGTGATTTAAACTTCCTTTTTTTAGAAAAAAAAATCTATACTTGGTTGCTTTTATTTACTTATTTATTTTTAAAATATATTTGTATTGATTTTGGAGAGGAAGGGAAAGAGAGAAACATCGATGTGAGAGAGGAACATCAAAGGGTTGCCTCCCATATGCACCGTGACCGGGGATCTAACCCACAGCCTCAGTATATGCCCTGACCAGTAATTGAACCGGAGACCTTTGGTGCACAGGATGATGCTCAACCAACTGCGCCACACCGGCCAAGGCTAAGCTTCTCGTTTTCAATTCGAACATAACTTTTACTTCCTGGCAAAGGGGTCTTTTTGCTTATAAAAATGAGCTCTTAATTTGAACCACATGAAATTTTAAAACAATTTTCAATAAAACCTCTGCTATTTTAACCTTTGGGGAACAAGGCCATTCTAGAGCGGGCGAAGCTTTACGAACTCTCCATATTGCAGGAATGGCTGAAGATGGTGAAACCATAATATTTATGAGAAATAAAAAAGGGCAAACCTAATTTTCCCCTAGAAGGGAGAGAAAACAATCAGCAAAAGGTCTGGTCAGAGTTCTGACGAGGTCTCAGGAGAACTGCAAGTTTTTCTCTGAAATACTGTCTCAAAAGTTGCAACACATTATCTTGCCTTGCTTCCAAATTTTTTGCCCAATAAATTCCGTCCTCAATTCCCCATCATCCATCATTACGTGCTTATTAAACAAGTTAAGGAAACATACTCAAACTTGTATGGTCAGTGGGGTACAAGACATGGAAATACATGTCTAGGAAGCAAACTGAGTAGAGTGACAAAAAGTGATGGAGGTTAGGAAAGTATGTAAGTAGTCATGGAGTGCCTCCACACAGGACAGATCGAAGCTGTGTTCAGAAAGCTGAGCAGGTTATGAGGGACCCAAAATCATTAGAAAAACAGCCTAAGGGGCTGGACCAGATCAGTCTGGAAGACAATCAAAGACTAGCTTACTTAGAGCTAAAGGTCTTTATTCTGGACAGCTATTACAACTGAGCGTATGTGAAAATCTGGAGTACCATGTTAAGTTTTTAACTTTTGTTTTAAAAGACTTGAGACTTTAAAGACGTAAGAAAATGGGTTATGGTGAAATCGTGGATTTGGAAGGATTTCACTGTAAAGTCCTTTGCAGTTCACTTCAGGAAATGGAAACTATTCTAACCATCCCACAGGGCTCAGCAGCAGAGCCAAGTGATTAAGAGGGCAAGTTCTGGAGTCACAATGCCTGCCTGGGTTCATGTCCAATCTCTACTACCAAACAGCAGTGACACAGGGTCCACTGAAACATTTCTGGATCTTAGTTTCCTCACTAGAAAAGGGTGCTATGGGAAATGAATGAGCTTCCACCTAGAGCACTTACCGTGGCCAGCACACAGTTAAGAATACATCAAGTACTAAATCCTATGCTTAGAATGACCATGGGCAACTCCTCACCAGTGAAAGTAATCAAAAGGTATGGAAAGAACCTCACATTCCCATAAAAAGAATATAATCTAAGAGTGAAGGAAACCAGACATTTGAAATGTCCCTGGAGATGGTCACTAAACTTTGGATTTTTTAATACCTTGCCAAGATTGTTCCTCAATTTTCTGATTGAGATGAAGTATGTACATCTTACCAACAAGTGTTTTTGGTATGAAAAGACATTCAACTTCACTAATAACGAAATGCACAGTTAAATAAGAGATTATTTTCTGGATATCAAATCGGCCAAATTTAAAAAAGATAGAAAAATATGGGAAAATGAACACTATTAAACTTTTGGAGGGCAATCGGGCAATAATAAAACTTAAAATGAGCATGTCCTTTCAGCAATCCTACTTTTATAGTTATTTGTAATGGACAAAAACTGGAAAATGCCCCAAAAACAACCCAGTCAACTTATCATTTAGAGAATAGATAAGTAAACTATGCTATGTCCATACTAAGAAATTTTACTCAGTTTTAAAAAGAATGAAATGGACATTAAACAATCACATGGAAGGATGTTCATGATATATAACTGCATAAAAGATAAAGCAAACTGCAGAACCATATGTATAGCATAATCCCATTTGTTGTAGAAAACAAGAAAACATACAAGTGATATGTCAGTTTTGTTGTTAGGTAGTTACACGCTTAATAAGTAAGTCGAGTAGTTGATGCCTAGTTATTTAATACTAGAGGCCTGATACACAAAATCCCAGCAAGGGGCTCAGCCCTCACAGCTGTGGCAGCTGCCTCAGCTTCGTCCGGAAGGGTCCGGAAGGTTGTTCGGCCGTCCGGTCTAATTAGCATATTATGCTCTTATTATCATAGATAATGATTAAGTATCAAATGTGAATAGGCAGCTTACCTCTTTAAGTGATAAATTTTGTGTGTATACTGTCCCTTCTCTCCATCCTTCTCATAAGGTTCATTCTTTAAGACTTCAATTCCTTCTCCACCACCAGTCTCATTCTTACTAGCTTCTGCAACCGAGTAAAGCTGCCCAACCTGATACTGAAATTTCAAAGAGTAAAGGAATCTCAGTAAGTCAGTAGTAACTGTGGAAACTTCCTGTGCTAAAATCTTACTATCGATGATATGGAAGAGCAAATCCAAACCATTTAGCACATATGTTCTACAAGAAAACGTGACTCAAATTAGAAATGAATGTTTAGGAAGACGAACACCAGATGCTCATACAACTTCAAGAAACTGTAATATTTTACAAGATTCCCATTATTCAAAAAAACTGCTAGTTACAAACACTCTGGTGCTTTAATATGTACTTTGATATCCACTTATCAAAAAAACACCTGGCTGGTGTGGCTCTATGATTGAGCATCGACCTTTGAACCAGGAGGTCATGGTTCAATTCTCAGTCAGTGCACACGCCCAGGTTGCGGGGTTGATCCCCAGTAAGGGGCATGCAGGAGGCAGCTGATCAATAATTCTTTCTCATCATTGATGTTTCTATCTCCCTCTCCGTTCCTCTCTGAAATCAATAAATATATATATTTTTTAAAAGGAACTCTTTCTTCCTCTAAATAAAAGTTTTCTTAAAAAAACCAAACATCTTGACACTTAGTTCGCTTTTGAATAATAAATATACATTTTCATATCTATTATAGCTCAGTAATCTTACAAAATTTGGATGAAGGTGTGGCAGGTACAGAACTGTCATTTTGTCAATTAAGAAAACTGAGGAACCAGAATACCATTCTCAATAATAAAGGGGAGGGATATAAAGTATAATGAAAGCCTGAAAAGGCAAAAAATTGCCGACTGTGGTTTCTATTTCATTTTAGAGTGAACCAGAATTCTCAGTGGTCTGCTCCAATACCTGTGAGTGGGCAGTAGTCTATGCCAATCTGGAGTCACTAACCATTCCAATAAATGATAAAAAGCAAAGTTCTTGTGTTCTAATTTGTTCCTAAGGCCTCAACCATGGCACTACCTCCAATCTCTTTTCAAATCTGGCGAAATTTCTTCCTCCCAATGAAGACAGCCTGAAAAAATGTGTTGTTGTTGTTTTTCTTTTATATAAGCATGTTTTCAAAGAAAAGCTACCTGTAAAAACTAATCATTCAAAACCAACATTTTATTTGAGGGCCAAAAAATAGGGCTAGCTGTAAGCTCTGTAAATATTCCTATCTAAAAAGCCCATAGGGCCCTGGCTGGTATGGCTCAGTTGGTTGAACATCGTCACTTACACCAAAAGGTCGCTGGTTCGATTCCTGGTCAGCGCACATACCCAAGTTGTGGGTTTGATTCTCAGTCCAAGTGTGTCTCAGAGGCAACTGAACAATCTCTCTCTCTCTCTCTCTCTCTCTCTCTTTCTCTCTGTCTCTCTCTTTTCCTTCCCCTCTCACTAAAATCAATAAAACATTAAAAAATAAAAATAAATAAATAAAAAGCCCATAGGAATATGATGATATCTTGCATGTTAATTCTCATTCTCTCTCCCTTCTCTCGTCTACCTCCCTCCTTCTATCCCAGTCTCTCTGTTTGTCTATGTCTCTGTCTCTCTCCAGGAAGCTAGAACCAAGGAAATTTTTAAAAATGAATCAAGTAAGTTTTTGTAGGGATTTTAGACTTCAGAAAGAGTTGTATTTCTTCTTTTGTTTTTCATGATACATCATCAGTGTTAGTCCAGTAATGCTACAGTCAATCCTTAAGTCCTTTAAAATGTATGTTTCATATTTCAAAAATAGGATTAAGATGTCTCTAAGTCAAAAGGTAAATTTGATCTTGGCCACGAACAAAGCAACAAAAATTTACACAGAAACAACAACACTATCCAAAAAAATATTCTTAATGGACTAATGTTGTGTGGCATTCTACTAGGCTTCCATTGACATTTTAAAGACCAACAAAAAAAGACAGGAGATGTATTTATTAAGTGCGAGTACAACAAAGAGCTGAGATTGTTTTTGGTGACAATACCAAGAAAGATTTCAACATCCAAGTTGATCCAACATCCAAAACCAAAAGGAAAAAAAGAAACAAAAACAAATGTCAATTTCCGCATTCAAGTTCAAACAATGAACTATACAAGTAAAGAATAGGAGTGCCTGGCTTGTTTTGAGTGTTTTAATACAGTGAAACCTCAGGCACTACAGAGCTATATACAGCTGTGTTCAAGTTTACATTAAACAGAGCCAGTTAGCTATTGGTTTTTAGTTCCTTCATTTTATTTTTTTTCTTTCTGTCTTCTGTCACCTGTCACTTCTATGGTTATCAGTTTGTTTTGTCCCACTTCCAATTCACTGCTTCTAATTCACTGTCAGCTCCAAGAAACCCAGATAACTGAGCAAGGGCAGACTGTGCGCAAGTTACAGAAGGACCCAGAGGGCTTTCTGTGTTTTGCTACCCATATCTTGATTTCTCTGAAGTCTTTTTCTGCTGTTACTACCCTCATTCTTGGCTATATTACAGATAAATAAAACTACAAAACATGCAACTTCTGAACAGGTGATCTATTTCTGTATCATGTGCAGATCAAGAGAGACAATAATCTCTCCCAGTATGTGCTGGTCAGAACATGTCTGGAATACCATTTCAGTTGAAAGCAGTAACTGCTACCATGCAGTAGTGAGACCAGCTGGTGAGGAAGTCTAGGGGTCATGTTGTATCAGGCCAGATGGACATGCTGGAAATGTTTAACCTTGTAACCTCGAGAAGATGGAACAAAAGGGATTGGGGGAGGACAGAAGATCTGAGGGGTTACCCTATGCAAGACAGAACAGGCCTATTTCTTATTGCTCAAATGGAAGGAACTTAAACAATAGTCAAGTATTATGGGGAAGCAGATTTTGGTTTAAAATAAAGACAAATGTCTTTAAAAATCCAACAGTAAAGCAGGCTTCTTTTCTAAGCAGCAAGTGACTTAACCTTAAAGTGCTTAAGTTGAGCAAAAACCTCCTTTCTCTGGGATATTGTAGACAGAATTTCTGCAGTGGACAGCAGGTTAAACTACATTCTTTGGTCCCTTCCAAAACAAAGCAACGTAACAGAAATTCATTTACAATTATCTGTGTAACAACCTGTTTTTTGTCACAAAAACTAAAATGTAAAGGTAAATAAATACAACAAAAATGTAACTTTAGATTAACATATCAAAATGTACTATATCAATAAAATAATACAGAAGCAAGCATGACTTACCTCCTGAACAGAACAGGGCAAAACCACACGGCTAAAAAGACAAAAGGCAAAAGAATATATGTTACACATAAAATAGTTGGCTTTAAAACACATCTGTACGCTTAAAAGACCTTCTTCTGTAAATCCAGTGATAGCATGGTACAAGGATATCAATTATGGAAGAGTGTCTTTGCAATGCCTACATCTCTAAGTAAGTGTTGTTTTTTGTTAATCCTCACCTGAGGATATATTTTTTCCATTGACTTTTAGAGAGATTAGAAGGGGGGGAGGGAGGAAGAAAAAGAAACATATATGTGAGAGACACATGGACTGGTTGCCTCCTGCATGTGCCCAACCAGGGCTGGGAATTGAACCTGCAACCCAGGTACATGCCCTTGACCGGGAATGGAACCCCGGACCCTTTAGAAAGAAGGCGGGTGTTCTAACCATTGAGCACACCTAAATAAGTGTGTGTTTTTTAACTGGGGAAATAAAACTACCATTCCGGGTTGTCAGCAATCACTGCATTTAGCATCTAAATTATACCAAGACCCCCAAAAAGCCGTTGCAGAGATTCCTGTGAAGAGTAAAGAACAAGAGAAAATTCATCACTGAAAATTGCAGGGTACAGAATGTATTATTTGTACACTGTCTGGTCAGGTTGCTCTCATGAAATTTTTAGTATGGTTTCATTCTCTATTTATATACTGTGCATTTTTTTTATACTTCTCACAAATATATGTCTTGAATTTCATGAATGAATGCTTCCCAAAACTGATCCCTACTACCCAATTACTTCTCAATTTTATTAAGAGAAAAACAAGTAAACGGTCCTTTAGACTTAAAAGAAAAAACTTTATGGAAAATATAGGGTGTCCCAAAATTCACGCAAGATTTGAATTTTGCGTGAGCATTAACAACAACAACAACAAAAAATAAAAGCCTAATTTTACTTGGTTTACTGAATCAGATTCTAATATCTGTTGCCCTTTGATTTCAATCCCTTCAATTTGATAAGCATTACCAAGTACCAAGGACAATGAAGACCAATGAAGACCACGGCTTTGCGTATGTGCCAGCAAAGCCGTGGAGGCCATTGACCTGATGTGCTATTCCATACATAACCCTATACAGTATACTTTATGAATCAATAAAAAATTTACAATTTTTAATTATAAACCTGTGTTTTCTATCAAAATTACTTCTTGTGTGAATTTTGGGACACCCTATACTTTGAGTCTTAAAACATAACAAGCCCTTCCAGGGTAGATTCAATGTAAGGTTGTTATGTGTTTGATTTTTGTCCAATACAGTTTGTTACTGGACATGCAAAAGGATCAATATAGAGGCTACGGCTTCCAAAAAAGAATACCATGGTGAACTATATTAGAATATTGCATTTTAACTCTAGATTTTTATAATGAAGTACCTTTACGTAGTTCTACCATAAACTCTGAAAACCATCCTGAATATCTCAGATGTCCGAAAGAGCAACTTTTTTTTGGCCTGGTCCTTCTCTGACTTTCCCTCCAAACCATTAAACCAGCACCACAATGATTTAAAATCTTTTTTTTTTTTTTTTTTAAATACATTTCATTGATTTTTTACAGAGAGGAAGGGAGAGAGACAGAGAGCTAGAAACATCGATCAGCCGCCTCCTGCACATCCCCCACCGGGGATGTGCCCGCAACCCAGGCACATGCCCTTGACCGGAATCGAACCTGGGACCTTTCAGTCCGCAGGCCGACGCTCCATCCACTGAGCCAAACCGGTTTCGGCAAATGATTTAAAATCTTATTTTAACTCTTTCTATTATAAGGAGAGAGAAAAATCTCAAGGAACTCAGCTTGGTTTTCTTTTCATAGAAAATTCCCAATAGTTTTCTTCATTCCAACTTCTTTTTAGCTGCACTTTCCATCTCCTTCTCTCTCCCTATTCTCCTCAAACATCTATGCTTGAATACTCACATCACCTTAATCGTCAACCTGTACAAAACATGTCTCCTGTAATTCCCTCCTCCTTGACTACTGGAGGTCACTGATCCCTCTGTCTTTTTGATAATGGTCATCTAAAGACAATGAACAGTCTCAAAGTCACAAAGGTTACTAATTTCTATTCTCATTAAGAATTCATTTGGTATACAATCCTCCCATACCTAGTCATTTCAGCTGTAACTTCAGGATACACAGTAATTTGCTCACTGCCTCAGTAACAGAAAATACACTGGGGCAGAGGGAGTGCAGTGGTCAGGGGAAGACTAGGTTATAGGCTGGGAGTGTATTTTGAAAGATATAGGAGGAAACAGACAAGATATAGGTTGGGAGAATATTATCAGAGCCTTCAATATAATGGTAAGAAATCTATTATATTGATTAGACAACAAGGAATGCTGGGAGGTTGTTCAAAAAGGTGAGACATAACTACAGCTAACCTGAAGAAGTCATCGGTAGGTGGTTAAAATGTTGAGAAGCAGGAGTGTGGGGAGAGCCATCTTTTGGGAGGCTGGGCAAGGCCTTACAAAGGCCTGAACCAAAATGATGGGCTGTAGAGGAAATGGAAGGAAGGAATACAAAGGAAAGAGTTAAAGACTTCCCTGAAGTTTCACAAAGCCAAACAATCTCTGAGTGATTTTAGCAGGAAGATCCATATTTTTATATAAAAACCCTTCTAGGAAAACTCATTTCAGGAAAGGAAAGTGACTAAGATATTCTGAATGAATGATGAGTCAAGTAACGTCTTCAAGATTTACTTACTAAAAAAGTAAAAGAGAGAAGGGACAGGTCTTGATTTTTGATTACCAGTCTAAAAGCAGTACAGATATCCCCCACATTTTGAAAGTCCGCCAATTCACTTTTAGGAAAGACCTATGTTAGAACCTATTTTTGCTAACTGAAAGAAACACACAGAGGATTTTCGCTATCACAGATAAAGGAGAAAATAGTTCTGAATTCAGCATTTGTTTTGCAGAACTGGTCCAGAGGCAGCATGCAACCGGGGCGGGAGGGGGGGGGGGGGTGCATCAAGAGTGGCCTCACCAAGCTCCTTCCCAGGGCACCACGCTCAGGATTTCAGCATCAAG
This sequence comes from Myotis yumanensis, assembly GCF_028538775.1. Taxonomy (NCBI): domain Eukaryota; kingdom Metazoa; phylum Chordata; class Mammalia; order Chiroptera; family Vespertilionidae; genus Myotis; species Myotis yumanensis. Next base: position 23,780,463 of record NW_027223770.1, read on the forward strand.
CTGCGATAGCTTTGAAATGTGTCTGTGAGCATCAGGGCTTTATCTCGATTTATTTTGTGCATCAGTTAGCAAGATGTATCCTAAGGTATCAGAAAAGCCTGAGAGATCGTACAGGTATTACACTTAGTGTAAAACTGGATGCAATTAAGCATATTTCATATGATTCTGTAGGTGTTTAGGGGACAATGGGAATGATCAGAATTTTTTCAGGTACCGCTGACCCTCGAACAACACGGGTTTGAATTGTGCAGGTCCACTTATATGCAGATTTTTTCCAATAAACACCCGTCCTGTTTCAATCCATGGTTGCGAGCCTGAAGATGCAGAGGACCCATTGTATGTATTGATCTATGCCATTTTATATAGGGGACCGAACATCAGTGGATTTTGGGGATCCTGGAGCCAATCCTCTGTGAGTACCAAGGGACAACTAAGCTTTGGGGAAGTCAAAAGTTATACACATGTTTAACTGGGGGGTGGGGGGCCCCTAAGCCTGTGCATTGTTCCAAGAGTCAACTGTATTAATTAATGGTAACTACTACTTTCTTTTATGCCATTTCAGCTCACAAAAGGTTTCATAGGAATGCTCTACTTTCAGATAGTGGGGGAATCTGAACAGGCATACCTCGTTTTATTATACTTCATAGATAATGCCTTTTTTTTTTCTTTCTTTTTTCTTTTTTTTCTTTTTTTTACAAATTGAAGGTTTGTGGAGATCTTGTGTTGAGCAAGTCTACTGGCACCATTTTTCCAATAGGCTGAGATGATGGTTAGTAATTTGTACCAATATTTTTAATTAAGATACGTACATTTTTTAGACATAATGCTATTGCACACTTACCAGACTGCCGTAATACATAACTTTTACATACACTGGGAAACCAAAAAATTCGTGATTAGCTTCACTAGGATATTCACTTTTTCTGCACTAGTGTGGAACCAAACCCACAATATCTCTGAGGTATGTCTGCATTTGAAAATTTGTAAACTTCTCTAAAAATTTTAATGACAATAATTTCCCAAATGGAACTAGCAACTAGTTCTTTAAAACCAAGACTTTATTCTAATGGCAAATTCATCTATTGCTTAAGTAACAACCTGAAGTGAGCTCCCCACCCTGAAAAGTTATTTCTAACCTTTTAATTCATGTCAAAAATAGACGGCATTTTTAAGGACAACAAACATTTGCCAAAGCATTTTACAATTGACCAACATCTTCATATAGGAATGACCTATTCATTGCTCGTAACCAAAAACAATTTTAGAAAGCTGACTTGCAAATAGTAAGAGTAATTTTTTTCATTCAACAACACTGAGTACTTACACTAGATGCTAGACTAGATGCTGTGTTGATGCTGGGAATACCTAAAAAATAAGAAACAGTCTCTACCTTCAAAAAGTCTAGGAGGAAATACATCCCAGGCGAGACATCTGTGAGGAGTGAATATCAAGAAATGGTAATTTATAAATCTTTAGGAAATATTATACTTGGGGCACATTTTGACATTTGTTACCTTAGTGCATTCAAAATTTTATAATCAAAGTAATGGCTCACAGGAAGCATAGTGTATAAGTTCCCAATGGGAACTGTTTTTCCTAAGTGAGCTTGACACTCCTCACAGAACTGTCAACAGAATCTATTAAGCACTTAGTTCCCATTTTAGGAGGGAGGGAATAACTCTAATAAAAGAAATATGATTAGTCCTGTGATCGAAAATCAGTTCTGCAACTTACTTGGCTTGAGCCAAGTCAATTTCCTTCTGCCTCGTTTCCTCAATCTGTCTTAATATCTGCCACCTACCTACATGACAAAGATGTCAGAGTAGTAAATGAGATAACACCTGCATGACACACTGTATAAAGAACTTGGAAGAAAACTTTTACGTAAATCCAAAGTCCAACACTATAAAGTAAGCTTTAACTGAATTGTGTCTTTTCTCAGGATCCCTGTCGCTGACCAAAGGGATAATTTTTCATTCATTTATTTAACAAATATTTACTGAGCATGTACTGCATGCCCGGGGGGACTAGTCTAAGACCTGGCGATACGGGAACGAGCAAGACAAATTCATGGAGCTCACATGTGGTAAGAGGATACATATAGCAAAACAGAAAAGAAAAATAATAATTGTGATGCGTGGTAGATGGTGAGATAACTGCTATGGGAGAACAATAAAGCAGGGAAAACAGATACCAAAAGGTGGGGCTTGCAATGAGGTCTTCCGAGAGGGATTTCCTAAGAAGGTGATCAGTATTTAAGAAAAGTCCTGAAGGAAGCGGGGGAGTTAGTGAGATGCAGAAAGAGATCTTCACACGAGGGATGGGCAGGGGAAGGTTATTAAAAAAAAAAAAAAAAAAAACCAGCTCAGAAAAGACAATAGTATAAGACCACCCTCCCCTCCCCAAGGCTATGGTACAGGCGTGGGCTTTGATTCTCAGCGAGATAAGGGAATCTATTGAGGGTTTTAAGCAGAGAAGCGAAATGAGTCGCTTCCTTTTTAAAGCAAGTCTGAGAACTAACACTAAAATAAGAATAAGGCGTCCTGGAGATGGTTAAATTCAACCCAAAGTTTTATTATTTTATTTTATTTTTTTAAAGTAGAATGAAAGGAGCATTTGAAAACCCGAAAAGGGCCGTAACTCGAAATCCCTAGTTGCCCAAGGGGTGATGACGAAACGAACCGGCCGTGACCGCCGCCGAACAATCACTGCCAACCACATTTCCTGGGATATTCGGTCCTGGCGGGTGGGAAACGCCTAACTTTTCAACAAAATCACTTCGCCGGTCTAATGCACCTGGAAACCCGTCCATTTGACAGACCACGTGTTAACGCCTCACTTCAACCCGGGGAGGTGGGTGGAGCCTAGAGTGTCACCCCACCTCAAAGACAAGGGAACCGAGACTGATGGCTTTCGCTGTCAAGTCAATGCTGTCAAGTCCCCCGAGCTGCCCGGCGGGGCGCAGGCTTTCCCGGCTCCCGCATGAACTTCAGGGCGCCTAGGTCCCTCCCCTCGAGTTCCGACACCAGGGCTGCCCTCACCCGACAAGCCGATCTCCCGCCGGTTACAGGCAGGCTCCACCCAAGACGACAAATCACAGTCAAACCCATCCCGTCTCTCCCACCCGCGGGCCTGGGGGTGGGGGACTGGTGAGAAGACGGGTCCCAGCGGAAACTCCCGGCCGCGCCTTCCCGAGCCACGCGATCCGATCGGGACACAGCCGCCTCTACCCCGGGAGAGAGGGCAGCATTGTTGCCGCAGTAACGCCCGGAGGAGGACCCTGGGGGAAGCGCCGTGGAGGGGCCTCGAGTGGGCCGGGGGCGCGGGCCGGGGGGAAGGGGAGCGCGAAGGGAGCGGCCAGCCCCCGCCTCGCTCCTTGTCGGGAGTATTCCACCACTTCTCAATCAATGAACCTCCCACCACGACTCCCCCCGGAGCCGCGATCCCGCCCCCGGACCCACTCACAATTCCTTAATCAGCACCATCTTCCTGGAACCACCAGACAGCTGCTGCCGCTACCACCTCCACCGCCGCCGCTACCGCCGCTCACCACGCCTGCGCGGCCCCGCCCCCTGATCACTGAGCCTGCGCGGCCACGCCCTTCCGCCCAGAGCCGTCGCGTCAGCGCGGGAGACGGGCTAGCTCCGCCCCAGTGCCGCGCCCCACCCCGGGCGCACGAGGCCTCCACTGCGGCTGCGCGGCCGGCGGGAGGGCGTGCGGCTTTTACTGCGACTGCGCAAACTCCGCGCGCGGCCGCTCGTCTCCTCCCTCAGGCTCCTCCTTCCCAGTCGAGTTCCCTCGGGGCGGCTGCTTTCCGGTGAGTGTACCAGTTGTTGGTTCCCTGGAAGCCGTTTTCTGGTGACGAGTACGAAACTCCCTCACCTTTTGTGAGAGGGGAGTCCGCCTTTGTGACAAGACATTTCACTTTCGAAGTAAACGTGAAGGACTTCTGACGGGTTCGGGAGGCCGCCGCCGCCGCGGTCCGCTCCCCTCAGAGGCCCCGCCAGGTTCCGCGGGACGAGGTTCACCTGGCTCAGGGCTCAGGGCTCGCGGGCGTGTTCCGGGAGCCTCGTGAGTGCCGCCGCCTGACCCCCACTCACCGTGCTGGGGCCCACAGCTGGGGCTCCGCGCGCTCCCGGATTCACCCCTGCCCTCGAACCCCGAACCCCGAAGCCCGCAGCTGCTGTGACTCCACAGGAGGTGCTTCCGACCAAGTCCCCCCCCGTGGGGGAGAGAGGTGCTCGTCCTTAGGACCCGTCAGGGAAAGGGACCTGTTGTGGGAAGACGTTAGTGCAGTCACAGTGACTGTACCCCCCTATCCCCCCCTCCCACACACACACACCCAGGCTCCAGCCTGCAACGCCCAAAGGCGGACCTTAGGGTGAGGTGTACCCCGGGGGTCACTCTCTTACTCTAGCAGTGGTTCGCAACCTTCTGGCCCTTTAAATACAGTTCCTCATGTTGTGACCCCCAACCATAAAATTATTTTCGTGGCTACTTCATAACTCTCATGTTGCTACTGTTATGAATCGTCATGTAAATATCTGATATGCAGGATGGACTTAGGCGACCCCTGTGAAGGGGTCGTTGGACCGCCAAAGGGGTCGCGACCCCCAGGTTGAGAACCGCTGGTAGAGGACTGAAGATAAAAAAAAAAAAAAAAACACTCAAAAAAATAGAGGAATGGGGGAAGGCAGCGCAATCAAGGGAAGGACGCTCAGGAGGCCGCTTTGGAGCTTAATGTGATACTAACTAGCCCAGCCTGTGGAGACGGGGAGAGGCGCTCCCTTCAGAGGAAAGGAAACCCAGAGGCTGAAATAAATAAGCCCCGAGTATTTGAGGAGCAGATGGAGGTCAGGTGTGGCCGGGACATCCGAAGTGAGAGGGGGAGATAAGCCGGGACCAAGCGGATCGCCAGGCCAGAGTCAAACAGTTTGAATTGTCTTCCAAGAACCAGGGGAAGCCGTTGAAAGATGCTTAAAAGAATAAAAATGTCATTAAGACACTGCTCCATAAGCCTATAGGTTATATCTGATAACCGGGGCACACCTATGGAATTAGGGCTGCCTCCAAAAAAAAAAAAAAAAAAAGTTAATAGTAGTGAAATATTTACCAAAAAGCTGGAAACTTCCTCCCAAGGCAGCCCCTCCATTCACCGAGTTTCTGGGGTGTGTGGAGCACTGTGCCGGTGACTGGCAAGGTTTCAAGGAAACGCGCGCTTGCTTCCAGGGAGCCTAGAAAACCGGGAGTAACTTCGACTGATGGGGCACCTGTTACATGCCAGGTGCTGTGCTAGGTAATGAAGGTATCCTTTCACCCTTAGGACATCATTATGAGAGAGGTACTTTAGCGGGCTTTAGAAAGGGGGGATGGAGGGGGTTCACAAAGCCAAATTAGGTGACTTGTGCGAAAATCACTCAGCTAGCTTGTTCATAGAACCGGGTTTCAACTCCAGGTTTTTAAAACTCCCGTGTCTTGGCCTTTCCACTACCCTGACTTTTTTCTAGATAAAAATAAAAAGTCGAGGCATGCAGACAATCTTTATATCATACAGATTTGTACACCGGTAGGGTCCCTCAGTGTGGCCTGCAGGGATGGGGCGAAACTGGCCCTGTGCAGGGCGTCAGGCCTTTCTCGCTCAGTCGTGCGCCGCCCCCCCCCCCTCCCCCCCCCCAACCCCAGACCCAGACCCCAGCAGCAAGCTAACCTACCATTCGGAGTATCTGCCCCCCTGGTGGTCATTGCACATAATAGCAACTGGTAGATCGGTCCAGTGAACCGTCAGACACTTAGCATATTAAGCTTTTATTATATAGGAGGGTAATTGATCTCAGTTATGGGAAGAAGAGTGTTATGGTCAAAATTCAGAAGACACTTAGAGATAAGAGTAAATTAACTGCAGATTTGAATACTATACCCCTGCATATATTAGAGTTAGGAGATGTTATTTAAGGTCCAAGGAGGTAATATTAATTACCAAACTTACAAGTAGTCATTTTATGTTATAGTTCCTCCCTAAATGTTATGCAGGCTGAAAATATAACTTGCTTTAAAAACATGGATACGTTTGTGGTTGACATGCTTTATCAAAGATTAAGAAAAATTAGGACCCTGCAGAACATTTCTGTAACTTTCTAAGTCTTCCCACGAGTGTTCACTAATTACATTTTCTGCACAGCACAGTTTCTGCTCATAGTACTCAAATGAAGAGATGGTGTGCTGGGTATAGCATAACAGTGTGGACATTGTCTCCCTTTCCCATCTAAGGATTCATATTAAAACAGTTGAGTCTTGCCAGGTACTCAGCGTACACCAGAAGGTTGCGGGTTTGATCCCCAGTTGAGGCTCGCATGGAGGGGCAAATGATCAATGTTTTTTTTTTCTTTCAATGTTTTTCTCTCACATCGATGTTTCTCTGAGGATTAAAAAAAATACACTCAATTGAAAACAAGGATGAATTAAGAAAGTAACCAGTTTATACTTGTTGTGAGGAATAAAAGATATGAAGTATATAAAGCACCCATCATACACATTATCGGGGAGGTGTTCAGTGAATGGCAATCATGCAAAAGCATACAGCTTTCAGAGAGCAGAACAGTAAGATATAATTAAGTTTTGTCCATCCCTCTGCCTTCATTCCTAGAGGTAACTACTACCATTAATCATTTTTCATCTTCATACATGAATAAGAATGCATATATGTGTACATGCATTCATATCTGTATCCGTATATGACTATAATAACTTACCCTTTCACCTGCAGTGCATACATATAAATTGTAGTTCTTCTGTATTGTCACTAACATTTGGTATTGTCAGAATAATTTGATATTTGTATATGTTGCAAAATGATCACCACAATAAGTCTAGTTAATATTCATCACCATAGTTCCAATTTGTGTCTAATGAGAACTTTTAAGGTCTAATCTCTTAGGAACCTTGAAATAGGCAATACTGTATTAGTAACTATAGTCACCATACTGTACGTTGCATTCCTATGACATATTTACTTTATAATTGGACGTTTGTACCTCTTGATCCTTCCTACCAATTTCCCCCCTCCCAAAACCACCCCCAACTCCAGCAACCACCAGTCTATTCTCTGTGTGTATGAGCTTGGGGTTTGTGGGTTGGTTGGTTTTAGATTCCACATATGAGATTATTTGGTATTTGTCTTTCTTTGTCTGACTTATTTTACTTAGCATATCGCCCTCCAGGTTCATTCATGTTGTTGCAAATGGCAAGATTTCCTTTTTTATGACTGAATAATATCGCGTTGTGTACATATACCATATTTTCTTTATCCGTTCATCCATCAGTGGACATTTCCATGTCTTGGCTATTGTAAATAAAGTTGCAGTGAACAGGGGAAAGGGGGGGGGGGGTGCATATATCTTTTTTAGTGTTTTTGTTTTCTTTAGATAAATACCCAGAAGTGGAATTGCTGGATCATAAGATAGGTTTCTATGTTTAATTTTTTGAGGAACCTCCATACTGTCTTCCACACTGGCTATTTCAATTTACAATCCCAACAGTAGACAAGGGTTCCCTTTTCTTCACATCCTTGCCAACACTTGCTATTTCTTGTCTTTTTGGTATAGCAAGTCTAACAGGTGTGAGGTGATAGCTCATTGTGGTTTGGATTTGCATTTCCCTAATGATTAGGGATACTGAGCACCTTTCCATGTACCTGTTGGTCATCTGTATGCATCTTTGGGAATATGTCTGTTCAGATCCTCTGCCCATTTTTTAATCAGGTTGTTTTTCTTTTTTTCTACTGAGTTGTATGAGTTCTTTATATATTTTGGGAATTAACCCTCTACCAGATATGACTTGCAAATATTTTCTCCATTCAGTAGGTTGCTTTATGATAGTTTTCTGTGCAGAAGCCTTTTAGTTTGAGATAGTCCTACTTGTTTGTTCTTGCTTTTGGTGTCAAACAAACAAAAAATCATTGCCAAGATCAGTGTAAGAGCTTATCATCTATATTTTTCTATATTATTTATCCACCTGTATTTTCTATATTTATTATTTATCCATTTTATAATTGGGTTATTTTTTAAAATATATATTTTATTGATTTTTTACAGAGAGGAAGTGAGAGGGATAGAGAGTTAGAAACATTGATCAGCTGCCTCCTGCACACCTCCTACTGGGGATGTGCCTGCAACCAAGGTACATGCCCTTGACCGGAATTGAACCTGGGACCTTTCAGTCCCCAGGCCGATGCTCTATCCACTGAACCAAACCGGTTAGGGCTATAATTGGGTTATTTTTGTCTTGATTGATTTGTAAGATTTTAAAGTATATTCTGGATATGGGTTTATTGATACACATAATTTTTGTATTGTTTACTTAATGGTATTGTTGTTAATCCTCACCCAAGGATATTTTTCCCATTGATTTTTCTAGATAGAGTAGAAATAGAAGGAGGGGAAGGTATGAGGGAGGGAGGGAGGGAAGGAAGATAGATGATTGATAGATAGATAGATAGATGATTGATAGATAGATAGATAGATAGATAGATACTGGGAGAGATTGAGATTTGTTGCCTCCCCAACACACCCCAACTTGGGGCCTGGGAGGAACCTGCAGCCCAAGCACAGTATGGGCCCTTGACCAGAAATCGAACCCTTGGTGCTTGGGCCATCGCCCTAACCACTGTGCAACAATGGTGCTTTTTAAAGAACAAAACATTTTGATGAAGTTCAGTATGTCAGTTTTTTTAAACCTTATGCTTTTTATGTCCTAGCTATGAAATCTTTTTTTTTACTCCAAAATTGCAAAGATTTTTCTCCTACATTTTCTTCTTAGAACAGTGGTTCTCAACTTTGGCTGCACCTTAGAATCACCTGGGAATCTTTTTAAAATCCTGATCCCAGGTGATTCTAATGTGCAGCCAAGGTTGAGAACCACTGTCTTAGAAGCTTTTTACTTTTTGCTGTTTTAATTAGATTTTCAGTTCCTTTAGAAAGAGCTTGACAATTTCTACAAAATCAAGCCTGCTGGGCTTTTGGATGGGGTTGGACTGAATTAATCAATTTGGGGAGAATTGACAATTTAATGATGAGGTTTCAAATCCATGAAAATTCAGTTCTTTTTCTTTACTATCTCTTGACAGTGTTTTATATTTTTCAGTGTAGTGGTCTGAAACATAAAATGCTTAGAATATGTTTTTGTTAAATGTATTTCTAAGCATTTTATGTTTTTGGATGCTCTCATTATTTTTAAAATTTCAATTTCCAATTGTTAATACACTAAAACCTCCATATAATGGATTAATTCAGGCCAGGGTGTGTCTGTTAAAGCCGAAAGTCCATTATATAATCAAGTAGATTTTCCAAGTGTGTATGTTAAAACATTGACAAATTAGTTTGCCTGTTTTTACTTAATTAGACATGTTTGTGTAATTAACTATGTATGAAAAGTTTAATTTCACAGGAAAAATTTTCTAGATTATTACTCTGATTTTTAAATTTATGCTGAATAGGTTCAGTAAATAAGTGCATTTCCCAGTGGCTGTGAATAAACAAATGCCTACAGCTGGGGTGTGGCTTAGTGCACCTGGGAACATCGGCTGGCATGTGTTAAAACTGCTGCAGAAAGCCATGCCATGCGTTGAGAGCGGTGTGCTGTGATCACATGGTGATCATTCCCCGAACATTGTTTATAAGCATTGACTCTTGGATTTAAATATGTAGACTATAGTTATAGATATGTAATATTTATTTATGTTGGTGAAATTACAACTGGTTTTTCCAACATAGGGTCTATTCGCTAAAATTGTTTAAAAATAACAGTGAATTAATAACAAAAAAAAACCCTGTTAACTTAGTTATAAGCAAATCTTGGTTAAAAGCATTTTAAAATTAACAGGGTGTTAATTTTCACATATGACATATGGACTGGAAATTTTGTCCATTAAATCTGAAATCCATTAAATCGAGGTCTGGGGTCCACAAAATCAAGGGTTTACTCAGTATATGGATACACATTATGATTGCTGCATACACGTTATGATTCCTGGTGAATTGAAGATGTTATAATTATGTTTCTCTTTATCTCTAGTTATTTTTTATCTTGAAGTCTACATTATTTGATTTTAATATAACCAATTCATTAATCTTATTCATACTTATGTATTTTTTAATGGCACATCTTTCCATCCATTTACATTCTGCCTATTTTATGTCTGTGTATTTCTCATAGACAGCATGAGTAATGCTTTTTTATCCATAGGACAACCTTTGCATTTTGGAATGTTTAATCCACTAACAGTTAATATAATTACTGATATGGGGGTTATTTATCTCCTTTGGTTTTTGTTCTTCTGTTTCTGCTTATTAACTATTTCTCTTCATATTTTTTTATTTTTAATTTTGTTTGTTATTCCTCACCCAAGGATATTTTTTCCATTGATTTTTAGAAAGAATGCAAGGGATGGAAGCAGGAGGGAGAAGGACAGAGAGGAAGACAGAAAGAGAAACAGTGATCGATGTGAGAGCGACACGTCAATTGATGGCCTCCCACATGCACCCCAGTAGGGGCTGGGGATCAAACCCACAACCCAGGTACGTGCCCTTGATTGGGAATTGAACTGGTGACCCTTCAGTTTTCAGGCTGAAACTCTAATCACTGAGCAACACCAGGGCTCTCTTCATATTTTTTAAAGTTGTTACGTGAGGAATTAAAATGTATAAACTTAATTTTTCATAATCTACTTAGATTTAAAATTTATGTACCACAGCACATAAAATATAAGAAACTTTCAGCTATATGTGTTCATTTACTTTAGTCCTCTATTCATTATGATATAGTTGCTATACATCATGGGGGGGAAACGTCCAGCCAGCGAAATCATTTGGTCTGACCCCGCCAACACATTAGGGGTGAGTTAATTAAATGTTTGACCAAATATAACAGGCTAATTTTTAAGTTGGTCATTTTGTGTGGCCCTCCAATGAAGTTATAACTATCCAAATGGCCCTTGGCAGAAAAAAAGTTCCCCACCCCTGCTATACATAATACGTGGAGAAACATGATTAACTCCATTATACAACGTTATAATTTTTGCTTATACAGTCATGTATTTTAATGAAGTGAATGGAAAATCAGTCTTTTATGTTTACCCTATTTTTATCATTTATGATCCTGTTTATTTCTTTGTGAGTATCTGTTTTCTTTTGGTATCCTTTGTCTCCTGCCTACTGATCTTCTTTTAACATTTCTTGTACACCTGCTAAAAATGAATTTCTTTTAGTTTTTTGTTTAATGTAAAATTTTATTTTACTTTAACTCTTAAGGGATATTTTTTACTGGATAAGGTATTTTGGATTTTTTTCTTTTATTCTTTTAGAACTTTAATATATTGTTCCATTGTTTCTTCTGGCCTTCGTTGTTTCTAATGAGAAGTCAGCAGACATTTTGAATCATTCATTATTCCCTTGTAGTAATGTGGGTTTTTTGTTGGTTTGGTTTGGTTTGGTTTGGTTTGGTTTGGTTTTGCCTCTGGCTGCCTTCGAGATATTTTTTCTTTAATTTTGGTTTTTATCATTTTGATTATGGCTGTGCCTAGGCATATTTTCCTTCGTGTTTATCTTTCTTGGGGTTTGCTGAGGTTTATGACTTTAACGATATTGAGTCAGTTTGGGGCCATCCTTCGTTTTTTCAGGTATTTTTTCTTTTGCATTTTCTCTCCTGCTAGGAATCAGTTACATGTATGTTATATACCTCATGTTGTCCTCCAAGTGCCTGAGGCTCTGTTCACTTTTTAAAATATATTTTTCTAAGTATTGTCAAATTTTTATTGGTGTTGCTTCAAATTTCATATATCCTTTTATTCTCTTCAAATTGCACTTAACCCATCCAGTGACGCTTTTATTTCAGACATTGTAATTTTCAAATTTAAAATGTCCATTTATCTCTTTTATATTGTTTCAGTTTCTCTACTGAGTTTATCTTTTTATTCCTTGCAAGTATATTCTCCTTAATGTCCTCGAACATAGTAGTACTAGCTGCTTAAATTCCTTGTATGTAACTCTAACATCTTGAGTCCTCTCAGGGTCAGCTTCCATTGAATGTCTCAGTATGGTCCACATCTTCTTGAAGTACCTTTGGATTGTATCTTAGTCACTATGAGTGATGTATTGTAAAGACTTTGCATTCTGTTGTGTTTTTCCTAAGTATATTGCTTTTTTTTTTTTTAATCAGGCCATTAGATTGGCTGAACTGGAATTGTAAACTTTATGTCCTCCACAGTGGATAGCAGCTGAAATTTTTGTTTGGTCCTTTTAGCCTTATCTGGACTACTTAGTAATCTGCTCTTTACATATGTACTGCATGAGTTAACCAAAGATTGGGGCAGTGTTTATAAACAATTTGGGGATGCTCCTTGTTCTCTTCTTTGTAGTATTTTCCTCCTCACCAGCTGCTACATTTGTTCTGAAATTCTGAAATCTTTTCCTCTGAGATGAGAAAGTAAAACTATAGATTTTCTGAGTTTTAGCCTCTTGGCCTGCCCTAAGTAGAAAACCAAGAACTCATCCCAGTGCTCAATCCTCCAGTGCAGTATCTTGCTGGTTTTGATGCTTTCCAGTGCTTTTAGGTAGTTGGGGGCGGGGGGAGGAGGGGGATGTTTTGGTTTGGTTTTTTGGTGTGTTTTTTTTGTATTTGTTTTTTGTGTGTGTGTTTTTAAAAGTATTTTGTCCAGATATTATAGGTGTTGTATGTGGAATTATTGTTCTAATATAAATTACTTGGCCATCATCAGAAGCAACATCTCTGGTCTCTTTTTAATGCATGAGTTTTATGGACACTCATCTGAGGAGAGCAGTCTTACATAGGTTCTCATGAGTCCCTATTTTAAGACATGAATTGGGTGACAGGCTTAAGTACCATTAGCCATGACTTTACCCCAGGCTTTAGCCGTTAGATTTGGAAGTAGGAACCCTTACTTAGAGTTAGTTAGGTCAGGTGGAGGTATTCCTCCAAACTGTATGTAATGAGTACACTGCAAACTTTATAAGACCAGTAGTTTTAATAACTCTTGTTTCATATTCATATAGAGCACATTAAAGGAAAGGTCCATTTCATGTTAAATTATTACGATAAACAGCTTCAATTTTTGTAAATGATTCAAAAATAATATATAATTTAGAGAAGTGATGAATTTGGGTGTGCCCAAGGAAAAGAAAATTGCCTATATTATTAGGAAGTTCAAGAGACATAACCATCTGTGACTTGATGGAGGGGGGTGTAACATAAAGATGTATGATGCCATTTGTAAAACTAATTTCTCTTTCCATTTAATCTGTTCTTGCCTAAGTAAATACAGCTAGTAATTAAGATACCATTTTGGTGTGGCTTATAAATGCTGTTGCCTTCATTAAATTTCACACTTGTGAAAAGGAGCTATTAAGAGACAGCCTAAGGTAACACTTTTGAATAGCTAACTTTGTTAAAAATATGTTTCTAAATTTCTTGCAATAAAATGTAATTGCATTTTGTTTTCACTTGCTAGAATCTTCTCACATATTAAGTATTAGAGATAAATAAGACTTGATGCTAGAGGGAGCATTCTGTTAAATTTGGAGTAGTATAGTGACTTTTGAGTTCCCCCTTCTTTGCCATTCATGATAAATATCATTTTCTGGTTTCTCTAATTTTTCTTACAATTCACTGCTTCTAACATTAAGCAGTGGCAGGAGAGAGATTCTAAAATATATACTATTTTGAAACTGCCAAATTTTGAAATATTTGCCATAAAATTAATATGGTTAAGAATCTATCAATCATTGAGCCTGATTGCAAAACTAGTACCTTGTTCTAATATTGCAACACTGGAGCATCTTGATGGCACGCCTATGAAATAAAAACAAAACAAAATAGGTTAAGGGAAGAAGAGAAGAAAGGGGAAAAAACTATATAATCTTTTATTGTTGATAACACAAAATCATAGCCAATAAAAACATGTCCTACCTTATAAAAATTGGTACATAGTAAAATTGTTGCTGTTGTATATATGGACAGTGAACTTCTTATATGACATGTCTTTATTATTTCATGTGTTATGATTTTTTTCCATTGGAATTTTAACTCTTCATTTCTGTGACTAGTCTGTAGTGAGTCTAGTATAAGATGAAAATGTTTTTAGATTAAATGTTAGTATTACCTTTAAGCATCCGGTATTGACTTATCTAAAGATAGATCTTTATTCAGATATTTTTATTAGTATCGCTTTCATACAGGAGAAACAACTGAGCTCTTCTTTCTCTCTATTAAGTCCATTGCATGTTTTAAAAAGTGATAGTATTAACATGCTCACTTCTAAAGTTTGCTCTTCAAACAGATATTGATGTAAGCATTCTCTTCTATTTGATTACCTTTAACCTCAAAAGACCATCATTGAAGAAAATATATCTAGTTCTGTCTTTTAGGTTTATTTGGTCCTTTGCTTCTTCCTAGTATTATTAATAGAATGTACAGTTAGCACTGGATGAATTTTGTGATGTGAATACTTCTATACAGAACAAGAGTAAAACTCTAAACTTGCTTTGAATGCAAATGTAAAATTCTTTTGAATCCAATCATTTTAAATCTAGTTTTGAAATCAAATTACTGTGTTAAGTTGTACAGTTGAAAGTGTGTTTTCTTCAAACTAATACACAAATCTGTACTGTTCATGTATATACAAACAGTGACTACCTTGAAAATGTACTGGAAGAGACATTCTCGTTTTCAATAGCAATAGAAAAATACCTAGGAATGAAGTTAATGCAAATGTTTTAAAGTTGTGGGAAGACAACTTTATGACTTTCCTAAAATACACAAATATAGACCTGAACAACACCCTTGATGATAAATATTACTCTACAAACTAGGAATAGAAGGGAACTTCCTCAGTGTGATAAAGGGCATCTAAGAAAAATTCACAGCTGGCATCATCCTTAATGTGAGAGACAGAGTGATTTCTAAGATAATGAGCAAGATAAGAATGCCCCTTCCCCTCTTCTACTCAACATTGTACTGGAGGTTCTTGTCAGTACAGTTAGGCAAGAAAAAGAATGAAAAGGCATCTAGATTGGAAAGGAAAAAGTAAAACTATCTCTATTTCCAAATGTCATGGTCTTGACTATGAAAAATCCTAAAGAATACACACCAAAAAAAGAACTAATAAGTTCAACAGGATTGCAGGATATAAGATTAGTATACAAAAACCAATTTATTTCTATTCCTTGCAATGAACAAACCAAAATGACATTAAGAACATAATTCCATTGATAGTAACATCAAAAAGAATAAAATACTTAGAATAAAGTCCAAAATCAGGGTGTCAGGCCATGCTCCCTCTGAAACCTCTGGGGGGAATTCTTCCTTGCCTCTTCCTTATAGTTTCCTGGCAATCTTTGTTGTTCCTTGATTCATAGGTACCTTACCCTACTCCTCCATCCTCACATGGCATTTCCCTGTATCTCTTCATGTCATCTTCCTTCTGTGACACCAGTCATGTTGGATTAGATCCCACCTTGATAACCTCATCTTAACCTTACTTCTGCAAAGATGCTGTTTCCAAAAAGGTCACATTCAGAAGTACTGGGGGTTAACACTTCAATGTTTTTGGTTTTCCTCTTTAAGGAGTCTGGATATTCGTGATTCAAAACTTGGAATGTTTAGAAATATCCTCTTCAAAATGAGAAATTTTTCTGTTAAGTGCTTATAAAAGGTGCCAATTCTATGGGCCATTTTACTGTGTTCAAAAACGAAACCTAGAAATAATTCCAAATTTAGATTCTCATTTCTTACCTTTAGGTAATATGGACAGAAATGCAAATGTTTATCGTTTAGTTATGATAAATCCAACCTTTGTGCTTGATTGTGCTAGAGGAGTATTACAGAAAAACAATAGCTTTCATTGTCATTTTTCAGGCATAATTACAGTAAGAGAGTTGGATAAAATTAGTTGATGAAGATAGGATTAAGGTAATATTGTTTTGATTTGGTTATATTTTATTTTTCAATGTATACATTTATAAACATAATTTGATTCACAAAAAGTAGATTGTTAGTTCATAGGGCAATATTATGTCTTTTTCATGATCAGTTGAGTAAAAATTCTCAATTTAAGTAAGATTTATTTTCTGTGAACTCTGGAGACCGTCAGTGAATTCAGAGTGCTTCTCAGCATTTTCATTTTTTTTAAAATATATATTTCTTTATTGATTTCAGCGAGGGAGAGGGGGGGAGAGATAGAAACATCAATGATAAGAGAGAATCATTGATTGGCTGCTTCCTGTATGCCCCCTACTGGGGATCTAGCCCTCAATCTGGGCATGTGCCTTTGGCAGGAATCAAATCTGGGACCCTTCAGTCTGAAGGTCACCACTCTACCCATTGAGCCAAACTGGCTAGGGCCAGAGTGCTTCTCAAATTAAGAAATTTAGAACATCCTGGATATTTCTTTAAGTCATGCTGAATGTTCTTATTGGCAAATTATTCTATAATATAATGCTCTGAAAGAGGGATTCTAAGCTTATCTGGGAAATAAAAGTAGGGAAATATTTGTTTATCTGTTAATCATATTCTAATCCTAATGAATTAAAAATTTTACTTTCATGATATAATTTTAATGTTCAGCCAGATTTTCAAAAAATGGAAAGTAGAGATACTATTCATTGTCATTTTGGCCTTTAAAAAACTTTTTAATACAAGATTAGCAAGATATTAGAGCTGTGGTAATTAGATTTCTTTTAGGATAATAAACCATTAAAGTTTATGAGTCACATTAACAGAAAGACCTCTCAGTTCCACCATTTCCCTTTATCAGTTCATTCTACAATGAACATAAAATCCTCTTCCTGGAGTTCAGAGCACAGCAAGGGAGAGAGGGAAAAGCCAGAACAGAAAATAATAAGTGGGAAATGTTTGGTCTCTCTCTCTCTCTCTCTCTCTCTCTCATATACACTTATTAAAGCTGGGGACAATGAAACAAGGAAGGGCTTAGGATAGAAGAAGCAACAGGAGAGAGCATAAGCGGGCTGCTTTGGCTCACTGAGAAGTCACAGAAAAGGGGGCTTTGGAGATGGGTTCAGGGTGGTTAAGCCTGGGATGGGCTGCTGCTGCCCATTACTGCCCTGGTTGCCAGTCTCTGTGGGGTCCCTTAGAGTTTAGGAGATGCAAGGCTGAACGGGAAGAAGAGAGGGAAGGGAAAGGCACAGGCATGATTCTGGGAGGAGTGCGCCCAGTAACCTTTTGATCCTGAAGCTTATGGCAAATGTCCAGTGCTGAGTGCACTGCTGGGAACAGCAGAACTTGCCTGGAGTGAGACTTCTCTCAGTGTCTTAGTAACTAGTTTGTGGTCTGAAGGATTCAGGTACTCCCCACATTTCTTTTCTGGAAGTCATCCCGAGCCTTCGTAGTTGTTAAAAAGAAAAGAAAAGTAATAGAGCAAAGAGGAAGAGACTCTGGCCTTTTGTGTGGGAAGATTCACCTGATCATTCCTTGGTGTCAGGGGTGGTTGGTGGAAGCCTCCAGAAAGAGCAGGGTGTGGGCCACAGGCCAAGACTCTGGGTACAGAGAGTGGATACCACCTTCACTGGTATTGACTGGAAGAGTGTCTCAGTGACAAGAGCGCCATACTGCTCTATTCCAGCCCTACTTAGAGGAGCCCCTGGGAGAAGACTAAGGCAGAAGCTGTGTGAATGATCACAGACCACAATGTGATAAAACCCTACAGTGTGTGTACCTCACTTATTTTCTGTCCTTGCCCTCCACATTACTTGATTCTTATTTTCATTATTATGGATTTTATTCTGTACTTTTATTTAGAACATCTCAAAACCTTTTGGGAGCTGAAGAACATATATCTATTTCTGCATGCATTATCTTAACAAGAATATCCAAATTGATAGACATATCCAAATAGGTTGTTAATGATTTGTGGGAAGCATTTTGCAAATCTTAATGCATGTGGGTTTTCTTTCAAAAGAATTCTTTGATTATAGATTTTCAAAGGAAAAAAAAGCCATTGTTTGCAACTTATTCTTCAAAAAGTGCCAAATGCTCTTTTGTGGCCAGGAAGATGTATCGAAAACACATCCTTCTATAGGAACTTCACCATCTTTCTGTTAATTCTAAAAGTTTGAAAAGTCCCATAAGTAATTCTATATGTGTTGGGATCTGGCTAGGAATGGGGGTTGGGAATTGGGATGACCTCAGAAAGCAATCTGGCATCTACTCAATCAGTTGTGAAGTCATTGGCATTTTTAGAACCCTGCACAAATAAGCACTTTTACTGATTTTTTAAAAATTAACCTAAAAACTTAAAATGCCAAAGTGAGTAGCAACAGCATTTATTTAATATCATAAAAAAAATTGCAACCCAGGGGCATAGATTCAGGCAGAAACCCAAATTATGTCCCAATTTGGCAAGGGGTTTTTATGAGAAGGGGAAGGGAAATAATTATATGAATAGAAGGAAGCAATTTCTATAGGTGCTAATAAGCTAAGTTATTTTTTAGCTATACATGGTGGTGCTGATTTTAAGGAATGTCCTTAAATTTCAGTCCTCTTAATCAGGATGTCTGCAAACAGTTGTTTGGAATATAGTGTTAGTTTGGCCCATTCCAAAGGTTATTTTGCCTAGTTCAAACATTCCAAAGGCTCACAAGGATCAAGACCTGCAAGGTCTTTTTATCTTCATTTTGAAATGGCTTAATTTATGTTTTTTCATTAAAATCCAAGTCAGCATTCTTTAGCCCACATAGCCAACCTAAATGAATTTTTCAAACAGTTGGTTTTGCCCAAAGGCTAAGAAAGAAACACCTCTACCCTATTACCTCTGACAGGAAACTTTAAACCCTTATCCTATACCTCATCTTATATGTGTGCATGATTCCCAATTAAAAATATGATTTTGGGGTGGTAAGTTAATTTTTTTGTTAAATATGTGTAGCTCTTTGCAACTATGTGGCAAATAGCCTATATACTGTTACTCATCAATGCTGGTTGATAGCCATCCTACTCAGTCTTTCAAGATTTATTAAACCTTTATCAGTTATTCAAATCTGGATGAATTATCAGTTTGGTCAGATTCCAGATGAAATTGATAGGTTTTGCTACACTGTCAAAGTTAGCCAAATGTTTTGGAAATTATTTGTCAATGCAGTGAAAGTTTATCTGATACTAGAGGCCCAGTGCACAAAATTCGTGCATAGGTAGGGTCTTTAGGCCTGGCCGGCGATCAGGGCCAATCTGCAGGGCGACTGGTGGGGCGATCGGGGGGCTCCCGCCGGCACCCCCTTGGCAGGCCTGGGGCCTGTGGACTGGGGGCAGCTCCTGCGTTGAGCGTCTGTCCCCTGGTGGTCAGTGCGCCTCATAGTGACCGGTCATTCTGCCGTTTGGTCGATTTGCATATTAGGCTTTTATTATATAGGATTGCCTGCATAGAGTTTCCTTATGAATACATTTTTTCAGAAAACATGTTTTAGCAATGTTTTTATTTTAATGAATTTGGATGGAATTTTTTCAACTTAGATTATTAACATTTTTTAGTAAAAAAGTTTCAGACATAAAGGAAAGGAAATAACATAATGAAAATCCATGCCTACCATCTATCCTAGGAAATAAAACATTACAAAGACAGTTGAAACTGCTGGTATATTCTTCCTACATTGTATTCTCTCCTCTTACCTGCCCTGTAAATTTGCTGTTATAATTCCCATGCATATCTGTAATAGATTATTTTTACTCATCATTGTTGATGACGTTTATCCATGTTGCTATGTGTAGCTCTAGTTCATTCTTTTTTCATCGCTATACATTTCATTCTCTTCTTGGTGGGTATTTAAGTTGATTTTAACATTTTGCTGTAATAATACCATATGGACATTCCAGTAGGTCTCTTCTTGTACACATGTATGTGTTTTTCTAGAATATGTATTTATGAGTTAAATTGCTGAGTCACAAGGTATAAACATCTTTCATAGTTGTTCTCAAATTACTTGCCAAAATGTTTATACAGTTCACAGGCCAGTGGTGTTGTAGAATGTCTTTCAGTTTGAGTTTGATGTTTCCTCGTGATTAGATTCAGGTGGTACATCTTTGGCAGGAATATCACAAAAGTAAATGCTGTGATCTTCCCTGTGTAACCAGTAAGGGCCTTCATTATAAAATGGCTCACGATTCCAATGTGTCCCATTTCTAATGATGTTTATTTTGGTCCTTTTGTTAAAATGATGTTTGCCAGGCTTCTCTAGGTTTTTCTCTTTGTAATTGGTAAATATTTTTGTGGAGGGGTACTTTGAAACAATGTAAATATTCCATTCTCCACATCCACTTCCTGCCATCTTGGAATAACAGGGTCCAGACTTCCCCTAAGGTCTTAAACAATAAAGAAAATCTGACAGACTATGGGAAACAGTAGTTTTGAGACATTGGATGCTAAGCAGTGCTAGATATTGATCTCTCAAATGAGGTGAGCCCCATGATTGCCCCAACTTATTACAAGGCCTCACCACAGTGAAGGGGAACTCATACAAGCTTAGTGGTCTCTGTGAGTTGAGGTTGAGGATTTGGGGAGGTCAACGTGACTAGAACTCACAGGACAGAGTACTAGAGAGGAGAGCGCTACATAGAACTCTGGAGACCTACCAGGAGTTCTCCAGTCGAGCACATTGGTGAGGAAACTCCCCGGGACTGGGGATAGAAACACCATAATGAACAGGCAGAACCATGTGTGGAGCTCACATGTATGAGAAGAGGTCATGTTCCCACCAGCCAGAGTGGAGAAACTTCATGGTAATACAGGCATTGGATAGATTCTCAGAATGTGGTCATCTCAGTGGTAGAGCTGAATTAGCCTTAGACTGTAGGCTGCTCAGGTCCAAACCTAACAAAGCTTAAAAGCAAACCCCGAAAAGATCCAGTGTTTCCAAGTAACCTGTCCCAGAACAAAGCACAAAAGTATTTAAAGGAATACCCTCCCCTTACAGGTCCCGCACCCTACAATGTAGAAGTTACAGTGTCCAGCAGTAGCTACCAGGATGCAAAGTAGGAAAATAATAACCTTTACTGAGGAGAAAATTCTTCCAGAACTGAAAAGAAAGGCACAGATGATAGGATTGAAGAAATGGGGACACTAAGACAGCAAGTATAAGTATCCTTATGTTTTCTGGAAGATAAGGAGAGCATGAACATGATAAAGAGTAACATGGAGCCTTGGCCAGCTTGGCTCAGTGGATAGAGCACCCGCCTGTGGACTGAAGGGTCCTGGGTTCAATTCCGGTCAAGGGCACGTGCCCGGGTTACAGGCTCGATCCCCAGTAGGGGGTGTGCAGGAGGCAGCCAATCAATTATTCTCTTTCATCATTGATGTTTCTATCTCTGTCTTCTTCTCCCTTCCTTTCTGAAATCAATAAAAATACATATTTTTTAAAAAAGTAACATGGAAAACCTTTAACATTTTTTCCACAGATGGAAACTATCTTGTTCCTCATCAAACTTTCAGTCTATTCATTTTTTAAATATCAGTATGGATTTATGATTTTCTTATTCAGTGCAGTATAATTTGTTTCAAGCATTATTTATTTTGATATTGAAATTGTACCTGGTCTGGCCAGTGGGAGCCCCTTTAAGTTGTCATCTGTGCACTTTTGACATGTCCCAAACATTCTCTGTGCACTTTTTAACATTCTACTGCACAAAATGGTCCACCCCTGGCGCCAGCTATTTTCCAAGGAGCCCTGGTTTCTTTTAGTGGAGACTAGTATTTAGAAGTCAAAAGCGGAGTGTTAGGTGTTGCTGCTGCCAGGCCTCCCAGTCAGAGGTAGGGAATAAATCTGTGTGTCTGTCAGTCAGTTGACCCATCAATTGATAGATGTAAGCCATGAGTTTACATCAATACTTCCAATTCCAATCCAATACTATTTGGGTTCATTCTACCTTTCTATATTTGCAACTCCATTTCCAACAGTGAGAAACCTTACTTCCATATCCTTAATATTCATTTGTGTATTTGTTTGATCCCACTGTACGTAACTTATCTTTATTGCCGTCACCACCTCTGCCCTGGATGGATAGCCCCCCCACCTACTCAGGCCCAGCGCCCCACATGGGGCCACTGTCACCACTCCAGGTCGTCGTCCTCCTCAGCCAGCCTATGCTCTGACCTCCGGCACTTCCTTCCCCACCCCTCAAGGAGGCTCTCCGCCCTGAGGGAACTGTTACCTCCCTGGGCCACTGTGTTCCTCCCCCTTGTTTGATACCTGCCTTGCTCAGAACCACCTCAGGCTTTTGGTCTGAATGTTTTGGGAGGGCCAAGAGGGGAAGAGAGTTTAAGATGCTTTTTGATATGCAGAGGTGAATTTCCTTTCTGATTTATGATTTTTTGTGTCTTATTTAAGAAATATTTTCTTTGAAATTTTAAAAATATTCTTCTATAAAGCTTATAAAAGTTATTTTCACATTCAAGGCTTTAATTCACCTGAAATTGATTTTTGTATATGGGTAGAAGTAGGGATCCAATTTATTTTCTTTTGAGATGGGTATATATTATGAAATGGGTTATAGCAGTATTATTAACTAGTTCATTTTTGATATATGAACTATTGATCTGTTAACTATCTAAGAAACTGACCTGCAGTTTCACTTCTATAATATCAAGTTTCCATATATCGTGAGTCTAATTCTGAGCTTTCTCTTTCATTTCTGTACTAATCATTACCACACTATCTTATTAACCATAATTTCTCATTCAGCCAGAGTCTAGTCAGGAAAACAAACCTCTTTAGGTATTTCAAGCAAGAGCAGATTTAGTCTGGAGAATTGGGTATTTACAAAAGCAGTAGCAGGCCTAGAGGGATAAAGGTTCAGGAAGTGACTGCTACTTCTCAGGTTTGCCACTAACTTTCAGGAAGTCAGGAAGGTGCAGAAACTACAGAAAATCTCTGGAAATAATCAGTTGTCACCAATACTTAGGCTGGTGATTTACAGAAAACACCCGAAGGATGCTGCAAAATCTCACATCTCATCTGCTGAAGTCCATCAGGTATTTGCCAATCCTTGACAAAAGTGCAAAAGTGTACTTCTGCCTTCATTATATGAGTGTCTTTCATTGAGAATCTAACCAGAAATCTGCTGGCAGGATCGGGGGAAATGTAGCTCCTGACATCCAGCCCTGTGAGTTAGAGGAGGGCAGGGAAGGGGCATGAGGGCATGAATTGCCTGCAGGCATCCTGGCACAGATTCTTATTAATTAGTCTCATTATCTGGTAGAACAGTACTCTCCCTCCCTGTGCATCCCCTGCTCCCCTGCTCATATTGTCCTGGCTGTTCTGAGTGCATTGCATTGCCACGTGAACTTCAGATAATCTTGTTAAATGTTATGAAAAACTCAGGATTTTAATTGAATTTACACCTAGT
This sequence comes from Myotis yumanensis, assembly GCF_028538775.1. Classification (NCBI taxonomy): domain Eukaryota; kingdom Metazoa; phylum Chordata; class Mammalia; order Chiroptera; family Vespertilionidae; genus Myotis; species Myotis yumanensis. The sequence continues at coordinate 23,803,878 of NW_027223770.1, forward strand.
TTTCAGACTGATTTTGGGTTCATTGACCCTTTATGATATTCAGGCTTGCTATCCTTTAAAATGATTCATCTTTCTTTTTCACATCTTTTAATAAAGCTTTATGAATTTCTGCATGAAGATCCTGTATCTCATTCTATTTAGTAATTCAATACTCCTTAAAAAATACGTGCTCGTCCCTGTTCTAGGTGGTGAGGATGTAGTTGTGAACAAGAGAAACATACCTATCTTAGTAAACCTTAAGACAGCAAACTAATTATTTTAATATGTTACCATGCAGTAATAAGCACTACAAAGAAAACTAAAGCTGGAGTGAAAGGGATAGAACATGATTGCAAGGGGTGTGTCTTAAAATTGTCAAGGCAGGCCTCAGATGGGTGACGTTAGAGCAGAAAGCTGAAGCGGACGAGTGAGCAAGGCTTGTGGATATCAGCGAAAGCAGCGTGTGCAAAGGCTCTGGGGCAGGAGCATGTTTGATACATCCAAGAAGCCGCAAGAAGGCCCGGCTGGAGTGGAGTAAGCAGGGAGGAGAGAGATGGGGCCAGATCACAGAGCACTTCATAGATACTAGAAGGGCTTTGATTCGAACAGATAAAATGAGCTGATTATTTTTATATATATTTTAATTGATTTCAGAGAGGAAGGGAGAGGGGGAGAGAGATAGAAACATCAATGATGTGAGAGAAATGAGAGAATCATTGATCGGCTGCCTCCTACACACCCCGTACTAGGGATCAAGCCCACAATCCAAGCATGTGCCCTTGACCAGAATCGAACCTGGGACCCTTCTGTCCGCAGGCCAATGCTGTATCCATTGAGCCAAACCGGCTAGGGCAGTGATGGCGAACCTTTTGAGCTCGGCGTGTCAGCATTTTGAAAAACCCTAACTTAACTCTGGTGCCGTGTCACATATAGAAATTTTTTGATATTTGCAACCACAGTAAAACAAAGACTTATATTTTTGATATTTATTTTATATATTTAAATGCCATTTAACAAAGAAAAATCAACCAAAAAAATGAGTTCGTGTGTCACCTCTGACATGCGTGTCATAGGTTCGCCATCACTGGGCTAGGACCTGTTGTATGTTTTTAAATGGTTGCTACAGCTGCCATGTGGAAAACAGACGGAAGGGAAAAAGGTTGGGAGTTAGAGAGGCTAATGAGATCATTATCTTAGTCCAGGCTAGCGATGACAGGCCAGCCAGCAGGTTTCAGAGGTCAGAGTTCCAACATGTTTACCAGGGATTATATGTGGTGCATACAAGAAAGGAAGAATTTGAGTGAGGCTTCATTGGCTTTTTCCCTGAACTACTGGATGGAGTTGCCATTTTACTCAGATGTAGAAAACTTCAGAGGGAACAAGACTAGGGGAAAAAAGCGGTTGGGTTTTTCTTTTTAACTTTATACATATTGACATATAACACACAAATTGTAATTGTACCACCTGATGAATTTTTACCAAGTGAGCCCATCCAGAGAAGCAAATACAAAAGTAAATATCATAACTTTAACACCATAAATTTGTTTTGCTACTTTTGGAACTTTATACAAATGGAAACATATGGTATATACTCTATTCTGTCTTATTTTATTAGACATTTTGTTTATCAAATATTTCCTTTATATAGTTACTACTTTTTATATCCTATTTAAGAAACATTTGCCTTAGGTTATAGTCTCTTGTGTTTTCTAACTATTTTCCCTAGAGTTACTGCCTTTTAGTTACCTTTTAGGTTTAGATGTACAATCTATCAAGAATTGATTCCTTTTTATGTGTTCTTCTAGGCTGTGCTTGCCTTTTCATTTTCTTAGTGATGACTTTTGAAGAACAGACCATTTTAATTTAGAGATTCCAATTTATTTTTCTTTTATGGTTAGTGGTTTTTGTGTCTTAAGAAATCTTTGCCTGACTCAAGGTCAAAGAGATATTTTATTACATATGAAGCTTTTTAATTGTAACTTTTTGCCTAGGTTTGTGATCTATCTTGAATTTTTGAGTGTTGTTTGAGGTAACTGTTGAAGTTTTTCCCCCCCCTAAATGATACATAGTTGTTTTTATACCATATATTGAAAATACTGTCCTTTACCCATTGAATTTCCTTGGCACCCTTTATTGAAAATCAATTGACCATATATGTCTGGGCTCTTTTATCTTCATACTAGAGACCTGGTGCATGATGGGGGCTGATCGGGGGCGGGGCCAGCAGGGGAGGGGGGCCACGGCCTCCGGCTGGGCCCACCCCCAATCGGGGTTGGGGGGCCGGCCTGGGGGAGGTGTCAGCGCCCCCCCCACACACACACACACACATTGGGCCAGTTGGCCGGCCACAGTGCATGTGACAGCGACAGGTTGTTCCAGTGTTTGATCGCTTGGCTTTTATAGATTAGATTAGATAGATAGATGATTGATTGATTGATAGATAGATAGATAGATAGATAGATATTTCTAGATTCTACTCTACCCGCTGAACAACTTGTTTATATGCTAGAACCACAGTCTTCACGGTAGCTTTAAAGTCGTGTGGTCTACTTCTTTTTTCCCCTACTAATATTTTGGTTGCAATCACGTTAACTCTGTAGATAAATTTAGGGAGAATTAACATCTTAATAATAATGAATATTTCATCCATGAACACAGTATCTCTCTCCATTTATGTATTTAATTTTTCTCAGCATTGTTTTTTAGTTTTCAATGTAAGTCTTATCTGACTTTTGTTTAATTTATTCTAAGTATTTTTTTAAATTCTCTATTGTTTAAAGTATTACATAAGTCTCCTTTTTCCTCCATTGACCTCTCCCTGGCTGCCCCCACCCCCCAGCACATGCCTTCACCCCCCTTCTGTCTGTGTCCATTGGTTATGCCTCATATACATGCATATACGTTCTTTAGTTGATCTCTTACCCCCTCACCCCCCGCCTTCCCTCATAGGTTGGACAGTCTGCTTGATGCTTCTAATGACTCTGGTTCTATTTTTGTTCATCAGTTTATGTTGTTCATTATATTCCACAAATGAGTGAGATCATGTGATATTTATCTTCCTCCGACTGGCTTATTTTGCTTAGCATAATGCTCTCCAGTTCTATCTATGCTGTTGCAGATGGTAAGAATTCCTTTTTTACAGCAGTGTAGTATTCCATTGTGTAGATGTACCACAGTTTTCTAATCCACTCATCTGCTGATGGGCACTTAGGCTCATTTCCAAATCTTAGCTACAGTATTATAAATTGTGCTGCTATGAACATAGGGGTACATATATCCTTTCAGATTGGTGTTTCTGTTTTCTTGGGATATATTCCTAGAAGTGGGATTACTGGGTCAAATGGAAGTTCCATTTTTAATTTTTTGAGGAAACGCCATACTGTTTTCCACAGTGGCTGCACAGTCTGCATTCCCACCAGCAGTGCATGAGTGTTCCTTTTTCTCAGCATCCTCGCCAGCACTTGTCGTTTGTTGATTTGTTGACAATACCCATTCTGACAGGTGTGAGATGGTACCTCATTGTTGTTTTGATTTGCATCTCTCGGATGATTAGTGACTTTGAGCATGTTTTCATATGTCTCTTGACCTTCTGTATGTCCTCTTTCAAAAAGTGTCTATTTAGGTCCTTTTCCCATTTTTTGATTGGATTGTTTTCCTTCCTTTCCTTAAGTTGTATGAATTCCCTATAAATTTTGGAGATTAAAACCTCATTGGAGATAACATTGGCAAATGTGCTTTCTTGTTGTTTTGTTGATGGTTTCTTTTGCTGTGCAGAAGCTTTTTATTTTGATGAAGTCCCATTTGTTTATTTTCTCCTTAGTTTCCATTGCCCTAGGAACTGTATCGGTAAAGATATTGCTACAACAAATGTCTGCTATTTTGCTGCCTATAGCTTCTTCTAAGATTTTTATGGTTTCCTGTCTTACATTTAAGTCCTTTATCCATTTTGAGCTTATTTTTGTGTATGGTGTAAGTTGGTGGTCTGGTTTCATTTTTTTGCATGTAGCTGTCCAATTTTCTGAACACCATTTATTGAATAGACTGTCTTGACTCCGTTGTATGTTCTTGCCTCCTTTGTCAAATATTAATTGAGCATAGTGGTTTGGGTCAATTTCTGGGTTCTCTGTTCTGTTCCATTGGTCTATTTGTCTGTTCTTGTGCCAGTACCAGGCAGTTTTGAGAACAGTGGCTTTGTAGTATAGCTTGATACCTGGTATTGTGATCCCTCCAACTTTGTTCTTCTCAAGATTGCTGCAGCTATTCGGGGTCTTTTTTTTATTCCAGATGAATTTTTGGAGAGTTTGTTCTAGGTCTGTGAAATATGTCGTTGGTATTTTAATGGGGATTGCATTTAATCTATAGATTGCTTTAAGTAGTATGGACATTTTAATGATGTTGATTCTACCAGTCTATGAACATGGTATATTCTTTCATTTCTTTTTATCTTCCTCTATTTTTTTCAGCATCCCGTAATTTTCTGAGTATAGGTCCTTTACCTCCTTGGTTAAATTTATTCCTAGGTATCTTAATTTTTTTGTTGTTGCAATGGTAAATGGGATTTTTTTTTTAGTTTCTCTTTCTGTGAGTTCATTATTGGTATATAAAAAAGCCAGAGCCCAGCCGGCGTGGCTCAGTGGTTGAGCATTGACCTATGACAGTGGTTCTCAACCTTCTTAATGCCGTGACCCTTTAATACAGTTCCTCATGTTGTGGTGACCCCCAACCATAAAATTATTTTTGTTGCTACTTCAAAACTGTAATTTTGCTACTGTTATGAGTCGTAATGTAAATATCTGATATGCAGGATGTATTTAGGCGACCCCTGTGAAAGGGTTGTTCGACCACCAAAGTGGTCGCGACCCACAGGTTGAGAACCGCTGACTAGGAGGTCATGGTCTGATTCCGGTCAGGGCACATGCCCGGATTGTGGGCTTGATCACTAGTGTGGGGCGTGCAGGAGGCAGCTGATCAGTGATTCTCTCTCATCATTGATGTTTCTATTGCTCTCTCTCTCTCCCTCTCCTTTCCTTGCTGAAATAACTAAAAATATATTTTTTAAAAGGCCATAGAGCCCTAACCGGTTTGGCTCAGTGGATAGAGCGTTGGCCTGCGGACTCAAGGGTCCCAGGTTCGATTCCGGTCAAGAGCATGTACCTTGGTTGCGGGCACATACCCAGTAGGGAGTGTGCAGGAGGCAGCTAGTCGATGTTTCTCTCTCATCAATGTTTCTAACTCTCTATCCCTCTCCCTTCGTCTCTGTAAAAAATCAATAAAAAACATATATTAAAAAAAAGCCATAGATTTCTGGGTGTTAATTTTGTATCCTGCTACATTGCCAAATTCATTTATTAATTCTAGTAGTTTTTTTATGGAGTCTTTAGGATTTTCTATGTACAATATCATGTCATCTGAAATAATGACAATTATACTTCTTTTCCAGTTTGGATGCCTTTTATTTCTTCTTGTCTGATCGCTATGGCTAGCACTTCCAGTACTGTGTCGAACAGGAGTGGTGAAAGTGAGCATCCCTGTCTTGTTCCTGTTCTTAGGGGAAATGGCTGAAGTTTTTGCCCATTGAGTATGATGTTAGCTGTAGATTTGTCATATAAGGCTTTTATTATGTTGAGGTATGATCCTTCTATTCGCACTTTGCTGAGAGTTTTTATCAGGAAAGGGTGTTGGATTTTGTCAGATGCCTGTTCTTCATCAATTGATAAGATTATGTGATTTTTCTCTCTCAATTTGTTTATATGATGTAACACGTTTATTGATTTGTGGATATTGTACTAGCCTCTTATCCCTAGAATAAATCCCACTTGCTCATGGTGTATGATCTTTCTAATGTAATGCTGTATCCAATTTGCTAGAATTTTGTTGAGGATTTTAGCATCTGTGTGCATCAGGGATATTGGCCTGTAATTCTCCTTCTTTGTAGTGTCTTTATCTGCTTTTGGGAATAGGTTTTAATTCAGTGATGGCTAACCTATGACACGCATGTCAGAGGTGACACACGAACTCATTTTTTTGGTTGATTTTTCTTTGTTAAATGGCATTTAAATATATAAAATAAATATCAAAAATATAAGTCTTTGTTTTACTATGGTTGCAAATATCAAAAAATTTCTATATGTGACACGGCACCAGAGTTAAGTTAGGGTTTTTCAAAATGCTGACACGCCGAGCTCAAAAGGTTCGCCATCACTGTTTTAGTTCTTCTTTGAATGTTTGGTAAAGCTCCCCTGTGAAGCCGTCTGGTCCAGGGCTTTTGTTTGCTGGAAGTTTTTTTATTACTATTTCAATTTCATCAGTAGTTACAGTAGTTAGCACATCATTACAAGCAGTCCAACTCCCAGTCTCCCAAACTCCTGGTGGAACAAGCGCCCACGGGGACAATTGCATATTAGGCTTTTATTATATAGGAGAATTCCATGTGTGCTTGTGAAGAGTATGGGTTCACTATCAGGCCAGGCTCTTTCCATTTCATAAGGCTGTTTGCTGAATTTGTTTAAACCTAAATGCTTTCTAAATTTCTATTTCATCTATCAATAATTGAGAGTAGAGGTTAGAATCTCAAAGTACGATAGTGTGGTTTTCCAAACTTGTAGTTCTGCCAATTTTTACCTTATGAATTTTGAAGCTATATGGTTATCTGCATACCAATTCAGAATTTTGCCTTTCTGCTATTATTTAAACATTAGAATATGAATCTTCTTTTTTTTTTATTGGTGCCTTTTACTTTAATAGCTATTTTGCTGATCCTTTTATTGTCAACGATTTGGGGCCATATGCTTTGGTGTGTTTTTTTTCCAAATAGTATATAGTTTCTTAAGGAGCATGTGGCATATTGCTATTGCCTGTTGATCTCCTTTTTAATTTAGTTCACTGAAATTTATCATGATTATTGGTAATTTTTCTTCTTATTTTGTATTTGTCTTGCTTTTAAAATAGTTTTTGTTGTTGTTCCCTCCTTTTTTCTATTTCTTTAGATCTATCAAGTTTTAAAAACTTTACTCATTTTTCATCCCCCAGCTAGTTTGGAAGTATAGCCATCTATTTCTATTTTTGTGGGTGATTATGTACATTTATTTAATTTACTCTAAAAAGTATCCTACTCTTCCCAAACAACCTGTAATACTTTAACTTCCTTGTTTTACATGTTATCATCTAGTATTTTAATTTTTTATTGTTACCCAAATAAGACAGTACTCTGTTTATACAGTCAATATTTGTTTTGATTTATTCATATTTACCTAGTTCTTTGTTCACTAGTCCATCATGCTTCTCAGACTTTTACATGTAGGACTGTTTTCATTCTTTCTGAAATACTTTCCTTGGAAGTTTCTTTAGATATAGGGATCTGGTTGTAATGAACTCTGTTTTGTTTTGTCTAAACACTTAATATAACTAGAATTTTCTGGTCCTCCAACTATGATCACAGAATATCAGAAGCTTTTAGCATCTAAATAGCCACCCACTAACAGATACCTAGTGCCTTGGCGCTGGAGAAGCCTGCATGCAGATTGGCCTGCTGTCCATTGTCTTCCTGGCAAATGTGAGGGTCCAGTGTATTTACAAGGATAAACCTCTAGACAGAGATACGTGCTTATTCATGACACATGACTACCCTGTGCACTGCAAAGAGACCTAGAAAGTGTGGAATGTGTATAGACAGTGATTCAGATACAGCACTCGAAACCGAGGGAACTCATGCTTTAATAGACACCGAAATCACAAAAGAAGGCCAAGTGCCTTAGCAATCTCAATAAAAATATGAAGTTCTTTTTACATGATAAATTTCATAATATAAAAAGTTTAATGCCATCTGGAAACTGCAATTTACAAAAATGTCCACATAGGCCAAAGATGGCTACCTCTGCATACAGCGGTGTGAGTGCCACGTGGGGCAGGGTCTGAGGAAGGGAGAGGTGACCACATGTGTCCTTACATGGAATATCTCTGAAGGATCTGGCACAAACAAGGGCCCAGTTCACAAACCACATGTACAATCATTTTAGATAAAACAACAAAATATGTGATAAAATATTACACACTTTTCACCTTCTGCCTACTTACTGAAAGCAACCAGATTATTGCGTGGTATTTTTTCCAGCCTGAAGTGAAACTAACAAAGTGACAGTTCCCCTTGTGGTGGGAGTGGAGTGACAGGCAGGCACCTACTGAGACTTGCTACCATGATCACCTACCGAGAGTCACTGGGACAAGGTCAGGATAGGGACAGTGTGTGCAGCACTGGTCTCCTGCTGAGACCCAGCAAGTATCAGTGCGAACCATGATTTTTTTTCAAATGGATGGAGGTGAGAATTTTTTCATTTTACTACACACTAATGTAAATTTTAGTAGCTAATTGTGTCTTGGTATTTTGACTTAGTTAAAAGGCAAAGTAGTTGAGTAGTTCACTGGTGAGAATTAAGGTAGAATCTACTCCTACCTTGCTTTGTGGTCATACCAAGGCTTCTAGGAAAGGGAGATTTTATTGCTTGTGTTCAGTGTATTTGCATCTGATGAGTACAGTAGGGGCAGGGCATTCCAGTTTCCTGAGCTGAAATCGAATTGTATCCAATGGGATTTGCATATGGAAAAGAAAAAGTAATTTTTGTAAATTTTACCCACATCCATTGACTCCTTCCAAAATGGAGCAAAAAGCCAAAGACTATGTACGGAGGAGTCATTCGCTTCTATCCATGTGACTCAGAGTTCTCATGAACGCCAATCGATTCTGTCTATAACCTGACAGTTCCCCTTGATTGTAGAAACAACACATTATTCTGATTGTGTTTTCTGTTATCTATACCAGGACTCAGCAAACTTTCTTAAAAGGCCAGGTATTTAGATATTTTAGGCTTTGTGGGCCAAGAGGAAAAAATCAAGAATGTTATGTGGGTATTTAGATAACTATTTAAAAATGTAAAATCTATTCCTAGCTCATGGTTGTAAAAAAAAAACCAGGCCTCTGACCAGATTTAGCCTCTGGGTTGTAATTTGCCAACTCTTGACCTGTACAAAGAAATCTGTGAATTACCCAATCTCACAATTTTTAAGTGCATACTTTTTTTCTTCAGTATAGCCTGAAAAATTCACTCTGACTTTACATCCATTTTACTCCTGTAGAAAACACCAAGAGTGACAGTAAACATAAAGAAGCAACGACTCTACCGTGATTTTGTTTGGTCCTATTATTTCACCATCTCAGCTTTCCCTCATTGTAGCTTATATATAGAACAACAACAAAAAACACATATACCATTTGGCTTTTCAACATGAAACCTGTAACAACAATGTACGTAGGACTGAAACCAAGTTAGGGTCCACGAATCCTCCTAGCTGGCCTGATAACCACGGGAAGGTGTGGTGTGGTGGAGGCATGAGCTAGAGGTGGGCACTGGGCAGCAGCCTTGTCCTCACGGACAGAGCACAGACCCCAGGCCTTCCGTCCAGGGCTCCTTGGCACTTGGGAAAGAGGCTGAGATTTGCTAAGAAAGGAACAGCCCAACTATCTACATATAGATTCAGAAATTTACTGTGAGGTTTAGTTTTCATAACGGAGAACCTGATTTTGTTATCTAATGCACAGTGCTATAAACTTGGCTTTCATTTGCTACACTAGTACTTTCATTACCACTTATTTTTTTCCTATTGACATAAAGTTAACCTCATACTTGCTTGCTTCTTTATAAAGTTATTTCTCTTCCAGTATTAGATCAGGGTTAGACTGGGACAGCCTTATTGTTTGCTTTTGTGGACATGGCTGTTGGGTTAAATGCAAAAAACCTCTGTGACATAGCAGAGAATAACACAAATTGAATAAATGTCATCCATTCCTCTTTTCAGAGTATACCGAGGAACGGGGCCAGTTGTCAGTGTGTTTACAAAGTGAGATCCTACCCAAGGTTAAAATCTCTCCCTGTGGGTCTTGATGTTTGTGACCCTTATGCTAGGCCCCTCATGTCCACTCCCTCCCTGTGCTGCTGGTGCCCCGGGCAAAGCCCACCTTTGTGTGATAAATCCTCACGGTGAGGATGAAGGCTTTTCATTTTAGAATTACCTACGAGAGGCTTCTTTAAATTCTCCAGCTAACCTTAGTACTGATAGAACTTTCAGCATTGCATTTCTTTATTCGGATATGTTAATGTCACCCCTCTCTAGACTATTATTTTGTCTCTTCCCAGCTGGCAACACCTTCAGGGATGTATGTTTCCCTGTTCAGCAGTATTTGGATGTAAATCCATCCAAGGCCCTGCTTCTCAGGCTGTGGACTTTAAAGCCTTCTGTGGGAGGGGAAGGGGCTTGTCCTTGACACAGGAGCAGGGGGCCCCGGTCACAGCAAAGATGAGGGTCCCTGTGTAGCTCACAGACATGGGGTGCTGGGATTGTGGGAACCTGGCAACAGAGTTAGAATTGGTTTTAGAGGCCTGGAGATGGGAAAAGATAATAAAATTAAGCAGCTAATAAAGGGAATAGGAGCTGGAAGGCTAGATTCTGGTTAAATCTAGTTAGAGGATTTTTTTATTTTTTTATTTTTATTTTTGCTTATAAGGAAACTGAATAATTTCAGTCTTTCCACCCCAAAGCTTGATATTTACTTATTGATGACTATTCAAAATTTGACATTTTAAAAAACTTTCTGAGCTTTTAAAAATAATAGCTATAAATGCAAAGTACTATTGATAATAAAACCAAGTTGTTTATCCACGTACAAAAAAGTCAGTAATGTTTTAAAAGCACAAAATTGCATTTTAAATCGCAATTGCATAGTTCTGAAATGCCTGGATAAGAGTTATATAAATTTTTTAAGAAAATTCAAGTTTGGTTGACGGTGGGCCCCAAGGATATTTGTAGAGCTCGACAAAACCAAGTTCAGGATGGAAGCGCTGTTTTGAATTATTGCATTGTTGCTGTGATGTTACAGTATCATGAGACCAAAACTGCTACAATTTAATTTAAAATCATTGGCATTTTTTAAACCATTATTCTGTTTTTGGCTAATACAACATTTTCATGTAGAATTCAAGTTAGAGAGATTTTATATATCCCACCCCCAGTCAGCACCTGAAAGCCTTAAAAAAGCTCTATTTGTATTTCTGTGTATAAAAGGTACTGCATATATACCTCTTAGCAAAATATGTGCTCCCTTTCCTCTCCCCACCCCAGAACCCTGGCCATTTTTAATACAAAAATCCTGTTGAAGAATCACATCAAAGATGAGAAGCAGAGAGTTCAAAGGTAAACATTTGGTGAAGTGTGTAGAAAATTCCATGAGCCTCCTGTACCAATCCCACAGAAGTGCTGGCTTTTGATGAATCTGGCCCAGAGAAGCCACCATCTGTGTGTGCATGGTGGTGTCGGGCGTGGTGGTGCCCTGGCCTGGCGTGCACCCTTAGTGAGAGAGCTGGTGGCTCTGTGGGGTGACTGCCCTCTGACAAGTGGGCCAAGCGAACAGGTCCTCTGCAGGCTGCTGCACCGAGTCCCTGGCACAAAGATGCTTTAGCATTTAGAGGAAGGAAAAAACCTTCCTGGGGACAGAAACTTGTAGCCGTTGCCAGAAGGAAGTCTCAAAGGGCGTGTGGGGGCTGCAGCAGGAGGGCCGGCGGGTGGTGGCAGCGTGCTCAACGTGGTGGTCTCGCTGCGCCAGTGTCCGTTGGGAGGGGGTTTTTGTGGTGTTTCTCTGTGTTGTTGCAAAGACAGCTCCTTGAGTTCAAGCTTGTCTCCGCCTTCCTCCTTCTTGTTGTGCCGAGGTGACAGATTTAACAGGCTGAGGACGTCTCTTTTGGAAGTCATCGTTCCAGGGGTCCCCCGGAATATTTTCATGGGTCCTGTGGAATGCTGGGGTGTGCTCTGCCAGAACATCTTCAGGTTGTGCACAGCCTGCACCTTTTCGTCAATGGCTGCCATTTTCAGTTTGTCTATGTCGGGAGCATCAGCTGGACTCGAGCGAGCGGAACCAGCTGAGGAATAGGAGAGAGCTGGGGATGGTGCACTACCAGCAGGGGAGTGGTGGCCTGAGCTTGGGGACATGTTCCTTGGGGATTTGGAAATGTGGGCACTGTAAGGAGAGCTGGGATACTTCAGTTTAAAGAGAGGCTGGTCAGTCAGGGAAGTCTGGGAATCGGAGCCGGGCGACGGGCGGCCACTATGCTGGCTCGGGCTGTCTTTGATGGACACCTCCAAGGTGGTGGGGCTGCTGTATCCTGAACTCACCTTGGGCAGGGATGAGCTTCTGGCTGGGGGCTTTGGTTTAACAGTAATTGGTGATGGCTGACTCTTCTGATGGGAGAGGGTAGGCCTGCTGAACGCACTTGTTTCTGATGCTCTGAAGACGGCGGTGTTATTTGGCATGGAAATGCCGTCTTCTGGGTTGTTGTTCTTGCTGGTCTGACTGCCACCCCTCTGAAGACGTTCCACTGCAATAAGATGACTTTGTGTCTCCTCTAGAATTTTCTGGGCCAACTCTTGTGGATCCAGCTTTGGGTTGCTTTCTTCTTGGGATTTCACAGTGCTATCTGTTTCTGTGCTAGACTGGTCTGATTCTCCCGTATCTGAACTTGCTAGTTTTCCAACCTTTTGGAAGGGTGAGTTTGGGCTGGGAATCAGAGTCATTTTAACTGGAGAATTTGGAGTGCTTATGCTCCCCTTGGAGCTTATAGAAACTTTCACACCTCCAGTTGTCCCTACTCGGGACTGTTTGTAATCTGGTGAGAAGCGTGTCTTTCTGTTTTCTTGGTAGGCTGCCAAAGGCTCAGTGCTAATGATGGAAAACCCTTCATATTCTTCCTCATCTTTGCTGCCTGTAGGGCGGGTCTGAGGGGATAGCTGGCTCCGAGGCAGGGTGGATCGCTGCGGGTAAGCATTCTTGGGCCTGTCATAGTCCTGCCGTCCTCGGGGACCCCCACCTTCTGACCCACCCTCAGGCTTGGAGACAAAGCTCATCGAGGAGGCGATGGAGCTCAAACTGTACACAGAGATGGCGTCCGAAGCGATGCTCTCTGCACCGGTGGGAGAGAAGGGAGGGTGCTGGTAGCCCAAGGGCAGGGCATTAGAGACAGACTGGGCCGAGGCCAGGGACTCCAGGGAAGACGAGCTGTCAAGGCTGAGGCGCTTGGGCAGCTCAGTAGAATCTAAGACAAAACGTATGTACCCAGAAGGCAGTTAGAATTCTATATGGTTTTGATTTTTCTTTCAAAACCACAAGCATCTTTATATGCATAGAAGCTAGTAAAGAATTATACAAGTGCTACTTATATACAACTTGAATTCATCTTGTAATTCTGAAAAACACAGTCCTGTTGGGAAAAGGACATCTTACATAGGGACAGAAACACCCTAGGAGACCCCGCTGCAACCACCATGCACTCTCTACTCTGCTCCCTCTTCTGGGGACGCCCCCCCCCCCCCCCCCCCCCCCCCCCCGTCTGCCTCCTGCCCTGACCGGGGCCTGTAGGCAATCTATGATGTCCCCTGTCCTAGAACCAAACCCCTATCCCTCTAGCTCTGGCCCCATCGCTGCACATTCCAGCAGCCTCCCCAGGAGTCACTCTCCGCCCACTTTCTCTTAACCAACTCCACTCAGGCTGTTGTCCTCCCAGTTCTCGTAAAGGTCACCAATAACGTCCATGCTACCACATCTGTGTTTACTCCTCAGTTCTGCGGTCGATGGCACTCTGCCTTCTCTGATGACTCCTTCCCAGGCCTCTCCTCATCTTTGTGACCTTTGAACCCTGGCATGTTCACAGTCCTCTTCCCTTCGGACCTGTATGCACGCATGCATCTCCACCATGGCCTCTCCTTGAACTCTAAACTCTAGAACCAGCTGCCTATGTATGTGTCTAATGGATACTTCAAAACTGAGTATGTCCGCTCTAGCCTGGTGGCTCGGTTGGAGCATCGTTCTGTACACCAAAAGGTTGCAGGTTCAATCCCAGGTTGGTGTGCATATGGGAGGCAACCAATTAATGTTTCTCTCCAATCAATAAAAAACATATCCTTAGGTGAGGATTCAAGATAAAACTCATTCTTCCTGCTACTTTCAAGGTTTCAGCAAAAGGTAGTCCCTTCTGGTAGTTGTTCCCAAAAATAGGGTATCACCTTTGATGTCTCTGTCTGACAGACATTCTTCAATAGATCCTGTTGGTTCTGCCTTCAAACCATGGCTACCATCGAGCCAGCATTCATCTTCACTCTGCAGCCAGCTTGGCCCTTTAAAGCAGGTAGGCAGGTGTCCCTCCCAGGCCTGAGTGACCTGGTGCCACTCCTCCCTCTCCTGTCTGCTCTACGGCCTCTGTTCCACTTTGTAGTCCAGTATACTCTGCTTGTTTTCTTCATGGCACTTGGCAGCACCTCATCTAATTTACTACATGTATTTTAATTGTAAGTCCCATAAGAGCAGGGAGTTTCTTTACTGCTCTTGAACAGTCCCTAACACATACACACACAAAAATGTTTCTTCACATTTCTTTCCCCTTCCTAAAATGTGCTGGTGTCTGACCCCAGGGGCGCTGGGCGGAGCTCTTACCGAAAAGGGCGAGCAACGACTGGAGTGCAAAGTGCATGGTTCTTCGACTGGCCTGTTTCCCGGTTTTCAGGATTACTTCCTCTTGACCAACTTCACAGAGATCAAAACCTAGAGGAACAAAGAGTATAAACATCTGCTTCCTTAGGGAAGATTCCATATCCTGAAAAGGATGAGAGCTGTAGGGCTCCTCATACAGTGTCATGGGAACCCCCACAGACCCCTCCACAAGCACCCTGCCTGGGGCTCCCGAGTCCCTTCATAGAGCATTGGCTGCTTTCCTGCCTGAACTGCCTTCTTGAGAGCTGAGGGCTGGAATTAGTAAGGCTCATTAACATTTGTTTTCTCCATTCTTTTGTAGAACAGTCCACTTAAAGGAGTCAGTCCAGGACAAAAACTGGCCACTCTCTTTGGCATTGGGTCCAGTATGCAGAGCTGGTGCATGGGAAGGTGGAAGCTTCTCAGTGGCAAGGACGGTATCTTCATACGTGGTCAGTGTCTGCTGCCAAGGGCTCTGGAGTGAGCTGTGATGGTGGAGAATCGGAATCTGCTCTCTTGGCTGAACCACCCTGCAGGGACTCCACTCTGCCAAAGCCCACGAGGGGCTGCTCCCCGAGTCTAAGGGTTTGCTGAGACTTGGGGCACAACAAAAAGCATGAGCCTCCTGAGCAAGAGGCTGGAGTGAGCTCTTGCCACAAGCATCCAGAGGCACCCAGTGCGTCGCCCCAGGAAGAACTCGGGAGGAAGAAGCCAAACACGCTGTGACGAAGGGCTCTGTCCACAGAAAGGCACCGCTAAGCAAGAAGTTAGGGCCTGAAGAGCCTTCCGCACGGAGAATCTTCACTCAGCAGATCACTGAGCTCCGCTAACCACGCAAGCGCTTGGTGGTGAAGTCCCGGACGCAGGCCCTTTCCCTCCTCTGACCTCACTGTTGCAGTGATTGGGACTTATTTACAATGCTGCCCTGCCAGCATGCTGCGCCTTTCATGACGGAGAGTAGTTACTAACGGAGAAATTTGTGTCTAGAGAGTATTCTTACTCAAGGATTCTGATATCGGAGTGACACTGTCTTTCCTTTGGGAATTAGGTTTATTCAGAGAGCCACTCAGCATTCTGCTTGCTGTGGGACATTTTCCTCTCTGAATCATAAACAGTCTCTGAAAGCAACAGGAAGGTCTCAGCATTTAAAAACAAATTAATGTAATATTTTAGTTAGAAACCTCTGCTCTTACCAAAATGATTCTAATAGAACTCAGTCCTCTAAATAACCAACAGCCCTGTGATGGGTTTTGATGGCATGTGTTTCATGTTGAGGACTGGAAAGGGGGCATCTTTCAGACCCTCGGAGCCCTCAGAATGAGGAAGCCACTTCTCTAGATGCCCAGCCGCCACATCCTCCCTCCCCCATCTCAGTCCACAGGATCTGGAAATTACAAGTATGTGCATACCAACTCATGCCTTGAGTATCGATGGGATTTGGAAAGTACAGAGAAGTAGAGAAACATCAAGGAAAATCACCCACAACCCCAGCACCAGAGAGCCAGTGACACACCTGACAAAGGGCACTGAAACCCAGTTCACAGGTAAGGAGGTCTGGCTCCACCACACCTACACCCACGGGAGGCTTAGGCCCTGTGCACAGAAGAGCTTTTTCTTTATAAAGAAAGGTCTTGGCTTCATCTCCTTACTCACCCATGTTACTACCCCAAGACTAGCCCTACAGCCTGTCATGGAAGTGAAAAGAGATGCGTCCCGGGTATAGACCTGGCCTTTCTCCCTCTTGCTCCATTTGCTACTGACCACTTTGATTTAGATAAAAATGTGCTATGTTTACACCAAGAAGACTGCTTTAAGGAAATACAAATTCTAAAGGACATTAAAGTGCCTATTCACAGGGGACGTGTGCAGTGGGGGCTTTGTGGGTTTCCCTTGTTACCTTAAAAAACCAATGGAGCCAGCCTTAAGTTGAGGTTGGCTAGGAAAGGTCATCTGCAAAATGGGTTAGAAAAAATGACCCAATACTGAATATCTGGGCCTTACAACCAGAAGAAAATTCTTCTTTGAGGACCTGCTGTCCTGCCATGTCTGGTCCCTATAACAGTGAATTCAGGCTGTCATCCTCCAAAGACTCCCCATTCTCAGGTTAAAACCAAAGGCCATCCCATGTCTTCTCGACCCATTTCTGCCCTCTTCCATGCCAGTCACTAGGACCGTGATGCTTTTTTCTGTCACAGTGCGCCTCACCTTCTAAGGTGCCTCCCTTAGATGAGGTAGTTACTGTCTGTCTAAGAGGGCAGGGCCTTTTGTCCTTTGCTCACTGCTGCAGCTCCAGTGCCTAGGACACTGGCTGGCACATGACAGGTAGTCGAAAAAAAGCAATGGTGTGAATGGCTCCCAAGCAAGGCACAGAGACACAAGGGAAGTTCTGTCGGGAGCTGCCTCAGTGTTGAAAAAGGACAGTGAGCACCTGGATTGAACAGGGGCCTGTACGTGCAGTTCTAGGTCCCACAGTAAAAGCTAAGGTGATTTCAATAGTATTTTCTTTCTGCCAGTTTCCAGTATTAAAACCATAGTTTTATGACTCCCAACAGTACTGAATCTAGCAGATTCATATTAAAACGATGACCACAAATGAGAGAAAAAGTCATAAGGGAAATGGGAGAAAGCTGGGGAGCTCTTTGGGAATTGTACTAAACCACTAGAACCTCTGAAGTAACTATTTGAGTAATAAAAATTCTAAGGAGATAGAAAACCCCTGAGAGCCTACCAACTTTACCCAAAAGAAATTAGGAGAAAACTTGATTTTTCAAAAATAGAACTAAAGAAACCAATTAAGAAGCCTTTCCTACCTAGAGCCGCCAGGAATTCGTGACATCCCGGGAGCCGCCACAGCTGGACACTGATGGAGACTTGGATGGGAGCCAGAGCGAAGTCCTGCTCCTTCTCGCAGGCCTGCAGCTGGACCAGCACCTGGTGGAGCTGAGTGAGAGCGAACACGTGAGCTCCTTCCCAAGCCTCCTTCCCCTCCAGCCCGCCTAGGATTTGTCCCCAAGTTCCTCTCCTCTCGCCTGTTACTGTCATCACTAACGAGCTTATGTTTGTATAGCATCTGAAATACTCTTTAGTGTCTCATGCCTGTTGTTCTCTCTGTGGGAAACTCAAGGGGCGGTGGGTTGGTAAAGGTCACGGGCCGGCCCACAGTCAGGGTTTCTGCTTCCGGCCTCACGTCTTCCCTTGAGCACACTCGCTGCGGGGCTAGTGAGCACTGGAGAGGGGCTGGCGGGGGGCGGTTTATAGGCCTGGTCATCTCCCTCTCTTTTTGTCTATTTAATTAAAACCATCTTTATGATCTTGAGGTAAACGGTGAAGAATCCAAGGGTACATTCTAGAGCAGGGGTGGGGAACCTTTTTCTGCCAAGGGCCATTTGGATATTTATAACATCATTTGTGGACCATACAAAATTATTAACTTAAAAATTAGCCTCCTAAACTTGGTCAAGCATTTCATTAACTCATCCCTAATAACTTGGCAGGGCCAGACCAAATGATTTCTTGGGCCTTATATGGCCCGTGGGCCAGACGTTCCCCACCCCAGCTCTGGAGCCTCAGCACTCAACCTGCTGAAGTGCTGTGCAATGTTTTGGATTCCCTGAATCTATAAACACTACTCAGTTGCTTCTGCCTCTGCTATTCTGATGGAACTGAAAGGTCAAATCAAGAACACAAGAGGGTGCAGCAGGAAAGGGGGAGCCAGAGCAGAGGAAGGGGATGGACCACCTGAGCGAGCGGCACTAGTCACCCCAGCCCTAGCGAGTGTTGGCATGGGCATGGGCCTCCGAGAGACAGCACAGCACGTGTGCTCAGAACATGCCACGGGGACCTCGGGGGTGGGTGGGTGGGTTGAGGGGCTCACCTGACAACAGTTGCTACTTAAAGTAGTACTCACCATTCCAACCATATTTTTAACAGCCTTCGGCCAGCAGATTATAAGAAAAAGAAAGAAAAAGAGAGAGAAAGAGACAGTTTAGACTCAAGCACAGGTTGTTATGCAACACGAGCTGATCACTGCTTTAGGAAGCGCCATACCAGGCCTGAGGCTCTGACCGGGAGGGGAGAGGAGCAAGAGTCAGCAGGGACACACAGGAAAATGAACAGCCACACCCAGACCAGAAGCACTCAGGGTCAAGGGGCTCAGGGTCAACCAGGTCCTGCCCTTCCTGCCAGGAGAGGAGGAGGGCAGGTCAGACTCAAGTGGGGAAGAGGCACAGTGGGTATGAACAGGCCACTCTGTAAACCAAAGTCCATAGTGACTCAGGAAATGTCCACCAGCCACAGTGGGCAGCCCAGGACAATTCCTTGGGCCAGGCAGAAGGATATCAGGAAAGTCCCTGTGCTGCCACCGAAAGCAAGAAATTAAGCAACTAGACTCTGTCTTGTCCTGCAAGTGTAATTCTTTCTCTTTTTGTAGAGCACAGGCTTCTGGCCCACCTGGGTTCACTTTAATATGCAACATTGCACAAGTGTTGTCCTGATTCTGTTTAAAAGCAGATGTAACAAACTTAATACAAAATGAGTAGGAATTCAATGAAGGAGCCAGACCACTAAGCTATGTTCAAATCCAGGCTGCAAACAACCTCACATATGTGGAGGCTCCAGGCACCACTCAGATTTTCAGAGGTTAATTCTAACAGGAGGAGCTTGATTTCCATGTAGAAATATTTCTGATAAATATGTAATAATGCATGTTATTTTTTCAAATTATTACACTCAGGTGGACCAGAGAAAACTCTTCCGTGCTCTTCAGGGTTGCTGCTTCCTCCAGAAGCCCTCGTACCCATGGCTGTCATCCTGGGGCTTGTGCCAGACCTTGTAGCCAGTAGGAAGATTAGAAGCTCTGAGAGTCAGCATCCTCCCGATACCTGAATTAGATCTCCACTGCCTTAATAGGAAGCACATTTTTAAAAACCTGCTAAGTGGTACCTTGAAATAGAGCTGTTTGGGATCACTGCTGTGCCTTAGTGGCTATTTTATTTCAAGTGGAGTTCATACTTTGATCTGAGAATAAGTACTGGAGCACCTGTAGCCAGGCTGGCCCCACACCTGCTGGCTTAGGGAAGGTGGCTGCTTAACACTTGTCAGTTAGCAGGAAAAACGGGTGGGATGACAAGGTGCAGGAGGCCACTGAATGGAGAGTTCAGAAAATGCCCTGCGATTACAGGTGACAGCAGCCCCTTGAGTGTCCTCTGAAGGTCCTTAAGCTCTTGGGATTCAGCGCCCCTCTGTGTCTAGCACATGCTTACTCCAGCTTTTGCCTCTTCCTTCTAATCACAAAGGCTGAAAAAACAAGTGGACGACTTGCAAATCCCTATTCAGGGCCAAGTCACCCTCTTTCTAACTCGGCATGGCGCCCTCAAACCTGGGCTCAGCCGTCCTAGCTCGACTCACCCGGCTGATGAGCTGCTCGCCCGTCTCCGAGGCAGTGATGAGTTTGCAGAGGGCTTGGAGGGCAGGGTTGGGAAGACCTACACCAAGAAGAGGGAGATGGGTGTTATCCAGAGGGACCTCTGAACCCACAGTCCTGCTGCCTTCCCAGAGGAAAGAGCTCAGCTTTGGTGGCCTTCAGGACAGCCAGTCCTGCACGTCCATGTCTGACAGCAGAGAACGGTCTCCAAGAAAGGCAGGTTGGGGGCGAGCACCAGTCCTGACCCTACTGCAGCCCTCCAGGTGCAGGGTCACATTTCCAGAACCCTGTCTCAGCCACTCCGGCAGCATCACCCCGCTGAGCGATGCACAAAGGGCAGCCCTGAGCTTCTGCACCCCACTTCACCTGGGGAGGCTGCATGGCTCTCAGATCCAAAGCTGCTGATTAAATATTAACAGGGGCTGCTGTTCACCCACCATTACCTCAGGAAGAGGGAGAGCCAGGGCAGTACCCTATGGCAAAGAATGCCTTGCCATTGCAAATCAGACGATCAGGTCAAGAGCACTAGTTTCCGCTAAATCAGAAGTCTGTGTCTGGGACTCGGCCATTTCTCAAGACACTCTCCTTCCCAGCGATGAGACCCAGCATCCTGGTGAGTGCAGGGGCCATGGCCACCGACCCCTCTGCCCAAGCAGTCAGTCAGCCCCTCCTGCCCGCCCTGCCCGAGCTCACCCAGCAGGGACTGGATGGTGCTGCTGCATTGCTGCAGCCGGTCGCCTGGGTCGGAGGTTGGGAAGAAGACGGCTGCTGGCAGGCCACTGGCTGGGGGGTCCAGCCGGAAGCCCACGGCGGTGAGGAGGGCCTGCCAGCCGGGGATGCCACCCACTTTGTTCTCCACACTCTGCTGGGATGTGTACATGGCATTGCGCTGCCCATTCTGAATGCGCTGCAGGGACTTCTCCACCTGGAAGAGGAAGAAAGAAGGAGAGTGAGGCGCTGCTGTGCTCAGGGGCCAGCCCTGGTTTCTCTGAGTGGCTTTGTTACCTATGAAGCCAGTGCAGGTCACCCAGGCCTGAGGACCATGACATTGCAGCAAACGGCCCGGCTTCTTGAAAGGGAGGCTACAGAGGGGCAGGGATGTTATAATCAAAGCCAGCAAGGGCTGGTGCAACACGGAAGAATTCTGCCCCTCCCCTAACCCACCTCCTCCTGCCCCAGGCGCTCCTCCACAGACACTAAAGTGATGTGCCTGAAAGCCAGTCTGAGGTCAGGAGCCTGCCCAAACCATACAAGGCTACCCCTCATTAGAATAAACCTCAGACCTTCAAGACCCCCCATTCAGTGCCCCATACACCAAACAGTGCCCATCCAAGGGCCCTGGCTGGCAAAACCTCTCCAACTCATCCTTCACCCCACAGCACTTGCCTCTGGGACCTGTACCTCCTCCAAGTGGCCCGCCCCACTTCCAGGACCTACTCCAGTGCCTGGGACATGTGGGCTAAACACATCAAGTAACTACAATGTTCTCTCTCCCCATGAGCACTCCCTAGCACTCCCCACAGCCTCAGACCTTCCCCTGGCAGTTCTCTCTATAGAGAACTTCAGTCCATCCTGAGATGCTGCATGCCCTGGGGCACGGATGCCAGCACTGGAGGGACAGAAGAGTCATTCCAAGATGTCACCTGACACTTTTCTTAGAGTAAAATCTTGTTGCTGTGGGCCGACATCACAGGCAGCAAGAAATGAGTGTTCCTGGGCAAGATGGATACTAGCCAGCTGGCTGTCCATCAGGCTGGAAGGGCCTTGAAGACACTGCACACAGGGTCAAGGGGCACCGAGAGTGATTAGAAAGACGTAAGGGCTGGTGAACTTGACCCATGGCCTCTGCAGTCAAACCAGATGAAGCCAATAATGAAAACCCTTAAATGTGCCCTAGGAGCCTCAAGGCCAAATGGGGAGCCGCTGAGAGGCCTGGCTCTTACTCCGCAGCTTTGTCTCGGAGAAGCAAACCAAACAGGGCAGTTTCGTTATTTAAGAAAAGCAGTCTGGGGGCTTCTGCAAGAAAGAGGGTGGCTTGGGGCTGACAGGGACCTGAGAAGAGCCCCAGCACTCAGCAACTTAAGGGCTCTATGCAGTTTCCAGGCACAGACAAAAAATTAATGGAGACAGTCTCCCCAAATCCTCAAAACATGTGGGCACATCTACCCTGTAGCAGGCATGTGGGCTACATTAAGTCTGGCCTGAGAACTATCAGAAGTTTCCAGGTTCCACATGCCCACCTAGAACCCCGTCCCCAGACTCTAAACTTCCCACTCCCAGGGCCCCTGTGGACCCTTCCCTGGGTCTGCCCTCGTATACACCCCTATCCTGTGAGGTGGCCATGGGGCAGCTGTTTGCATCAAGTATGGAAAGAGCTTGGATGTGGTGTGGGCTCCTGGCTAGGACTGGGCTGGTCTTTCTGGCACAGAACTCCAAGGAGGTTAAGAATTCTAAATTATTTGAAACTGCTTTCCAGGTTGTCAAGGTAGAAGGGTGAAGCAAGGTTTGTATCACTAGTTCTTGGCATTATGTGTAACTTTTAAATGTGTACAAAATGTCATGGGCCCGCCATTTGTACTCTCACCCAAGTCCTGCAAAGATCAGGGCTGGCCAAAGTCAAGGTCAGGCTCAGATTCTTCTTCCAACTAAATTTAGGGGAAAGCCAGTGCCATCTGACTATAAAATACCATCTCAGCTACTGGAACGCTATTGTGTGCCAGCTACTCACCTTTCCTCTAATCCTCGCAATAACCTTGAAAAGTTAAAGTTTGATCCCTGCTTCCAGATGAGGAAATTGAGGCTCAGGATGCTAAGATGACTTGCCCAAAGCCACATGGCCCAGAAATGGTTGTGGTGCAGGCCCCTGCTCCAGGTCACTGCTCGGCTCTCCCTCCCCCAGGGTCTTGGCGAGGACTACTGTAGCCATCTGTGTGACATCACACTTTATGCCCACCACCTGGACCAACTGGCTTGACCACAGGCATATTGGGACAATGTCCCCTCCACCTACTCATACGTCCTGGTGCTATGAAAACCATTCAGCCTCCCCTGTGCATTTCTGGCAGCCTCTGCTCCATGGGAGCCTGGGTGAGGGCTCCCCAGTCCCTTACCAGGTGCAGCAGCACTCGAAGGGCATCCCGCGCACGCTCCGGGTGCTGCAGGACCTCCGTGAGGGCCTGGCCCACGAGCGAGGAGGGGCTGTTCAGCTTCACGTCACTCCCGATGAGCATGAACCCTGTGGAGAGCACAGAGGGAACCTCAGAGCCTGTTGTCACCTCAGCTGGGTTGGCTCTACAGCTCACCCCTTCCGCAGTTGCCCAGCAGAAAGGGGCTGCCAGGACAGTTGCTCTATGGGCTGGACTGTGGAGCATTCCACTCACGGGGGCAGCTGTCACCCTTCAGTCCCCTCCCTTTTTAGAATCAATACTGCTCCGTAGGTGTGCAGTGCTGCTTGCAGTGACTGGTACTCAGGAAACTGCCTCTACTTTTCCACTACGCTGCGAGCAAAGGAGGGAACGGATGTCCTGGGCCACCATCCCTGGCTTGGCCACCATCTCAAGGAATGATGTACTTTGTTTTCCCAGAAGTACAACTGTGTCTGTCTGGTACATGCCCAGGGACGGGGGGCAGGTGTGCCTGAGTCCTTGGGGCCCTGGGCGAGAGGGCAAGAGGTACTCCTCCATGCCCTGACTGGTTTGGCTCAGTGGATAGAGCATCGGCCTGCGGACTGAAAGGTCCCAGGTTCGATTCCGGTCAAGGTTGTGAGCACATCCCCAGTGGGAGGTGTGCAGGAGGCAGCTGATCAATGTTTCTTTCTCATCAATGTTTCTAACTCTCTATCCTTCTCCCTTCCTCTCTGTAAAAAATCAATAAAATATATTTTTTAAAAAGAGGTATTCCTCCAGCTGTAAGAATGAGCAGCTGAGCCAGGCTGGGAAGAGCCACACATCCACCTAGATCCCGTGCCTCTTCCCTCAGCACTGCTCTGTAAGGAGGGCTGGAGGAGGCAGACGGAGCAGTCTCCTTAAGCCACCAAGCAACGTTAGGCCAACCTGCCCCCAAACGGAGGGAAAGGGTTTTCTAAAAGAATGAGTGAAAAAAACAGAATGAATGAGCCAAAGCCGGTTTTAAGGGTAATGGGACAGCATCATTAAACATCGTTTTTCCCAGAACACAGTTGTGACTTTAAATTATCTGTCACTAAAACTAAACAAAAATGCCATGTCCCTAAGTACACTGGGAAGCCAGGGAGGGGCCTGCACGGAGGGACAGGGCACGTGTCAGGAATAACTGGCTAAGCACAGGGGCCGGTTCCCACAAACCCTGCGGTATGTGCGGTGGGGCTGTGCCAGGCCAAAGGCCCTTCTGACTGCTGGCGTGTATAAAACAGCACCGTGTGCTGAGATCTCCGTGACTGCATGAGAACCACCAGCATCGCCTCTGATTTCTGCATCTGGCGGCAGAAGTAGCTCAGCAGTATAGCCAGGCCCCACCCCAGTGCCTGCCTGCCCACCCATGAGGTGAGGGCCGCCAAAGACCAGGCCTGTTGGACCAACTAAATGTTTCTCTCCAGCCACAAGAATAGGATAGATTCTACATAGTTTTTTGATACCTTAAAAAAAACAAAACACTACAGCTGTGTGTGCTAGTGATGTAAACAGATGTTTCTGTATATCAACATAGCTCATCCGCCTGGCACCACAGCACAGCTCTGCACCCAGGGCCCCTGCAGGCTCCTCGTTTGCTGGCCGGCTGGGCGTGGGAACACCATGGCCCCACTTCAGGGCTTATCCAACTTCAGAAAATGACACCAAAAACATTGGCACATGTCAACTGGATTGATTCTGGAGGAAAAGTAAGTTGAAGGCCATTTTGTTCCCAACTTTTAAATATACCCATAGATGGTACATTTTTGGCCATTCAAACAAAATATAATTGTTTGGAAATAGTATGTTTGATGTTCCTCTGCTTCTCAAGGTTTAAGACACTGCTTTATGGGTCAGTACTGTCCCATTGGTGCAGTGTCCTGGGAGGTGTAGGGGCCAATTCTGAGAGACCACCACGGACTGAAGGTCATGAGTTGTGTCAGCAAAACCAGCGCAGCTGGGTGAAAGGCTGGTGGGAGAATGGCCGAAGTTGGGTTTGGATCGCAGCCTATCAGGGAGGGTATAGGGGCGTTCACAGGGACCCTGAAGGATGAAGATCATCATATGGAGCTGAGAGGCAGAGTCCCTCGCCCCCGCTCCTGTGACCAGCTGTCATAGGGAACATTCTCCCTTCACCCCTTGCGGCAGGCCCCCTCAGAGCATGTGGTGTTGGCTCTCCAGAACGTGCAGTGCCTCACGCATCATAAGACATTCAGCCCACTCCTCACAGATCATCTCAAAAGTGGGCAGGGAGTTCTCAGCATCACCATCATCTTCATGTTACCATGGAGCTTCAGAGAGCGTTAGTAACCTGTCTCAGGTCACACAGCTTGACTGCAGAGCTAAATCAAACCCAAGTCTTGCGAATACCAAATCTAGGGTCTTTCTACCGCACCACTCTTCTACAGTCGTGGGATTCTACACAAGGGTGCCATAAAGTGGACCATTCGGTAAACACCTCAGGAGTTTTACATGCACACTCTGATGGCAAACTTCTGCTCCCTGGTCAAAGGACTATTTTAATGCCATGGTAGCAAAAGACTGACTTGGCAGAGGGCAGGTCTCAGCAAAGGAGGCTCCCCCAGAATCTTCCCATCTGCCTTTCCCAGTGCCCCGCCCTGCCCTCCCCACCTCTCCCAGGCTGTGAGGACTGACCTGGGGGAGGCCCCTGACAGAGGTGCCAGTTGGCGGCCCTGCGCTCACCTGCCCAGTTGGAGGGGTGCGAGAAGGCCTTGCTGCTCTGCACCACCTTCATGGCCTCTCCCAGGGCAGCGCTGGCTTTCAGGCTGTTCAGCAGGGACGAGTAGAAGGCGTGGAGAAACATCTTGGAAGCAGCCACGGGCACAGGCCACAGAGACACGAGGACACACTGTGCACCCGCAGCCAGGAAGGCCCGTGTCAGCGCGATGACCCCATCGGCTGTGACTTTGCTATTGGACTCCTGCGAGGAGCCGAGGACCACCAGCTTCACGGGAAGGCGCAGGTCCAGGATGTCGGCGGCTGTGAGCAGCAGCTCCTGCAGGGGTGGGCAATCCGAAATGCTCTCCCCATCACTGGTGTCGTCCTGCACCCGCAGGGACTCAGGGATTGTGTAGGGGTGGCCGAAGGAGCTCTTGCTGTTGGCAGGGTTGCCATCCACACTGGGTGTGAGGACCAAGGCCGAGAGTTTCCAAGAAATGTGGGTGGCAAAGTGGACACACTCAGCCTGGGTCAGGGCACTCATGACCCGCTCTTTGGTGGCCACACTGCCCACCAGGGGCTGGCAGCCCAGCAGCTCCGACACCATGTAGGCTTCCTCTTCGGCTGATGGCATCGGCCCCCACAGCCACCTGTCCATCACCGCTGACGGGAGCTTCGGGTTGCCAATGACAGCTGCCATGGAGGTGGAGCTGGAGTAGGTGGGCGGGGTTTTCCTCAGGTGAGACTGGGAGGGAGGAAGGACAAGCAAACCACTGTCAGACTGGCCGGGCTTCTCAGGAGCCCAGGGAAGGCCAGCTCTCCTGTCAGGGCTGGGTCTACCTTGGCTCCACCTGTTCTCCCAATAACCTCCCTCGCTCTGATTTTCAACACCTACTGACAAGGTGATGTCTTACTGAAAATCACACCTGCTATGACAAGCTCTTGAAAATAATCAGGACTGGGTGGTAAGAAAGCTGCTTCCCATTTGTCAAACCCCAGGAGGGGTGGTAGCAGGTGTTTATGGGACAGAACATGTTGGAGGCGAGGGTCTGTGGTGCCTGCCTGCCCTGAGCCTCACCCCTACAGGCCCTCCCTGTGCACCCCTAAGGGGAAACCCACTCCTGATGAGTCAGGGCGTAGGGGTGGCTTTGTTTACAAAGCAAGTCAAACTCAGGGGAGACAGGGCCAAATTAAGTCCTTCAGAGACACGGCAAACTGAAAAGATTATAGTTCCCTTCCGCAGTGTGTGTTGCAAAATAAAGACAGCACTGAATTATAAAATCAGCAAGAAGAAGTCCAACAAAGTTCTGATTTTCCTGCCGTGATGTCTTTTGGTGCTTTCTGGAAAACATCACATTATTTCAAAATAACTGTTTTAGTGTCTACACTTGGGGATGCCTTAAACTTTGGGTAGAGAAATGCCTATTGGGTGCCTGTCAGGAGACAGGACTCTTCCATCCCCTCGTGACGTTGGCCAACAGCCAGCTCACTGTTGTCACCGACAGGAAGCTCTCAGCAGAGGCCACCTCTGATCCCGGGTGCTCCTGGCAGCAGGTGCAGGGAGCTGCCTGTGGAGCAGCATCCGACCAGGCCAGCTCACTGCCCATCTGGGATTGTCAACCAAAGTCAGAAGAAAAACTCAGAGAAAATATAATTTCCTTCACTTGGAACTGATTCTGTCCCATGAGTAAGGTATGATTCAGCAACAAAAATAGCCAAAACTAAGACCTTCAAACCCCGTGAAGCAAAAATGTCGTGGTTTAAACCATGCCAATGACCAAGGCCAACAGAGCCTGGTCAGGCAGGTCCCCTGGGGACCGCTTGCACCCTGGGCCTGGGGTCTGGGTGTTTCAACCTGCAGACACTCTCCCCCCACAGGCGGCCCATCTGACCAAGACCCGCCTGGTGGTCTGAGGGGCTCTGAGAGCAGCTGGCAGCTGGAGGGCATTTAAGTTTGAAGCTGAGCAATTCATTCAGGTCCTGGTGGTGATGCCAGGGGAGTGGGGAGCATCGGGCCATGAAGGGCCAGAGGAAGCCTGGATTTCAGGGTCTCTGAGTTTGGAAAAGGGAGAGATTCAGGGTTGGCTGAAAGGCTCTCTAGTCAGGTGGGCAGGGCCAGGGTGGCCGGCAGGTGAGACCTCTGGCTGGATGGCCCACTGCCGCTCCCCTGATTTTCACAAGGGCTTCTTCCCATGCTGGCTTTTGCCGAATGAAACCCAAGTCCCGTCCTGTCCCCTGAAAGCTGCATTTGTTTCCAGTTCTTTTGTTGGCCGATGGCGCTCTTTTCCACTTACACTCATCTTGTCCACCATTGCTGCCTGTGGCCCTCTGCTGGGCAGCTGAAGGGTGGGATGAGCAAGGCACTCGGTACTCGGCCTGTGGCCTCCAGCCTGGCTTAGTGCCTCTGAGTAGCTTGCAACCCTAATGTCACAGCAGAGAAATTGAAAGAGAAACGACCCATATCGTGGCCTCCTGAAGTAGCAAAGAACGGTCAGGGGTCAGGAGGGCTGTGCCCCTGCCTTTGGACAGATCTGAAGTCACCCTACCCACCTGCAAGCTATACAATCGGCAGTTTGAAGAGATCACATCCTATCACTTCAGGCCCCAGTCTGGCCAAAGACCCCTCGCGGACCTGAGAGCGTGGCCCCCACAGGCCTGCCAGAGCCTTACCTTGGCCTGCGGGCCGAGGGCGCGGATGGACGGGACGGCGATGAGGGTGAAGCGCTCATACAGGTACTCGTTGGAGGAGCTTCCTTTCAGGAGGGCGAAAGGGATGAGGTAGAGCTCCCCCTCCAGAACCAGGACTAGCTGCCGGTGCCGGCCCACGGGGCCGCTGGAGTGCATCAGGCCCTGCAGAGCAAGCACGGAGGCTGACACGGGGCCTGGCAGGGCCGGGCTCCCACACGCCAGGCCAGCCCTGAGCAGGGGCTGAAATGGGCCCGGAGGACCAGGCACATGTGAAGGTCCACACGGTTGCATGGGCGATGGGGTGGGCACTGCTCACAGCAGCATCACCACGTGGGGATTCCTTTCTCTACAGGTGTATTTCTTTCCAAAAGAATTGCGGATGGAGAGCAAGGCTGTATGAACCTTAATAAACTAAGAAGAAACAATTGGGACACTGGGCTGGGGGCTGAGGTGAATAAAGAGATGGAGACTTGCCAGGACTTGGTGAACTGAGAGAAAAGGGAAAAGGTCCTGAAATGCCAGCCTGGGAAATGGGGAGACTTTTCTCTGAACTGTGTATCCCAATTGTAGACCCAGGCCCTCCTGGGACAGTGCCTTGTAGATGCTACTGAGCTGGCACATGCCTCCAGCCCTGGGCGAGGGCCTGGATGGGACCCTGTCCAGGCAGCGAGGCAGCAGGCAGGTGACGGCAGAGTGGCCTGTGGGCAGACAGGTCGCACGGCAGAATGACAGCTCCGTTAAAAGGCAGTGGGAAACTGATTGAATGCGTTGGAAAGGATGCCCTGGAAACCGTCTCCGAATTCTGCCTCCAGCATGTGGGAGCATTGCCCTTGTACAGAAAGATTAGCTATAATCCAATGTGAACTTGAAGAAAGGAAATAAAGCGACGTCTCTATCCAAATTCATGTCACCTGTTAGATGAAAACGGAGGGACGATTCAAGGAAATGCTACTCTGCACCTCCATATGTCAGTCTAGAAGGGATATTTGCTGGCTTCTTAAGTCCTGGGTTTGAAAGATAAAAGGTTCAGCGTCAGCCCTGCACCTGCAACTAACAGTCCCACAAATTCCAGCAAAGACTCGGCCGCTCTGACCTCTGAAATCTCTACAGATGGATCTTTTGAAGTGGAACAAGACAAGAAGGCCAGGTGTCCTACAAGCTGCCTGTTCCCCAGGAAGCACCCTTCTTCACCAGCAGGCTGGGACCCTGCCTGTCACAGGGCGAGCCCACTGCCTGGAGAGCTGGCTGTGGACCAGGCGGGACGGGAAGGGGAGGGGCAGCAGTGCGCACAGGCCAGGCAAAGGCCTGGTCTTTGCAGAGGGGAGAGTTGCTCCTTTTCACAGGGTGGGCAGTGAGCACCTGGAAGTGGCTCTGGGTGGCTGTTGTTGGTTTAGGGACTCGGCCTCTGAGATACACTGGGTTCCCACAGCCAGTTCTCCTGGCAGGTGAGCAGGTGCTGAGCTTTCTCAACAGAGGCCCCTGAGGGGAAGGGGGCGGGCCCTCCTGCCAGTGGCCTAGGTCAGTGGTGTGTGTGTGTGAGGGCATCCAGGGGAGCCCAGACATGGTCCCTCTATGACCTCGCAGTCTTCATGTGGCAATAACCTTCCCAGTGCTCTGTCTGCGTGGAAACCTGTGCAACCAGCAGGCCTCTTCCCACGGGCGCCTGGACGCCCCTGCTCACACAGGACTTCCGAAGGTAGAGGAACCTTTTCTGTGATGCTTTGAAGAATCAGTCAGAGAGCCTGGCGGCGGGGCTGCCAGTCTCAAGGGCCTCATCTTCCCTTCCACACTGTGGAGTAGGTCTGGCTGTTTCCATGGACAGACATTCCCTGACTCTCCGAACCCTCAGGCTATTTAGAAAACAGGCACCTGAACGGTCAGTCTCAGCTCCCGGGGCATCTGCTGAAGGGTAAGCTGGTTATTTCGCTACTTGATTTTGCCAGAGTCCTTTCCCCCAGAGCGGTCATTACAGTCATGACCCAGCCACAGCCACGCTCTCCTCATGGCTGAGCCCTGGGCAGGGCCAGGCCCCTGCCTCGCATCTTAGCTGAGAGGTCTGGGTGAATTCCCAAGCTCCCCTGTTTAGGAAGGCGTTTACCAACCGAGCCAGCACAAACAGCAAGTTTTTTTGTTTGTTTGTTTTCAAACAACCAGTTTTAATCAAGTTTCTGGGGTCCTGACACAGGTACCTCCACTTCAACAAGCAGCCCTTCTCGTCAAGAGCAGCTACCAAAGTCCTGCACACGGGCTGTCCTATAGCCTTGGTTTTTAAGGCCGTACCTACAGGAAACAGGGAACTGAAATAAATGGAAATAATGATAAGGACGGCAAAGACTAGAAGTCCTAACTCCCCAAATGGACCTTTAAGGGGTGGTCTGACCAAACCCTGAGGGATTTCCTATTCTAAGTCTGGTTCCTTGACTAACGCAGCTTCTGGCTTTTGGATGAAGCGCCATCTGCAAACTGAGGGGTGACTTGGGACCAGAGTGAACGAGCAGCTTCTCCTAGTGGAGCCCCTCACATCCGACGTGACCCCCAGACACTGCTGTCAGCATGTGGGCCAGGACAAGAGCCGTCCGGGGGCCCACCTTCCACAGAAGCAGGGAAGTCCAAGCTCAGGGGCCTGGGTCACCATCCTTCCCTCTAAGTTGATTAAAACAAATGCCACGGACATGACCAGGGTCCCAGTCCCTTTCACACTAAACACCTGCAACTCTTCTTTGGTGCCTTTTCTCCCTTGGGTGTCGGACAGGATTTGACTTGATGACTGGTGACGGCTCGTGTGCCATCACATGGAACGGGGCCATCCTCAGAGAGACGGCATGCTCACCCTTCCCGACAGTGAGGCGCAGTGTGGTCCCAGGAAAGAGCCCCTGGCACTTCCCTTAAGGCAGATCAAGTCAAACACGGGTGCAGCCCAGGGTGAAATGTTGTGTCCCACGTTCCTACTGGCTGACCTAGTCCCTCAGCAGCGGGACCGCGGCTAAACAAAGGCAGTTGTTCAAATAATTACAAGCCCCACGTGAAGAGGCTAATCGTTTTAGTCTGGAAGTGTCAGTGATTCATAATCGTGGGCTTGCCGCGAAAATGTGGAGGAGGCGCTGGCTCTGTCTGGCAGCGGCCAGTGCCAGCAGGAGTGGCTGACGGTGTCGCGTCGCCCTCTAGTGGCCTCAGAGCACCGGGTGTGCCTGCTGTGGGAGCCTGCTGATCCAGGCCTCCCTGAGGCCTCTGACTCTGGCCCACCCGCCCCACCTGACCAGCCTGAACCTCAGACACGGGACCGTGTAAATAAATAAACAACTGGGTGCAAGTGGGGATGGAGAGGACTCCTGATCAGAGCCCAACCTTCCAGCTGTTTTTAGTGAAACACAGTGAGTGGAGCACTTGAGGAGCCACTGCAAAGCCCTTGCTCTGGTCACTGACTACAACGGCCTCTGAAAGGTGCCACTTGGTATCATTGGAAGCAAACAGACTCCTTCCGTGTCAAACACTGTCATCACGAGAAACAGCTGTAAATGTCAGAAACTAAAGGCACGCTCTCCAACTCGATGCCTCACTTCAAGGTTATTCCACAACCTCGTCGCGTCGCTCCCTTTCCTAGCGCCTCTCAGGAGCACGTTGTCTAGGCAGGAGCTGCCACTAGTCTCGCTGGCACAGGTTGTTCTTTACGTCACCGGTTGAGCTCGACCTATGAACCGGGAGATCATGGTTTGATTCCCGGTCAGGGCACACGCCCCGGCTGTGGGCTCAGTCCCCAGAAGGGGTGTACAGAAGGCAGTCAGTCAGTGACGCTCTCTCATCATTGATTTTCTCTTTCTCCCTCTTCCTTCCTCTCTGAAATAAAGAAAAATGATGTGCAAAGACCAGGGCCACAGAAATCTGGCCACAGCTGCTCCCAACCCTCTGGAGAAATGCAAGGCCGGGGTACCCTGGACGCTGGACTCTGATGGAGTCAGTGACTCCTGATGTTGGCGAGGCCGAGGGGTCTGTTCTCACCAGAACGCACAGACCTGGCTTGAGTTGCTCAGGCAAGACCCTCACATGAGAGGCGGGGCCATGAGGACGCACCCAGCAGGGTGCGGAGAGCCATGGCCTGTCCCCCATGGCGGCAGCCCCGGTGGTTCCTGCGCCTCCAGTGTCTGCGGAAGCTGGGGAGGCAGCACATTCATTCTGTACCTGAGAGACGGGCTGACCTGACCAGGCTGGTTAGGAGCAGAGCTAGGGTCTGAGCCTGGATCTGCCTCGCAGAAGCAGCCGACTTTCAAAGGCTGGCGTCCTGGAAACCTCCACGTGGGCACTGGGCAGGGAATGATGCGCCCTGATGCCGAGAAGCCTCGAGGCCCCGGGGGCACTTACCCCTTCCATGGGCGCAATGAGCAGGTCGTACAGGGCGCGGAGCGGGGGCCTGGCGAAGGAGCTCTGCCTCCGGGGAAGAGATGAGGTCCCGTCCTTGATGGGCGACATCGTGTTGCTGGCCAAGCTCGTCATGCTCTGGCAGCTCCTGGAGAGAGGGGCCAGGGGTCAGGCAGGGCCTTGCCACACACCCCGCGGTGCCCCAGCTCCTGGGAAGGCAAGTGGACGCTGCCCACAGCCAGAGCTACCACCCCCGCCGGCTCCCTTCCGGCAGGGCCCCTTCTCTCTTTCAGGTAATTGTCACAGAACAGCGAGCACCGGCAGAAACAGGAGGGTAAGCCAGCTGCACTCAGCAACTCATTTCTGTGGCGTTTTCCTGCATGATCGAATGTCCCAAAGTGCTGGGCAAAGGGTATAATTACATCCTTGCGTGGCGGGACTGTGTGCAGGCAAACGTGAGGGCAACGAGAATCAGCAGCAGCCACCACACTGAGGGAGGACAGTGTCCGAGGGCCACCCAACCTGCGGGCAGGAGGCTCGGACAGGACCAGGAGCAAGTGGGCCTCAACCTCGGCCCCTGGGCAGCCCCGTGAGCCCAGCAGGCACTGGCCCGAGGCCCCCCCCACAGCAGGGAGGCCTCGGGAATATCCCGGAGCAGCTCGGGCACTGGCTGCAAGGCTTTGTTTTGCTTTGTTTTCCATGTTCCGGTGCTGGCGGGGATACGGGCGTGTTTTCAATCCCAGGGGTCCCAGGTCTCACGCCCCACACAGGAAGAGCACATTCGTTCATTCCCTTAGAAACTGCTTCCTGAGCGCCAGCTACCTGCCAGGCCCTGCAGAGGCCAAACCCCAAGGGGAGCAGAGGCGGCAGCAGGAGGGAAAATAAACCCTTTTCCAGTGCAAGGCCCGGGCTGCTCCACAGCCTGGCTGGCATGGCCTCCGGACAGTCCCTGGTGAGGTTCTGCAGCCTGTGGTCTCTTAACCTTGATCAAGGCACCGGCACAGTGTGGGGTTTCTGGTGAGTCCTCGGGGACCCTTGAGGACAGACACCAGCTCTCACACCAAACACACTGCTGAGCTTTGGTAAGTCCCTGGGCTGACAACCCCGTGTTGTCACCTGAGAGAAAACCAGAAAGCGTTTCCCTCCGGGGCCAGGCCGGGAGTCACGGCGTCACAGGAAAAGGTTTAAGAGTCTGTTTTCCACGTTTGGCTTCCACCCCGTCTTCCCCCACCTGCTCCATGTTCTCACAGTGTCCCCCGGACCTCGATTCTAGGGTTATGAACAGCCAGGCTGGGACCCCGCCCTCAGCCCCCCTGCTCGCTGCCAGGGAAGAAAGAGCCAAGGACTTGGGGGCAAGAGCTGCTCCCTCCCTGAGGAAACATGTAATTACAAGCGACCGAGGCCTGTCTCTGCCATCAGAGCCAGTGAAGCTCAGACAGCCCTGGAGTGCCACTGCGAGGCTGGCTGGGTGCCACCGCAGGCGGCCGAGAGCACCTCCCCTGGAGGAGGAGCGGCAGGCGGCTCTCAGAGGGAGGCTGGGGACACGCACTGTCTGTGCGCTCACACATTCTTGGCGGACGGATCTCAGCCTAGAGCCCGCGCTGCCATCGGGACAGCACAACGGGGCAGTAGCAGGGCCGCCCGGTGCCCTCCCTTGTGCACCTTTCATTTCATGCCCTAGACGTGTGTCTGCCTGGACTCACGGACCCGAGTCTGGTTAATAAGCCACAGACATCCGTGTCCCTGGACAATGGCTGTGGCTGTAGGTCCTCATGGTGACAGATGGGGTTGCTCCATGAACCCCAAGGCTATGAACTAAAAAGGTGGAGAAAGAGACCACAGCCCTACAGCACCCCCACACACACACCCCCTCCAGCTCTGAGCTGCTCTCTGGGTACAGGAGTCCAAGCTGTGCAGGGAAGACAGGGCACTCCCTCAGCTGACCCACAGCACACGACTTACTCCAAAATATCGGAACCACATGCCCGACCCACCGGGCCCCTCCCTGGGGCAAGTCATTTACCCTCTGGGCCGCGCTTGCTGCTTCTGCCGAAAAGAGAAATGCAGCCACAGGCAGAGTCAGGACTGGAGAGAGAGACTGCAAAGCGTCCAGACCCAAAAGGAGGTGGGAGTCTTAGCTGATGGGGGAGCGAGGGGGACAGGCCTGGCGGGAGGGCAGAGAAGGGCTGGAGGCCGTGGTGTCTTTTTACTGAAGCACCAGAAGCATCTGAAAGGGCCCAACACCACGAACCCATCCACATGCAGTGCCCGTTCAGTGGTAGGCACAGCCCTAGAGATGTCCTCCTCAATGTAAACAAAACCCCAAAATGCTCAGCTGCTG
This sequence comes from Myotis yumanensis, assembly GCF_028538775.1. Lineage (NCBI taxonomy): Eukaryota > Metazoa > Chordata > Mammalia > Chiroptera > Vespertilionidae > Myotis > Myotis yumanensis. Next base: position 23,839,049 of record NW_027223770.1, read on the forward strand.
GTTATAAACAACAAATAAGCACAGCCAGCCAATCTGAAACAATAATTTAGGTCAAAGACTTTTTCGTCAGGACTCTTTCCCCTGAGCTGGAGGCATCTGTTCTGAGCGCTCCCTGCTGGCCTTGCAAGCACATCTGTCCCCTTCCCAGCATGGTCCCATGGCCTGGTGCACCCATGGGCCGGGTTGGGGCCTGTGCAGGGACCTGCTGTTGCACTGCTTTGAATTCTGCAGGGCCTTCCAGCCTGGTGGGCTACTCTCCACCTCAGCTCCTGGACTCAGAGGAGAGAAGGGTGCCTCTACTTCTCACACTGGGCGCCTGCGTGGTTGGAAACGCTCCCACCTGGCGGAGTGTGAGGTGCAGGAGGGGCTGTGCTCCCATTTACGCACCAGCTCAGCCTGTCACACCCACGTCCCCTGCTCAGGGCCTACGAAGCAGGGTTGTTCCTTCTTTCTGTTTAAGGAACTGAGGTGCAGAGAGGGCAAGAGACGTGGACAAGGGGACAGGTCAGGCCTCCCCCTGGCAGGGGAGTGATTTTCACTGAGCCTTGTCAACCTTCAGGACACACTGAGCAATCTGTAGGTCTGAACTAGCCTCCGACCCCTGGTCTCCTGGCTGCTGGGTCTAAGGGTGGAGCTGACGGAGGCGCCTCTGCCTGGTGCTGCGGTGGGTCGGTCATGAAGGAGGCAGGCTCGGATTCACAGCTGCACCACCGCACGGCTCCAGCAGGTGGCACTGGCTCGCTTTCCTCCAGGCCTGTCCATTTACTGCCAGGGACCCTGTCCCGCTAATTGACAGCCTAGCTCACACCACATTGTCTTCATTAACTCATTCCTCAGATGATGTTTATTAATCTACTTCTGGAGAAACATTCATTTTCTCCACTGCATGGCCATCTGCGTGGTGATGGGAAAGGAGAGGGAGCGAGCTCGTGTCCAGGGAGAGGGGCGGGCAGGGAGGGGAGGGCCGGTCCCTGCGCGAGCAGATGCCGCGCTCTGAGATGATATGTGAAGCGCTTCGAGCAGGGCGTCAGGGTGCAGTTGATGTGTCTGGGATGATGACAAACACCAGGCGGCCGGGCAGCACTCACTGCTCATGAATCTCCTCTCAGGGATGAAGAGCTCCATTGCCCAGGCAGGGGATTTATAGCTGGGCTGGGCCCGCAGGGACCCTGTGCTGGCCTCACTCGTGTGCGCACACGCTAGTGCCGCCCGCATGCAACCGTGTCGGGGACTGGAGTGCCTGCCGGTGTGACAGCCCGTGGAGGGGACGCCATGGGCACCTGAGGGGCGCGGGCTGGAAGTCTCCGTCGGAGCTGCAGTGTCTGGGCACACGTCAGCTGCTCCGGCCTCCAGGCAGGGCTCCTGGAGGGGCGGCCCAGGACGCCTGCAGGGAGACACGGTCACAGGGAGCTCGGTGCTCGTCCTCCCGGAGCTCAGACCTGAGGCTGCTGTGACCTTAACGCTTGAACGCAGGCGGGAGAGCCGAGGCCACACGAGTGTCTTCTCCTGGGCCACCTCTTTCCTGTGTCCTGTCCTCCTGACCTCACTTCCCCACCAGGCACACGGGTCCCGTGTGGACGCAGGGCTGCGGTATCAGCCGGCAGGACACTCACCTCAGCCATCTGGCCACACCATCTTTCCGACTACGTAAGGGAGGGGACAGAGGGAAGTACCTGACACGGGGATCTCCTGGGGTGGCCAGGTCTAGGCTGTGACGTGTGTGCATCACTGGAGTCCTTACCACAAGGTCCCCCTGCCCCTCCGCTGTGACAGGTGAGAAAACAGGACTCGGGTGAAGCATCTCACCTAAGGCCACGAGGTCGGGCAGGCCCTGCTCCTCGAAGCGGTCAGGCAGCAGGAAGCCCACAGCCTGGGGCCCTGTTCTCTGGGGAGCCTGGAGCCTAGAGCTGCTGTGACCTCTGCCCCCTGTCCCACAGGGTGACAGACACTGCACAGAGCACCCGTTTCCCGGCTGGGCAGGGGCAGGAAGGAGGAAGGAGCTGGTGGTGAGCTCACTGTAGGTGTGGCTGCCTTGACTCAGCACCATTCCCTCCTCTGCTCAGGCGCAGGGCTCCTCACTTCTCAGGATGCCTTTATCACACACGTTCACTTTCAAGTGGCCAGGGGTCCCTGAGGAGGACAGTGACTGGACCCACCCATGTGGCTGCTGTTGGCAGGGAAGGCCCCTGCCCAGAATCGCCATCATGAGGGCTGACCCGGGTCAGGGTTGGAGGGGACACTCCGCCCTCTTGTTGGGCTAACAGGAGAGCAGACAGAACCTTGGCCTGGAGCCTCAGGGCCACCAACAGAGAGCAGAGGACGGGCCTGGCAGGACACCAGCCAGAACTGAGTACGGAACCTCAAGACTCAAGCCAGGGCTGTGGCTGTAACTGATATCCAATCGGATCATCAGTCTGCATTTATTCAAAGGCTTTCTGGTATCTGGCGGCCAGAGAGAGGTTGTAAGGGGAGGAAGCATCAAGCTATTCAATCAGGTTTGGGGGTAAAGATTTGATTCAAAACGTGGTTGAGTCACCGACTTTGGTGCCATCAAAACCTCAGACCCAAGCGGGGAGAGAAAGAAACTCCTTACTACACAGCAGGGTCTGTCTATCATCACATTTACTGCATCCTCGTAGCAACTCACCCACAGGCATCTTTACCCCCATTTTCCAGATGAAAACATTAAAGGACCAAGGTTACCCACTAACTAATAAAAGGTAGAGCCAGGTTTCAAATCCAGGTCTGTCTGGCCCCGGAGCCCATGGTTTCTCCCCTCCACTCTGTGCCTCACCCAGAAAAATGCCGCGACCTCGGACTACAGGATACAGACACCATGGGTCCAGGCCTCCTGGCCTACAGTGGACTTTGGTGGCATCGCATAGTTGCTCCAGTGTGGCCCTGGCGGCAGGCACCGCGCGCACACGCACACACACACACACACACACACACACACACACACACTGGCCTTTCACCCTCAGCATTACTTGTAAAGTGTGTGCAGGGATGAGAGAGACAGGCCTTTCTGAGGCTGCTGCTCTGCCGTGGGGCGCAGCCATGGCCCACGGTCAAGGCTAAACAAGAGAAAAAGCCTCGTTTTTCCTCACTAATGGTACCTGCCCAGGGCTCGACATGCACGTGTGTTTTCTGCCCAAGTGCACAGACAAGAAAAATAGTGGCTGCAGAGACTCAAAAGCAAAGGCTGAACAAAGACCAAGGCTATCGTGGCGAGAGGGAAACCTAAAGCCAAGGCTCACTTGACTCGCATCAGCTCGGCAGCCTCAGCGCCAACCAGTCCAGCAAACCGCCCGGAACAAAAGGGCCAAGGAACCCATGAATCACGGAGTGGGGGAGCCCACAGAGGGAGCTGGGCTGCTCCTGCGTGCAGGGCCCTGTGCACATGGCTGCTTCCGCCTCACCTCTGCGGGCTCAGGGACGAGGCTTTGTCGGCCACAGTCAATACCAGGCGCCTGCAGAAAAGCCACTGCCTAGCCGTCCTGGTCGGGGGCTAAGCAGCACCTCGGAGCAGATCCGAGCTTGTCAGGAAGAGTCGGGAGCACATACTGTGCCAACCTGTCCTGGGCCTTACCGCTCGCTCTGTTGAAGCTGAAAGCATGCAGGCCACATCCCTTCATCCAACCTGCCCTAAGAAGGTCAAGACTGGAAGGGCCTGCAGATGCCACTTCCAAACCTTTCTCTGTCCTGAGGGCAGGCCTGCGGCCTGAGCCATGTGAGGCTCTGCGGGGGGAGCGGGGGGCCAAGCAGTCGGACAGGGAGGCCCGGCTCCAGTGCCATGGCCTGGCTGCTCCCAACCCAGCCTCGGGGTGGCCCAGTCCTCAGCCTGGCTGCGGGCACAGCTGACATTGTTTAAATGAACCAATAAATTAATGCACAGTGCTGTGCTCAGAAGGACAGATGTTTTCCCGAAAGGAACAACTACATGATGCAAAATTCACACCCCGTCCCACCCAGGGTGAAGCAGGGTCCCAGGTGCACCTGGTTTGACCCTCCTGACAGCCAGTGCACCTGTGACCAGGTCGGCCGGGAACCCGAGGGCCTGCCTGTGGGACCCACATAAAGGACATGAGGTGGGACAGGACAAAGAAGGGCAGGTGAGGCCACAGCCCACGGTGGCCAGCACCTGCTGCACAAGTGCATACAGATTTCACCCTCCCCGTCTATCCACCCACGTTACCCTAAGAATTCAACGTTAGCAATGTCCTTCCCACTATGCCAACAGCAGGAAGCCACAGGTGTGCGGTGCCATCTATGCCTTAGGCAGCTGGTCAGTGTGTTATTTGGATATTAACTCCTTCACTTTCCACATTAAAGGAACACTGCAAAGCAGGAAACGTGTCCCCATTTCAGCGACGAGGAAACTGAGGCTCCCGGGTGAAATCACCTGCCCCATCCCACAGCCGGCACACGGCAAGGCCCGACCCTGAGCCCTGAGCTCTCCCCGCTCTAGTTTACAACCACGGACCCCGTCACCCGGCAGAGCGAGAACCACCTGCCTCCCAGGCTGAGAAGCTGGCCTAGGACAGTGTGAGCCCAGGCCCAGTCCCAGGCCTCCCCCTGACCATCTCCCTCCCCAGAACTGAAGGCTGTGGGGACACCTGCTAACGGGGGAGGGAGGGAGGGAGGAGGAATGGGGTGAACCAGCTCACAGTTTTGGTCTCCTCTCAGCCAAGCTGCCAGTTCCTACATCCCTGGCCCTTGGCTCCCGTCCCATTCAGCTCACCCAGGACAGGAAACACGCTGTCACCCTGACAGCACATACCGAGAGGAAACCAGGCCTGGGGTAGGGACAGGTGGGCACACACTGCCCCGCACAGCAGGCGCCCGGCAGAGGCTTCCTCCCAGAGCACAGCACCTCCCTCCTGAGTCCCAGCTCACCCTGCTGCCCTTTGAGTCAGGCCCTTGGGACGTGGCAGAGACCCGAGAGCCCCAGGTGCCCTTCTGGAAAGGTCTACCTCAATGTGACTCCCAGGTTGTTGCCAGGCAACCAAACGCAGTGGAACAGGTGCCTCTCAACCCCAACTGCCTGCCCGTTTTTCTGGATGCAGCTCAGCCATCACCCCTGATGGAAAGATGCAGGGTGTGCTGGTGGCAATTTCAACATCAACTCTTCTCAAAACCACCAAAACCTATTTGATCAAGTCATCAGGGGATGGGGCCTCGGGGCAGACAGGTGGGCCTGGGCCTGGACCAGCGCCCCCTCCAGCAGTGCTGGCTTCCCCACTCTCCTTGGCCCCGTCAACCTCAGGCCAGGGGCTCAACACAGGTGCCAGCCCAGGAGTTAAGGCACCAGCTGGCAGGGAAGTGTGCAATGCTACTCCGCTTCCACCTGGTATTCAGGAAGTCAGCTCAAGGCTCTGTGAAGACGCGGCCAACCGCCTCCCACACAGCCACACGCGGGCTGTCACTCCGAGCCCGCACTGTCTTCTCACTTGACCCCGAGGGGCCGCTGTGACACTGAGGCCCAGAGGGACATGGGCTGTGGGAGGTCACGCTGGCTTCTGCAAACGCAGGACACGACCAGAAGCCGGCGGGCGGCTGGAAGGAGCATCGCTGAAGGCACCTCGCCCTGCACCGGCTGGGAGCGCCCACTCTCACCTGTTAAAGAGGTTGTTGCGGCGAACCATCCGGAGGAAGCCAGTGGGGTCCGTCACCGAGTTGAGCTTATTGTTCATCTCTTCAAACTGCTGGTCCATGAGGTCTCCGGCTTCGCTCTCGGTCTCGCTGCTGGCACAGGCCCTGCGGGGAAAGTGCAGAGCAAGCCCATCAGAGAGAGGAAGCCCTGAGCGCGGAAGTCAACCGCGACGTCCTGTGGCACTGCCCCGCCCAACAGGTCCCTGGTGCCGAGTGTCCCTGAGGCCGGGTCACCTGCCCTCCTTGGCCTCCCCACAGCTTCTTCCCTCTTTCGTCCATGCTTCTCGGGATGCACTCAGGGTGCTTCTGGCAGTCACCCCCACTGGGCTGGGAACTCCCCACAGGAAGGAGCCGCGCCGGAGCCAGCACTGCACTCCCTGCGTCTGGTGTGTGCCTGACACATAGTAGGTGCTTGGCAACTGTCTGCGAAGGAACAGCACCATCTGCCTTGCCTGTGTGGGCTGGCAGGGGACCCTTCCGAGGCAGAGCTCAGGTGAGTGTGCGTGTGGCAATCCTCCCAGCACGCACTCCATCCCAGAAATAGCAGCTGAGCACCTGCCCTGTGCTGGCACCACACTAGGCCCGGGGAGACACAGGCCAAAAAGGCACTTCCCAGCTGAGGAGCCAGACGTGCTCCCCATGGCTGCCATGGCAGGGGGAGCAGCACCATTTGAAATGTGGGCCTGAGAAACGCTGCCGATCGGGCCCATTTTCCAAGCTCAGCATGGGGATGCTGCCATGTTGGAATTAATAAATTCATATTTCCCCTATGACAGAATGTAACGGAACATCTCACAATGGCTTTTAAATAAACACAGATACCCAGGAGCGCCCTCGCTCATCGTTATTAGTAAACTGACGAAAGGCTTCTGAAACGTAAGCGCTGTGCACTGTGGCCCGTGAGGCCAGTCAGCCGCCACGGGAGCGCGTGTCCGAGGGGCGCTGGGTCCTCACGCGCAGCACGCCTGGGGGCTCAGCAGAGGCAGATGCCCCACCTTCCCCGTGTGACGGTTCCACTCAGACGCTGCGGAAACGATGACATCGAGTCCACAGATAACATGACAGCTCTGTTTAAAGTGTCCTGCTGTCTAGGGGCCAGCGTGGGAGGGTGGAGAGCTCCGGGCACTGCGGCTCTCACGTGCTGGAGCGGGGGGTCTGGACAGGAACGGACTTCCTGCTGCCCAGCGGGGAGAGGTTCTGGCCTCGAGATTTAGGTTGACGGTGAACATGACCTGCTTCAAACAGCCAGGCTGCTGAGCCTGTGACATCAGGGTTACACGACGGAGAAGGGTGACGAGGCCTTACTGAGTCATTACGGGTCAAATGCGATCTGGCGTGACGCTGCCTCCTAAGCCTGACTGCTCCATGTGAACGTCAACCCTGGAGACGGCACATTCTGTTGTCACCCTGACTGGGCTCAGGGTGTGCGGACATGTGGTCAAGCGTTATCTGGGTGTGTCTGTCAGGGTGTTTCTGGATGAGTTAGCCTTGGGAACAGTGGACTGAGGAAAGCAAACTCCCCCCCACCCCCACGTGGGTGGCCGCATCCAATCCACTGAGGGCCTGAGCGGAACAAAAAGGTGGAGTAGGAGAGACACCCCTCTCTGCCTAACGGTCTACGAGCCGGGACACTGAGCACCTCCCGCCTGCAGACTTGGACTCAGACTGGAGCTGACATCATCGGCTCCCCTAGGCCTCTAACTTGCCAACTGCAGGCCTTGGGACTTCTCAGCCGCCAGAAGCCTGTGAGCCAATTCCTAATAAATCTGTGTGTGTGTGTGTCCTACTGGCTGTTTCTCTGGAGGACCCACACTAACATGCCTGGTGATGAGGCACCAGAGTCCCAACTCAGCCATGTTCCTTGCAGACTCAGCCACAGGAAAGGGTCCCAAGCGCTCAGGCCTAGAAAGTGCGAGAATGGAGCGTGTTCAGGGACAGCACAGAGGTGTGATGTGGGGCAAGCCTTTACCCCAGAACCTGCTGTCGGCTGGTAAAGGCCATTGGCCTGCTCTTCTTCCTGACCCACACGTCCTGGAAACAAACCTTCAAACCCAGCCCAGCCTGGCATGCCAGGCGTGCAGCAGGCATGCCATGAGGACCTCTGAATGGATGATGTACGCCAGAGTGCATTTTATGATGTGCAAAGTATTTGCACACAGGTTTAATTTTGTCTGTATGACAACCCTGTGAGGTGGCTCTATCATCTCCACCTTATTTCTGAGGAGACTGAGGTTTGGAGAAACCATGGAACTTGGCAAGGATCACCAGGAGGGAGAGCCAGGGCTGAACCCAGCTCAGGTCTTGGCCCTGACTCCCCCCGCCCCTCCTTCCTCCCCCCTTCTCGCTCCCCCCGACCCCCCCGCACACACACACACTTTAAGGCTCTAAGCTTCTCACCTGTTTCAGGTCTCTCTGCTTGGGTTTGACTAGGGCAGGGAGGAGGGTGAATATAGGAAGAGAAACCAAGAAGCGTGTGAGCACCTGAACACATCACATGCTTCCATCCTGCCACCGCCCCAGGGCGTCCACCGAACAGCTGAGCGGCTGGAGGCCTGAAATGCTCCCTTGGGAGCCGAGGGCCCTCCACGGAAACCCTGGTAAACATCACTCAACAAGCCCTCTGTCCGGGGACGCATTTATCACCTGAATGCAACTGCCTGCTTGGCGCAGAGAAATCTGCTTTTCCTTCCGCGCTTCGCAAAGGGGAGAGGAATGGGCTGGACCGGCACCGGCCTCCATTAGCTTGCAGTTCCACTCCCGCACTCAGCCGGCCTGCGCCTCTGAACCTCATGCTTAAGGGGCTGTTTCCTATTTCCTGACCCTTCAAAGTATTACCACTGAAGGGAAAACAAACAGGCGATGGCACAGATAAGAGTCTCCCTTTTACAGAAGTCACCTCAGCAACACAAGCATCCAGCAGGGGTCCGAGAGGGCCCGCCCGCTGGTCCCGATTCACACCATTTCTCTCAGAGACTTTCTACAGACGGTGTCACCTAGTCCATCACCCCGGGCCTGACTCCATTCACTCCCATGCAGCGGAGGTTACCGAGTGGCACTGCCGTGAAAGCACCGCGGCTGAGAGTCAATCAGTTACACCTGCCCTCAGGGAGGAGCACAGCGAGGGACCAGCCTCCAACCAAGGTCGAGATCGGGGAGGCATAAAGCTTTCCTGGAGTCAGCTGCATCCATCCGAGAGGAGCAGGAGCGGTGAAGGCTATAACTCTGACAGGTAGGACTGGTAGGTGGTGGCGGTGGCAGATAGAATGCTATGAGCAAAGGTGTGGAGATAAGACAGTGTGGGGACTATTGGAGGCCAAGAGAATAGCCTACTGGAGCTGGAGCAGAGGGTAAGAGTGGGAGAGAGAGTGAGATAATGGTAGAGGTACGGCCTTGAACTTGGAAGGTGTTGAGAGCTGTCAGCCCAGGCTCAGGGCTGCTCTTTGGGAGACAGTCAACTGGACCTGAGTGGAGAATGCCACTTACACAGGGATGGGAGAAGGCTTAGGCTATTACCAGCATCTGCCCAGAAGCAGCCCTGAAGTCCCAGGGTCAAGCTCAATGAAGCCTAATTGGCCCCTCACACCTGCTAGAACCCCCTTTCTTGGGAGTCATTGTTGTGTTAATACATTAATGAGCTGGGTCACACTCAACATGCCAGGTGAGGCAAGTTTCCCATAAGCCCCCGGCTCCCTCTTCTGCCCCAAGCTCCCATCTCCTAGCCCAGCTCTAACCCCCACCTTCCTGATTCCTCGCCATGTTTTGGTCTCTCTTGTCACCAACAATGGTTCTGGCTTGTCCTGTGGTGGGGCCAGCTAACCCAGCTATCCCATTAGTCCAGATGTGTGACTTGAGGGGCGGGGTGGGGGGGAGCTGAGAGTGGAAAAGTGGGAACTGACAGGAGAAATATTACCCAAAAAAGAACTTATTTGCCTGGGAAACTCAGTGAAGGAAGAGGGTAAAAGACAGCTAGCAGTTAAAATATGGCAGACCGGCAACTGGTGGCAAATAGAGAAACTGAAAGTAGAAGTTGTTTTAAGCCGCTAAGTGTGTGGTAAGTTGATGTTCAGTAATAGAAAACTAATACAAAACTAGGGGAATGAACTGCCAGCTGGCCTCCTCTACAATAATTGCTAAAGGAAGATATTCAGAAGGGAAATGATATCACCGAAGCTTCAAATGCACCTAGGCAACATGGACGGGCCTGGAAGGAGAAAGGGATACATTAGAGAGACTTCAGCACTCCCTTCTCAGCCGTCAACAGAACTCAGAGACAGAAAATAGCAAAATACAGAACTGAACAAAACCATCAATCAACTGGACATGACTGACATTTAGCGAGCACTCCACCGAGTAACAGCAGGATGCACAGTCCTGTCAAACGCACATTGAAAATTCCCCAGGACGGGCCATCCTGGGTCACAAAACAAACCAGCAAATTTAAAATAACTAAAGTCATGCAGAGTATGTTCTCTGCCCACAATGGAATTAGGGTTGAAAGTAAAAAAAGAAAAACAGGAAAATCTCCAAATACTTGGAAACTAAATAATAAACTTCTAATAAATAAGCAAAGAAAAAGCCTCAAGGGAAATGAGAAAGATAATCTGAACCAAAGAGAACTGAAAACACAACACAAAATGTGTGGGATGTAGATAAAGCCTTAGAGATAATCGATTGTATAAAATACTTTAGAAAAGACGACACTGGAAATATCGGGGGAACTTCTGTAAAGTATGTAACTGGTTACCCACCATGCTGTACAACTAAAACAATACAAAATAATATTGAACGTAAACTATAATTTAAAAATTTTTAAATAAAAGGAAGATGATATAAATAATGTAAGCTTCTACTTTAAGAAATTAGAAAAAATAGAGCAAAATAAATCAAAGCAAGGCAGAGGAAATAATAGAGCAGCACTCAAAGAAACTAAAAAAAGCAAAACTTATCTTTAAAAAAAAAAATCAATGAAACAAAAAGTTCGTTATCTGAAAAAAAATCAATAAAATTTATAAGCTTCTAGCCAGGCAGACCAAGAATAAGAGAAGGCAAAACTATCAATATCAGGAATGACCCCATAAAAATTAAGAGGATAATAAAGGAAGACCACAAACAACTCTACAAATATTGATTCAGCACCTTAGATAAAATGGAACAATTACTAACAAACCACAAACCACTACCACATCCAAAATGAAATAGATAACATGAATAGTCCTATAACTGCTAAAGAATTACATTCATAGTTGAAAACCATCCAAAATAGATTCTCTTAGTCCAGATGGTTTCAATGGCAAATTCTACCTAACATTTATAAAAGAACTAATACTGATTCTACACAATCTCTTCCAGGTACTAGAAGAAAGAACACTTTTCAACTCATTTTTAGAGGCCTATTTTACCCTGACACCAAAAGCAGACAAAGATAACATGGCGGGGGGGGGGGGGGGGGGGGGGGCGGGACCCTACAGACCAACATCCCACAGATCAAATGAAAATAGACCTAAGCTTCATCAATGAAATATTACCAGAATTCAGCAACATATACAAAGAATTATATAGCACAATTGACGGGGATAGTTATTCCAGAAATGTAAAGCTTGGTCAACACTGAAAAAAATCAATAAATGTATTCCGCCACATTAAGACTAAAGAAAAAGATATCTGTTTATATCAATTGATGTAGAAAAGCATTTGACAAAATCCAACACCGATTCATGATAAAAGCTTGCAAACTCATGATGAACGACTGTGCTGACCTAGAGAAGAGGAAAGTGCATCAGCTCACGCCATCCTGACTGAGCATTCATACTGAATCTGGACGTTCCAGCCCTTTCAGTGCAAAAAGGCAAGAGAAGGCAATACAAGGCACACAGGCTGGGAAGGAAGGAAAGGAACTGTTCACAGGAGACATGCCTGTCAATGTAGAATATGCCGAGGAATATACAAAAAGACCCCTCGAACCATTAAGTGAGTTTCATAAAGTTGCAGGATACAAGATCAACACACAAAAAGTCAATATTTATATATGGTAGTAACAAACAACTGCAAACTGAAATTTTAAAAATGATCCCACTTATAGTAGCTCCCAAAATAAAATACTTAGGTATAAATTGAATAAAACACATACAAGATCTGTATGCTGACAACTACAAAACGCTGACAAAAAAAAACAAATAAATAAAACCTAAAAATATGGAGATATATACCATGATCGTGGATTTTGTTGTTGTTGATCCTCACCTGAGAATATTTTTTAAAGATATATTTTTATTGACTGCAGAGAGAAAGGGAGAGGGAGAGTTAGAAACATCAATGATGAGAGAGAATCATTGATCAACAGCCTCCTGCACACTACACACTGGGGATCGAGCCCACAACCTGGGCCTGTGCCCTGACCGGAACAGAACCGTCCATAGGTCGACACTCAACCACTGACCCACATGGGCCAGGCCCGAGAATATTTTTTCCATTGATTTTTAGAGAGAGTAGAAGGGAGTGGAGGAGAGGGAGATAGAAACAGCGATGTGAGAGGGATACATTGATTGGTTGCCTCCCACAAGTGCCCCAGACTGGGGCTAGGGACCGAACCTGCACCCAGGCATGTGCCCTTGACCAGAATCGAACCCGGGACCCTTTGGTGCGCACAGGCTGATGCTCTAAACACTGAGCAGCAGTGGCCAGGGCATGATGATGGACTTTAAGGCTCAACAAAGAGCAATTTTCCCAAATTGATATATAAGTTTAACATGAGTCCAATAAAAATCTCAACAATTCTGTGTAGCTATAGAGAAGCTGAATCTAAAATTTATATGAAAAGCAAATAAACTAGACCAGGTAACACAATTTAGAAGAAATAGAATGAAGTTGGAGGAACAACACTGCCAGGTTTTAAGACTTACTATACAGCTACAGAAACAAAAATCATGTGGTTTAATAAAAGTATAGACATATAGATCAATAGAACAAAGTAGAGTCCAAAAATAGACCCATTTGGAAATGGCCAATTAATTTCTGACAAAGGTGCAAAGACAATTTAATAGAGAAAGGATAGTCTTTTCAATAAATAGCTTAGGAGCAACGGCATGTCCATATGCAAAAAATAAAAAATAAAAAAAATAACCCACCAATTAACCTTGTAAAATGAACCACAGATTTAACCTCACACCGTATAATTAACTCAAAATGAATCACAGATCCAAATATAGAAGTGTAACACTATAACACTTTTAGAAGAAAACATAGGAGAAACTTTTTGACCTGGGTTGACTGTTCTTAGACATTCCACCAGAAGCATTATCCATAAAGAAGTAACTGATAAAACTAATATAAAAAGTAAAAGCATTTGCTCTGTGAAGGACACTGTTAAGAGAAGAAAAAAACAAGCTACAGACTGAGAGAGAACATTTGCCAACCACGTAACTGCCGAAGGACTCGTATCCATAACATATGAAGGACTTTCACACTCAACGTACAACCAATTCAAAAAGTGAGCATAAGCCTTGAACAATCATCTCACCATATAGAATATAAGATGGCAGGTAAGCACATGAAAAAAATGTTCACTGACATTAACCTTTAGAGAAATGCAAATTAAAACATGACAAGATACCACACTAAACCACACTATCTATTTGAATGGGTCCAATTTTAAAATGCTGATAACATCAGGTGCTGATGAGACAGATTAACTGGAACTGTCAACTGGTGGTAGAGATGCAAAAAGGTAGAGTTATTCTGGAAACTACTTTGCAGTTCCTTATAAAATAACATATATATATATATATATATATTTGCCATCGTCCCAGCAATTTCATTCCTGAATAAATGAATTTATTTACCCTAAATAAATGAAAAAATGAAGTCCGTACAAGCTGGCCTAAGTGCAGGATGGCAGCACAGACCCTGATGAGGGGCTGAGATGAAGGGCTGAGATGGGGGGCTGGGGAGTCCAGCAGGTGGGCAGCCGCTTCCCCATGGTGCCCACCTGCCCCGCTGGCATCTGCTCCTGAGACCGGGGAGAAGTCCAGGCCCTGGTGCTCTGGGGAATATAAATCATGCCATCACAGGCAGGCCCCAAATGCTGCTCACAAGCAGCTTCCCCGGAGAGATGGAAATAGCCCATGAATCAAGCGCCCGGAGCCGTGCCAAAGCTCATCCCATTCTCAGGGACAGGGCTTGGCAAGAGGCTCCAGAGAGGACTTTCATTTGCAAGCACGGCCTCCTGATCTCTCCAAGTACACACTCTTCGTCATCCCTCTGACAGCTGCGGCTGAGCTCCACATAGGCCCACTTTATTTATGTCTCAGCATCCCCTTGCTAACTCATTCTTCCCTGAGCCTATTCTCCCATCCCCATCTCGAGGCTTCTTTTGCACTGATAACCAGTTAGTTGCCAAAGACCAACCACTTGCAGCCCTGAAGCTAGAATGTTCTAGTGCACAGGGCGGTGGGTCGCTCTGTGCGAACTGTGTTACCTGGTCTAGTTGATTTGCCTTTACATATACATTTTAGACTCAGCTTTTGTAGAGCTACAAAAAATTCTTGAGATTTTTATTACAATGATGTTAAACTTATAATTCCATTTGGGAAAAATTGCTGTTCTTATTGAGTCTTAAATTCTACACCACTAGCCCCAGGTCCGATGGAATCAGATCAAAAGCAGAAAAATGCCCTTTCTTTCAAAGCAGAAACCTCTTTACAACTGCTGAAACTTGAGGAAGCAAAAGATAGGGCATTTGCATCTAGGTAATCATTTTGGGCTTCCCAAAAGCGAGAGGCCTGGTCTGACTGTGCCAACAGCCTGTGCCATAGGATTCCAGAGCATGCGTGTCTTGCAGGTATGAAGATGCACAGATGACAAGCACCATGGGCATTCACTGGGCTTTGCATGGCCAGTCTGCCGACAGCTGGGGAAAAACACTTATTCCAGAAGCCACTGAGCAAGAGTCCCTTTGAAATGTCCCATGTAAATTACTTGCCAGCCCCTTTCTGGTTTTTTCATAGTGATTGTAAGTAAATCTTTAAAAAAGACAGAAAGGGAAGGGGGAGCCAGAGCAAAAGCACCCTTTTCCATGGGGTTGTCTCACCAAAGAGAAGAACCCAAGAAACAGAGATGCCAGTGTGAGGCTTTAAAGCAGGAAACCGGTCTCCGTCTTCAGGATGGGAGAAGGCGGCAGTGTCGTAGACAGCTTTGGGGAATCTGCCCTGAACGTCAAGATTCTACTTCTAGAAATTGCCTCCCGGAACCTCAGGGTCACAGGGGCAAGTTCCCAGTGCCAAGTTTATACACAATGACCCCTACTGCTGATTGGACCTGTAGTGACCACCTGCCCTAAGCAGGGCCAAACAGGTTCCTTCTCATAAAAACTTGTGTACTGGGATTCTGGGATTGGCCAGCTCTGTAGGCTTGTGTGAGCAGAAGAGCTGTTTAGGTGGCCACTTCCCACTCTGGGACTAAGAGCATTTTGTTGTTTTAATATATTTTTATTGATTTCAGAGAGGAAGGGAGAGGGAGAGAGAGATAGAAACATGAGTTATGAGAGAGAATCATTGATCAGCTGCCTCCTGCACACCCCCTACTGGGAATCGAGCCCACAACCAGGTCATGTGCCCTTGACTGGAATCTAACCTGAGACCTTGCAGTCCACAGGACGACGCTCTATCCACTGAGCCAAACCAGCTAGGGCACAAGGAGCATTTTTGCATCTCCACTTGCAAACTGAAGGTTTGCAGTAGGAGGTACAAAATGAAGTGGCTGAGCAGCGAAAGAAACTGAGTGCCTGTGGGCCAGGGCCTCCCCACAGCTCTCCTTTTTCAATCTCAGCTTGCCCTTGGACTTTGTGGGACACCTCACCCCCATAACCTCCTATGAACATCCCCTTCTTTGGTATAAGCAATCTTTTGAGAGGGCTGTTGTGGGGGGAGAGGGAGAGAAGGTTGAAAGGCGTCCTCAGCGACCTGTGTGGCCTTATGCAGAAGCCGGTGCCACAGCTGCCCATGTTGCCCAGGTAGCATTCAGACTTGTGGGGCAATACGGGAGGAGGCCAGCAAGTCAGTGGGTAGGAAGAGTATGAGCGCACACTAGAGAAAAATGTGCTAGAATCACCCATAAGAACCATATGAAGACTAGTCTCCCAGAAAACCCTTCTCAGGGGGCCCACCCATATCATATTCCAGCCTTCACAAGCCGAGGGAATGTGGTGCAGCAAGCTCAGACTCCCAAGTCAAATCCACCAGTTCAAATCCACCCAGCAGTACAGTGCCTCCAGCATTCACTGTCCACACTGCCCAA
This sequence comes from Myotis yumanensis, assembly GCF_028538775.1. NCBI lineage: Eukaryota > Metazoa > Chordata > Mammalia > Chiroptera > Vespertilionidae > Myotis > Myotis yumanensis. The sequence goes on from NW_027223770.1 coordinate 23,854,991, forward strand.
GGGGTATCAGTTTCTTATCACAAAATCAAACTCATTGCCATTCACTTGTCTCTCTGGAAATGCTCATCCTATATAATAAAAGCCTAACATGCTAAGTGTCCAACCATTCATTTGACTGTTCGACCAGTTGCTATGATGCACACTGACCATCAGGGTGCAGATGCTCCCACCGGTAGGTTAGCTTGCTGCTGGGATCTGTCCGATCAGGACTGGGCGAGATGAGCCGGAGCCCTGGAGCCCTCCCCCGTCCCTCCCCAGCCGGCCAACCTCCCGTGGTTCCTCCCTGGTCAGCCCCGATTGGCCCAATTGGGACTAGGCAAGATGGGCCGGACACACCCTGCATGAATCCATGTACTGGGCCTCGAGTATTTAGATGAAACTAGATTTAATTCCTTCCTCCTGTATATCCCTCTAGAAATTGCTTTTCTCAGTAATCAATACTATTACCTAAGAGTTATTTATAGTACAAACCTTCTATTGGTCTGAAGACAAATGATTATATTTACCTGCCAGGAATCTATACACACACACACACACACACACACACACACACACACACACAGCTCTGATCTGTGCTATGGTTGTTAAACTGATAATAAAAGTTCTTTTCTGAAATGCCTTAAGATGATCATTTGAATTAAAAACAAAACAAAAAAGCCTCCAGCCTTTGGGATCCGTTACTGTTGTGCATTTTAACTCAGAAGCATTTTGTGAATCCGCTGCTTATCTCGTGGCCTGGAATGATCTAGTCTGTACTTAAGTGTGAAGAGGAGGAAGCAGGGGTGTTCCCTGGCTATTCTCCCTTCAGTAAACACAGTGATCAAACAAATGAGAAGGTTGTGCTTCCGCTGGCTCAATAGTCAGTGCACATGAAGACAGAAAGACTGTCATCCATCGGAAGGCCCCCTTACTTGGCCTCTTATTTTTGAAATCTTTGCTGAGAAACTGTTGGCAATGGAGTGCTCCCCTAATAATATGATTCTGGAACCTTCTCTACCATCAGTTTGGCTTCGTCACTTCAACAAAGCCCAACTAGACCCCTATGGGCCCTGTGTGTTATAGTGGGAAGAGCCAGAGCCGCCGTCTGGGACACTTACGTTTGAATCCTGGGGGACCACTGCCTTGTATGTAAAGTGGGATAACCACAGGATTGATGAAAGGATGGAAGTCTAGCCCCCGTGGAACCTGGGAGGCACTCAATGACTCCTCCTTTTCCAATTCTATGAACACATGTGTGATGGATGAGAATGAGATACACACCCCGCCACACGCCCAGATACATCCCGGAGAGAAAGTCACCCAACTACACAGAACTGCTCTGAGCACTAAATGAGAACATCGGGGACCCCGTGGTAAAAAGCAGACCGTGGCCATGAAAGTTATCGTTGTGTTGTTCTTACACGTGTGGGACTTTTTAGCCAAACCAGCATTTAGCAGCAACGTGTGGTTTCCTTGGTGAAAACGCTGAACACTAGGAAAAAATAGGATGGTGACAATCTTGTTTACCTTCGTTTAACTCTAGAAATAAAACATAAATGTAAATATTTAAATTGGTTCACAAGGTAGCCAAGTGACAATGTGAAGCCATGCTCCCAGCGTGTGGCCTGGAAGCCTGTGCGATAGTTCTACCTGGGGAAGTGGGTGTGCCTGTATATGTGCGTATAGGAACACGTCAAAATGAGACCTTACCTGCGGTGCGAGCACCATGGACGTCAGCCATTAAGGGACAGGCACCTTCCCCAGCTCCCTACATGCAGACGGACACAGGAAATGGCTGTAAGAACCCGCCCCAGGACTCTGCATCCCCAGCTAGATCAGGGGTCAAAGAGGGCCCAGAGAGAAGGGAGTGAGGAGACTGGTGAGGAGAGTTCTCACGAGGTAGCTACCCCGATATAGTGTACCCCCCCCTGCACCATTTTGGGCAAAGAGTAAAGGGCACCTCTCCTGCCTCAAGCCTGGCGGGAGATGTTTTCATGGGGGTACCCTTCAGCCTAGGAGGGGAGCTGACACGCAGACACATGGGTGCGGGGCAGGAGAGGCGACTCACAGTCAAGACCCTCCATGTCCTCTCAGAGGAGGGGCACTTGAGACGAGTCGAGGTGGGGATGACAGAGTGGGGTATTTAGGGAGAGGAAACAGATACTGCAAAAGGATAGAGGTGACATTAACATAAAATACATACATATTGTCAGACTGATCTCCCTAAGACCAGCTCCCCGATTAGGCGTTACCTGCATGGGTGCTGCAGACGCTGTCCTAGAAGACAGAGGGCAAACGCGTGGGGCCCAGGACCACTGTCACTCAGCACCAGTCCATTGGTCTACCTCCCACCACGGCCTAGACAGCCTGCTCCGCCCAAACCCGGGCACCCTCCAGTTCACGAACATACCTCCCCGCCCCCCCCCCGCCCAGCTTTGCTCTGGCCCTGCCCTCGACTTGGACGCCCCCTTTACATCAACCTGACCCGCCTACGCTTATGGGAATGATGCCTCTCCCGCAAATCCAGCTCAGATGTCTTTCACTGAGAACGCCTCCCCTGACCCTCTGACAAAATGGAGCTCTCCCTCCTCTGCACACCTCCAGGGAGACAACTCCCACGCTTCAGTCACAGAGGCCTTGCAGCTGAACCCCTCGCTGCATGGACAGGTGTGGATGTGGGGGCCCTTCTCACATCTCTGGTCCTCACAAGGCCTAATGCAGGGCAGATCTTGGTGCTGGCTGGGTGGCTGCAAAAGGACTACCCAGGGCCTCTGTGGGCTCCCCCAGCACCTGGGGGACTCGCCCCCACAGCAGCACAGCACCACCAATGCTGCCGTGAAATGCTTTCATGTACAAAGCCCACCACACAGGTTGGCTCAGTCCCCCTCCCAGGAGAACAAATCCATCCTTGGGAAAACAAGCGTGCACTCTGAGCAAGCAGGGCCTGCACAGAAACTGAGTGCCTTTCTTCTACTTCCTTCCTAGAACCTTGAACTTTTCTCCTGTGAGGTGACCAGAGAAAGGGGGGATTGTTGAGGAATGTTTTTAAAGCAGAGCTGGGCTTTTAGGGCAGATTTCTGGAGCACTGGAGGATGCAGCACCCCTCGGAGGCTGGTCCCAAATCCATGGCCCTTTCTAGAACCGGCTGTGGCTATTCCTCTCCCCACCCTGGTTGGGGACCGTGTAAGGGCTCACGGATGCCCTGCTTCACTTCATCATGGGCATGTGCGCGTGTGCGCGTGTGTGCAGAGGGTGGAGTGGTGAGTGTGTGCATTTGTGAGGGTGTGTAGTGTGCCCACCATGGGAGGGGATGTCTGTGAGGGGTATGTGGTGTGAGAGCAGCTCTGAGCCGCCTCCTGGGCATCTGGAATGAGGTCCCTTTCTTATCTGTAGGGCCTCCCACTCCCAATCCGAAGGGCAATGGAGTTGACACATGTTATTAATAACAACAGAAGCCAATAACTGGGTGCCAGGGCCCTTCTGGCATCAATCCTTGCAGCACAGCGAGGAGGTGGCTCTTAGCATCTTGGTGAAAGATGTTTAGGGGGAGACTCTGGGAGTTCAGGGACCTGTCCAAGGCGCCACCGGTACTAAGCAGCAGGATGGGCTTGAACTCGGGCCACTACTCCAGCCTCCGAGGGCTCCGAAGTGCCTGATGCAGGGACACGTTTCCTAAAGGCAATCGGGACCGAGAAGCCCAAAGTCCACGGAAGAGGTTTTATATACGACCTCAGCCCTCTTGGCGGCGGCGGCTCCCCATACGCTCTGCATGCCTTCTCACTGCAGTTGACTGTGTTCTTGTGCAAAACAGAGGCTATTATACCTGAAAATGGTCTTCACAGATCCCCACGAGGCCCGTTTCCCTTGTCCACTACAAGCCAAGAAAGGTTTCTGGGAGGAACATCTGCATACATGATCATTTAAGAGCATTTAAATGGTGGGAGCAGCATGAAGGTGAAGGGTGGGGTATGGGCATATATTTTACTCGCTGTTAAAGGGAGACCTGCCTGAGTCAGTCTTTAAAGAATTTTGTTTGCTGCAACTGCATGAATACAAGTTATCTTAGAAAGCCAAATGACCCCTTTAACAAACGAAAAAGAAATGAGGGTGTAGGATAATGAGAGTATTATAGCAAAGCTCCTGCCTACCGTGTCTGCCTGTAATGGGAGTCCTGCAGCCAACCCTGCATGGGCCCTGGGAGAGTGCCCTCTGAGTTGTTATAAATGCCACCGGCGCGGACATGTCATCATGAAAATGCACGTTCTGATGCAACGTGAGCCCCTTAGTGAGGAACACTGGAGGGCTGTGTGGCAGTGCTATTTATAATCCTCTGAATCCAGGTAAATTACACACATTTGACATTTCTATGCAAATAATCTCACCAAGAACTACCAAACCTCGTGTACTTGTATGGCTAATGAGAGCACTTATGAACAGAGGAGTCAAGGTGTGGCTCAGTGCTAGGGAAAGGCTGTGGGGAGGAGGGGGAGGGAGTTCTTTATCCTGTGGGTGCAGTCGCTACAAGAGTGGGTGACTTCTAAAATCACCCCCATGCCTTCCATCTTTTGTAACACCGATAAGTTAAAATGGAAGCAAGAATCAAGAGGGAATGTGAATCCTATGCTTCCCAGAGAAACTGTGGACAGTCTCTGGCTGCTCCGCTCTCTGTGATGTTTTGAATCATCATTATTTGTTACTGTTTAAATTGAGTCTTTGTTTCCAGAGAAGGTGCCCAGAAACACTGGTTTTCTGAAACAAGTCAAAGTGCTATAGGGTTTCCCTTTGTTAATATTGAAGCATTTACCTCTGGGGAGAACCTGTTCACGTCCCCTCTCTCTAACGCATATTTCCTTCTCTCTCTAACTGGACTTTCTGAAAGGATCCGTGTCCCTTTCTATTCCAGATGCTGGCGACACAGCACTGTACAAAAGCCACTGGCTAGTATGGTTCATGTCTTTTTCTGCCACATTAACCCGGGAGGGGGTTTAACAGCTCGAAATTTTGAAAAGATGTTGTCAAGTCATCAAAGCCCCCAAATGCAACTTAAATGGTTATTAGCTAGTGGGAAACGGCCCCTGAATTCTAATACTCCATTTAAATAACAACAATAAAGAAAATAATAACAATAACGGTAAACTCCATGCCTTCGAAGCCTTGATTATAGGCTATCACCCATAGGCCACACAGTCCACAGCTAATTCATACAGGGCTTGGGGGCGAGGGCGCAGATTTTGGCTGGTGGGCACGCCTGATTTTGCAGCTGGCCAGCAGGGGTCGCCCAAGTCATAGCAGCTAAATCGAAGCTTCCATGACATCGTGGATAATTCCTTTAAACAATCCAAAGCATAGACAAAAGAGCCAAGGGGGTTCTTTGCTCTATTAAAAGCCCTGAGACATATGCATTTGCCAAATGGAAAGGTGCAGAATTAATTGAAAAGGAGATGGAGTCTGTATTCCTCAGCTCCCTTGGGGGTTTTATAATTAATAAATATTTGTAAAGCCTTTGATAAGTATAAAGTACCATATATGTGCTAAACAAAACAAGCTTTTGCAGGCATCAGAATGTACTTGCAACACATCCTGTATTAGATCAAAAGACATGAAAGCTAAGAAACAGAGAAATGATAATAGTGCCATACAGCGATCCTTTTCCATGTGCCAGACCACTGCTTTCATCACAATGACCCATCAAGTATATATTGTTATTATTATTCCCATTAAATAGGTTTTTGTTAAAAGCCCCTTAAAACTCTGAGATTCAGTCACTTGCCCCAGGAAGCCCAGCCAGTGAGAAGAGCCCTCATTGAAACTGGGCTTCACACCCAACTCTTCCCAACCCCCAAACTGATGCTCTCTCTTCAGCCCATTGCATGGCCAGCAAAACAAAATGTACGAATTCCTTATGCCAGGGATTCCCTAAAGGAAGCACTGCCATAGGAAAAAAAAAACACCCAGCCATTTTCAGGCATAATTAATGAAGTACAAATTGTATAAGTAATACCAAAAAAAATGAGTTGACTATGGGGCTTCTAAAATAATGTCTCAAGTGCTTTTATTTCCTTATGTATATTTAATACTCCATAAAATGTCTTCAGATATGAAAATTATAGTAAATATGTTCTGCAGTCTTAATTGCTAAACGATTACAAAGTAACTAAACAAGAGGTGGCAGGTTGCCCTGTGGCTTTATTCATCTCTTTCCAGAGAGCAGCCAAATCATAAAGTCTTCTCCGCCACAACAGGTTTCTATGGTTACGCGAGAAGTAAATATATTATATGTCCTGTGCGACGTGAAAGGACCAGCCAGGCGCCGTGTGTGCAGCAGACCCCCAGAGGGAGAGCGCTCATGTAGATGGCCCTCCACAGCCAGCTTAATATTTGTTTCTAGGTTTACAGCAGGGAAGGAGCGGGAAAAAAAGCTGTTGGTGCTGGAGAGACGGTCTGCAGAGCTGGTGAATGTATCGGCATGTTGGTCACAAAGAAATGCACAGAATGAAATGGCTTCTGCTGTTTCAGCCTGGAGAACAGGCCTCCGTGAGCCTTTATCCATCATCCCCCTCGACCAGAATGGCCTATCTGCTCCCACTGGGCATCTGCACAGAGCCTGCATGGACCAAAATGACGCTGCTGGTGGTCTCTTTTATTTTTTAACCTTTAAGAAGCATAACTTGATGGTCACTGCTGAGAAACCAAATAGGAAAAGTAGTTTCCATTCAGGACAGGACGGGGAGGAGAAATGCCGCCTCTGAGCCCAGGATTTACGTTCATCATGAGAAGCGACATGTTGCAATCATCTGCGTCGTTAAGACTCGGGATAGAATATTGGAAAATCCAAATTCAAAGAGCTAGGGTAATAACAAGTTAGGTTTATGCATAAATCTACTTTTATTGCATAAACTGCAAAGTAATGTTAAATGGAGAAGTGCTGTTACTCATTAAATGGAATCTCAAACCCTGAACTCTGGTCTCCCCTGTTTAACTCAGAAGTGTTTCACAGACCGCCTGCCTTGACTACACATATTCCAGGGGCCCTGATATCCAAAAAGATAGTTATGGGGGCAGCTACATGTCTTTTTTCCTTTGTAATGATTAGATGAAAGGAAGGACAGGCGAAGAATTCCTAGGACAGAACAAAGCAAGCTCTTCTGGGGAGAGAGTTTTTACCCAAAGAGAGTGCTCAGCAACATCACTTGGAGCAAAAGCAATGCTTTTTGTTTTTAAGGTTTTTAGAATATATTAAGCAATTCTTCTTTTAAATATAAATGCATTCTGATGCCTGTTATCCAAACCCCTAGTGCATTTACCCAGTCAATGGGGATGATCTGGGTTAGGAAAATAACAGGCCCTTGTTAGGAGAAGGAGAGCCGCATGTGTTGGGTACCTGGCCCTCCCGGAGAGAGAGGAAGGAGGCTGGTTTCCTCAGCTGTCTTCCAAGGTTCAGCAACGTGGTGAAGACAGGAATGGAGAGGGAACGGTGAGCTGGACCAAAGGGAAGGCTCTGGTGACCCCAGGGCAGTCCCACGCGCAGCAGAACCCCTGCCGGAATGAGGCCTCCTAATGGGCAGTTTGGACTTATTTGAAGACACGGAAATACAGGCTGAGGTGGTGCCAAGGGTCCCTCCTGGGGTTGGGGCCATCTCAGCTGCTACTATCTGCCCCCAACACATTGCAAAACCAACATTTTCGGGCTGAAATATGGGATTCCAAATGTGTCATTTGGATTTCATTTTAAAACTAAAAGGACTTGAGCCTGCCTTTGGCCCAGATAAAAGGAACAGGGGGTCAGGACCAAATCAAGGATGAGATAAGGGTGTTGCCAAGGACAGAGCAGAGAGGGAATGGTGATGGCTTCCAACTCATCCACTCACCAGTTTGTCCTCCTTTTTGTCATGTGATAATCCTGATGTGCAGCCAACACCCACTGTGGGCTCCCCTCTAGTACATATCGGCTGCCATCTCCAGTCCCCAGCTCAGTCACTCTATACCCTTGGAATGTTCCACCCTCTCTTTAGACAACCCACATCTCTCCCCACCAATAAGCTCCGCTTAATAGTTACCTCCTCTAGGAAGGCAATCTCTCTGACTAATCCCAATTGGTTTTGAACAACCAGATCCTTTCATCTAACTTTTAGCATTTAAGGTTTTGATTACATAAAACCTAAGATCGCTTCCAGCTCTAACATGTTATCCAGAGTTCAACAGAATAGCTGAAAGAGCACCCACAGTAAAGACAGGGTGTCTGTCTCTGAGTCCAACGTGCTGCTGGAGCGATATCCCCAGCCCTTCTTGTGGTTTAAACGACATCTCCTTGATAACTAGTGATGTTAAGTATTTTTTATGTATCCACTGCCATTCACATAACTTTTTGTTCAAATCTCTCCCCATTTTCAAATTGGATTGTTTGCTATTTTATTACCAAGTTGTAGAGTTCTTTACCTATTATGGGTACCAGTCTTTTGTCATATATATGATTTGCAGTTTGATTATTCATTTTCCTCATGATGTCTTTTGAGGAGCATAAGTTTTAAATTGTGATGAAGTCTAACTTACACGTTTTTTTCTTTTATGGCTATTGTTGTCTATGACCTATCTACCCCAAGTCAGGAAGATATTCTCCTATGGTTTCCTCTAAAGCTTTATAGCTTCAGCTATTATGTTTAAGTCTACAATCCATCTTGAATTGATTTTTCTGTTTGGTATGAGGTAAGAGTAGAGGTTCATTTTTCCTCCTACAGATACCTAGTTATTCCAGCAACATTTGCTGAAAAGACTTTCCTTTCCCCCACTAGATTGCTTTGGTGTCTTTGTTGAAAACTCAAATGACCATATATGTGTGGGTCTATTTCTGGTACTCTATTCTGCTCCATTGATCTTATCAATTCTTATGCACCACACTGTCTTGATTGCTATAGCTTTAAAGTAAGTCTTGGAGTCAAGTAGTGTAAGTGCTCCAACTTTGTTTTTCTTTTTCAATATTGCTTTGGACATTTTAGGTCAAGGATTAGCAAACTTTTTTTTTTAGGGTCAGACAGCCATATGGTATCTGTCATATACTCAACACTGCTATTGCAGCATGAATATAGCCAGACAATATATAAATAAATGGGTGTGGCAGTGTTCCAATAAAAGTTTATTTACAAAACTGCAGCTGGTTCACAGGCCTTGGTTAGTGAACCTCTGTGCTAGGTTCTTTGCTCTTCCTTATAAATGTTAGAACAACTTACCAAGTTGGGATTATGATTGATATTGTGTTGAACTAATAAATAATTTGGGTAGAGTTGACATCTTAACAATATTGAGTCTTCCTATGTTTATACAGTAAAGTAGATTGACTGATTTTGGGGATGTTAAACCAGCCTTGCATTCCTGGGATAAACCCATGGGCTACGCATATATGCATTATAAATTCCCCAGTAAATTTCTCCCATCCATCCCCCAATCCCTACCTTCCCTCTGAAATTCATCAGTCTGTTCCATGCTTCTATGTCTTTGGATCTATTTTGTTCATTAGATTCCACATATGAGTGAGATCATGCAATACTTAATCTTTCTCCAACTGTCTTCTTTCACTTAGCATACTACTTTCCAGGTCCATCCATGCTGTTGCAGATGGTAAGAGTCCCTTCTTCTTGACAACCATGTAGTATTCCCTTGTGTAAATGTACCACAGCTTGAATTTTTAAATGTAAGTTTTTCACCAAATTTGGGGATATTTTGACCACTTTTTCTTCAAATATTTTTTCTATGTAATTCTCTCTCCTTTTTTTTTCTTGAATTCTAATTGCATGCATGCTAGATTTTCTTTCTTCCAAGTTTTGACACTCCTCCAGAATCTGTTTGCTTCTGTTCACTCTCTAGTACCTTCCCATGACTGGCATAAGATTTTAGTTATTTGTGAGAGGAGCTAAGTCCCGGAAGGAGCTTGTTTCACCGTACTGCAAGTAGAGCCACTGCAATACCCATTGTTGCGTAACATGCCATGGGTGCTTCACCATGTTACCTGTCTGCTCTACCAGCGATAGAGGCTCCGGTTGACTCTGACTCCCCCAACACATACACCACAGTCCTTTTCCCATGTCTTTGTGGAGGGAAGGCATCTGGATGAAGACACCGCCCCAAGTGAAAGCAAAGAGGTAGGCAGGTGAACGGGCATTTGAGGAGATGGAGAGACCAGCATGGCTTTGGGGAGGCATGGGAGAAGCAGGAGAGTTGTGGTTTGGGAGGGCTCCTGTGCCGGCAGAGAGTTTGTTGCCCTGAATTACACAGAGACTGGGGTCCAGGATTCTGGTTTGTTCATCTTTTTAAGCCCAGATCTGACAGGATATGAACGGGCAGGGTTGGGGATGGATGTGAAAGAACTGACATGGGCATATTACTTTTTCTGTGGATGAAGGAGGGATGCAATATTATTGATGATCACTTTAAATGTAGTTTGAAAGGCTGCTCCTCAGAAGACTGGAGAGGAAGGAGTGGAAGGAATGTACTAGAACTCCACGTCTGTGGGTTTGGTGTCTTGGGAGGCTGGTGGTATCACTGACACACAAATCAGAGGGAAAAGGATGACTTCAGGCTTGGATGGAGTCTCTAAATAACTTCTCCAACTTCAGACCTCTCTGATTCTCTGTTTCCAAGTGTGGTTTCATGATCATGTTATTTATGTTCTAAAGCTAATGTGTGTGGCTGCTATGCTTTCAACTTGATGGTAACATCCTGAAAGCAAGAAGCAAGCTTTTACTTCTTTAATATTCGATGGCATTTTTAACAGAGGTTGGCACTTGACTTTTTCATCTTTTAATAACTGTTCATAATCAAGACCCATAAGTATTTGCTGGATCTTTAAATAAATAAAATATGTGTGTTGTGGAGATAATAACCATTCTGGTCTGGGCACCCAATCTGGAGATGATCACTGCTTGGCCAAAACAGGTACAGATCTGGGTTTGAATTCAAGTTCTACCACTTTTAGTTGTATAACCACTGGCAGTTTACTTAATCTCTCCAGGCCTCAGTTTCCTCAACTGTAAAATGGGTCGATATCATCCCCCTCACAAAGTTGTGTGGCATTAAATGGCATATATAAAACACCTAGTACAATGCCTGGGACAAAGAAGGGCTCGGAGGCTAGTTATATTGAGATATTTTTCTCAGTATAGGTCTTAAACAACCCTGCACAGTAGTGCTTCCAATATTTTGTTGAAAGTGAGAGACAAAAGTATTTCTAAAATCAGAACAGGTTCCATTTACAGCTCAAAATATACAATAATGGAAAACCCGCCCACAATCAGGCTTGCACCACTGGAAGAAGTATGGCACAAAGGGAATCAGTAGGACATCTCTAGTCTAATTCAGCCAGATTAACTGTACCACATAATGAAAGGCACTTACTTTCTCTTCACCTCAGTTTTCTGAACTGTAACATGGAGATAATATCTGCTCTTCTCTATTTTCTAGCTTGTAGTATGGGTAAAATGAGACATAGAATAAATATATTTTACTACTATAAAATATCATGTAAAATTAATATTTTATTGTTAAAATAAAAATATAGTGAACCAATAGGAGATGCATATAAGAGCTCTCAGTGCATCAATGCATCATTTTGATTCATTATGCATAGAAATGTGTGGTTTTCCTATCGCATCCAGAAACCAACAACGCCTCTGGTATTCCAGCCAGGCCACCCCCCTCGCACAGCGTCTTGGCAGCAGCTGCTAAACCTCACTGGGCCAGCCAGGACATACTCTTACCACGCCGGGATATTTCCTTTCAGTGATTATGGACACACGTTCTCTTCCCAAAGTGGCATATGCAAGGGTAATTATACTCCCACCAAGATGAGATTCTCCCAAAGAAGGAAGTGAAAACCCGTGGATGCCGAAGAAAGTACTGGTGCCTCTGCCGCAGCTCACAACCTACATACTTAGCCCTCCATTCTTTCCCCGCGGACGTCGTGAATGCGCCGAGGCCACCGAGCATCTTTAACCTAAGCACACTGGCATTCCTTCCAGACTGTTCAGCCACAATGATATTATTATTTTTCCTAAAATGATAGGGTCAACAAGGGTCAGGCATGCTAACTTTGATCATTTTTCATTTAAGAAAACACCCTATAAGGCCAAAATAATTGAATAAAACATGTTTCTCTATGGTCAAAGTGAGGGCCAGCGAGCTCCTTTGTCAGTTCTGATGCTGCTGTATTTAAAGACAGCTGAAGTGTCATAGCCTTGTCTGCCCTTCAGAAAAAGGAGACCATTCTTTTAACTGTTTTCTTTTTTATTTGTTTTTACTAGCACTATGACAGAAGCATTTTATTTTAATTCTCAATTATAGTGACAGCCTCAGTGTAGGCTGTCACTGAGTCAGGCCTGGCTGTGTCAGGTGGATTTAAAGAGAAGGGATTTTGGTTTGGACTGTATACAGCCCAAACATTTCCTGTCCCCCTGAACATTTATTCCGAATAGGTAATTTCTGCCAAAACAATCAAAGACGTTACTAGGAAATGTACATATTTTATACTTGACTTACTCTTACAGCATTTGCTGGACCAAATCAGAATACTAATTTTTCAGTTTTCTCTAGAACTAGAAAGAGCCTTCACTATTGTATTCCTTGCTTGAAAGCAGATGCTCAACATGACTTTTAAGTGTCCAGCAGGTTTTTTAAATGGTTCTCTTTCCCCCCATTAAAATAACAGGCCACATAGAATATTTAACTCAAGGCCTCAGAGACAACAGGACAAAATGATCTTGAGTCCTCGGTGGACAATTTGGACCGTGTGTCCTTTCTCAAATGCAAACCTCCTGCCCTGGCTACAGGACAACACCTCCACCTCTGTGGCCACACCCAGCACCTGGTCCCTTTGCACCTCTCGTCCTGTTTCTAGGCGTGCTGGGGCCAAAGTCCTCCCCGTACCTCACATCCCCATTGTGCTGCCCCCCTCCACCTTCCTGCAGTGGCAGCTGTCCATCGCCTGCAGCTGGTGCTGCACCCTCCACCTCGGTTTCATGCTGCCTCGTTGGCCCGGCAAAAGCCACTGTACTTCACATGCAGCTCGAGCAGCACCTCAACAGGAAGTCTCTCCTGACTGAGGCCTCCCCAGGTACAAGAGGCCCCTCCGACCTCTGTGTGCCTCCCGCTTCTCTCACAATAACTGGTAGTGGCAACTACAGGAAGGCTTCTTAAGTGCACAACTCTATCCTCCTGCTTTCCAGGCATTATTTTATTGCTACAAAAACTCCATGAGATGAAACTGCTTGTTCAAAGATCATGCAACTAGTAAGGGGCAGAGACCAGATTAGGGGTATTTGCTTATCATTTCTCTATTAGACCGAGAGTTCCTTACGACAGGAAATCTATTGGTTTCATCTCTGTAGAGGGACAGACACACAGTATGAATGCTTGACAAATGTTTGCTGAACAAACTGAACAAATAAGTGAATGGATGGATGGATGAATGTCTCAATAATTAGTTTTCTTACCAATTAGACTGCAATATCTCTTATAATATGAAATACTGAAAATTCCAACTGCAAGAGAATAAAGATTTGGGAGTTTGGTGGGGCAGGTCAAGTTGTTATCCATCATAAATGAATGTCAGACCTTTGTTAATCTTACACCTGTGCTTCTGAGAGTCTCTATTCCTGACCCCGCAAACCTACTGGCATGTGAGCTCTGCAGTAACAAGAAATGTGTCTATTCTCTAAACTTTGGGGTCCAGAACAGTGACTGGCATTTTGGGGATACTCAGCAAATAGCTGCTAAATAAATAAATGAATAAAAGAGTGACTAGATAAAAGATTTCAAATTCTATTTAGACACAAGGCTAACTTACTTGGAAAAGTACTTCTAAAATTGTCCACACTATATTCATTCCAAACACTTCACAGCTGTTCTTTTAAGAGTTGTATCACACTAAGTGACATCTTCTTTATTTCTTCTTTTCTACCTTTTTCATATCCCATTTTGATTGAAACAACTACAGATTTTTCCTGGATTCCACATGCCCAAGCTATGTAGAAGTAGACCAGTTTATTCATATATTTTTTTATATTTACCTCACCTGAAAGTTTAGTGATACACAGAAAATAATTCAGAACGGCACTGTTGTAGCTCAAATTCCATTCTATAAATACTGTTATAAACTCCAGGCAACACCCACATGTCTCAAACATAGGAAAAGCTCCATTATGATAAAAAATTTTGCATGAGGCTTGCCAAATCTAACAAGAGCTTATCCACAGTAAATACTTGCCTCTTAAGAGAGACAAATGGCTTTTCAGAAAGAGCAGTGGGTTGGAGCCTAGAGGCCTGGGTTCAAGTTCTGACTTTATTCTTTATTTATGTGATCACAGGTCAGTCTTTGAGGCTCAATTTCCTTGTCTCAAAAAGAAGGATTTTAACAGTTGTCATGTTCATCTCAAAGTGCTACTGTAAAGATGAACTAAGGCATTATATGCAGAGACGCCTGGTAGATGTTATCTGAAGTACCACACATATAACAGGCGGTATTATTATTGTTAGAGCTGATACTTCATTCAGGGCTCCACACACTTTTCTTTTCCTCTTTTCTAGTCCCCGTGGGCAAAGGGTTTAAAACTCTGATGTCTCTAGTACTTTTAAACTGCTTCTCTCTTTCAAATGAAGTCAAATATACAACAGATCCAAGTCTGTTTCAAGGTTGAGCTAAAATCACCAAAGCAATTATTTAGGGAGAGTTCAGGGAATTGTATGTAAGATTAAATGATCAGTTTAATGTTTGAGTGGAAAATAGGTAAATTCTCAAGGACTGCTGAATTACATCTTTCATGGTATGTCTTGATATGAACTATTTTCATTTCAAGAACTATCCAGGGTAATGAAGAATTTATTTTTTGAAAATATTCTTCAAGCCAAAGGAATTTTATTTCTCAATGAGAAACCATTCTCCTTGCTCTCGAGTTCACTACATTCAGATTGTTTAAATGATGTATTAGACTACACTGTGACAGAATGTTTCTCTACTTTTTCATCTTGTGTATTTTTCTACATTTTTCTTTCCTCCACTTTACGGCTGAGGCCAGTGGAGAATACCCAGTACTGGGAGACTCAGCAGAAGTTTCCAGAAGGGGAGGAGAGAAGTCTACTAAATTTCCAAAGGGACACCAGAAGTCTGGACAGGCAGTGAATGAGTCATTTTCTGTCTGTCTGGTCTTTTTCTCCTCCTCAAACAAGTTCATTTGAAAGTAGCAATTCTGGAGCCCCGAGAGGCACGCTGGCACTGTGTGTGTGAGAAGCCCTTTCCAAAGCCCACCTTTGAAGTTCAGTCCCATCTTTTAACTGGCTGTGAATCCCTGACAACTCATTGGGTGGCTCCGAGTTTCAGCTTCCTCTATTACACACGTCTAGTGAGTGTGTACACCTGTGTCTAACACATGCAAAATGGCCAACAGGGCCATTTCTCTCTTCCTTGTCCCAAAAGAAGCACTCTGGGAGGTTCCAAGCAATCTGGGAGTCAGGGTTAAAACACAAGCCATTAACTTGGCACAGTCGAGCACCGAGTAAGGCATCTTATGCATCTTGGTTTATTAATATTATTTAGTAGAAAAAGATGAATTCAAAGGTGTCCGTCTACTGAGAAACCCTCTACCATGGAAAACTCATATTTTAAAGAATCTGGATTCTATTGCCTGTTTAGCTCATTTTCGAAGACAAGTTAGACAAATATCTTTTTTCCTCCTTGTAACTTTCATCCAACTATAATTCTCTATCTCTTTTAAACTTAGCCATTTCCACACCACAATCCTAAGTCCTTACTCACTATAAACTATGCTGAGCTTTTATCTCGAGGACTTAAAACTCAACATTGAACCAAAGTAGGAGGAAGCAGACAAGAAGAAAAATACAATAAGGCATTAGCTCATGCTTGATTGAAAGAAAGTCTGCACGCACACACTCTATCCTCTGGTTCTTTTTCATTTCAGTCTGGAGTTATCCTAGTTTGCTATTCTGTGTCTTTCTTTTAAAATGCTCTTGCCTTGTACATAGCCAGACCAATTCTAGCATTGATCAGAAACTTACCTAGCTTCAGCTTTCACATAATTATGAATAGACAGTGTTTATATGGGGTGGGGGGGGAGTAGACCCATTTCATTTAGCCATTCAATGACTATTCCCTGTGCACAAACTACATTCCAGCTTTTGTACTAATGGTTAATCAGACAGACCCAACCCCTACCTTCACTGGGCCTCTAGTCTAGTGGGAGAGACAGACATCACAACATAAACTCCACACAATAACTAATACTGGGATTAGGAACAACCGAGAAGGAAACACTCAGGTGCCGAGATAGAACAAAACTATGGAAACCCACAGCAGCAAAACTTCCCAGACATAACGAAGAGCTCTTTTTAAACAACCCCAGGAGGTTTCCTAAGTTCTCTACAGGGGTGTGGCACCCAAAGCATCATTAAAGAGCAAGTTGAAAAGAAGAGGTGGCTTGCGGTGGAGAGCTGAAGGAAAGGAAACCAATGTCATGTGTCCTTCGGTCCTTCCAGCTGATCTTCCAAAGAAAGGCTAGCTCCTGCCTTGAGATGACATCAGTACGTGACACAACCAGTTTCAGCCTCATCAGTTTAAATTAATCAATGTATACATTACCTTACAGGAAGGGCTGAAATTATCTCACTGCTATGTCCTTTCATGGACAGAGTGTGTCAGTCCAGCTCGGTTTTAGGAGGAAGCCCCACTGTTGCTTGATCTACCTGGGCGACTGCAGGGGAGGAAGCAATGAGCTGCGCCTCTCAGCAATGTGCCTGCGGGAAGCCTGGTGCTGGGCAGGCAGGGAACTGAGCGCGGGACAACTGGGGGCCAACTCGCGAGATGGGAAGGTGCTCGGTCTTTCCTAAAAGCAGGAAGCTTGCATGTGGGCTGCCAGAAAATGAAGGGTTATCTCCTCATGTTTCTAATTAGCAGAGAGACGCGCAGTTCACACAGGAATAAAGAAAAAGACAAGTTTACGATGATAACTTTGTCTCCACCAGACAGTATTTTTTGAAGTGACGGATCCTTAAATCAACTCTGCCTCTCCCTGCTCATTAGCAGCGACTCCTCACTGCATGAGCATAAGCATATCAAAAAGCAGCAAAGAACATCTTGTTATTTTTAAGGCCTTAGCGGATTTAATGTGTTACTGGGAAACGGAGAGTTTTGTGTGCTACCCTCGGTAGGGGTCAGATTTTATAAAGTAGATGTTAGTTCAAGCAAGGTCTGCATTAACTACCTGATCTGGATAAGTCCACCTCTTTGAGCTCCCAGGATAATATTGTGCTTTCATGATACTTCCCAGAGGTGAGGTGGGAAGAAAAAGGCTAGAGTAATAACTGTGAAACACATGTTCTCACGTGTCATGCTTTGGTGATGACACTCTGACCACACATTCATGATGCTGTGCTGCCTGTTCAGAAGGCGTCCTCCCAGCTCCCAGCACTCTGCTCTTCCACTCATCCACTCATCCAGTGAACATTCATTGAGGGCCTCTTAGCTACGAGGCACTGTTAAGAGCAGGTAATATAGAGATAAGACATGACCAGTGGCATCAACATTGGGACTGGGATACTCTGTATGATTTAAATCGAGTTAACCAGCAAGTGTATCAGTCTCTGTACTGTGTGCCCAAACCTTTCTAAACCCTGTTTGGTGGGGGAGCGAGGAAGTGGAGAAGAGCATGGGTGGGTCAGCTCCACAGCAGCATCCTCCCTTCATCCAGTCTCCTTAACGCCTTCTCCATCTTGGCTTCTACCCACCTGTGCAAGCAATGTCTGCCTTCAGTGTGTGCTTACGACGCCGAGGAAGAGCAATGCCCTGAGGACAGAACCCCAGGGGCTCCCACACCGGCAGAAGAAAGCAAGTGCAAACTCCTGGGAATGTGCATGGTGTGCAGATGGCAAGGGGAAACCTGGCCCCTATTGGAACAGAGGGTTGACACCAGGAGGCAGAGTGGGACATGTGTAATACTTTCAACTATAACAATTTTTTTAAATTTTCCAAAGGAGAATCCAATAACAAGTGTGAGTGAGGGGAAATGCCCAGGGTTTTGGAGCAAGAGGAAGATGAGAGGCATCGAGAGAGGCGGAGGAGGGCTTGCAGAGCTTACCCACACTGTGCTGTGCTGAGCGGAGAGAGATAAGCAGGAAAACGGTCAGGCATCAGATGCTGCCGGGCAGGGAGCATGAGGCCTGCAGGAAGAGCCCCTTATCTCTCTCCAGGACGCTACAGGTGGGGAGGGAGACTATCTCCCTGTTCAGCACATTCCCTCCTGAGAGAGCGATACTGTCCAGCCCCGCTGATGATCAGCTGGATATGTTAAGAGCTAGTAATGTAGAGACAGTTCCATTGCTTTAACCAACGGAACGTGAAGGACGAGAGGTGAGCAGGGCTTTCAATGTGCCTGACTGTTTAGCCTGGGCTCTTGGGACCCTGACCTCTGCTATGTGAAGAGTCTTGTTTGGTCACTGCCAGTCACAGGAAGATGACGCACAAGGACCTAAGCCACACAGGCAGCCTCAAGCAGAAGCCCAGCCACCTACAGACGCGGAGCATGAAACGCATGTTTGTGGCTACAAATCTCAGAAGTGTTGAGGTGCCAGGTGGCATTACTGGAGGAGAACCCAGCTAGTCCGGTGCGCTGTGGGTCTGGCACAGTTCACTGTGCCTGGAAGGACAGCCCCCTCCAGAGCCTCCTCACCACTGTTCTGACGCAAAAAGCACGAGCGGGCTGAAAAGCAAGGCCTACTGAGCCCGTTCCGAGAGGAACTTGGTAGCTGTCTCGGGCTTATTTTCCTAAAGCAAGACAAGCCAGGAGTTACACATTAAATGTCTTAAATATTGATTGTTAGATGGAGCTGCACAGAATCAATCGGAAGGGAAAGGCCAGGGAATTTCACTGGAGCAAGGGGCAGGATATACAAAGTCAGGGATATTGAAATTTGATTAGTTCAAAGACTTTGTACAAAATTGGTTATGGCATCAGCCAGCCAACAGTTGATGTGAAACTCAGAGGAAAGCACTGAATGTCCAGAGTGGTCAATGGCTTTGCCCCACCTTTCCCCCCTCGACCCTTGTTCTAACAGGAATGCCATTCCAAGCTTTGGGACCATGAACAAAGGATCTGGGACAAGACAAAAAAGAAGAAATGTCTGGTGTCCAAGAGTGCCCTGCCAGGTCTTCACGGCATCTACCAAACTAGCCCCTGCCCTGTGGCAGGTGCAAACTGTCAGCCCAGGGCCCAGGGAAGCCAGGCCTTTCAAAGTTCCAGGCTCCACCCTCGCAGAATGATAGGCGCTAACGGTTTCCCTGCGTGGCCGCTATCTGCTTTTTTTTTTTTTTTTAATATATTTTATTGATTTTCCACAGAGAGGAAGAGAGAGGGATAGAGAGTTAGAAACATCGATGAGAGAGAAACATCCATCAGCTGCCTCTTGCACATCTCCTACTGGGGATGTGCCCGCAACCCAGGTACATGCCCTTGGCTGGAATCGAACCTGGGACCTTTCAGTCCGCAGGCCGAGGCTCTATCCACTGAGCCAAACCGGTCAGGGCGCCGCTATCTGCTTTTTATCTTAGGGCTGATGCTGCCGGTCACCAGGTTATCCCTCCTACGTGTAAATGGGAAACCGCATATCTAACAAGTCCAAGGATTCTGCTTTTTAAAAAGTTCACGAGAAATATAAACGGGATTCAATTGAGGCTATTTCAGAGGTTATACAAGACGACCAACCCCACTTATCCTTCTTGCTAAGCTGCTGATTTACACTAAGAAGCTTACCAAAGCCTTCTGAGCTCATTTTGTACTCAGCCTCTTGGAAGGAATCCAAATTCGGGAACCAGGGGCCTAAGACCAGAGTCCACAGTGTGTTCCACTCATTTCTGCAGCTGCGTCTCTTCAGTGCTCTAATCCCTAATGTGGCATCATCTTTTTTTCCCACTCAAACAGATAGCTGAGCCTGAGTGAGTCAGCCCATAGATAAAGCCTGCCTTTTGGCACTCAGTCATGTCACAAGAGGACAGCACATAAGAGACTCAGTCAGGCAAACTCACCCCAAGACTTCAGATCTTGTAAGAAAGAGGTGAGCCTCAGAAGGCGGCAGCTGAATGACTGATGTAGAAGATCATTCTTGCAGGAACAGACAGATCCTCCTCCTCTTGAAATTGCCATTCATTAGCTGAAGGCCTTGGGCCCTTCCTTCCCTCCTTCCTGTGCCCAGGGAGGAGCTCCTCTGCCTAGAATGACTTTCTCCCCTTATTCTTCAGGGCCACGCTCACCTCCCTAGAAGCCTCTGGAACCACTGACTTGCCCCCAAGTGGGTAGAGTGAGGCATGGCCTTCTTTGTTTAGAACTTTACAGTAACATTTTGCACATGGTCGATTAATAATTTACACATTTGTTGACTGTTCCATAGTGTGAGCTACTGTGAGGCCAAGAATTCCAGCTATTATTCATGCACATATCTCCGGGCTCAGTGCCAGCTCTGGCACAGACTGACTACATGCTCATGAAATATTTTCAAACGGGCACTACCCTGATTTAGAATGAAACGGAAAACCCTTTGTTTTAAGGGACAAAATAAATGCCCCAAAGTATTATACCTACTTTTACATCAAGAACTCTGGAAAATATTTTATTTGTAAAGTAAAACCTAATTACTTGGGATTAATTGGAAGGTCAACCTTGATTAGCAAAAAGCCAGAATTAGAAAATGTCAGAAAGATGGTTTTAAATGTTCAAAGACCTACTGTCACTTCAAATAAGCCAACGATGCAGCAATGACCGGTGCTTGGGTGCTTGCTCAGAAGGACAAATATAAATAATTTAAATCAGCCTATCAATTGTCCATTTACATTGATTAAATATATCCTACTTGCAACCTTGCTTGTATAATTCATTTGTTTAAAAAAAATCCCTGCTTTTTTCCTCTTTTGGGGGATGGCGGTAGAATCTCTTTGAAATTGGAATATTCGTGACCTTTGGTTCATGACACCCTTTCATCATTGATCCATGCACAGCCTGCTTTCATTTATTCAGTAATTTTTAATAATGCAATAAGTGCTGCCTGGCCGGGGTGGCTCAGAGGTTGAGCATTGGACCATGAACCACAATTTGATTCTCAGTCCAGGCACATGCCCGGGTTGCAGGCTCAGTTCCCAGTGGAAGATGCACAGGAGGTAGCCAATCGATGTTTCTCTCTCCCTTCCTCTCTCTAAAATCAATAAAAAAATATTTTTAAACAATAATGCAGTAAGTGCTTATAAAACCACCACCCAAAAAGAAGCTGGAGAATAACATACAAAATTATTTGTTAATTATTGGTTAACTTCCATGAAATCCATCCCCTGCCTCCCCAGACCAAGGCAAGTCCAACTCTGAATTCCAGGGCTATCACTCCCTGCTTGTCCTTTCTATACAAGTTTTATTGCCTCTAGCTGTATTCCTAAAAACATACTTTTATTTTAGTTACTTTATCTCTGTTCAAAGCATGTCATGCTGTAGGTATTTGGGGACCTACTTTTTCACTTGATATTGTATTTCTAAGATTTAGCCACATCTCTCTCTACCACTGTCTAATATTCCATTTGGGAACTACACCACCATATACGCATGCACTCTCTCACTGGTGGCATGTGTGAGAGTTTTGCTATTGTTTACAGCGCAGCTCTGAACATTCTTGTTCATGTACAATAGCCTCTCGTGGATGTTATACCTAAGGTATATCCCTGGACCAAAGGATCTGTGAATATTCAGCCTTAGAAGGTGATGCCAAAGTGTCTTCTGATGTGGTTATGCCAATGTACTCTCTCACCAGCCACAGCTCCTCCAACAATTTGCATTGTCAGACTTGTTAAGAATGGCCACTTATTATCAGTCTAGAACCAACTGAAATCACCAGCATTTACGAATTGGTGCAATCTAAATTAATCAGTGTTTTGAAATAAGAAAATGCATTTGAATATAAAATAACTTTCCCTGTAGAAAAATTAGAAATATAGAAAAGCACCAAAAGAGCCCTGGCCGGTTTGGCTCAGTGGATAGAGCCTCGGCCTGCAGACTGAAGGATCCCGGGTTCG
The DNA here is from genome assembly GCF_028538775.1 of Myotis yumanensis. Classification (NCBI taxonomy): domain Eukaryota; kingdom Metazoa; phylum Chordata; class Mammalia; order Chiroptera; family Vespertilionidae; genus Myotis; species Myotis yumanensis. The sequence goes on from NW_027223770.1 coordinate 23,877,069, forward strand.
ATCCGGTCAAGGGCATATACCTTGGTTGCAGGCACATCCCCAGTGGGGAGTGTGCAGGAGGCAGTTGATCGATGTTTCTCTCTCATCGATGTTTCTAACTCTCTATCCCTCTCTCTTCCTCTCTGTAAAAAATCAATAAAATATATTTTTTTTTAAAAAGAAAAGCACCAAAAGAAAAACAGACAAGAGTTACAGTGTATTAAGATTTAGTACTCACTTACAATGAAGGAATATTTGACCTATTGTAAGGGTACTCTATAATTGTAGGTCATTTAAAACCCCTTTAGAGCACTCCTTCCACCTGACCTCCTATTGAACACAGCCCTCTGAGTGTTCCAACCAGTTAGCTTAGCATCCCCATAGCTACTGCACTGTCCCAGGTACCCAGGCAGCAGCAAGACTGCGGTTAAATATCAGAATTAAAAGTTGAAGATGTGCTTTGAAATTCGTAACATCTCCCTTATGAGAGGTTTGTGTTCTATACAGTGGTTTCAATCTACACCTCTTTTGATCTGGGAGGAAGGGAAGGGAATTTCTTATTAAACACTTAATAAAAGCAGTTCTTTTATTCTAAATCCGTTTTCAGAAACTCCTTTGTAACACTGTACTTCCTCTCAGCAGTAAAATGCCATTAAGGAGAGCAAACACGGCCTTTAGAATAACAAGGACACCATGGCCAGGCTGTGGGTGATTGAAGGCTGGTGCTCCCCAAGGCATGGAGATTCAACTGCTAGGGGTACAGCGTATTTTACATCCACTACAAGAAGAGCATCGGTAAACTAGCCCAGAATGAACAGAGCGTCTGCTCCCAGCGCATCTTCTGGTGACTACACTTCAAATGTACTGAATCTCACTTTGGTCCAGGAACCGTGTCAGTGAGAATTCAGAGAGGAGAAGGACATAGCACCTGCTTTCCATGGCATCGCCATCTACGAGGGAAGACACCCAAACCAGGTGATTATAAAACAAGGAAGAGCCCTAACCGGTTTGGCTCAGTGGATAGAGCTTCGGCCTGCGGACTGAAAAGGTCCCAGGTTCGATTCCGGTCAAGGGCATGTACCTTGGTTGCGGGCACATCCCCAGAAGGAGGTGTGCAGGAGGCAGCTGGTCAATGTTTCTCTCTCATCGTTGTTTCTAACTCTCTATCCCTCTCCCTTCCTCTCTGTAAAAATCAATAAAATATATTTTAAAAAAATAAAACAAGGAAGAACAAAAAACGTGCAGACGCTACACCGAAACTACCTCTGCATGTGCAAAGGTTCAAATGGCAGGTGTCACACACCGCGGTCCCTTCATGACCTCCTCTCAGTTCAGGCTCTAACTGTGGCCTCACAGGTTTGCAAATCTGCTGTTGTTGATGCGCCCACAGAGGCTTTGCCTCTTGGGAGCCTACTCGCATTGACCACGCCAGCCGAGCTGTACAACCAGCACGCCATTGATGATGTGCATTCTGTCTGCAAGTCGATTCACATGCGAAACCAAATGACAAGGGAAGGCACTAAGACAACCTGCGAGGTCTTCACTGAAGGCTACCGAAGGCCTTGGCACGCACCGCCTGGGAGGCCTTCATCTAGTTTTACCTGGTCCTCCTTCCACGCTCAGCTGGAATATCCCCTCCTCAAGGAAGCCTCCCTGTATAGGCTCCCGCTACATATTTTCATTACACCCTGCCTTCTCATTTAAGCACTTGCAACAGTTTCAGTTAAAAGATTTTATATGTTCTGTTGTTTATTAACTTTCAGTTCCCTGAGAGCCAGAGCCATGCTCATCTTACTCACCATTTTATTCCCAATCTCAAGTATACATAGTTCATAGTAGGCGCTCAAATATATGGTGTCCCAAAGAATGTATGCACACTTTGAATATTTATAGAGGCAGTGTTAAAAATATGCTCCAGCTGTTAAAGTGTGCGTGCATCCTTTGGACACCCTGGGTTTGTGGGCGGGAAGGGAGGCTAAGACAGTGTGCTAACTGCAAGTCCACCACGGGAACAGCCTCCAATGGGACTTCGAGTCCCTTAGCCAAGATTCTCTTTCCCTTTGATGTGTCAGAAATGGGCATTGCCCTGCTTGCTCTCCTTTCTGTGTGTGTTTCCACTGCTGGTCAACCACCTGAACACTCGCTTTGGACATGCACTACCTTTGGTCAGGTTACAATGTAATCAGACTGGCCTAAGTGCCTTTCTGTCTGTGAAAGCAGCTTCGTACACCCCCTGGCCTGACTTATTTTATGGTCAATTAAATCTCAGGGAGTAGCCTTGCTTCCAAGTCCTGGAGATTTCAACACTGTCAAGCACCTGTAATCGCCACACCATTACCCAGGGTTAATGGGGATATTCCAGGATGCACCGCAGTCAAAAAAGAAATAAGACAACAATGTGTGCGTGTGGCTGATGCCTGTTCAGATTTCATACAAGCAGAAGCTAGCGATGACATTCTTACATGCTTCAGCTATTTTCTCAAAATATGATATTAATTTTGATAATTAGAAACAAAACGAGCAGGGGCCTGGGAGTCTGGGTGAGATCTAGATTGTTTGGACCCTGGCCCGGACACTAATTCAGCTGTCAGCAAGCCCGATGCAGTGCTGGCTTATGTTAATGAAGGAATTGGACAAGATGACCACTACGGTTACTTCCAGTCTTGACATTACACTAGCCAATGATTATTTTTCATCTAAGCACTTCTCCTCAACTTCATAAGCATCTCAAAACTCAGTCCAGCTGCTGGCAATGACCACCACACACCCAGGGGCCTGGGATAAGCATCTCTAAAGAAATCACAGCAATAACTTAGGATTTCATTATTACAAATGAAATCATTCAAGAGACAAGCAGGAATCCTAGGGACCTGACGCCAGTTAACACAGCAGATTCTGTGGCACACAGACCTTCTCAACACTTGTTCATCGCAGGATGGAGAACTGAAACGCCGGGGAATCTCACTACAACCAGCTCTAAGGCAACCTCTTCTTTTGATTTCGCCTGTAAACTATTTTCCATATATAAAATAGTCAATCATGACCAAGTGTTTCCATAGTATATAACTTTTCCAGTCTTTGCAAAAAGCCCTAACAGCTAGTTACTGGTTCTCTTCCCTATTCCTGATATTGGGATTCAGTTTCCTTCACCTCAGCCCCCCAACGCACAGATCCATTCACAGACCCTGTCACTGGTGCTAAGTTACTCTCTCAAACAGGCATTCAGCTATAGTACAAACTCATCATGAATCTGCTTATAACCAAAAACTCGTCTCGGTTTTAATTAGCTGGTATGTTAAATTCAAAGTACCAATTATGTTTAAACATTCCACAAACCCTCCTTAGAAATGGGCATCTCCAACGAGGCCCTTCCCTGTCTGAAAGAAAACTACCAAAAAGAACAAACACAGCAACTAAGGGCTTGTACTCCAGAGACACACATCTTTTTCTGCTACGGCAACTGTGAATAGACTAAGCACAAAAGTGTGAATTCCAAAAGATGTCAAATAGGATATTTACAAACACAAAACAAAGAGCTCCTGAGGTTGTATCTATGGCTGGTGTACTACTTGCCTCGAGTAGTAAGACTCCACGCCCAGCGCCTCCCGCACACTGGCGATGTGCTGCTCCAGGGCTGAGCTGGTGGCTATTGGGAGGTTTGCACTGCTGCCGGCCTGGAAGTCACCGGCGTTTTCCATTGTGTTGTCACCCAGGTAGTGCTCGTGAAACTTCAGGATTCCTGAAACAAGACAGGCACGACCAACGTTACAGGGGTTGGGGACAGGAAAGGTGAAGGACGGGACAGCAATGCCAATGCTATGTGACCTCTGACAGGCAGGCCTTCCTCCAAACCATGTGAAGAAGTCCTGAAACCCACCCTCTCAAGAGGGTCTCAGAGGTCTGGTCAGTGCCCTTTTGGCAGCTTTCACCATCAGGTTTGGTGCCTGAAACGGAATTCAACACAGGGCTTTGGCTTTTGACGATATATTCTGAAGCCCCTGAAATGATGACTACTTCACAGGTATTTCAAAACGGAAACTTTCACCAACTAGGGAAAGTTTTTTTCCACAAGAGTGCAGGAGCATGCCAGCGTTTAGTCTCCCCAGGAACTGAAATCCTGAATAAAAATATAACCAGCCAAGTGGAAACGGTGGTACTCAAAGCCCTTTCATTTCACAAAAGCAAATCAAAACCAATCTGTAGTACAAAGGCCAGATATAAACATATAAAACTACTTTTAAATAAGACTAACTGGTCAACAGTCATTAATGGATTAAAGAAGCAAAAAATGACGGTGGTATGAAGCTGACAGAACCCACAGTGGTCTTCTAGCAATAAACACAGGACATATTCTCCCATGGTAATGAGGTGTGTCAGCGCTGGAAAATGCTGGTCCTTTCTGATTTGATTAGGGCCCCAGTGAAAGCTTCAGAGTCTCATTAAGAGCAAAGAGGAACAGAAAGGGAAACAATAGGAGCCTCATTATACACGGCTCATTATTACAGGGATATGGATATACCACCTGTCAAATCATGTCCCCAAAACGTAACAACCAGAGAGAAAGAGCCTGATATCTCTGTTGTCAGCCGAGTCCTCCTGGGTATTAGTGCCCACTGGGGGCTGGGATACACAGGGATTCATCCCACGGTGGCTGACACTCGCCAAGTCACCATGAACATCACAGCTTAAAACCTTCAGCATAAAAAGGTCAGAGGTAAAAATGTTCTTTATTGAAAGCCCATAAAAAATGGAGTTAAGGGGAAAGATTATAAGCGATAATGCTGAGGCACGGCGTGTACAGGCACGAGTGCTTAGAACCCCAGAAGCATCTGAGAGTTGTCATCCAGCCATCACTTTTTAAAATCAAAGCGATGGAGACATAATCAAGAAACCTTATCAATTCTCCTGGCAGTTGAACTTTCTGAAATTGGCTTACAGATATTCAAGAAGCTCATTCTTCAAGATTCCCAATTAGAAGATCCACTTCCCCAGTCAATAAACTCTTAATTGGGTCTGGTGTGTCTCCAACATGGTAAAGCCATCAGCATTTTATTATGCGAAAAGTAAGGCCCTAACAGCTAGTTACTGGTTCTGTATTTAGTGAAACTATTACAGCCTGAACATTTAATGCCAATTTAATCAAAGGAAATTTTTATTTCTGAAATAAATTTACAATGGATGAAACTGGTTAAAATGGATTCTGATAAATTCAGAAACGCCAAGCATAAGACTTCTTTTCTATACTGTGAGAAGGGTTTGCCACTATTGTTTTAGTCTCTTTAACTTTTCCATAACAAAGAGTTAAAACCATTAAATCATAGCTAGAAAGCACTCCTTAGGACTTACAGTCATCGCTTTATTACCTAATGAACAGCAGCTGCCTACAAACAGGACTGCTAGTGAAATTAATCCTCCTGCTCTTAGTCTTCCTTGATAAATGCTTCCACATTTGCCAGTGCGGAGCAGCGATTTCTTGGGGGAATGAGAAAGCTGGGCTGTCTTATTAATTGAATGCTCCACCATGGACTATCCACTGTGGCTGAGACTTTGCTGAAATCCCACATCAGCTTCTTAGTCTGATCTATGGTAATGCACCTCTATTCATTAGACGTTCACAGTCTTGTGTATAATTGCCCTGTTCCTACAGAAAGAGATCTTACCTGCCCCAGGAGCAAGCAGCCAGCTATACAGGTAGCCCGCGGCCAGAGAATAGTACAGCACTAGTCCTCTCTGGCCATTCACCATCTCCAAGATCTGATCGATAGTGACTGGAGAGTAGGGGTCAGAGTCCTGTTGTCCTGTTTGTCGTTCTACCAGAAGATCCGCAAATGCCCTCGTCCGTCCTCTTTCTGCCACAGCCAGGGCTTCGTCATGATGGCCTACGAGACAAAAGGGACAGACTGAGGACTCCATGGGGTGTGTGCTTACAGAGAAGGGGCATCAGCTACAGAGATCCTGGGCAGAAGCCTCACTACCCCCGCACTCCAATGTGTGGGTGCATCTCAGTTCAGCCTCAGATGATAGGTGTAGTGTCCCCTCTGGTAAACCCGTATTTTCAGATTCCACACCACCCTAAGGTCTCGGCCTTCCCCTGTCTTGCAGCCATACCACATGAGAGCCAGCCTTGCCACACTTTAGGGGATTCATCCTTAGCATCTGCTCCACATCCCGAGGTGCCTCCCAGCCTCCTGGCTTCTGACCCCATTCACTGGGCTCTTTGGACGCTGGTTACCCTCTGACTTTCCTGCTCAACTCTGATTCTGATTTGACTTTGGCAGATGAGCCCTATAGGACTTGGCTCTTGACTATCTCTCCTCAATGCAGCTCCTCTACACTTCACATTGTCCAAGCCCACCCACTCATCTCCCCCCCAGGTTATATCTCTGTGCCTTTGTGCATGCTGGTCCCTCTGCTGAGTGGGTCCTCCCCACTTTCACTGACCTTGTCTCAGAAAGAGGGACCCTAATAATTGCCCTGCCCATCTTAAAGGTAAAGATTAAATGAGGCACTGAATGTGAAGATGCCTGGGAGGCATTATTCAAAGCACCATGGATATAACTGGTGATTATTGTTCGAGCTGATAGCTCATTCCATTTTGGGCTCCCATACACTTCTCTTCTCTCTCCTAATCCCCACGGGCAAAGGGTTTAAACATCTGAGGTCTCTAGTTGTTTGAAATTGCTTCTCTCTTTTAAGTTTTCCCTCAGTCTTTCAATCCAACTTCTAATCCAACACATTTTTTGGTGTAACAACAAATCATATTTCATCACAGCAATCACTAAACGACTTAGATATGCAAGCCCACACACTCAAGGTGGGAACCCCAGCTGCTCTCACCTAGGCTGACGAGCACCCGTTGCAAGGCCTGGTAGGATGACGTCTGCAGGTCAAAGAGGGAGAGTTTGTAGTCTGTGCTCAGCTGCGCCTCATGTCGTATTGTTTCAAACAAGGCCGATGCCCTATAGAGCTGCAAGGAGGGGAAAGGGAACGTTATCCATTCCCCAGAAACCACACTCCAGCCACTCACTGACAAAAGACAACTTTTGCTCGCATCTTGGTGTACAACCTAAAAAAATTTTTTAAAGGGTGGTAAGGATGAATTTTATTTCCAGGTAGGTCTTAGTGGAAAGGCATCAGATCATATACCTGGTAAACTAGTTTACGGTATGTAATCAATTTTTGACAGATAAAGGGAATTATTTATTTTTAATCCTTACCCAAGGATCTTTTTCCATTGATTTTGAGAGAGTGGAAGAGAGAGGGAAAGACAGAAATATCGAAGTGAGAGAAACACATCAATTGGTTGCCTCCTGCACGTGCCCCAACCAGGGCCCGGGCCTGGGAAGAGCCTGCAACCAAGGTACATGCCCTTGACTGGAATCGAACCCAGGACCCTTCAGTCTGCAGGCCGATGCTCTATCCACTGAGCACCACAGGTTAGGGTGGATAAAGGGATTTAGAAGACAGGTTATAGACTTGTAGTCTGTAAGTTGTAAAACAAAAAATCAGCTACTAATCCAACCAAGTGCTGATTTTGAATTTTAAAAAATGTCTCTCCTCTTGTCATCAAGCAACCATAATTCAGCACACACACTTCTCAGTGCCTAAGGACTGAAGTGGGAACAGGTGTGATGCAGGCGGGCTGGGAATAGATGAGCGGGGAGGGCGAGGGGCGGGGAATGAGATGAAGGCCGCGCACTCCCAGGAGAGGCATAGCTTTCTGTAGGCAGTTCAGCTGAATCAAACACTGGCCTCCACAGCAGTGTCCCAGGGTCAGGTCTTTGCTGGACCAGCCGCCCTAGAGCCACGCACACTTTCCTGCTGCTCTAAAGGCTTCTCTATCAGTGAGATCACAAAACTCTTCTGATATTTACATGCTGAAAATACAGTATCAAATGTTAATAAGTTCATGCAAATTTAAAAAATAGAATGCTAAGACTAAGAGACAGACTGGGAGAGAGGGATGACTCCCAGCTCCGCCACTGACCAGCTGTGTGACTTTTGGTGAGCTTCTGAGCCTCCATTTCTTCTCTACAAAGGACAGGTATCATTCTACCTCGCATGGTTGCTTAAGGAATACATGCAGTGAGTGAAAGTACTGTGAAAACTAAATTACTATATCAATACAAGTTTTCATTTTTAAAACCAGGAAATTGGAGAATTCTTTAAATTGCCTTTAATAGTTTAAAAAGTACAGTAAAATACCATAACATTTCAGGATGCTATGGCACAAATTCAGTCACATCATGTGCTCAACTTCATTCCCTCATCCTTTGCCCCTTCTGCCTAGCACACTGCCCTCCCCAGTGATCACTCACATGCTGCTTACGTGGTTAAGTGTGTGATTTTAGATGATACCATCTCACAACTCCTCCAACCTGCCAGAGGAACCCACAAAGGCAGAACCATGAACTGTGTGTGTGTGTGTGTGTGTGTGTGTGTGAGAGAGAGAGAGAGAGAGAGAGAGAGAGAAAGAAATCAGGACATTAAATCCAATAATCATGAATTCTTGACTACTTCTATTATAAAATGTATGTATGTAATTTCATATTAAGGATTAATGAGGAACAGCAGCACATAATACAAGAATGTCAAAGAAATTATTGAGAAATCTATCACACAGCTGAGCAAGAATCTTTACTATGCTCAGCATTTCTGGGCTGGTACAGGCTGGAAAACCTTTACATCAACCCAAGTGCAGAGGCCAGCACCTTCTGGCCAATTACGACGAGAACAGTAATCCCAAGATTTCCACCTGGGACAAGGGTTCTACTCACCTGGTGTTGAGCCTCCTCCAGGTTCCCACTTGCCCAAAGGGAGAGGCCAAGACCATGGCGAATTTTGGCTTCATCTTCTCTTCGGCCCAGTTGCTCAGCTAACCTTAAACCTGAAATCAGATAGAGAAATTTTGAGGAAACATAGAAGATACACAATTCCACCTGCCAAGGAGTCCAGGAGGGTAATTCTGTCTCAAGTGTAAATAAAATATGTTAACACAGCTAGATAAAGTGCAGGGCAAAGGGAGAACCAGCCAGGCAGAGTAAGCATTCTCTTCAAATTCTGTGATGGCAGCAACCTTTCCAGGGCACGCAAGGCGCCCCAGTAAGAGCTCAGGTGATGGCGATCAGCAGGAGACAGGTTTGCGTGGCAGGCAGAAACAGTGAAACGAATGGAACCTAACCTGCCACCCTCACAGATGTGAAATCCCTCGGTTTGCGAATGCAAACTGGGCCTATAAACGGATCTAACCCAATTCTTTGGCTGCAAAAGCTTTTCCTGACAGTGCCATGGTCCAGCACAGAAGCCACGCGGATACAGTTCCCTATTTCACGTGCACAGGATCCAATCAGTGTGGGTGGGAGACATACTGATGTACTCCCGAAAGCAGAGTGCTCACACTGCCTGACACCACCTCCTATTACTGATGCTGATGCATTTCATGTCCAATCTGTTTTTCCTTTAAGGCTGAGATTTTGATGTGCCTCAGCGGGGTTGCAGAACAAGTGCTATTATGAGTCCAAAGTCTTAAATAAGATTGTCCACATTCTAAAGGCTTTCCGATAGACACCTGCAGTTCAGGTCACTTACTACAGTAAGCTTCTGAATTTCAGGACACCGGCAACCTCCAAGGCTTTGTGGGAGCCAAGTAAGGGGGCGCCCACTTACTGTACTGGCCACTGAGCGGTTCTCAGCATCACTTTGTCCTCATTACCCTCCCTGCTCTCTGTACCCAGGCGTTAGTTTGTCCAGAAGACAGCAGGAAGGCTCCCACACTAGAGCTGCGCACACAGAGAAAGGACTTCCTCTTCCTAATCTAATTCAGGGTGGATGGGAGCCTGCTTCTAAGCATGCTGGGCCCTTGCAATTTCAGGCTTTTGAAAAGGAACTGAGTCAGTTGAGAAGCTAATAAAAGCAATACTCAGGTTCCAGCTCATAAAAATATTACGCATTTCAAAATGCATATAACTCAGAAAACTTAGAAATAGCATTTTTAGTTTAAATCATGTTACTGGGTAACAAAAATAATACTTGCAAGTTATTCACATTTTAAAATACCTCACAGAGTAGAAACACAAATGAAAGAAGATGGATCTTGGATGAAAACCAGGAGAATACTGGCTGTTTTAACCTTCAACAAACTAACCATACTCATTCTTCAACATAGCTATCCCTGCCAGCTCTGGGTCTATGAGTTGGAAGTAAAATCATTGAGGTACCCCCCGCCCCAATCCCGAGGTACCTTCTGTGTAAGCTGGGGCTTTGCTTTGTTCCCTGCTGGGTCCCCAGCAGGTAGGGCACTTCCTGGCCCATAGTCAGGGGTTCAACAACGAAGAGCTAAAAGCCCACTGGACAGACAGCATACCTGTTACGCCCGTTTCTATCTGCTTCTGTCTCTTAGGGATCTGACCCACCCATCTAGCTCTCCTGGAGCTGGTCTGCTAGGAACTAGTTGCACGACTAGGTAAGGCCACTAAATTGCTCCAGGCTCCCTCTCTTCACTGGCAAAAAAAAAAAAAAAAAAAGAGGAAAGGCTGGATGACACCAGTGGTTTTAACCAGGGCATCCCTACATATCACCTGCAGGGCTTGTTCAAAAGACCCAGGCGAGGCTCCACCTGTGAGAGTCTTCTGAGTGGGCCCTCGAGGTTGATCCATAGGCCCCTCTGAAAACCAGAGAGAAGACACTGAGGTGGTTTCTGACTGAACTGTTCCCTCCTTGCAAGAGGGTACAGACCCAACTCAGAGGACTCCCAAAGGCCTTCCAGGTGCCCTGCTCTGTCACAGCTCACGAGAAGCGGTGTCTTGTCTGGCCCCAGGCACCCCGGCTCTCTGGTAGAGCACACCCACGAAACAAGCACCGAGGAGATGCCACCATACGAATTTAGGTCTCTGCGAGCCTTAAAACTACAAGGAACAATAAAAATGAAATTGAGTTTCCCATAAATAGAGAATTATGTTACAATGTCTCAGGCAAAGCAGCTGCTTTATGGAAACAATATTTCAGGAAGTACAAAAGAACACAGCTGAAAGGTTGTCATATGCTGGGTCTGAATTTAATGGTTTTCACAAATTCAACTGAAAATCGCCCCCAGTCTGTTGGAATTCTACCACAGTCAAGTTTCAGGAAACCAGAAGCCAATTCTCATATTTAATGCATCGAGGCAAGCTCCCAGTGAGTGGGAGCCAAATAAGGTCTGGGAAGCGGCGCTCAGCCTCTCGGTAACCTCTCAGCCTGCAGGCCAGAGCAGTCCCTGGTCTGTGCAAAGAAACGTCAGCCTCTGGCCCATTTTCCACTTGGCTTCCTGCTTCCCTCTCTCCCGGCTTCCCAGCTGGGACTCGGGAGGAATAGGGATATGACTGCCCCGACCCTGTTCCGTTCCTGGGAGGTTCGGAGCAACGCCACACAGGGTCTTACATGGTTCCTGGGGTCAGAAAAGCTGGGTGAGCCCCACCTCACCACTGACTGACCACACAGTCAGAATCAAGTCATTGTACTCTCCGAGTCTCAGGTTACTTAGCTGCAAATGGGAATAAAAACCTCTCAAGGTTACTGTGAGAATTAAATCCAATTAAATAACTATATATGTTTTTAAAAAAACAACAACCACCACCCTTGGAAACTATAGCTGACAGTTTTTGCTTGAAATCAGCAACAACTTCCTTTAACTAGTGAGCCAAGATCATCATACCTGCCGCTTTCCCAGGACGGGAGGATGCAATGTGCCCATGGGAGGAGCAGTGTTTTCCCGAGTAGAGAAGAGGTGAAGGAAGCCTCCCAGCACTGACAGCTCAGGTAACTGAAGGGAACTTGACAGCAGAAGGGAAGGGGGAGGGTCAGGAAGGGGAAGGGCAGGAGAGGGGGAGGAGCAACAGCAGCTGCAGCCACTTTCTGGGCCTGCCTGGAACAAGACTACTGTGCCCCATCCCAGCACTGAAGGTAATAGCTCTGAGAAGGAAGTCTAGTCAACTGCCTGAGTGACCCTCAGACTGATGCTTCAGGGTTGGACCTCAGCTGCTGCAGCAACATGGACTTCTGGATAGTTGTGATATATTCTAAGTATTTTCCTCTGACTCTTAAGTTTTACATGATTAGATCTTATTTGATTCACCTTGGCTGAATGTGTTGTTCACTCAGAGGATCCTGAAAAGCAGGAAGGAGGGTATCTGCTCCTTGGGCAGCTGGTTGGCAGAGTAAGACAAGCTGGGTAATACACTCTGGACCCTGGAATGCCTTTGTGCTATTAAAGAACACCCAGTGGGGGGCACCATGGTTTCGGAGTGGAACGGAAGTGGCTTCTGAGATCCTAAGCTGGGTGGCCACTCAGACGGTGCATACGGCCCTCTGAGTAGACTCTGAACTCCATCTCAGAGTAGACCCAGAGACCACGGGGGCCTTTGCACTTACCTTCCTGTAAGTACATGACCGCCTGGGAATAGTTCTGCAAAGCATGATGGGTCCTTCCGAGGCTACTATATGACACTGTCTTGGCCACCAAGTCGTTCATCTGGGCAGCGATACTCAAGTGCTGTTCTTGATAGACCACAGCCCTCTCGAAGGTGCCCAGAGATTCGTACGTCAGGCCCAGGTTCCCATAAGCTCGGCCCTGGCATGTGGGGTTGTTGGTTTCCTCTGCGATCTGCAGATCGAGCTGGTGGTACTGCAGGGCTGTATCATACTCCCCCATCTGCTGGTAGACGCCCCCCAGGCCACAGGCCGCATCACTTTCCAGAGCTCGGTCTTTCATCTCCCTAGCAATGTTCAGCTGGCGTTCAAGGCAGGAAATGGCTTGTTCGTAATTCCCTAATTGGCTGTGCAGACTTCCCAGTTCTCCATAGGCCTGGGCTTTATTAAAGGCCTCCCCGAGCTCATGGGCGACCACGAGCCTCTTTTCAAAGCACACAAGGGCTTGCTGCAAGCTCCCCATTGCCCTGTGGGGATGTAGACAGAAAAGCAATGATATTATTTTGTGCAGGTGCAGACATACTAAAGCCCCTGAGAAAATGAAAAGCATTTGTCACTGTCACTTACTATAGAAGCTCTTAACTCCTCTTCTAGCTAAAATCTATCATGTGCCCTTAGAGTGAGATGCAGGGGAATTTCATAATCTGGAAAGCAATTCAAAAGTCATCCCTTAGTGACCTCCCCAAGAGCTTGAGATTCAATGGGATATACACCCCAGAGGAAACATAAAATATATTAATAGGCACAATGATAGCAAGTGAACTGTTTGGTTCTTCAGGCCTCCCAATTTCCACTACTGCTTAGACTATGTTTTTGAAATCACTTTACAACAGCTATAAATCCTTCACCCTGAACTCCTCCAAGCACTCTGTGGGTGATGATTTAGTTTGACCCTTGCCTTCCCTCCACTCCAGGAGCCCTAATCCCCTGCCTATCTGGAGAAGCCGTATATTTTGCAGACACAGACACCTTCTTGGGCTCCCCACATTCAGAAGGAAAAGCATCACCTTGGCCAACAGTGTATCTTTTTGTGCTGCTGCTAAGAGATGACGTGATAAGACTGGGAAGAACACAGATTCTGGCAGCAGACCAAACCAGTTGTGTGGAGGCACGTAAATTCCTTTTCCTGAGCCTCAGTTTCTAAATGATAATAAATCCCACATCCCATAGCAGATGATAATACATGTAGAGCAATACAGGATTGCTATAAATGTTAAGCAAGATATATATGCAAGGTACCCAGCATGATGATAGTATATATTTATTCACTCCTGCCATTATCAAATGGCTTTCCCTAAAAGCAACAAAATGGGGGCCAAATAATTGGTGGGTACAGATGATGTATTAAAAAACACTTCATATAATGTGGGAGGCATTCAGAAAAGCTCAGTGAAATTGATTCAGTCATCTTTCCCGCTCTTATTATCTTTTATCTTGCTCATTACGATGCAGTCAAAAAGGCAATGCAGTCAGAGTCAAAGAGCCCTGGGTGTGACTCTCAGCTGTCGCTTTTAAACTGTGTAACCTTGGAGATTAACCTAACCTCTCTGGGCCTCAGTTACCTCCTCCATAACATAAAGGTAGTACTATCCCCTGCTAAATTCACAGAATCATTGGATGAACCAAATGAGATACGTATGAAAATGTTTTGTAGTTAACAAACCACATGCCATTACTGTCACAACTGCTCTCTGTGCAAGTTTATCAACCACGTTTACCTGTGTCCGTTTCCTAGGCCCCGGTAAGCCTTGGCTTGGTCTTGCATGCGATTCAGACTCTGGGCAACAGATAAATATTGTTCATAGTACTTGATAGCTTCCTCGTAGTCACCCAGGGCCTCATAGCAATCCCCCAGGTTGCCGTAGGCCCGGCCCCTGTCAAGCACAGACTCGTTTCCACTTAGCTGCTGCAGCATGGCCAGCTGCTGCTCGAAGTAGCCGATGGCTTCTTCCATCACATTCATGTTCATCTTTGTGATGCCCATGTTGCCATAGACCTGGGCTTCTAGACTTGGATCCTTCAGCTTCTGCCCTAGATCCAGCTGCTCTTCGTAACATTTGAATGCCATTGTGTATTTCCCAAGGGCCATGTAGACAGCAGCCAGGTGCCCGTGAGCTCTGCACTCCCCTGGCAAGTCGCACAGCTCCTGATATACCTCCAGTTCCTGCGTGTGATAACCCAAGGCCTTGTCGTATTTCTGGATCATTCGGTATGCAGTGCCCAAAGCTGCATATGCACTGGCCTCCAGTCTTCTGTCCTTTACATGATGAGCTAAGCCCAGCTGCTGCTCATAGAATTTTATTGCACCATTTATATCTTTTTTACAGATGAATATATCGCCCAGGTTCCCTAAGGCTCGGAATTTAGCCTGGGAATTATTCAGGGACTGGGCTAGGGACAGCAGGTACTTTTGACACTCTTCAGCTTTGCTAAAGTTCAATAGAGCCTTGAATGCTAGGCCCAAGTTGCAGTAAGCTTTTGCTTGGCTCAGTTTGTCATGAAGGTCTTTGGCCAGTGCCAGATCCTGCTCATAATACTTCACTGCCTCCTGGTAATTTCCCAGGCAGTAATGGGCATAGCCAAGATTGTGGCAGACCTTCCCTTCTCCCTCCATGTCTTGAAGGTCTGGAGAAAGCCGGAGGTACTGTTCATAATAGGGGGCAGCTTGGACATACTCCCCCCGAGAGCAGTGGAAGTTGCCCAGGTTGCTGAGAGCCCGGGCCTCACTCTGGATGTCACGCAGCTCCCGGGCAATATTCAGGTGGTTCTGATAGTGTTGCAGGGCCCGGTCGTGGGCACCCAGGGCCTGGTAGGCAACAGCAAGGTTCCCGTGTGTGGATGCCTGCGAGGCGCGGTCATTCACTTCCATAGAGATCTGCAGCTCCTGCCGGTGGTACTTGACCGCCTGGTCATACATGCCCAGAGCATTGTAGGCATTGCCCATGTTCCCGTAGGCACGGCCCTGAGCAGCGTAATCGCTCAGCTCCTGGGCGATGCACAGGTGGGTCTTGTGGAGTTTCAGTGCAGTATCATAATCACCTTTCATCTGGTGTATAATTCCTGAGAAAGAGAACAGAAAAAGGTTAGAATAACATTAGCAATTTGGAAAAAAATGTAATTTGCAACTTAAGTTATACTCAAATACAATCCAGATGAATTAAAGAGCTTAAAATAACAGAAGGTAGAATTAAATATTTATTAGGTCTCCAGAGGGAGGGTAGCTTTCTATGCTTCGAAGCAACAACAAAAAAAAAACATTGACAGATTTGATTATAAAAATAAGATGTTTTCTACTACAAATATATATCTAAAATTAAAAGGCAAACACCATACTGGAAAATATATTAAAAATACAATAGCTATTGTGTGGAAAGATTTTACTGGGTCTGGCTTTTTAAAAAATCAAGATTTAAATTTACTGAAATGGGCGAAGCACTGAGGCAGCAGACAACTCACATCCAAGGAAATCCAAAAGGTACCCAGAGGGAAAAAATGCTAATTTCTTTTAATAATCAAAGAAATGCAAAATAAAGCAACCCTGAAGTACCACATTATGTTTACTAAATTAGCAAACAAAAAATTTAAACAACATCCTATACTGATGAAGCTGCCCTGACACGGGTAAACACATCACTGCTGGACATAAGTTGGCACAGCCTTTGGAGAAGCAGCATGGCAAGAGCCACAAGCACAATGCTGCTCAGACCCTGCAAAGCTCCTCATGGGAGGGCAGCGTTCTAAGGAAATCAGGCAACAAATGCAAAAGCTATAAGCATAACAATGTTTACTGCCACAGTATCGGTTAGTGGAAAATCAGGAACATCTTAAATGGCAAACACAGGGGCCGCCATATATCAATCCAGTAGAGGGTTTTTGGTCATTAAAAACATAACTATGCCCCACCGGAGTGGCTCAGAGGTTGAGCGTTGACCTATGAACCAGAAGGACACGGTTGGATTCCTGGCCAGGGCACATGCTGGGGTTGTGGGCTTGATCCCCAGTAGGTGTGCAGGAGGCAGCCAATTGATGTTTCTCTCTCGTGGATATTTCTATCTCTTTATTCCTCTCTCTTCCTCTCTCTCTAAAAAATTAATAACATTTTAAAAAGATAATTATAAAGTCTACGCAGAAAAATGGTGAGGGAGGAAAGATTCTTACAATAATGATTTTTTTGGCTTTTTTTAGAAAGAGTAGAAGGGAGGGGGAGTGACAGAGAGAGAAACATAGATGTGAGAGAGACAGATCGATTGGTTGCCTCCCACATGCACCCCGACCATGGCCGGCTGGGGATCCAGCCTGCAACCAAGGGAAGTGCCCATGACTGAAATCAAACCTGAGACTCTTCAGTCTGCGAGCTGATGCTCTACCCACTGAGCCAAATCGGCTATGGCTTCTTACAATAATATTAAGTGGAAAAAGCAGAAAACAATGCTGCATGCTCCCTGTGACGAGTAGGAAAAAAAATATACACAAGGACAAGACTTTGAGGAGATCATGCAAAAATAAAAATAGATGCCTTGTTAGGTGATGGGATTTGAATGATTTTTGTTCCAAAATTTCTTGTAATTCTGCTATACAGCTTTTACTGTCAACAATAATAGTACTTCAAACAACCCTCATAAAGTATGCTATAAGCTGCTAAGCTAAGCCATTGTTTTCACAAGCATTTCAAATGAGATCATAAATATCAAGTAGTTCCAAATGAGGGATATTAGAGAGGTAACTTCGGAAATGCCTTTAAGGTGAGCCTGGTTCATCCCAATTGGGGCCAGGGTGGGGCACTGGAAAAGCTAGAGGGAATCTAGCATGCAGACAGTTTCTCCTTGCCCTTGGTTTTGAACATGCTTTTCCATGCATCCGTGTGGGAGCTTTGCAGTGGTGACAAAAACCTGCAGAAGTACAAAAACTCAGACACCAAGATGGCTTATTAAAATATCTGAACTGAAAATAGAGGCAAGGAGGAAGCTGTCAAAATCCAGCCCCTGCAATTTGCTTATCTCTGTGACACCTTTCATTAGTTCGTTCGTTCATTCATTCATTCATTCATTCACTTGTTCATTTGTTTATTCATTCATTCACTTACACACCGACCCAGGAAACATGAACTGAGTATTGTACACTAATATTGTGGTGGGAGCAGGGGAGAAGAGAAATGAAGACAGGTGTCTGCTCTCAAAAAGCATACAGTCATAAGGGAAACAGTCACGAAACAAGTCAGTACACATAATAAATGCCTAGGGGCGGGGGCGGGGGGGAGACAGGAGCATGTCAGGGCCGCTCTTCTGGTCCCCACTTCCTCCCTGCCTACGATGGAGGTCTGCCCTACCACAGGAGGTGTGTCCATCTCTGGGCCCAGCATCTCTTTGACATTAACTGGACTTAGGGTACTGCATACATCATTTAGCCTCTCTGAGCTTTTTAAGATTGATCTATAAAATGAGGAAAATAGTAATATGATACAAGCCTTAAAGGATCAAATGAAATAATGTGTGTATAAGTGTATTGTAAACTATAAAGTGAAATTCAAATACTGGTTACTGGACGTATTAGATGCTTTAAGGAAAAGGAATGCTGGAGCTGGCAGAGATTAAATAAACTATGGCAATTCTTCTGTGTATTTGCTTGTATGAGTAAAATATGTAATTTAAAAATAATTAAGAAATCATGGTACTCTATGCAATGCAATAACATGGTACCATTAAAAATGGTAAAGAAGTTTACATATTGATATGGGAAAAAATTGTAATATGTTAATGGGATATATGGTCACAAACAGTACATTTTAATAAAAATATTAAATAGGATATATGTATATATGTATATGTTTACCTTTATAATATACACACATACAACATAAAATTTATTTAAATGTTAACAGTAATAATTTTGGGGTGGTGGAATGGCACTTTTTTCTTTTTGATTATTTGTATTGTCAGTGTTTTTTCTATGATGAATGCATAACCCTTGGTTTAAAAATTACTGAAAGAATTTTTGAAACTGATCCAATAAGAGGAGTGACATTCCTGGGGGTTGGGTCTGGCCACGCCCCTGGGCTGGAGATGTCGCCCACATCCAAGCTGGAAGGATGAGCGTCTTCAGAACCTGTCTCAAGGTTAGAAACTCTGAGCTTCCCAAGAGGCAATACCTTAGCATTACCCAGGACCCCTGTTAGTGGTGAAAAATTATTAGTGACGTCAACATTTCCGTTCTAAAGACCAGCAGTTAGCCTGGACCCTTCAAATGCTTTTATCTAAAGAGAAAACGTTTAGATTTCAAATTTCCAGGTATCCTTAAAGAAAATGAATCATTTCACTCCCTCTCTCCTCAGCTTCTGCATTTCTGAAATGAGAGTCAAAATATCTGCCCAGCCACCAGTCCAGTCATGGACAGAGCCAGAGCCGGGGAGGGCGGCAGCGTGCCCACATCCCCTCTGAGCACTTTCTCCCCAGCAATGTCTTTGCATTGATCCCCCATCCCCCCAGCTTTGGATTTCACTGTAATGATTTTTAAGCCAATATGATCACTAGTCGGTTGCTAAGAGGATGTTGAGACCTTCAGAGAAGGCAATCAGAGGAAGTTTAGGTTTTTTCCTGCTCCCTACCGCCAAAGACACAGGTCTCCTTGCTAGCTCCCCGCTCCCCACTGGTACCCCATCATGCAGGAAGCTGACGAAAAATCTAGAAGGCACACCATAATGGCAAAGAACAGAACTTTAAGTCAGAAGTCCTGTTCTACAAGCCTGGTTCCCACCTCATTAGCTGAGTATCTTTGAGACAGCCACTTTATGTCTCTGGGCCTTTCTTTCTTTTTTAAATTGAAAACTTTCTGATGTTGTTTGCCTTCTTATTAATAAGGTCAGGTGATAATCATCTCAAAGAAATGGTATGAGAAACATGTTAGTATATATCAATAATCTGTGTAAACTGTCGCCTGCTTTCTACCCATGGACTGAGCAGAGTGAGAGAAAGGAAGGGGAATGCTGTCTGGCTCTCAGGGCCTTAAGAGTCTGGCCTAGTTAATAGGGAGCAGTTGGGACGATAATGGCTACTCAGGGTTCAATGATTTGTGAAAGAAACTGCCTGCTGGTTATGGCAAAATGATCTGACCCCCAGCCAGCTTGCCCGCGCACCCCCCTTCCCTCCTCCCTTCCCTCCCGGTCTGATACGTCCAAGGATCTATAAAGAATTATAGGAAGATTCTCAAAACAACTTCCGGACACGAGCAAAGGCGAAAGGATATGGATCTGGCTGAGTGAGGAATTTTTTCATCTGCCCTGGGTCTCTACTGTCTCGCCGCTGCCAGCCAGGAGAATTCTGAACGGAACATTACACACAATTGGCAGCCTTTCTCTTTATTGAGGCAACATAAAAGCTGCCGAGAGCTGCCAGCAGAGTGACTGCACATGCTGAGGAGATAATCTGCAGATCCTCCTTCCCTTTGGAGACCGCAGCTTGATTTTCCAGGGCCGTCACTCAGATGAGGACTTGCAGAGGGCCTGTCAGCGGGGTGCGCTAGGTGACAACGTGCTCGGGGAGGGGAATTAAATGAAGATTAGTGGGGCAAAAGACCTTCCACAAAGCAGAGTTCTCACAGGGAGGGTGGTTATGGATGTATACAGCAGCACCGTCAGCCTCCACCTCTGTGTCAGGAGTGGTCACTGCCCTGGGAATAGCAATACCGACTACAAAGAGCCGTTGTGAAAGCCAAGGAGACCAAGCTTCCTAGAAGCTCGCACAGTGCCGGGACATAGCAAGTGCTCAGTGCATTTTGCTTTTATCATTAACCGTGACCAGCAAACATCCATGGAGGTATGCACGGGACAAGCCAAGCAGGAGAATTTCTGCTGAAACTGGAATGTTTAGCGTTTCAGCAGTGAATTCTGACTGCATTTTCACTTGTGAATTCTGTAAAAGTAGGGCTTCAGTGCCTCCACAAACAATGGACGTGCTCTGATCATTTCCTGAGCATATTACTGTTCTGATTATTAATAGTTCATGATCCAAATGGGGGTTTAAGAGTTCATCCACGGCTTCCATCCTGGCCACATCACCAGCTATTCTCAGGGGAAACCTAAGAATTGGGGATTGGAAGAGACTCTCTCACAGGCTCACTTTATAAAGACATGACCTGGGCCCAGTGAGAGGAAGTGCGTTAGTGGCAGAGCTGAGGAAGGGACTCTTGACCCACAGCCCATCTGCTTTTAAAATAAGAAGATACGAAGGAACTGTTATTAATCAGTTTCACTAGGTGTGAACTGGGACAGTAGCTGTGTTTTATAAAGTTCTCATCTGTTAGAAATACATATGGAAGCATTTACAAATGAAATGACATGGTGTCTACGATTTACTTTAAAATACTCTAGCGGGGGTTGGGAAGTAAGCATGTGTGTGCATGCATGCATGCGTGTTTATGAAAACAGATGAAACAAGATTAGCAAAATGTTGATAACTGGTTTATGAGCTTAGTGGGGGTTCATTATACAGTACTGTCCTCTCTTTCTCTGTGTGTGTGTGTGTGTTTGTTTGTGTGTGTGTAAAATTCCACAATAGAAAGTTAAATCAAATAAGAAAGATATGCAGAGAGCTGTTCTGTAGCCCATTTTGGACTGGGAAACACTTTCTAATAGCTAAGTCCTGATGTGGATGTTTAAGTTCATTTCCTCGTCTTTGGGACCACAGGAGAGAAAGAAATCAGCTGGTTGCCAGCCTCTATAGCTGTACCAACCTCCTTATCCTTCTCCAGGCCTGGAGGAGGGCATGTACAGACTGCAAACAACACGGTGCTTGTCCCATTGTTTCAATTTTATAATCATGATATTTAGTTGTACCTTTCATTTCAAGTGATCTTAAAAGGACAACATGCTATTTTGTCTATCAAACAGGAAACGTGGGAGGGGATGGTGAAAGCAGCTGGGAACACCTGCTGCACATGCTCAACTGCTCTTCCCAAGGCGCCCCCTCGCCAGGAGGAGTGGCCCCGGTTTCTCCAGGGCACCCATCATTCTAACTGCAGACATCTTCAGGTTCCCCGGACCCTCTCCCTCTCGAGTTCCACATAGAGCTTCTGTATATTGTACCTAAAATATCTCAAAGCTTGGGGTGGGGAAGAGGAGAAATGCCTGCTTACTAAACAGAGGGTTGGAATCAAAGTGCTCTGTATTAGAAATGCAACCACTGGATGTTTTCTCTAACTCATTCTCCGGTTACTATTTATGTACCCGGAGACAAGGCCCCATTATTTTTTGTCCTTAAAGGACAGCAAAGGTACAGCTATATTAAAAAATCAGTTCTATGACGTCAGCTACAAGCATCTTCCCAGTAGGTAAGCTTTTCCTGAGAACTTGTGCCTGCTTTCTATCTGATGATCTCATTCACACTTCAAAACAGTCCTGAGGTCACTGCTGTGGTCTCAGAGACCCAGAAGACAAGAACGCACGGGGACCACACGGCTTTCAGGGGCAAGACTAGTACTGGAATCTAGGTTCTTCTGACGCAGGAGTCCATCTCTTTCACCTGCTCCCCTTCTGGAATGAAGCTGGTGAAATCGGTCATGACTTTATACCCACTTCTTCTTTATTAACAGTACACTGTCAGGCCAAAGCAACCCTGTGGCAGCTATATAAGAACAGCCTGGCTAAATTTGTATCTAGAGCAAAGACATGCACATTAGAGACCGGAAACTCCTAAGGAATGAAGGAGAAGGAGGAGGAGGAGGAGGCAGATGTAATCACTAGTGTGGGCACCACCTCTTGGGCCATCCATGTCTCTTCTGCCATCATTTATCTTAATTACATCTGTCTACTTTTCCTACCAACCCACCAGGCTCTTCCTGCTCCTCCAAAGGATAAGTGAAGCTAAGAGCCTGTTATCTTCTTTTGCTTCAGCGGCAATTGAGGATGTCTTTAGTGACACGGAGAGTTGAGTGACACTTTTGTCCCAGATCCCAACTGCCCTTCTCTTCTGTTTCCACTCGGAGGAGCCGCTATAATAGGCCGAGGATGCCATCTCTCCCTCCCACAAACACACTCCATTAGAAACTACTTGTCTTTCCCTGCTCCCAGCTTTATTGAGGTATAATTGACAAAACAGTAAATATTTAAAGTATACAATGTGATACTTGGCATATATACATTGTGAAATTATTGCCACCATCAAGTTAAATTGCACATTCATCATCTTTTGTAGTGAGAATGTTTAATTTCTACTCTCAGCAAATTTCAAATATATTAAGTATTGTTAACTATAGCTGCCCTGCTGTACTTTAGGTTCCCCAGAATTCATTCATCTCATAACCAAACTTGGAGGAAATAAAATGTAGTCGAAATAGAGAGCCCTAATTGCTCACTCCTGGCCCTCAAGGCTCCCCATAGGCTGAACAGAGGCCAAGCTAGATCCTCTGTAGTCCCCTCCTGCCACTGTCCTGCACACCTGGGGTAAATAATAGCAAGAAGCCAGCCTGGAGCCCACTGGTGCCCACAGGTATTTCACGGCCTTCATACATGGCCCCACTTCCTACTCCCCTCCGATAGTTAAAAACCCAGACTGCAGGTGAGCAGCTCAGAAACTCCCTGGTTCTGCACGGCCGTAAATTCCAAGGCGGTGGGGAAGATTAATTGTGCCATGAAGCAGGGGAAATAATAATTAAACCTATTTAAAAAGGAGGTGGCTGGAGAGGGGTGCTCTGGAGATGGATGATGAGGTAGGAAGTGCGAGGCACAATCATCCCTAATGGCCGTGGCCAGGCCACTGCGAGAGAACTTGGTGGGGAGCCCAGAGCGGAGTGAAAAATATGCCGGGCCTGCCTGGCCAAGCTCCGCCATTAGTCACTGTTTGGAAAAGGCAAAGTGTGCCTGGTTTTCATTGTGGATCACAATGAGAGGTGGGAGGCACCCTCATAAGTTAACAATGCGGAGAATGTTGCAGGGAGTTCGTTTCTATATGAAACAAACAGTTCTTTTGTTTCAAAGTCTGAGGTAGAATTACTGAAATGCAGAGATAGCCCTTCCACTCCTCCCTTGAGCTGAGCCTCTAAAAAAAGGACCAATCCCACCTCCCTGGAATACCTTCTACGGGCCCCTGTGGCCTGCGGAGTAAAGTGTTGATTGATTAAAATGCATTTACGAGCTTTCTGGACCCAGCTCTAACCCACTCCTCCCTGCCCCAGGCTCCCTGTGCTATGCCAGCCACAGAGCAGCCCCATTCGCCCTTCCACTCTCTCCCACCCTGCTTTGTATGCCTGACTTTCTCATTCCATCGCTTGGCTGGGACTGCCTTTCCCCCCATCTGTGGCAGACTTTACTAACGATCTATACT
Organism: Myotis yumanensis; assembly: GCF_028538775.1. NCBI lineage: Eukaryota > Metazoa > Chordata > Mammalia > Chiroptera > Vespertilionidae > Myotis > Myotis yumanensis. Next base: position 23,900,822 of record NW_027223770.1, read on the forward strand.
CTCTGGTTCTCTTCTACATTCAGATAGTATTTCCCTACTCAGGAAAAGCCAGGGGTGCCCACTGCAACGCTGAGTACAAGCGATGTGTTACTTCCAGAGAGGAGCGTTAAGAGCTGCAGTACAATATTCCATGCTCTCTCCCCCTGCCTCACTGACTGGGGAAGTATGTGTTCCAGATGGTCCCGCTGTAGGCCTGGATTAGTGAGCTGCTCCTGAAGGCTATATGAGCCTGTGGTGGGCTGTGTATGAATATAGTACTCGGATTTGGGTCACTCGGATTTGTGGACTATTGTTTAACAGTAAACAATACTGGATGTGCCATACAATATCAATCTTCCAAGCCCTTGTCATAACCTCTAATTTCAAACTGTCCTTCCAAAGTCTGTGTAAGAGGAGAGATACCTATTAATAGAAGTGTTCTGAGGGGATTTTACATGATCCACACCTCTGGATGTTCTAAATTCTAGCCCAGAATCAAGTGCGTCCACTAAAATCCATAAACTTGAACCAAATGACCTTGGACCCATACTGGATAGGCTTCAATTAATTGAGGTTTAACCTTAATAATCTAGAGTTGACTTGTTTTTTCTTTACTTTTATTTATTGATTGATTTGAGAGAGAGAGAGAGATGATTAGGGAGAGAGAGACATCCATCTGTTGTTCCACTTATTTATATATTCATTGGTTGACTCTTGTATGTGCCCTGATAGGGAATCAAACCCATAATCTTGTCATATTGGGATGACCCTCTAACCAACTGTGCTACCCAGCCAGGTTTTGATTTAAGTTTCCTATTAGAAAAAGCATATAGAAATCTATTATAATTTTACTGTTAAAATTTTATTGATGCTATAAATTTTGTTACCAGAATACCTTATATAAACTCTCCCTTGAGAAATCTCTTAGAATTCAGCTTTCCTTCCCCAGAGGAATTCTATGCTCCCAACTTTTGGGTAATGAGGACTGTTTGTTACTCTTTTTGCTTTGGCCACCAGGAAGCTCTGACTCAACATGGACCTCTACTGTAACAACTGTTAGCCTTTAGGCTGCATGTTTTGGCTCTTTTCCCTGAGGTTGGTTTCCTACTTTGATGTGTATTTACCCAATTTAATTTTCTATTTCTATTGTATCATCATTTGATATTGTAAGCTAAGTAAAGTCCTTTATGGAATGAAGTTATAAACGAGCAAGCAATCAAAAAACCCTTTTACCTTTGTTGAATTCTCAACTGATGGCCTAGGTAAACTGCCTACCCCCTTAGTCTGCCACTTCTCGAGTTTGCAATAATTTGTTTCAGGGACACTTTTCTATCACCTTTAATAACCCAAAAGTACCAGTTGCCTGGAGATAGTGTTTTATGGTAGAAAGGCACTGTGACCAAATTGGAAGTTCCCTATTCCTGGCTCTACCATTTCACTGGCTTATGGTCTTAGAAAAGTTACTTCTCCTGGCCTCAAGTTTTCATCTTTGTGATACTCCATTTTCTAGGATACTGCTATTATTCCAAACAGCTTTGATAACTATAGCCCTCAACATTACAATGAACAAAATCAAAATATGCCACTCCCTCTAGCATTATTTTACTATAGAATGTAAATCACTCTAAGTCTTAGATGCAATCATATTTCTAAAGTGAGTACACTGAAGGGAACTTGATACCAGATCATCTCATCTAAGGGGAGAGAAAAATCCTGGGCTCTGAGAATATTATAGCCAAGCTCTGCATGTGATGTGAGAATGGGGCACATTTCCTTAAGGGTCTCAGTCTCTGCATGTGAGACAGGAGACCCCCAAGGGCATTTGGAAATGTGATGAAGCATTTTTGGTGTCAAAATATCTGGGGGCTTACACTGGGTGGGCTCAGGGGCACCAAACAGCCTGTACTATGTGGGAAAGTTCCTGCACAATGAAGAATTATCACACCCCCAATGTCAATAGACCACACTGAGAAATACTGGGTGCTCTGAGGTGATTTTATACCCTGCCACTAATTAATAATCTGGGGGAAAAAACATAAAGTCATTTCTGTACTGTCATCCAGTTGAAGTTGTTAAAATTAATCATCAAAGCTAATTACTTGGTAAGTCTGTTGGCTAGTATCCAATAATTTAAGCAAAAGACTGAGAAATTGGAAACCTTAATTTTAAAGTCTGGCTTACTGACTGATTGCCTTCACCACAGTTTTTTTTACCTGTGAAATGTGATTCACTGTGAAAATAAGTTATAGGCTTCCTCTCAATTTAATTATGATAATTAATAAGGGAGAAGGGGCCAGGCTGGTGTTGCTCAGTGGTTGAGGGTTGACCTATGAACCAGGAGGTCACAGTTCAATTCCCGGTCAAGGCACATGCCCAGGTTATGGGCTCGAGCCCCAGTGTGGGGTGTGCAGGATGCAGCCAATCAATGATGTTCCTATCTCTGATGTTTCTATCTCTCTCTCCCTCTCCGAAATCAATAAAAATATATATATATTTAAAATAAATGAGAATGGAACCCTTCCTAAATAATAAAAATAATAATGACAACAATATACAAAATTTTCCTTGGTGATCTCATTTAATACCATGACACCAAGACCCACTATGTGACTCCAAATATGCAATTCCAGCTCAGAGTTCTCTCCTAAATCTTAGTCTCATAAGTCTAACTGTCCACTGGCTATACCTCAGGTAACCTAAAACTCAAGGTTTCCAAAAATGGTTGTAAATTGTGGAGCAGAATTAAATCGAACACTTTATGGGACTTGTCAGTTTTTGGAGTCCTTGGGCTTCCATTATCTTATTTGATTCTAGAACAAAGGCTGGGTCTGCTCTGAAGACACAAAGGCCATATGGTCCCTCAGTTACAGAGCTGGGATGAACTCAGGTCCACCGCCTCCCAGCCCAGCACTTTTCTCCTGGGTTACTTTGCAGCTCTGAGAGTCTGAGGCACAACTGCTGCAGAATTCAGCTGTGTAATCTGGGTGGTGAGGGGGGAGAGGGGGCTGGGGGTGTGGACAAAGCCCATCCCCCAGGGCCACATCATTCCTTCAGAGAGGATGAGAGGATGGCGTGGTCTACCCAGGCCAACAGGGAGCCCTGGAAACAGACAGGGAAGGGGAGGAGGAGCAGAGGAGCTGGCCAAAAGAACAGCCCTTCGAAATGATTTCACTTTGCAAATTCAATTGCAAAGACAGATGGATTTTCCAGCAAGGCTGGAGAGCAAATTATGAAATCTGCTTTCCCAAGGCAATCAGGACTGAAAAGCTTCATTTTAAAAACTCACGCTGGATAGAAAACTCATACTCTATGACTGTGTGAAGTGTTCTAGCTAGATTAAGCATAATGCTATCAAAACAAGTGATTCATATATTCTGCTCGTTTTTCTATTAGTACATGGGCTTTTGGTTAGGGCAATTTCAAAAACATGGAAAAGCGCAAAATGGGATTGACATTGTGAGTCCATTTACTGCTTTCAGTTTTTCTTCCCTTTCTGTTTAATTGAGAGAGATTTACTTAGGAAATTAGAGGCTCCTGATGCTGGCTTACTCGTGTACAATACAGAGATGCTAGTTGAACATGTCTCCCTAGAAAGCTCTTGTGAGCATTCTAAATCTAAAACCCCATTTACCGCGTTTATTCACGTCGTAGACTCATAGGTCAGAGAAGCCTGCGGAAATCACCTGAACTAGAGTTTCCCAAAACGTTTGTTGGTTCTTGACAAACTGCAAACCTGCTACATCAGGAAGGGTTGGGTCCCTGTCTATCCCGCCAGGCCAGTCACCAGTCCATCTACACTATCTCGTCAACCACTTCTTCCATATAAATACAAATAAATGACCCACCCAGTCTCCCCCACCCTGATCACACAGAGTAATGCTAATGTGAAATACCGTTTGTGTCAAGACCCAGAGCAGACAACTTTAATGCTCCTGCGGCTTTCTTTTTACTTTTCTTTTCTTTTTACTTTTTTTGTCTTCTTGGTGTGCATATTTTTACATTATTGAGATTCTATAATAGATTAAAATTGAACATAACAATCTCAAAAACATGTTTTCAATTATAAAAATAATACACGTTTTAAAAATGCGCTGGCAGCCAGCAAAGTTTGGCTCACCCAACACTCATTTTCAACTTCCCCCTTCTCCCTTGCTGCCTTTGGCTGTAAGGCTGGAAAGCTAAATATTCACTCTCCATGTCTCCCTTGCAGCCAGGGTTGGTTAAGTGACACTATTGTGGCCAGTGGACAAAAGCGGAAGTCTGCTGGCATTTTAGGGAAAGCTTTTGCTTTTCTGATAAAAAGATACAGAGCAGCTGGCTCAGCATCCCTTGCTTCTCCTGATTTGAACAAGTCCTAATGCCCGGAGCTTCAGTAGCCATCAGGTGATCTTGAGGCATAAGGGACTAGCATGAGAGAAAGGACAAGAGAACTGCAGAGTAATAGGCCCTGTTATCCTTAACCTCTGAACCAATGTCAGGAGACTTGCACTTATTGTGTGAGAAAAAGAAGCCCCTATTTGTCTAAGCCATTTTAAATCAGAATTTGTTTCTTAGCCAAAAAATTACTGCTACAATATTCAATGAAGAAAATGTAAAATACAGAAAAATTCTTTTAAAAATCTATTTATCTATCTATTCACCTATCAATATTTGCATTATTCATGACTCTCTGAGATAATCATTGCTAACATTTTAGTATAGTTCCTGACAGTTTGCTTTGGTGTTGGTGTGGATTGTTTTGTTTATATTATTGAGATCATATTATATGTACTGATTTTTAAACATAATTAAAAGAAGATCAGGTTCTTAAAGGAAGATAGTAATAAAAAGTATTTTGATGACAGATATCTGCATTAGCTCTTTGCTTAGAATTAGGTCATTCAGTATGGGTTTGCAGATGTAGACAAATCATTTCTTGTCTTGATAGTTTCTTGGTTATGAAAGTGGTCATTATGTTGTGCTCTACAGCTCCGTTTTGTAGAATAAAAAATGTTATTAGTTCAGCTGCTCTTCTCATAGTGTTTTCACAATGAAAAAATAGCCATTCTTGGAAGTGCTGGGACAGCACTCTATCAGATAGCTTTCAGAGGTATCACACTAGACAGGAGATTTCATTCGAAACAAGGGGTGAAGGATGTGGTGAAAGGAACACATTTATGGTACTGGCCAAGGAGCCAAAGAAGGGCAGTTCATAGGTACATGACAGGTTCAAATTTCTCTTGTCAATAGAAGCCATCTTACAACACACCAGCCAACTAAAATGTGGGGCACAATGAGAAAAAGACCCTCAAAGCCCTAGTAACACTTCCTAATTCTTGTCTTCATCTCTCTGTTCTTTTCTTCTATATTCTGATAGAGCTAATTATCCACTTCACTGATTCAGTTTCCCACTTTATCAGTTCTGCTCAGTTCTAACTTTATTGCAGATTTTACATTTTTAGGTTCCTTGCAATTCACCTGTCTTCTTTTTCCTCTAATCCTTTTTTCCCCAAACCAACTTGCTTTCTCATTATTATTTTCTATTCTTTTTTTTTTTTGAATCCCCACATGAGGACACTTTTTCATTGATTTTTTAGAGAGAGTGGGAGGGGGAGAGATAGATAGAGAGAGAGAGAGAAACATTGATGTGAGAGAGACACATCAATTGGTTGCCTTCTGCACACGCCCAGACCAGAGCCCAGGCCAGGGAGGAGCACACAACCGAGGTATGTGTCCTTGACCAGACTTGAACCCAGGACCCTTCAGTCCACAGGCTGACAACTCTATCCACTGCACCAAACCGGCTAGGGCTATTTTCTACTCTTATTTCATGTATTTTTGCATCTATTAAGGATGCCAAACTTGTATACACATTACTTAAGTACCTACAGTAAACAATTTTTAAAGGTCTGCTTACCTCCTAAGAATCAATGCTGCCTCTCCCTTATTCTGTAGCAATTTTTCATTTGGCTCTATTTTTTTCTGTTTGATTTTCAAATAAAGCAAGCTGTGTCTAATATTTACTCATAAATAAAGTACGTGTTCTGTGCTCCAATGGGATTTGGTTCCATTCTCCAGCTTGGGGGTTAGTCAAATCCTGGTCTCAGATCTATAGCTGGATGACAGAATGATGATGTATATAGTGCCCAGCTCAACTCTCAATCTATAACAATAAAAGCATAATATGCCAATTAGACCAGATAGCCGAATGACCTCCGGATGCTGTGGCTGCAAGGGCCAGCCCCTTGCACGAATTTCGTGCATCGGGCCTCTAGTGTATAATAATATCCATTTTAATAGCTAAAATTATTGAAGACTTACTATTTGCCAGGTACTGTTCTAGGCATTTTACATGTGTAAATGTAATTCTCACAAGAGCTATGAGTTAAGTACAGTTGACCCTTGAACAATGTGGGGGCCCTTCCTACCCCACACAGTCAAAAATCTACATAAAACTTTTTATTCCCCCAAAACTTAACTACAGTAGTTCCTCAGTATCCACAGGGGATTGGTTCCAGGATCCTTCACGGATACCTAAAGCTGTGAATGTCCGAGTCCTTTCTATAAAATGGTGTAGAAGAATGCATGTAGTCGCCCTCCACATCTGCAGATTCCCAAACAAGAATCAAAAATACCGCTTTTTTATCCATAGTTGACTGAATCCACAGATGGGAAACCTTGGGTACAGAGGGCTAACTGTATATTTATTGGTAAAAATCCATGTATACGTGGACCCATGCAATTCAAACCCATGTTGTTCAAGGGTCAACTTGTGTTCCAGATGTGTCATAAAGAGGTTAAGGAACTTGTCCAAGGCCATACAACTAGAAAGTAGCAAGCTGGGGTGTGAGACCAGGCAGTCTGAGTCTAAAGTTTAAGCTCTTAACCAGTATATCTAATAACATTTAATGGCATCTGGGCCATAAAACAAGACTTCTGTGAGCGGGTTATAGGTAAAGAAGATGGAATCTGGGGAGGTACTATCTATGCTCAGTGACTTCTAAATCATATCTAGATTGCTCACCTGAGATCTAGCCATTGGTCTCCATCTGTCTCTTCATCAACAGTGGGGTGGAGAGAGGTACTTCTTTAAGACCAAGTCCCATAAGATACCCTGATACTAAAAAGATGGATTCTAAACTGCTTAATCAGCCTCATCTTCTATGTCTCACCAGTGTGAAACCCTCCATTCCAGCTAGCTCTCTCCTCTGTGTTCTTCAAAGGAATAAATTGAATACATTGCACACCCTAGAGAAATAATAACAGTGGCAATTAGGATGACTTAGTGTTACATAGATCTTGCCTCCAAAGAGCTCACCATGCTCTCATCTCTCTCTTCCCTTTATCTTTATAGTATTACTCGGAGGGAGGCAAAGTTATTAATCATTCATTTTCCAGATGGAGAAACTGAAGTACAAAGAAGGGGAGCAATCTACCCAAAGTCAGACAGCTGGATACTGTCAATATGTACCTGTTTCCCATCTCACCTCCTTAGAAGCAGGTCCTGTGAGCTCTGAGAGTGAAAAATAACTTGATTTATTCATCTCTTTTGGCTTGGACATAATTTGCTACAATGCCTTTATCATTTTTTCAGCAAACATTTACTCTAGTTCAGTGGTTGGCAAACTGCGGCTCGGCAAACCGCGGCTCTCGAGCCACATGCGGCTCTTTGGCCCCTTGAGTGTGGCTCTTCCACAAAATACCGACTTCTGTGCATGGGCCACGAAGTTTCAATCGCACTGTACATGCACGCCCGCACGTGGTATTTTGTGGAAGAGCCACACTCAAGGGGCCAAAGAGCCGCATGTGGCTCGCAAGCCACGGTTTGCCGACCACGGCTCTAGTGCCATAGTGGGCATCAGGACTAAGGGATGATGAACATAGGTGCCTGCTCCCGACCTGGTGGGGGAGGCACGATCATAACACAGGGTCATACGTGTGGGAATGGAAGTGCCACAAACAATACACAAAGCTTCAGAGCAGGTAGGTGCTCGCTGTAAGATCACTGGTGTTGGCACCTTCCAGTGGGGAGAGAAAAAAAAAAGCTTTATACCCTGAACTTAGCTAACACAAAACAGTATAGATCAATACTATGTAAGCTTGCAGCAAGAGGATTCATATTTCTATGTATAATGTGCCTTTGATTTGCAACAGTTCATAGAGGTCTGTTTGAAAAAGGGATTATCGCCAATCATTAATAAGGTAGGCTAATTGGCTTAGTAGTGATTTTTTTAAAAATCACTAATGAAATTTATTCAGCATAAAAATACATTCATAAGTACTTCACAGATGCTTTAAACATACCCACCCATTAAATTAAAAAATGTTGCATAGCTCATTACAAAAAACTGGGTAAGAGACAAAAGGATGAGTTTTCTTTTATGAGTCATTTGCATAAATTACCACACTGGGGGCTCAGAGACTACGCATACCCATTGGCAATCCTTAGAGGATCTGCAGGAATGGAAATTAGAAAGCAGCAAAGTCACTAGTATATTCTCTATTACTGAAAGACACTGTACCTTTGAGGCAAAAAACAACATACAAGATAAAATACTTAGGTCCTAGAGAGGAATGAAGAGAAAGAATGATTGTGGCTCTCCATCCAGTCAGATATGAAATGCATTATTTCACTGAGTACAGAGATTCAGCCTAAGGAATATAGCGTTACATGCACCCCAATGTGGGGCTTTTAGGTACCTTTTTAAAGTAGAAAATTGTAACAACAACTAACCAACCTCCCCTAATCCCTGCTCCCCCAACAACAAATATAGGCTTTCCTCACTGTATCTCTAGATATGTACTGTCCAATATGGTAGCCACTGGCCACATGTGGCTACTGAGCCCTTGAAATGTGGATAGTCCAAATTGAGATGTGCTGTCATATAAAACACACGCAGAATTTCAGAGTTAGTATAAAAAATAATGTAAAATCTGCCATTAATTTTCATATTGATTACATGTTGAAATGATATTTTATGTATTGAGTTAAATAACATATTAAAATTAATTTCACCTTTTCTTACCTTTTAAATGTGGCCATTAGAAAAATTTAAATGATATATGTGGCTCACATTATCTTTCTATTGGACAGTGCTGCGTAAGCCCATTTGTCTCCCCTTCAAGACTGTGACTCCATGAGGCAAATGACCTTGCCTTCTTCATGTCTAGAGCCCCGGAACTTAGCTCAGTGTCTGGCTCCCATCAGAGTCTCCGAAAGTCTTCGTTGAACTAACCTGAATTCACAGGGGTTGACTCTCTAAGACAAGAACCTCCTTCTTATTAGAAAGTATGGTATGGCAAAAAGAAAAGAAAGTAGACTGTTTGGCATTATTTTGAGTTGAATCACAGGTCCAGCAAATTTCTTACTTTCTCTGAACCTCAGTTTGCTTACCCGAGAAGTAGGGTACGGGGTGAGGATTAAGTAAAAAAAATTAAGTATAGCCAACTTCTGTCACCAATTGGTGGAGCAAGATTAGAACTTTGGTACCTATTTTCAACATTGCTCTGCCTAATACTAGACCCACTTGCAGACCTACACACGCCATTTTAAGTGGTGCTTGGAGATGAGGGCCAGGCTATGTGAGTAGTAAGCTAAGAGAATGTACTCCTCAGAAAGACTGGGAAAGGTGAATATTTGCCTTTGGACATTCAGCCAGATCTGACTGTCCATAATCAATTTCTCTCCTCCTGAACATAATGTGATTGTTGCATGTAACAAAGCATCAAATGCTTTAGGTATTTATGCCACTACTTTGGCATCATCAGTGCCAGCAATTTCAAAGTCTATCCATGTAACAAGTGAACCAAGGCAGGTGAGCTGTTCCAGATGAAGGTCCTGTCAGCAGTGCCAAACAGAGAGACATTTAGCTGGTCTGTAAATCAGTGGGTCTCAGCTGTGGGGGTACAAATTTGAATCATCCGGGGAACTTTAAAAAATCCCAATGCCAGGCCCAGCCCCCAGACCAATTAAATCAGAATCTCTGAGGGTGGGTGGGTGCTGTAGTGTGAATGTTGTATTCCTGTAACATTCGTATATTGAAATCCTAACCCCCAAGGTGATGGTATTAGTAGGTGGGGCCTTTGGAAGGTGATCAGATCATGAAGTGTCCTTATAAAAGAGGCTCCAGAGAAATCTCTCGCCCCTTCTGCCATGACCTGGAAGAGGGTCACTCAACCTCACCTCAATCATGTTGGCACCCGTATCTCAGATTCCAGCCTCCAGAAATGTAAGCAATAAATTTCTGGTTTATAAGCCACCCAGTCTGTAGTATTTGGTTACAGCAGCCCAAACACACTAAGTGAGCATCAGTGATTTTTAATGCTCTCCAGGCAATTCTAAAATGTAGCCGAAGTCCACTGTGGTAACCTCCTTCGCGTTCTAGCGTGTTGTTGAACACTTGGGAAGAGCAGGGGCTCTGAGGTCAGGGAGCTGTTTGGGTTCGAGCATTTCTTGGTAGTGTGATCTTGGGTGAGTTACCCTCTTGAGCTTCATTTTCCTCAACTACGAAGTAGAGCTAATAATCCCTCCCTAATGGGGTGTGGGAGGATAAAGGGACTATGATCACCTATGCAGAGTGGCGCATAGTGGGGGCTTAAGGAAAGGCAGTTGCTATCATCATTATTCCCCACCTCCGGGGAAACGAGTCCTGTGTGCAGTAAGGTCAATATCACTTCCTCCTGTGTTCATGCTATGCTGGCAGGGGAGATGATGCACGTAAACGTACCAGGCAGACCAAGGCTTCTCAAACCTTAATGTGCCCAGGAATCACAAGGGACCTTGTTAACATACAGAAGCTGGTTTCCGATGTCTGAGGTGGGGCTGAGAACCTGCATTTCTAATAAGCTCCCAGGAGATGAGAAGCTACTGATCCATGAGCCACACATTGAGTACGAGACTGTAAATGCTTCGTAAAGATCTTTCCAGACTAAAGCACTACTAGTATTTCCTTAATATACTTTAGGGAAATATCATCATATTACCTACTCTGTTGAATGTTCAAAATTTTTTTAAGTGTTTTGTTATTTTTATGGACTTTATAGAAAGTTTAACATGGACAAAGGAACCAGTCTACATCAGAGATGCTATATGAAAAACTTGAGGTTTAAGCTCACGCTCACTGTTTTTCACCTTATAGTCTTCTTCTGCCCATTAGTCGAGATCTGATTCAATTTAATGAACACGTATCTGAATCACAAGAGTGTAAAAAGCACAGTTACCTTCCAGTTTCCCAGGAATGAAAGCCCTCGTTTGCTCCTGAGGAAAAGCAGGGTACCCATTACCACCTCCAAGGAGCTTTGGGCTTCTTTCACCACTTGAGCAAAACAACAATAAACTGTCTCTCTGATGCTTCAGAAATGACCCTCGTTTTACCTTCATAGAAACAATGGTGTTCCTCAGCATCAGCAGCGTTGTTCTAGCTAATAACTTAGTCCTGTGTGCGCCCTAGCAGAATGATGGCGGGACTATTGTCTTCTACATATGCATCCGGATTTACATATAAATATGGCCTCAAAAAATTGGGCATAAAAAGCTTCTGGGTGAATGAAACCCAACTTCAGATGCAGAAAGACAGCTGGCTAGTTAAGGTTTCTATGTAAGATAATCCTAAAAGCCATCCTTGAACGTCTCTGTCTTTGGAAAATCTGGATTTCCATTTTGTTACATGAATGCACTGAAACACCTCACTTAAGTAGTCACTTCTACAGAGGTTCTTCCAGCCTTGCGGGTTCTGTTTTCTTGCTTTCTTGGGGGAACACAACTTTATCTGTCACCAGAGAGGTACAGGTATTTGGGTGCTTTTAGATAATGGTACCCAGGATAACAGCACCTTTTAGATAATAGCCAGGATGCCCAGCAAACACTGGTGGTGCCTGCTATACAGTATGTAACTCAGTGCTAGGTGCTAGAAGTGTTCAGGCAAGGACTGTGAGTAAAATAAGTCCAATACCCCTTTTTTAATTTGAAAAAATTATCAAGTAATTGGTATTATATGTTGAGAGGCTTGGTTCTGGTTTTAAACAAACACAAAGTCTTCTCAGGTAAATATTTTGTGGCTGAGATCAGTTCCTGATCAATTTTATGAAATAATTACATCTACCATATACCTTGAGTAAATTTCTTACCCTCACTAAGCCTCAATTTCCTCATCAATAAAAAGGTGATAACATGTACTACAAGGTTAGTTCTAAGGATTGAGATGCACATTAAGGGCTTAGCACAGTGCTGCTATGGAATCAGTGCTCAATAAATGGGAGCGATTGTAATTTTTATTATAAAGCACTGAATATTCAACTGCTTGTTCTGATTATTTCCTTCTGTCCCGTGGGCTAATCCCTAAAACAGCCCTAGGAAAAACACCATTCATTACTCAAAAGATTCAGAAGTTTTGATTTCAGAAATTTGTGGCCATTTTGCCCAGTAAGCGAGAGGTAAACCATGAGTGTTGTGATATCTCTGTGACCAGTCTCCAAGGGCCACATTCCAGGGAAAAGGGAAACTATTCAGCTATATGCAATAGAAAAGAAAAAACAGAAGAGAATGAAAAAATATTATAAAAGAAAAACACAACTGCAAACTCCGGGCTCCTGGAGTCCAATGTGTGAATGCTACAGATGTATATCTCAGAGGGTGGCCTGGTAGAAGCCGTCACGCTCTATCAGATTTGTTACTCCATAAAATTACACATTTTAATAAGGCAACCCTTTTGAGATGGAAATACTGAATGGTGAGAGGCATTCGTAACCTCTCATCCAGTGATCTCAATATGTTTCACAAGCACAGCTCTCAGCCTGGTGACTTCAACAGGACCTTCATTGAAGCACAGAAACAGACTGACAGCCAGGAGAAATGTATTTTTCTCTTGGTTTAGCCATGAATCTGTTGTGTGATCTCAGGTTAGTCAATAAATCTCCTGAAACATAAGTTTTTTTTATCAGTAAAGTGAAAGAGTTAGACTGAATATTATTTTACAAAACGCTTTTCTAACTCAAATGTTCTATGGTTCTAAGACCCTTTTAATGCTAGGATAACCTAATATTCTGACTTCCTAACATGACTCTGACAATGCTAGGAAGCACCCGCTGACAGCTTGATTCAGGTCACACGTGCCAAAGGGCAGAGGCCGTCTCAAACTCCTCAGTGAATCGAATGCAGTGAACTATAGAACATACCAATGACTCTTGAAAATGTCGCTGTCTGCTCCAGAAGTCAAGAAGATAGATGCATTAGAGGAGTTAACCAGTTTGGGCATCCAGATTTGGCAGTTTGAGATTGCAAGAGCAAAATTAGTTAAGTTCTTAAGGGTTCAGAATGGTAACCAAGTTTTTGATAAAGGCATTTACATCTGATGGCTTCTGATATTACTATTGTAATTGTTATTATATTAGAGTCATTTAATAAGGAAGATCAAGAAACCTTAAAACAGAATGGATATATGGAGTAAATACAATAAAGAAATAATTCTAAAACTGATTACTCTTTTAGCTAAAATTAATCTGAATATACTATAAAATAGTGCTTCTCAAACTATCTTGGTGAAAAACCAGTTTTGAGGGGGGTTTTGCTTTTTATAATATGTTGCAGACTAATCCTAGCTAATAAAAGACAATAAGGGTAATTGACCGTACCTTCGATATGCTTCCCATTGGCTAATCAGGGCGATACGCAAATTAACTGCCAAGAAAGATGGCGGTTAATTTGCATACGTAGGTGCCAAGCAACGGAGCGAAGCCGGCTGGCCCCGGGCAGGAGCAGCGAACGAAGGCCGGAGTGGCGAGCGAAGAGAAAAGAGGGAAGCCCGCCACGCCCCCGGGGCCTACGCGCGGCGAGCAGCGAGGAGCTAAGCCCCTCACCCACTGCGCTGGCCCCTCCCGGTGAAGAGCGAAGGCCTGGGTTCCAGGTGCTGGAGGAAAACTGGTGCCAGCAGCCAGGGGAAGGGGCTCCCGAGGGGGCCTAGACTGTGAGAGGGCACAGGCCGGGCTGAGGGACCCACCCGAGTGCACATATTTTTGTGCACTAGGCCTCTAGTTCTACTATAAAAGGCAATAAAATATCACAGCAGTCGCTATGAAAGTTTTGAAATGCTTACTCTTTCTTTCATTCTCTTTATCTTCTCATGAACAGGGAACAAATAGTTCATGGACTGGCACTAGCCCACGCCTAGAGCAGCACTGCTCTCTAAAGCTAGACTCAGGCTGCACAAAGCTAGACTTAGGCTGCACAGACCTCAGACTCAAAACCTCACTTCTCAACTGGGCTCCAGATGTCCAGGGACGTGTCTAACTTGAGGGCACTGCATTTCCGTGCCCCTGCTTGTATTAATCAGAGTAGGCTAGGCTATGCTGTCACGAAGAACACTCCGGTCTCAGAGGCTTACCACATGTCTGTTTCCTATTCTGCAAGTCCAAGGTGAGTCAGCAGGAGGCTCTGTTCTGCACACCCACCACCTCAGTGACTGAAAGTGGAGAGCTGCACATGCTTTCCAGGGCCTCAGGGTTCATTGGCTAGAAGTAGTAACGCATCCTTGCCAAGGAAGCTGGGAAACTGAGGCACACAACTTTGACCATAACAACACAGAGGAAAGTCTGTCGAAGTTCTATTGGAAAACAACTAGTAGGAAACAACTTCTCTCTTCCTCTCACTCCTCCAGGGTGTGGGGACAAGGGGCATGGAAAGGAACAGGTGACTCTTACTTAACCAGCATTCTTTTGGCTGTTGCTGGCTTTTTTGGCCTAAGACTGCCTACGGATGCTGCCTTTATGCAGGCATTCAAAATAATGGCCCCATTTGTGGGGATCTTGTATAAGTTCTTGGAGCCTGTGGAGAGATCTACCCATTGTACAGTTCCCTGATGGGGGAACCCTCTTTCAGATCCCATCCTTCAAGTTACAGTCCACAGCTTCGTGTACTGGGGTTTCCTCATCCAGAGGCCGCCCTCTTTGGGAGGGGTCTGGAAAGCTGTCTCGAGCCAACTTCTACTCTCTTTGGTCCACAGGAAAGTCCTGTGTGCCTGACTTGCCAATAGGGGTGCCAGTTTTCTGCTACTGGCCCGCTCTACCATTCTCCTCTCTCAGTCAGGAAGGTACAGGGACCAGATCAGCAAGTTCATTACATAATCAGACATCTCTCTAAGGAATGTGATTCCCATTTCTGCAGGCACCTCAGACATGATAAGTAGTTCTCCTGGAGGCTCCTCTTGGTTTGGAGGGGAAGTACCTAATTCTGTCCTCCACCGGGAGGTTAAGTTTGAGCATTCTCGAAACCTGGGGCTGACTGCCCCCAGAATGAGTGATTCAAGAGGGGGCGAGCCAAGCAGAAGCTGTATCCTCTTTATGACTTTGCCTCAGAAGTCACCTTGCATCACTTCTGTCATATTCTGATGGCTAAAAGGGAGTCACTAAGGCCAGCCCACATTCAAGAGAAGGAGAATCAGGCTCTACTTTCTGAACGGAGGAGTGTCAATGAATTCATGGACAGGTTTTATTTTTATTTTTTATTAATCCTCACCTGAGGATATTTTTCCATTGATTTTTAGAGAGAGTGAAAGGGAGAAAGAGAGACATAGATGTGATAGACACACATTGATTGGTTGCCTTTGCACATGCCCCAACCAGGGCTGGGGATTGAGCCTGCAACCCAGATACATGCCCTTGACTGGAATTAAACCCGGGACCCT
Source organism: Myotis yumanensis (assembly GCF_028538775.1). Taxonomy (NCBI): domain Eukaryota; kingdom Metazoa; phylum Chordata; class Mammalia; order Chiroptera; family Vespertilionidae; genus Myotis; species Myotis yumanensis. The sequence continues at coordinate 23,916,457 of NW_027223770.1, forward strand.
TCAGTCTGCAGGCCGATGCTCTTTCCACTGAATCAAACCAGCTAGGGCCATGGACAAGATTTTAAAACCACCATACTCCTTAAACATTTTCTAACTCAATCTGTGAAAAGAACTATAGTATTTACCTGCCAGATTTTGAAGCAAATAAATGTCTGACACAAAAATCATTATAATCTCAAGATATTGTCAAAAGCTTTACTTTTATAAATGTTTATTAATGGGTAAAGTAATGTACTGCTAGACTCTTAGGAAATGAGATCCAAAAAAATCTTTGAATGTTCCAATAAATCTCTTTCTGCTACAAATTTTTAAAAACACGGAGCAAATATTTGTAAGTATTTGCACAAGGGAAGCTTTAATAACTAATAAAACAAGAGAGTTGAAAGTGTAAGATTTTATATTTTTCCTCCTACGCACTATCACCATCAAGATGCCCAACCTGGCAGGAGCCCATCTCTCCATCTGCATGGATGATGGAAGAAGGAAACAACCTGGGGACGTGTTGCTGCTTAGGATTGTAATGATACTGGTTCGGTCAGTGCAGCTCTGGCCTTACTAGTCTGGGAAAATCAAACAACTTGCCCAGAGATAACCCCGCAGGCAGGATTTGAGAGACCTGGTGCCCCTCTGACTCCACAGCCAAAGCTCTTAATCACAAGGCGGCGTTGCCTCCCTAAACATCAAAACATAACTCAATATGCAGGAGAGATTTGAGGTGGCTTCTATTCCATTAAAAGGAAATCAATATTGCTGAACTGAACTCAAAGATAACGAACAAAAACAGAGGACAGTTCAGATGAACAAAGAATAACAATGACCACCAGTTCTCAAAATACAGGTCACTTAAAAGGACAACATGAGCATGAATCATGAGGCTCCACATTTTCCTGTTAGCTACTAGGGTTATAGAACAACTGCTTTCATCCTGGGTTTGGCGGGGGGGGGGGGGGGGGGGGGGGGGGGGGATAGGGTTGAGGGGGTTGAGGGAGAGGCAGTGTAAACATGCTCCCCAAACACATTTAATGAATGCCTCTGAGGGTGATACACTGTGCTAGGAGGCGCAATCTACAGACTCAAAAGATCCGATGCCAGGCCTTCAAGGATCTCACAGCCTAGCCCTAGATGGAAGGAGAGTCGTGGAAAGAAATAAGAACACCACATTGTGATACATGAAACAACAGGAAATGAAACACACTCTATGAAATGAACAACTATCTACAGTGCCAGGGAGCTCCATTTCTGTGGTGCATTCACAAATCAAGGAGATGATAGTAAGCAAGATAAACCCACTGTAAAAAGGATAGGAGGCCGTAACCACTGCTCTTATTTCAATTAAAGACATTTTATTTTATTATTTTTTATTTTTTTATTTTTTAAATATATTTTATTGATTTTTACAGAGAGGGAGGGAGAGAGATAGAGAGTTAGAAACATCGATGAGAGAGAAACATCCATCAGCTGCCTCCTGCACATCTCCTACTGGGCATGTGCCCGCAACCAAGATACATGCCCTTGACCGGAATCGAACCTGGGACCTTTCAGTCCGCAGGCTGACGCTCTATCCACTGAGCCAAACCGGTTAGGGCTAATTAAAGACATTTTAATCAGGACTGCTTTTAGGAACCATAAGCATTAGATGATCAATTTACAATATAAAACTGTTAAAAAGTAAAGGTTTTCCATAGCAGGAGGGAGAGTAAGGAGAGGAAGCCTGATCTGAGGAAGGAAACCGGCTGGCCTGGCATTAGCAACACTGGGCGCTCACACTGCTTGGTCACAAACCAGCTCTGTGATTTCAATCCCCCAACTTCCCTGAGCTGTGGTTTTGTTTTTCTACATATTAAGGAGATTGGATGATATAATCACTACAGTTCCTCTCTAGCTCTAAAATTTGTGATCCTAATGTTCCAAGGAAAGTCTCTCTGAAAGCCCTCTTAGGTGCCATCTGTCCCCGCATGGCTCTCTGGCTTCAAGCCCTGAGCCAAACCTTTCTCTCCTCTCCTGACTTGTGCACACAAATGACAGGATCACAGCACCAACTACAACCACCCAGATGTATTCTGTAGAAGGATCTGCCACAGGTCAAGGCTCCGGTACTGAGGAGGAAGTCCCTCCTAGCACATGGCCCAGGGGGAGCTTGCTCAGGAGCTTGGATCTGGGTATAGTCCTAGCTTCTTGGGTGATCTTGGACATGTGACTTCCTCACCCATCAGGTCAAGAGGGTCTGCCTTGAATCTCTGCTGGGGTGTTAAGGGGTCAAAGTAAAGCACTGTATAAATACAGAGTATGACGATGATGACTGTGATGACTAAATGCTCCAGATTCAGGGGCTCCTTCAGCCGGAAGTCTTGCCAGCACTGAGCTATGTGCTGTTTTGCTCCCTGAGAGGAAGCTTGATGTAAAACAGACACAGCCTTGAAGCTGATGTGCCTCTGAATCTCTCCCCAGAGCAGCTAGTGGCTCTAGAACTAATAAGGTCCCAGCGGACTCTTTCTCTAAAGAAGCTTTTAACGTTACTGTGAACTGTCAGTAATGCTGTCCACATCAATCCCACTCAGATCACTGTCTCTGGAACACACTGCCTTAGAAACTAACTGCAGAACTTTTCTGTCACTTCCCACTTAGGCCAACATTCATGCCACCCACGGTCCCATTTAAAGTTCCAAGAAGTGAAGATCTGTTGAAATTGACTTCTGGACTCCCCAGAAGAGTTTTATGGGGCTGTGGGCATTTAACATAGTTAAGGCATCCATGGGCCTGGATTTTCTAGAAATGACCAATTTCATGTAAACTTTTTCTCAATAAAGACAAATATTAACTAAATGTGTAACTAAGTCTACTTAATTTTTATAACTCCCTTGGATATTTAGTCATACAAATAAATCAGAAATACGTATTTTTTCAGATCAGATTCTTGAACCTTGAATTTTACTAGGAAAATATGGTTACTGTAAATATTATAAACTCTGGGTTAACCAGCATGGTCAGAGAATATAAAGCTCTATTTAACTTTTAAATGCAAAAGAAGAAAGGAGGAGGAGACATATCAATAAATACACTCCTGCAAGCAAGGTGTGATTAACTGCACTTCAACAAGTGATGAGACCGGTTCAGAGAGGGCCACGGCGACTCAGTCACAATGATGGAATTTAAACTGAGCGCAGCTCACACTGTGCTTCATTCAGGTCTCTCTCCAACATTATCCCCTCATAAAGGCCTTCCTTGACCTCCCCACCTAAAATAAACCAGCCAGCACTCTGACTCCCTCCTTCCTCTCCATCCCCTTTCTCTCCTTTTCCCTGGCTTTAGTTGTTTATTTAAAACTATGTCTCCTATACTAGAGTGAAAACTAAATGGGGATTTTGTTTTATTCACTGCTTTGTCTCTAACGCCTAGAATAGTGCTTGAGACATGGTGCTCATTAAATATTAAATAAACAAATGAATAACAAATCCTAAGTGCATGCGTTTTTCACCACATCTCATTGGAGGGTATAGTAAAAGAAAGCAGATACAGACACACACATACATACATACACACACGTACACGCACTTTCTACTTTATACTAGTAACTCTGTCCATGGTCTGGGTGGTATGATCATAGAGTAACGGTTCAAATTGGTTGTGGCGACAAGTAACCAATATCTTTACTAAAATAAAAGAGCAGCTGTACCCTAGGAATTAGAGGACACCCTTTCAACTACAGAAGCATGCTGTTGTCCACGCTGTATTTTTCTCCTTTCTATCAGCTCTGTTACAAGCATTAATATAAGGACCCTTTTCATGGAGAGTCCACAAATTTATTTAAATGATTATTTTTATTTTACTTTATTTTTTGCCATTCTAAGGACAATTTAATACCAAACTTCCCAGATCATACAGTTAATTCCACAACCACTAAACCTCTTCTGACTCACCAACAAAAGCCACATCAACATGGGGACAGGGATTAATTTATTACACCAAAACAGTCTCTTTAGTACTTCTCAAGTAACTGCAATTTTGGTCATTTAAATTATTTTGCATTTAAAGTAGGCTGTATTCTCAGATCTTTCTGAAATAGTTGGGAGATATAGCTAATAAAGATGTGTTTCAACAAAAAAGAATTAAACAGATTATGGAGCTTTATGGACATCTGGGTTTATGTGAGACATATCATTCACTATCTTACCAGGCATTTGCCTCAGGAAGATAAAACTTTAAAAAGAAAGTGATGCCACCTGGCTGGTGTGGCTCAGTGGTTGAGTGCTGACCCAGGAACCAGTTCGATTCCCTTTCAGAGCACATGCCCAGGTTGCGGGCTTGATCCCCAGTGGGGGCCATGCAGGAAGCAGCCAATCTGTAACTTCCTCTCTCATCAATGTTTCTATCTCTATCTCTATCTCTATCTCTCTCCCTTCCTCTCTCTCTAAAAACCAATAAAAATGTTAAAAAATAAAATAAAAAGAAAGGGATGCTTCCAAGGGTACATCATAAAGGCTCATACCTACTTTATTTAGGCAGGATAAGTGCCCAGTAAATGCTGATCCATCGATCATATATACTTTTCTCACAATAGATAGTCGGAAATCTCCATCACATACCTAACATTCCACAATGTGGCCTAGAACAGAGGGGGAACCATGTCTGTGGGAGGGGAAAGGATGGGAGTGGATATGCTCTTCCAGATACCCATAAGCCGAATACTGTTGCCTAGGCCCATTTTGCGTTTTTATAATTACCCAGATTCTCTTATTTTGTCAGAATTCATTCCCAGTAACAGCTTGAACAATGTAGCAACCGTGCTCTGAAATGACTTGTAAACCACAGACACAAATATTTGGGCCAAGAATGTGGAATCCATTGCTGTCACATTCCATTATTTCTGGTGGAGCAATTCACTAACATTTTGGAATCTAGATCATAAATTATGCAGAGCCTCAGCAAAAGAGCTGAGGACACAAACTGCTGTAATAAAATTCCTGTTACTGGAGCCATAAAAACAGAACAAAGGAAAGGCAAAAAAGAAAAATCAGGGTTGGACTTTTCTGACATTCCTTGTCCACCATTGTTAATGGTTTCACAAAATGAATATGTAACATTCAGGAAACCATCAGACAAGCCAAAACGATATGATGGGCATAATGTCATTCATAAACATTACCACCACCATGAGATGCCCCAGAATAACGTGAGTTGTCTTTTTTTTTTTTTTTTTTTAAAGAAAGCTTGAATGTTGACACAAATTAAAGTGCCTAAATGCACAACAGAGCCATCTGTACTTCTTTCATGACTCTCAAGGGATGTGAAATGTCCAACCATGGCACACAGGCAGTGGTCAAATTTTCTATATGCATGTACTCTAAAATGGCAGAGGGAGAAAGAGCTCTGTGCTACCATGTTACACTTCTCCGCTCTGTGGAAAGTGAGTTAATGGCAGAGCTGGAACAAAAACACACATCTCTTAACTCCCAACCCACTGAGTTTAGGCTTGCAGAATGATACTTCAAGCATGGTAGGTGTATGAAAGTTATTTGATGGACAGATGGATGAAGAATGGGTGAGTAGATGAGCAAATAGATAAATGGAAAATTAATGAAATATTAAAACCATCTTCTGTGGGTCAATGCTCATAGTCAGAAAAAGTCAGAGAGAACACACCACTAAAATACTAGAGAAATAAAGGAAATAAACGATAAGCCATATAGATCATGCTTTGCAACCATTCCCAATATGACTCCAACATATCTTTCAAGTATAACTTTGTGCTGGAGAGCACTGATATATCTATACATTTATCTAGATAGATAGATATATATGATTTAGAAATTTACATGATTCAGAAATCTACCAGGGATAGATATCCAAATGGAATAATGAGTAATGAATGTGAGAAAAAACATAACTGAACAAGCTTGTTAAAGAGAACTGCTATTATTTGACAACATTTAGCATGCTTCTCTTCTTCAAGGGAAAACAGAGAAGATGAAGAAGGGGAGGAAGGCCCTAGCACAGAGACAGACTAAAAGTCAGGCATATACTTTACAACTGCTTCTGCAATCATTACAAACATATTTAGAAGAAAACAATATGCTTTTCAAGATCTAGAAGGTCTAAAATATTAAAACAGGGAAAACGGGCTCATTGCAAGTTAAAACCATATAAAGGAAGAAAGTCATTTTTTTACCAGCATGGGAGGAAACTTTTCTTCTAACTAATCCCCCAGCACAAAAGGAACTAGCTCCTATCATCTGTCTAGGAATCTTCATGTTTTCTACAAAGAAGAACTATGGATTTCTAATTTCCCCCGAGCTTTGACATCACTCAGAGCAGGAGTGTAGAAGAAGGAAAGGGAGTGTAGAAGAAGGAAAAGAGCCGCGTGGTGCCAGCAGTGCCCGAGCAGAGGGAGGTCTCAGTGCACTACCAGCATGACTTCCTGAGCCTTACTGTGTGCCAGGCATCAGGCAAAGCGCTTCACATACACTGTCTCATTTAACCCTCAGAAGAGCTGCAGCTCCCACACCCAGTCCGGATGTTCTATTCTTACCTCCATTTTACAGATGAGGACAGTGAAGCTTAGAGAGCTGATACAACTTCCCGAAGGCTACCCAGCTCATAAATGGCAGAGCTAGGATTCAAATCCAGGCCTCTCTGACACTTAGGCTCAGGTGTTTCTGTGTCCTGGTTGCCACATTCTCTCCCCTCTGAGAATCGCAGGAAGCGGTGACTTTACCAGGTTTGACAGTGGAAGATGATTTGGAAATCTACCATGTATTCCTTCAAGTTCTTTTAAGACTGTGCCCTGAGATCGCTGGTCAGAGTTTCAAAGATCTGGTTTACCATTACAAAATAACTGGCAGTTACTGTCTTTCTTTGGAAAAAACCTTCTGGAAGCCAAAATGCTGTGCGATGGTCATTCCTTACTCACGTCTGCATCTTAACATCCAGCTAATTGAGATGAGTGGAGACATCTGTAAGCTTATTTTAAAAGAGACAAATCTCTTCGAGCATAATGACAGCAGTACCATTTACTGAGTGCTTGCTATGTGCTAAGCACTACTCATCAATTCACGCAGCATCAAAGATTAATAAGCAGAGAGCTAAGCACTGGGAATGCAAATGCATCAGATGGGGAGCCTGCAGCTTCTCTGGGGCTTGCAGGCTGAATGGAGAGATAGACAAGGAAGATGACCAAGGGCAGGAAAGGTGTGCTCCCTGCTGCCAGGCACCGTGCTTTGCAAGGGTGCAGAAGAGCACCAATGTGAATATGAGAAAGCTCCTTAAAGAGGTAGTGCCTCCTTATAACACCAGAGGATGGAACCTGAGGGTCAGAAAGGTTAAGTAATACAAAGGTACATAGCTATGAAGTGGGCTGAGCCAATGTTTACATCACTTCAAAGCCATGCTTTGCCCATTCTCTTGCTGTAGAGTCACAGGAAATATCCTCCTTAAAGCGTCTGCCACAGGAGAAATCTCACAGGGGAAAAACTAAACAATAACAAAAGCACACACACTAACTCTGAGAGCATTATGCTAAGTGAAACGCCAGACAAAGACAAATGTATAATCTCACTTATATGTGGATTCTAAAAATATCAAGCTCATTGAAACAGAGTATAAGGGTGACTGCCAGGAGTTGGGGGGTGGGAGGAATGGGGAGATGTACAAATTTCAGTTATTAGATGAATAAGTTCAACATAGCTAATGTACAGCATGGTGATTATAGTTAACAATACTTGAAACTTGCTTTGAGAGTAGGTCTTTAATGATCTCACCATAACATCCATAAAAAATGGTAATTATATGAGGTGAAGGATGTATTAACTAACCTTATTGTGATAAAGCATTTCACAAATAAACGTGTATCAAAAAGTCACACTGTACACCTTAAACTTACATGTTATATGCCGCTTATATCTCAATAAAGCCAGGAACAAAAAAGAGATGAAGAAATCAAATAACATGTACTGCTGGCCCCTGATAACCACCTCCTATTTTCAATGGATCAGAATATTTTGAACGATAAGAAATGATATGTATTTCAGTAACATTTTCACCTTTCTTTTTAGCATCTTAGTTTTGTGTTAAATGCTATACTCCCCTCACACATGATATAAAACTATGATAATGATTAAAACATTTGTAAGTGTCTATTATGTTCCAGGTATTGTTCTTAGGATTTTATATACAACTCACTCAATCCTCAGTTATCTTGTGAAATAGGTACTATAATCGTGCCCACATCACAGATTAAAAAACTGAGGCAAGGAGGAACTAAGCCCAGGTCACAAAGCCATGAAGTGGCATAGCTGAGATCCAAAGCCAGGCCATCTGAGTCCAGCAGTCAGGTTCTTCACATGTGCGCTAGTTGTAGGTGGACTCTATCTTCTATATCCTGATGGTGCCTGAAACAGTCCTGGTGATAAATTATATAATAGTCACCGTAGCTAAATAACACTGTAAAAAACCCATAACGCTGGTGGTGAGGGGAAGCCATTTATGAACGGGGCCTCTCAGTGATCAAAATGAAGAGAAATCAGCACACAATCTGAGTGGTTTCTATGGTACCAGAAGGAAAAAGAACAGTCCAACAGGGTGTTTTATATAAAAATGTCAAAGCCCCAGAGGACAGACAGATCATAAAAGTGTTTAGCAAAGGATTTAGCAAGTAGGTGCTTCTTGTTCCCTCGATCACACACACAGTAGTGCAAGTTCTTCACTGATGACAAAGAGAACGTCTTTCTCCATCAGGCATTTAAGAAGTACCAGGAGTTGTCAAGGCAGACATGCCAGCTCGCCGGATGGTGCCGCGAACTGGAGCGCACCATCTGTTTTGTTAAGGTTGACAGTCTGAAATTTCTGGTTAAACTCCAGATCTCCTTGTGAAGGGCTTGATAACTCTTAGTCCATTACCTTCTGCTTACTGAGTCACAGAGCATATTATGTCTCCCTCCAGAGCACTCCAGCAGCTGGGCCATGTTATAAGCTGTCTTTGTCTTATTTGGTATTAGGTAATGGATTTGATGGGACCTTCCATTTGAATCAGGAAAACACAATTGCAAAACTGTTGTTGTTTCAAATAAGTGGCCAACTCTGACATTCTGGCTGAAGAACACAAATCTGTTCCTTTTTGCCACTGGGCTGTTCTGATGCGGGCTTCCTTTACAAGCACATCGGGCACATAACAACAAAGCATTTATTTCACTTTTTAATTGCTCTTGGAACTATTTTAAATGGCACCAATGCAATTTTTAAGAGAAAATGAAAGCACTCACTTCCCAGAGTAACTTAACTCTTCAAAGGAGGACCGAAAGGACCAGTTTCTGAAATCCGTTGAAAACTGAGAGCCTGTACTCAGGAGCTAACAAAGCTGTTTAAAAGTCAAGTGGGGACAGGCTGAGTCAGCAATACCAACGAAAAGTCGCATTCCGGCTTTAATCCAATTCAACAAATGCATTTTCTGCTGTGTCAGAGAGAGCCTTAAGACTTTCTGGAACAACGTGCTGAAAATGGTTCTTAGTGAAAGCTACTTTTTGAAGGTACCTTGAAATTACTAATTATGCTGAAGAGAGTCTTAAACACTTGAGCCTCTTGTGGATTTCATGCTGGGGAGCAGGGGAGAGTTGAAGTGGTATAGAAGCAGCCTCGCTCTGCCCTGCATTCAGTCTGTAGGTGTGCTTGCAAAACAGGGATCAGTGAATGAGAATGAAAAGAAGCTGTGGGCAAAAAGAAATGCTCAACTTCCAGTTACAATGTCAAGTTGTCCTTGTCATGTGAAAACACTAGAGCTTTTTAGCTCTTTCCTGAATGATGTTAGCCCTTCTTTTTAGAGAAGCAGTGTAAAGGCACTGACTTCCCATTCAGTACTTGCTGTGGGGCCTTTGACAACTTAACCTCTCTGTTCTTTAGGTTTTTCATTTCTAAATGGGAATAATGAGCCTTCTATTTCTGAATGTTTAAATGAACTAACGAAACACTGCATAAAAAGTATAGTGTTGGCGCCAGGGCATTCCATTTCTTATTCTAATGACTTCTCTGCCACTTCAAAGGTGTGCTGAAAAGATCACAAAGGCCTTTTCATATATTCTCTATGGAACCTGTTATTTGAATACCTAAAAAGTCTCCTAAGGCTAGATGTTAAATGAAGAGGAGAATAGACTGTTAGTTCATATACTTAAAAGAAGAAACAGTGTAAGACCCTAGTGATTTTCTTGTCCAAAAGGAATAAATATTAGGGTTCTTCAAGGCTGCACAAAGGATCTCATTTTAGCAGTGTTTTGTAAACTTCTTGGATAAACACCCAAAATGGTTAATATAGCCCTAGCCAGTTTGGCTTAGTGGATAGAGCACCGAAGGGTCCCAGGTTCAATTCTGGTCAAGTGCAGGTACCTCCGTTGCAGGCTCCTCCCTGGCCTGGGCCCTGGTCAGGGCACGTGCAAGAGGCAATCAATCGATGTGTTTCTCTCACATCGATATTTCTCTCTGTCTTTCCCTCTCTCTTCCACTCTCTCTCTAAAAACCAATGGAAAAATATCCTCGGGTGAGGGATTAAAACAAACAAACAAACACAAAAAGGTTAATATATTTTTAGTTAGCCTGCTAATCAGACTGTCTCATCCAGCTATAGGCCAAAGGACTATGTAAAGAAAGGCGGAAAAATCTACTCAATTCTGTATTCCTACTACCAATAAGGAGTAAAACTAAAATGATATCATAAAATCTAATCACCACCTGCTGTTTTAACTCTCAAGCTGATTATATTTTGGTTCATTTAAAAGGCTTTAGGAATCAAGTTTCAGCTTCCATATACATTGTCTTTCTACAGAAAATAGAATTTGAGCTTTAAAGAATAGTAAGGCGTTTTAGACATCATTTACACTGACAAGAATATGAAGGTCCAAGGTTTATTTACAGAAACTGCCATTGGTTCCCAGAATTAGTCACCCTGGGCTATGGAATCAGAAGCAGCAGGGAATGGATGAAAATCGTAAATATGAAAGAGTAATTATTTGAACCCTAGGCTCCAGTTATTAGTTTCTGACATTTTCCATAGTGCTTGGCTCACATCATCCTTCATCCATTCAAGATATATTATACTGGTGACCCGGTGCACAGATTCATGCACATTGAAAGGAAATTAATTAGAAGGTGGTCAGTGGGGCAGGACTGGGCAAGATGGGTCCAACACACCCTGGAGCCAACCTCCCGCAGTCCTTTCCTGGCCAACCACACCTGGGGTGGTGCCACAGCTCAAAAGGCATCTGTGGAGATCTCAGGCAAGGCAGGTGGAGTCCCTCGGCCTGGCCTGCGGAGATCGGGCTGAAACCGGCTCTCTGACATCTCCCGAGGGGTCCCGCTGTCAGACAGGGTGTGGAACACAAGTGCAAGTGTGCAGTAAACCAGATTCAGGGCCAAGAGTGCCCCAGCAACAACATAACCCATGGCTGAAGGTGGAATCATGCAGCCTGCAAGGAATTGGGCTCCTTCCTCTCTGGTTCCAGGGTGCGCCACCGCTGCCAAGTCACCGCAGCTCGGCAGCTACTGCATTGAGTGTCTGCACCCTGGTGGTCAGTGTGCATCATACCTACAGGCCGGTCAGAAGGTTGGAAGGTCAGATGGTTGCTTAGCCTTTTATATATTTGGATGCTATACCCACTGTAGTACAAGCATTAGCCACTAGGATAAGGCCACAAATAAGCTAAGATACATATCCTGCCCATTACTGGCTTTTATGATCTAGTTGGGAAGTAATTACAATACTTAATAAGTGCTATGTACAAAAATGGTAGGAGAATACAGACGAATGCTAAATTTCTTAGAAGAACCTGAGAGGAAGATTTAAGAATAGATATTTGATTGAAGTTTGAAAGAATAAATAAGATTTCACAGGCTTGACCAGAGAAAGATACTCAGGGCAGAAGAAATGGCATAAAGAAAGCCAGGGAGGAGTACAAGGACTCAGGTGTGGGGAACAGTGAGTGTGAAGGGTGGAACGGCAGAAAATGGTATTAAGATAAATTGGGGCCACTTATCAGGGAAGAGTTTTCTGACACCCCCTCAATTAGAATTGCACCCCATGTAATACTTTCTGAAATCACCAAGTACTTTTACTTCAAGCACTTAAAATGCCTGCTTTAGCAAATAGCCACTGGCATCGTTTCTAGCACAGAGTAGGTACTCAATAAATACTTTTTGAATGTTAAGATTTTTGAAAGATAAATATGCCAGGTATAAAGAGAAAAACTATTTTTTCCTTGCTATGTAGGGAATCTTCACCTCTAACAATAAGTTCTCTTTAACAGGATTTGCTGTAAAGGAGAACCACAGCGGCGATCTGAATAATTACTTGCTACATCTGCTCCAAATGTCTATCTAAGAGACCGGATTCTAATACTCTACATCTTCTACTATTTTGATTTTCTCAAGAAATCAGTCAATAGTAAATTCCTCATAAGTCACCTCACAACAGATGGATTCCTTAAGGAAAAAAGATGAGACTAAAAGCAGAGCCAAATGATTCCAGAAGAAAGACCCCAAAGCTTATCATAGTCACGTGGCATAAGTCCAGTATGCAGCGTCCAGCACAGATGGTAGGACCCAGGATCACATCTGCACCCACCATTGCTGGCAAAGCAAAGGGCTAGACAGGAACTGCTACAGATGGACAGACTTAGGTGCAGGCAGGTGTGGGAGGTGCCAGTGCCAGGTATGGGTGGTAGGAGCCAATGATTAGCATCACTGAGAGGCTCCCCTGCTTACTGCATGGTGCCAGGCTGCACTGCTCACAGAAAATGGCCACAAAATAGAGGCTAAAGGTAGGGTGAGTACCAAAATGGCAGTACCCCCAGCAGGCAGTAACCAACTAAGTCTGGGACAACAAAGTTGTGTTCAGAAATCAATGCTCTTCAAAGTTCCTACTCAAGTGTTCCTTTCTGAAGTCCTAACAGAAGTGTTATCAATGCTCAGGACTGGGCTGTCTAATGGGAAATGCCCCCATGGGGGCTTTTGACTCATAAACCTATTCAGCCTCACTTGTTCATAATCATTTGTGTAAAGAAGGAAAAACCTCCGAGCACTAATTAGAAAGATAGAGCTGTTGTATTTTGCTCCAGATCACCTTATCTTCTTTATTCAGTTCTTGAAGACTCAGCTATTAAAGAAAATTAAGTAATTCATCAAGCCCATTTCAATTACCTGCTGCTGATAACATCAGATTACAATTAGCATCTACAAATGAACCAAGTGCCAACTGCCAAGCTGAAACATAAGCTAATTTACTGCTAGACTCTGCCTGCTGGAGACAGAACTCTGGGACCTGGCAGCAAGCAGCCACTTCATTATTCCAACAACAGTTTTGCAGCCTCTTCTGCAACAGCCCAAAGTGCAGCTCTGACCAGGATTTACTGCCCCGTCTGTTCCTGCTCACATGTTTACAGACGTGCTCTATCTGTAAGCAAATCGCAGCTCCTTTTAAATAGCAATGTCTAGACAAGCCGGGTAACAAATCTTGACATAAAAGAGAGAATAAATATTATTAATATTTATTAGGCACTGAGAGGTGTGGGCCACAGCACAGGATGTGCGTGTCATAACCTTAATGAGGGTCTGAATCATTTTCTGGGAGTCCTCTGGTGCCTGATCAGAAAAATCTCCTGCTTTGGTTGATGCTCTCCATTCCTCATTTCTTTCCAATGGGGAAAGCACACTGTTGTTACTTTCTTTTAGATGTCTAGAAAAATCTGTTTCAGGCTCTGGGACACATTTTTTTTTCCTGTATTTATATTTTCCCTTTTCATGACCCTTCCTAAGAACTGCTTTGCATGAAAGCTGGGATGTGTGGTTTGGCTTCCTATATTATGGACATTATTAAACTCTGACAATCTGTATAGTCTTGTCTATGCTTCTGAGGCAGAAGAACCAACTGTTCAATAAATGAGCAGGTCTCAGAGGGGTCCTGTGGGCGGTAGTAGAAGAGAGCGTGCAGACCTACGTTCGGGTCTTGCCTCTGCTGCTTATAAACTGCATGGATATGGAACAAATCCTATGCCCACCACATAGCTTTGGAATGAGGATAAAATGAAACAATGTATGCAAAGCGTCTAGCTCAGTGCAAGTAACCAACAGACAGTAGGTACTGTGGAAAGAGGAAAGCGCTGTTCCATCCTACCGGTGCCTATGCTTCTCTGGGAATGCTTGCTGCCTGATACTTAGGCATGAGCAGGGGCCATTGCTTCAAGGTGGCCTATAACCCTTCTAGTGGTGCTTCCTCTTTTTCCTCTTCCTGTGTAGGCTCGGGGATAGGGAAGCAAGGTAGGAGGATGGTTAGGTGCAGAACAAGAAGCATCTTTGGATGTTAGCCCTAGGCCTGGTTATCCTAGCCTGGCTCCTGCTGGAATCCACTACTCTAATGGGAACATTCCATCATGGAAGAACTGTGGACATGGAATCACAGACCTGTACGTAGCCTCCACTCTGCCTCTTACTCTATAATCTTGGGTGAGTCACAAACGTTTATTTATCTCTGAGTCCTCATCAGTGAAAAGGAATAATAATAGTTTACCTCATAGGGTTCTTAGGAAAACAAACAAGTACTGTGAAACACAAATATAATGGAATTACATTGCTATACCAAGAGTTTCTATGTGAGTTCTCACAGACCCTTTGACATCTTGAGCGGTTATTTTAAACATGATTCCATTAATCATACTGTGTATTTCCAAAGAAACACACCCAATTAGTGTAAATCAATTACTATATACGATTATTATAAACATTTTACCTGTAAAGCTAGCTTCTCTCCACCTAAAGAAAACCCAACATGTAAAAACTGAAATGTGAAAAACAGGTAAAAGAGAGTGACTGATATATTATAAAATATTATAAAACTGTTTTTTCTCTCACAAAAGAAATTTATTAAAATATTTTTTAGGGCACTCAGTTTTATATGTGTTCATAATAATGATTTAATTTATAAAATCTATTTAGGAATAATATAATTACAGTGAGTTATGTGTATGTATCATGTAGAGAATATATAATATTGTTCCCCCTTTCCTTCGGAATTCCAAATTTTCTCATTCAGATTTGCAGAATTTAATTTTTTTAATGTAATTTTAATAAAAGGTATGTAGGTGGTATTTCTTAAATCCTAAAATTAGAACAGCTGAGATTCACCATTTCTGGTGCACTGTAAATACAAAAAATGATGTTTACCCACCAGAATTGCTATCAAACTTTTACTCTAACACATGACTCCCAGGGTGGGAGAGGAGAGGGGAAATGAAACTAGCCATCCTTCTAATTGTCTCCCTTTTCACTCTCCTAATTGCAGTTTATCTCTAAGTAAGATGAGAGGCCATTCTGTCTGGCTCCCTAGAAAATGACAAGATTTGTGAGGCTCAGGGTGAGAGGACTTTGAAGCTGTAATCCAGTGACCTATTCTGCAGTCTAACTGAGGTTTGACTCCCAACTGCCTAAATTAGAACCATAAAGAAGGCCACCAAACAAACAAAAAAAACAGAGGCCTCAGAAATATTGCCATGCAACTATAGTTGATTTGTGCATAAAAGAAAAAGATGGACATTTTCCAAGCCAAAATTTACATTAACATTTTCACAAGTAAGACATGCTTAGAAAACAGCTAGGCTATTCTTTGTTGTTCATAAGAAATCTAAAAAGTCTAAATCATTTCTACTTGTTTTATTTAAAAGCAAATGAAAGGTGGATAAATATTAGTATATGCTAACCACCAAAGCACAAAGCTTTCTTGTCATCTCTACCTTCGTTCTCTCCATTTCAGAAGCTTTTATTGTCAAATAACCTTCTTTGTGACTCCAATCTCATTGTCCCTGGCTTCTCTCATGTAAGTGACATGTCCCCATACCCTGAAGCCCTCTTCTCCCTGAGCTCCACCTGGATCCCTCCACTCTGTGCATCTCACTCAGACTCGCTGGTGGTCTTTCCTTCCCCATCTCACAAATGTGATTAGGATGATGCCATCTTAATACTTGTTTCCAGTTCCATTTGTTCATATTACATGAAGAGAAATACATAAGGGCCATGTACAAAATCAAACTTTTCACGTGCTCCCCAAAACGAATTCCTCCTCCCAGCTTTCCTTTCTCTTTCCAAAGGCACCACTATTCTTCCAATCACCTGGCACAATATCTTGCTATAAGCTTTGACTCATTCAATCTAACCAATAAGTATATATTTTGTACCGCTTATTATACTCAGTGACGCAGAGACTACAGAGTAGAAGGTTGTTCATAGTTGTAATGATTTTAATCCAGTAATGATATCCACACAAGTATACAAATAACCCTAATTCCTGATTGAATATAAATAGAATAAAAGACATTTTTAAAGTGTTACCAGGGCTCAGACAAGGTAAGACACTTATTTTATTATCAAGAGAGTACACTTTAGACAAGCAAAACAGGGACACAGAAGTTCTAAGTGGAAGAAACAGCTTGAGGAAATATATTAAAGCAAGAAAGCATGGCCAGTGTGATGAGGTCAGGGAAGATGGAGAAGCGCAGTTTGCGGAAAGAGCATGTGCAGAGGAGCAGTGGAATTGAAGAATGAAAAGGATGATGGGCTTAAAGGTGAGGACTCTGACCACAATGTGGTGTGCCATGTGCACCGAGGACTGCCTGGACTATAGCTCCAGGTGGGTCAGTCTCATCGATGTGCGGGATGGAGAAGACATGGGAAGGTAGGATGGTTGTGAAGAAAACCCAACTAGTAAGATAATACATTAGAACTGGGCAATTAGGAAGAGGCAATGAAAGAAAAGAACCTTTATGAGAATATTTATTTGAAAACTGTTAGACTGAGAGTCAACTAAGAAAAAAAAGGAAGAAATCAATGATGACTTTAGATTTCTAAGTTAGGATGTCCGATAAGCTGAATAATGCCCCCTCCCCCCAAATATGCTGTCGTCCTAATTTTGGGAACTGTGAGTGTTACTTTACACGGCAAAAAGGATTTAGCAGGGGTGATTAAGCTAAGAATCTTGAGATGAGGAGCGCACCCTGGATTATTCAAGTGGCCCTGAGAGAATCACAGCAGTCGTTATAAGAGGATGCAAGAGAAGTCAGGGCAGAAGACAAGGCAATGTGATGACGGAAGCAGAGATTGGACTGATGCCCTCTGAAGGGGGACGAAGAAGCCACAAGCCAGGGAATACAGGTGCCATTAGAAGCCGATTCTCCCCTGGAGCCTGCAGAAGAGTCAGCCTGCTGACACCTTGGCTTTAGCTGGTGGAACTGATTTCAGACTCTTGCTCTCCAGAACTGTAAGAGAATAAATCTGTGTTGTTTTAAGCCACTAGTTTGTGGCAATTTGTTACGACGACAATAGAAAATTAATACAAATGGCCAGAGGGGTGGGGCTGTCATCAACAGAATTAGGAAATCTAGGAGAAGCAATTAATTTAGGAAAAAAATGTCATGTTTGTACTCACTTTGACAGATCAGCATGAAAATCAGATGGAGTATCCACTAGGCAGTTGGAAATGCAAAAATAATACTCAGAGGTCAGAGCTGGAGAACAAAAATTTAGAAACAATGCACATTGAAGCAGTAATTGAAAATAATAAAGGAAGATATATAAAGAACAGAAAAAATCAAGAAATAAAACACAGGAACAACCTATACATACATGTGTATATTTATATATATGATTGTACTGCCATGTGCTTATGTACGTAGTAAACAGGTCTGAAAAGATTCTAACCAACTTGAGGAGTGGGGAAGGGGAAGGTAAAAATGTAAGGGAGTGGATCTCCTTTTTCTACTTTTTACACTTATGTATTATAAGAAATTTTTTTTTACAAAAGTAAGTACCACTTTTGTAACTTCAAATTGTCCATTTTCAAAAAACACCAATGAAGAAGGCACAAGAAGAGCAGCCAAGAAGAAAATTAGGAGAGCATGCTTCACAGAAACTAGGAGAGGAGAGAATTTCAAGGAACAGTTCGTAAATCACGCCAATGCTGCATACTGATTAGGAAAATTTAGAATTGTCAAAAGATCGTAAAAGTCAGCATGAGGAGTTCACTGTTGATCTTTTTTCAGGGACAAAAGAAGCAAATCAAATTGCAATGGATTAAAAAAGAATAGCAGGAATTCTGGTTCCGTAATGGAGGAGGAGTTCCTTTCACTCTAACCCTCCCATAAATAATGACTATGAAGTCTGTGGGGGGAGAGGGCCACAGGCATGGAGGAGGCTGAGGGAGGAATCTGTGTAAAGGCAATGAAGCACAGCCTTAAGAGTGAGAAGCTATAGAGAGGTTGGAGCTGAGCATCTGAAGAAGGGAATGGCACTGGGTAAGTTTCCCATTTTTGAAATGCCAAAGAGCATCTTTTCTTTCCCAAAAGGCAAGCCCCAATAAGGTGGTGAGGCTAACATTCAGGTAGAAAAACACAGACTTGCTGGCTTGAAGAACCAGAGGAAAAAATCCCATAGAGAGCCACAGTAGGGGGCCTTAAATTCTGAATATAAATTCTAACTCATCTCTAACTCCTGAAATATATATGTGAAAGGCAGAGTCTAAGCAGCCCAGTTAAAGAAAGGTAAAAAACACCAACAGAGATTTCAACTGCCACCCACCACAGAGAAGACTGAATTTGGAGCCTGAATTCAGTCAAGTTAACTGGAAAAACAACGAAATCAATACTATTGAGAAATATATCAGAATCCAGAATCTCTATCAAGTATCATTCACAAGATTGGATATAATTCCATATTACTGGATATCCTATATAAAAAAGGGTAATATGCAAATTGGCACTAACGGCGAAATGACCAGAACGACCACTCGACCAGTCACTATGAGGCGAACTGACCACCTCTTGGTCCTTTTCCCCAGCTGGCAGGCTCTGATCACCCGCCCAATGGCAAATGGGGAACTGGGAGTGGGTGGCGGCAGGGGGACAGGGCTGGCAAGCGGGCGGGAACGGCCGGCCTCTCGGTTCCTTCCCCCAGCCAGCAGGCTCCGATCACTCGATGGCAAACGGGGAACCGGGGGTGGGTAGCGGCAGGGGCCGGGCCAGCTGTGGGCAGCCAGGGAAGATGGTCTTGATTGCAGGCCAGGCCTAGGGACCGTACCTGCATGCGAATTTCGTGCGCTGGGCCTCTAGTAGGATATAAAATGAAACAATAGCCCTAACTGGTGTAGCTCAGTGATTAGAGCATTGGCCTGCACACCAAAGGGATGTGGGTTCACTCCCCACCCCCCCTCGGGGTGCATTGGGGAGGCAACTGGTGGATGTGTCTCTTTCACATTGATGGTGTTCTCTCTCTCTCTCTCTCTCTCTCTCTCTCTCTCTCTCTCTCTCTCTCTCTTTACTGCATCCCTCCTCCCCGCTCCCTCCCTTCCACTCTCTCTGAAAAAGCAATGGGAAAAGTATCCTCTGGTGAGGATTAACAACAACAAAAAAGAAACAATAAAATGTCACTAATACTCAGTACAAAAGGCAATCAATACACAATTCTGAGAATATACTAAAAACCACTGAATTATCTACTTTAAATTGTATGGTATGTGAATTATATCTCAACCAAGCTATTACAAAACAACAACATCAACAACAGGTAATCAACATGGTCCAACTCTAAGAGAACGGACGTGGAATTAGTAGACAATGTTTTAAAGGGTTTTGTTTCCCTCTCCCCCACCCTGAATTGAAAATGGGTGAAAGCCTCTCTCCCCTTCATCATGCAGGGCAAGGAGCAGCCACCGTGGAGGGCTGTGATCTAAGGCTTATTCTTTGCTGCTATAACAGGTTTGAAAAGAATAAAATAAAGCAATATCCACACATAAAAATAAAATAAAAGCTTTTGTAATATCTAGGCTCAGCTATGGAAAGAAAAATATACATGTAATAAACATATAAATCTTAGCAGTTAAATGGAAATTTTCATTAAAAGAACCAACTGTAAATTCTACAGATAGAAAATACAATATATATCCTACAAATATGTTCTCTGACCACAATGAAATTAAATTAGAATTTGATAACAATAAACCTCCAACATATTAATATTTAAACAATACTTCTAAATAACACAGGGGTTAAAGGGAAATCACAGATGACTTTAGAAAATATTTTGAACTTATTGAAGGTAACCTAATACATCAAAAATTACTGGATGCACCTATAGCAGTGTTTAGAGAAAATTTTATATTTTTAAACACTTGTATTAGAAAGAAGAAAGATCTAGAATCAATGACCTAAGTTCAATCTTGAGAAACAAGAAAGTAGCAAGAAGGAAATGATAAAAATGAGACTGGAAATAAATGAAATGGAAAATAGACAAGCAATGAAAAATTTAACAAAAACACAGTTTTTTAAAAAGATCAAAAAAATTGATAAATATCAAGCTAGAATGATCTAGAAAATGGTACAGGTGTAAAAAAACAACAACAACCCATAAACTACCAATAACAGAAATGAAAGAGGGCATATATCCTACAAGCATTAAAAGAAAAATAAGGAAATATTATAAACAACTTTATTTCAATAAATTAAATGAACTGAACAAAGTCTTTGGAAAATATAACTAATTCAAACTAATACAAAATGATAAAGAAAATCTAAATAGTCCAAGCTGCATAGCCATTTAAGGTTCTAAGCCCTCCAATTTATCCTATGTGCCACTGCTTGACTTGTCTTCCTTAAATATCTAGTCTATCTTCTTAGGCCTACATTTCCAAACCATCAGGAATTCCTGTTCACTAGCATATCCCTTGCGTAGTTTTCATAGTAATCTTTTACCACCCTAGCACATTCCTGAAGTCTAATCATGCCACCATCCCTCAGATATGCCAACCTACTTTCTTATAACTTCTTCCACATATTCCTTACTATCAATGTCATCCCATTCCTGGCCAAATCTCACCTATTCTTTGAGGTCTAATCTTCTCCAAGAAGCTTTATAAGTTAGTCCAAGCCCTCAGGGTCTCCCTTCTAGGAACTGCATGGCACTACAACATTAACACTGTCTTGCAGGGAAGCCACTGTTGTCCTATGTATTAGTCTTATTTCCCCAACTAAATTATAAACTTTTTTTTAAAAACTTCTCTATCCCTTAAGGCAACTACTATATTCCAGGATTTAGCACATGATTCAATAAATGATTGATTCAATAATACTTGATCCATTGAACGAATATATAATGCCAAGAGCTTATTTCTGTAGTTCTTACAGACTCTCTCGACTCTCATTCTGATCTCAGTATCATCGTCAGAGTCATCTCCAGGGGACTTCCAGACTTTTTCTAACAACCATATTCATGAAACATATGGTTACAATAATCAGAGGTAGGGGGAGGGAGGAGTGGTGCTTAAATTACATAGAGATGAGGTGCCTTGGTTTTGTAGGTCACATAAGAGGCTGATTTTTACATTCTGCTGCTACTAATATCTGATAAGCATACACTAATACCAATAGGGTCACTTTTTCCTTGTCCTCTCCCCTTCCTGAGTCCCTGTGGACACAGAACAAATCCGGGCATAAGGCTGAGTTCAGCTTATACTTCCAAACACATCTGTTCCTTCCATTCATTATGAACCCATACCTAGATAGAGAGATAAGATAACAGTATCTTCTAAAAAGTAGCCAGTTACCAATATTTAGTGTCTCTTACTATATAAATCCACCCAAATATATAAATCTTAACTATAACCAAGTACTATCAAAATAATGACTGCAAATCTATCTTATTTCAATAGATCTTTCAAAAAATAATATTGCATTTATACTAAACTATCAATATCATTTGTGAATACACATACTATTAAGGAAAAATACACTTCCTGTGGGGTTAAAGTCACCAAGTAAAGAAACCCCTTTGGACAAAAACGTCTCAAATTCTCTTTCATTGATGGCTTCCTAGCAGCTTCTCTTTCATTTAAACCAAATATAGCTTTATATCCTCATTTCAGTCCCCTTCTCTCTAATTAGATAAATCTGGTCATTCTTCTCTCTAGACAGATTAAAAGGTTGGGGTGTTTTGTTTTTCCAGTATTTCAGAGTTCTAATCCTTAGAGCACTGTGATGACAGGAAGGATCATGTGATTTAGAGCAGACAGGCTCCAAGGAAATATAACTGAAGGAAATATACAACACACACATTGAAGAGACTCTTTAGAATAAAACACAAAGATAGTGGGCTACTCCCGCTATTTCCAGCCCACGGAATTGACGTGGCTCTTGCAAGCCACTCTGTCCTTACCCAGGTTAGAGGATGCGCGTCCTTCTGCAGCCCGGTCCTTGAGGTCCTCAGCAATGCCCAGCTGCTGCTCATGGTACTGTTTAGCTCTCTCCAAATCCTGCATGCACCTGGCAGCATGGCCCAGGCCAGCGTAGGCCCGCATCTCGATGGCCTTCTCCATCAACTCCTGGGCCAGCTCCAGCACATAGTTGTGGTAAGACATGGCCTTGTCAAAGTTCCTCCTGTAGTGATAGGCACTGCCCAGGTTGCTGTAGGCCCGGGCCTCTTCTCGTTTGTTGCCCAGGTCCTTGGCTATCTTCAGATGCTGCTCATGACACTGCACAGCATTCTCAAAGTCACCCATGGCAATATACACAGCTCCCATGTTGCCGAGTTCTCGGGCTTCAGAAAGCTCATCTTTGGATTGCTTGGCAAGAAGAACACACTGTTTGTGGCTGGCCAGTGCGTTGGGGTAGTCTCCAATGGCCGTGTACACGTGGCCCAGGCTGCTCAGGGCTGACGAAGCTGCCTAGAGAAAAGCACACAGCAGAGAAATGAAAGCACATCAGAAAGTGGCTCTGGTTTGCTTCAGCAGATAAAATGCTACAGAGAGTGCCTGTAGCCCCCCAATCCAAGCCCTGATCTCCATCAGTGGCTCACAGACCTCTGCAGAACTAAGAAGAGCCCATCCGAACAGCAAGCTCCTAATAAAAGACAACGGTAATTTAATCAGTAACTCTCAATACCTAATCTCACAGAAGCAGGTTGTATTGCACATAACCTTCATCTTAAAGACTATTGATATTTCTAATATTATGATATTATAGCTATGTTAATAGCTATTAACCTCTGCAGTCTAAGGAAATGTTGAAGAAGACCAAAATTAGTTCCAGTACAGCATAGAAATTCGTAGGAGAAATCCATGCTTGGCTCTTGCACTCCCAGGCATTTATCTAGCCTTCTCCCAAAAGCAAATGGACACCTTAATGGTAAGGGATATATTTAGAATGATTGGTAATTTTGCGACTTAAGACCCACTGGAGGGTCTGTTCTCTTATCTTTGTTCCTTTAATGTGACTTCATCAGTGCTGGTTACTGCGGAGGGCTTGGGTTTAGATGAGCCCCAAAGGAAAGCAATGGGTGGGTTACAAACTCTACCTCTGAATGGCGAGGACTCCACTGAGCCTCTCCACCCCTTTTCAGGCCCACAGTGGTTCTTCCAGCTTTGCTTTTGTTTTTGCCTAGAACAGTGGTTCTCAACCTTCTGGCCCTTTAAATACAGTTCCTCATGTTGTGACCCAACCATAAAATTATTTTCGTTGCTACTTCATAACTGTAATGTTGCTACTGTTATGAATCGTCATGTAAATATCTGATATGCAGGATGGTCTTAGGCGACCCCTGTGAAAGGGTCGTTCAACCACCAAAGGGGTCGCGACCCATAGGTTGAGAACCGCTTGCCTAGAAGCTCTTCTGACCCCAGCCTTTGTGCAGAAAAATGCTATCTTCCTAGTCCCCTCACAGTGTTTGCTGCTCATGCATTTCTTGTCTAAAGAAAAGTACATGAGCCCTTCTTGTGTGAAAAGTTTTAATGAAAATAACTGTATCAGTAGAGTGCACCAAATGGAAACAACAAAAATAATAACAGGTTTTAGAATCTTACCAAGTGCATATAGTCTTAGATTCTTTTTGTTTGTTTGTTTGGTTGGTTAATCTTACCTGAGGATATTCTTCCATTGATTTTTAGAGAGAGTGGAAGAGAGAGGGAAAGACAAAGAGAAACATCGATGTGCATTGACTGGTTGCCTCCTACACTCACCCGGACCAGCGTCAGGAACAGGGAGCAGCCTGCAACCAAGGTACGTGCCCTTGACCAGAATCAAACCCAGGACCCTTTGGTCCACAGGCCAACACTCTATCCACTGAGCCAAATTGGCTAGGGCTTAGATTCTTGTCTTTAGTTTCTAAAGGGGAGTTACCCTGGACTTTCTCTGCCCTTCTCAGCCCCCTTCCTTCATATTGCTCCCTCTTCCTAACATGCACATGTGATTTTGGCAGAACAAAGCATACCCTGTCACAAGTAGGCAAGTGGTCTTCACAAGGGCCTCCAGGCTAGGGAAAAACAGCAAAAGATGCTGTGCCACCTGGAGTAAGGGTATTCCTTTCTGAGATGTACTCTATGTCAGTACACTTCAGAGCACTTTTATTAATAGTTTGTAAATGAGTGAATTGCTACCCTATTTTTTTGCCCGTGAAATAGTTCTTGATCAAACTAACGGAGGCACTGGTCATCTTTATAATGCTTGCAAATTATAAAGGCACTGTACTGGCCTCAGGTCCCTTCTTCAGGCCCTCTACTTCATGTCAGAGTATCGTGCGGGGCCTTCTGCCACTCACAACTCCTCTCCCCTGCCTGATCCCTCCCCTTCCTCCTCTACTGCAAACCAGGGACACAACCTCTTTCCTCTGCTTCTCTAGTTGGCCCTCCCCACCTCACTATCTGGGTCCTTCTCTACACAAGCGTGGCTAGGGAGCAGGACACAGTCCACAAACCCTCCCCGACAAATCTGTGTTGCCCTCAAAGTAAAACACGTGGATCTGTGACTCTGGAGCTAAGGTAACCTAGAATCAGACACATGCTTCAAAACTGCACTGCCCTTGCCCTACCAGGTTTGGCTCAGTGGATAGAGCGGTGGCCTGTGGACTGAAGAGTCCTGGGTTCGGTTCTGCTCAAGGGCACATGCCCAGGTTGTGGGCTCAATCCCTGGTAGGGGGCATGCAGGAGACAGCTGATCAATGATTATCTTTCATCATTGACGTTTCTCTCTCTCTTCCTCTCCCTCTCTACAATCAATAAAAATATATTTAAGAACAAAAAAATGGCACTGCCCTTTACAGGCTCTGGGGACCTTTAGAAACTTAACTTCTCTGAGCTTCAGTTTTCGAGACGACATTTCTAGGCCCAAGCCAGGACCTGAGTGTTTTGAAACTCAGCCATGAGCCTCTGTCAAATGTGCAAATCATAAATAACTCATGTGGTAATTCCAAACAGTGGAACTGGTTGGAGGCAATGAGCCCTTGAACACTGCAGGGGATGGATTTATAAGGCTTGGGGCAGGCACAACACCCCGGGCGTCACTGTTCCTAGGAACTTCTGGTTTATGGCAACTGCAGATGACAGCCCTGGGATTTTCAGCTTCTGAGTCTTCATTTCTCTAAATGCCAGGGAGACACAGGAGCTCATTTGCTGAAGCTCTCCGAACATAAGGAAAGGGCGTATTGGGGCATTTCCCCTCTGGGATGTGGGGAACAGAGGGAGGACTACTGCATCAGCTCTCCCCTGGCTCCCTCCAGTTACCAGGCAGTGCTGGGAAGCTGGGATGCCTCATGGTGGTGTCCTGGAAACCAACATCTCTAGAAAGGATGATATAATTTATGAAGCACATCACAGCCTCTGAAATTCGAGAGGCAGGGTGCTGTTGTGTAAGAGTGGAACACATAGACAGACACAGTATGGTGATTACCAGAGGGGAAGGGGGATGGGGCAGCTAGAAAAGCCGAGTAAAGGCCGGGATAAGTGGTGATGGAAGGAGACTTGACTTGGGTGGTGACCAGACAATACAATATACAGATGATGTATTATGGAACCTACATAATTTTATTAACCAATGTCACCCCAATAAATTCAATAAGTAAATAAACTTTTTTTTTTTTAAAAAGAATGGAACCAGATTTAGAGTCAGAGGCCCTGGCTCCTAACCCTGTTAAGTCATCTTACTTCTTCACTTCTTACTTTATATGCGAATGGTGTGGAGAATAATAGAGCTAGGATGGGACCAGATGAAGCAGTGCATGTGAGTGTCCAGAGTAAAGTGCAAAGTTCTCTGTGAATGCCTCACTGAGGTGTGGATGGATGTTCTGTGACTGCAAGCTGGCGGGGCTGAGCTCTGTTACCAAGCACGAGCTGGTAATGGCAACTGAAACCATCAGTCATTATGACCAAACATCTATATTCCTATCAGTTGCCACAGGAAATAAAGTCCAGTGTTTTACAGCCCCTGAGCAAATAACCCGTGATGATATTTATCAGCTAAGTGATTACAAATTAATCACTTGTCTTTGTTCCTGTTCTTGTAGAATAAGCTTAGATCTGAAACATGGTTTCAGGCTGTTAACGAGAATCTGAAGACCCATATCTATGGGGAATCAGAGGCTCCACCTCAAGCAGATGCTGCATTTGCCACTAAGGTTCACGCTGCCTCTGTATATTAATCTCTTTGAGATTTTTGTGCCTGAATAGCAGCAGCTGCTTCCCACAGTGGAAACATTTGGGAACATCTGTATTTGAATACTAAAACGCACACAAACAGTTATGCTAACAAACTCTCTGGTTGGAATAAGACAATACTTTTCTCTTTACAAGATATAAATGACCCATATTCTTGCCAAAGCATGATTCCCAGCTGTAGCCTTAGCACACAGGAGCCATCGCCCCTTGCTCTGTGACCCGGAGATCTGCAGAAGAACTACATCTGACAAGTCAGTTTCATGGGACATGGAGCTAAAGAAAAAACAATTGCCTTTAAGGGATTTTAGTTTGAGGCATAAAATAGAAGCATTTAAACTACCCAAACTACAACCACATTGATGACACTACCATTAAACATTATTTTGAAGACTGAAACATGTTTTCCTGTACATCTAGCATGTTCCCCCTTATTGTATTTCATATGAGTTATATTTTTTCTGTAAGAATTAAATGTACATACAGGGAATGTTTAATATAACTGATTGGCTAATTGTATGTAGTTTTATAAAGGGGGAAATGAACCTGCAGTTACTACCAGAAACATGGTATTTCTTCTTTACTGTCCAAATCCACATGCACCTTGTATTCCCTGCCAGTTCAGTACCCAAAAATTCAAGGTCCCAGGTTAATTACCTATAACTCAAGAGACAGAAAGATATAGAATAATAGGGACAGACTCTGGAATCAGACATGCATGGATTCAAATGACAAACCATGTGATACTGCGCAAGTTTTGCAACATCTCTGAGCCTCAGTTTCCTTAGCTATAAAATGGGAATATTAAGACCTCACAGAGCCTTGATGAGTACTAAATAAAACAGTATTTATAAACAACCTGCCAGGTTCAGTACTTGGCACACAGTGCATGCTTCACCACATCTCTCTTCTCTTTGTTAAACACTGCTCTATCAGAACAGAAATTAAAGTGAGAATCACAGCAATGTGGGACAGAGCCCTGGCTGACCCATAATGAACATATAGTGGGCACAAGAAATAAATCTTTGTTGTTTTAAGCCACTGAGATTTGGAGATTTACTGTTATTGCAGCATAATCTGGCCTAGCCTGACCAATATAATACTGAGCATAAATTAATAATTTTCATGCTCCAATCATCATAGTAATAGTTAACACTAGTCAGTCATTCAAATATATTAATTGCCATGTTTCTGGGTGATTAAATTTTAGGTATTTACCAATTACCATAAGTTTCTGGATGATAACATTTTAGGCATTTTAATAGAAAAACTAAATTTGAGTAGAATTAAGTACTAAAATCAGGAACTTAGCTAATCTTTAAATACCTGTATTAACTCAGATACAAGAGTCTAACTGGTAGTAATGTACCCAAATTCCAGGCCTATTTAGGGGGAATCAACAGCCACCCAAATATTAACTTGCAGAAACATAAGATTAAATCATCCCATGGAGGGTCTATATACTTCCTACAGTCTTAAATGACATACACTCCCTATTCAATGTGTATACTAGAGCCTGAAAATCTACTCTTAATAAGCATTGAGGTGATAAGGTAATTCTATAAGAAGTTAAACAATGATCTTGAGTTGCTTACTCAACAGTCACATACACACACACACAAATAAAAATAAATTTAAAAAATAGTCACACAAAACCAAATAGACAAAAATAATAAAAATATTTATAATCTATATTTTTGAGGACACTGTCCACGATATTACCCAATGTCATCTTTAAAAGGACAAATGGAAAAATTTATTTCAGATTTCAATGCTTCTACCAAGCAACTGCTATAGTTTTATCTTAAGAAAAATGTGAATCTTATAAATGGTCCAATTTATCTTTTTAATTGGGTCACCAGGAAGCTTATGGTTTGACTCAGAACCTCCCTTTAACAGCCAGAGATAATCCCATAATATGTGCAAATTCTGCCCTGGCTTCAGCCTATGATATGAACTTAATCCTCTCATTACTCTGATTTCTTCCCTTTCACGCTTTATTTCCTGCTCCCACAAAAACTTCTTGGATTAAAACAGAGAAAAATCAACAAAACACAAACAAAATACAGTAAATATTAAGGTTCTTGGCAGGGAAAGCTTCCTGAAATTGGATCTCTAAGAATTGTGAACTCACAGCCACAGACTGAAGATGAGACTTAAATACCACATAAACAGGGAACATTTTAATTACAGGGTCTTTAGTAGTCTTAAATCATTTTCATGCTGTATATACTTAATAATTGGGATTATTACAATCAATCTAACCAGTTTGTTCCATTACATAAACCTAGGGTTGAAGGACTATTCTGCAGTTGTTATTGAAAAGGTAAGAGAATATTTGTGTACACCTGAATTATTTCTACCGTTATACTATGCCATAGTTGGAACAGTTGGGTTGAATCTATTACCATGAGCTTAGAGAGTGGTTAGTGATAGTCATAGCTTTTCCATGGTAACCTGTCAGCCTTTTCTAATTCTGTGGGGCCGGAGGAGTTTTCATAATTATTTTTATCTAAATTATATTAGGGTTGGAAGAATAACACACTGTCAGAGAGATCTGTTAGCAATACCTTAGAGTTGCTATCACAGGTGATAAATTATTTATAATGCCCAGCATTAATACAGCAATGTTTTCCAACCAAGAATTTGTAAATGTCGTTTGCAGATGCAAATTAACAGATTAATAAGGAAACAAGCTTTCTTGTATGAGAACCTGGGATGACAGATTAGCTATTAAGAGCAATTTATAGGTCATAAGATATGAAAGTTGGCAAGAAACACTACCTCTCGTGGCTCTATAAATAGTAAAACTGCATTTAGTTTCCCAGAGGTATCCTGTTAGACATTTTAATTATACCATAAAAACTGCCAGGATTTACAATGATTTCATTTTTTAAAAAATTTGATGCTCCATGTAAACTTGATGCAATACAACAGGCATCTGTGCTATGTGCTGCAGCTGCCAAGTTGCAGCCAATGGAAGAGTGTGTGCTCCCTCCTCATGAACGACGGTGAATGGTGAGGTTGATGCTGAATGTCAGAGGACAGAAACGTTACTCCTTAACATTTCCTCCAGGTTACTTAAGGATTCTCCTCCCTCCTTTACATCCTAACACTGCAGCCACATGCTATCTATTGAGGAAGATTTTTTACAAAGAACTTCATTCTACAAAGCTCTTTGGCCAAGAAGTGATGACCAAGTAAAAATCCTAGAGTCTTGGTGGTCCTATCAGGGTCAAGTTGAGTTTGACTGGGGATAAATTCTCTTACTCACTTGGAAATAATCAGTTAAGATTATTTTTGGAAATTTATTTCCCACTCTGTTTCACCTACATCTTCAGTTTTATTTGGGAGAGTGATAGGCAGTAACCTAGCCTCAAATGAGTTTTTTGGCCCTGGCTGGGTTTCTCAGCTGGTTAGAGTGTTGTCCTATATGCCAGTGATGGCTAACCTTTTGAGCTCGGCGTGTCAGCATTTTGAAAAACCCTAACTTAACTCTGGTGCCGTGTCACATATAGAAATTTTTTGATATTTGCAACCATAGTAAAACAAAGACTTATATTTTTGACATTTATTTTATATATTTAAATGCCATTTAACAAAGAAAAATCAACCAAAAAAATGAGTTCGCCTGTCACCTCTGACACACGTGTCATAGGTTCACCTTCACTGCTATATGCCAAGGTTGCAGGTTCAATCTCCCATTAGGGCACATACAAGAAGCAACCAATGAAAATATAAGCAAAATAACAAATGAGTCTCTCTCTCTCTCTCTCTCTCTCTCTCTCTCTCTCTCAGCAATCAATAAATAAAAATTTGTAATGAGTTTTTTATGACACAAAGCACTCGGGTTTCTTATGCAATCATTTGACCTGGGTTAGGAGACATTCTACCATAATGCTGTTTTAGTCCAATCAAAACTGTTCCATTCCACACTTGCCAGCCGACCTGAATTTTAGTGAGCTATAAAACACTGTTCTGTAGGGGGCTGGAATGTAGTCAATCACCCTTTGAAGATATTACTTACATTAATCATGAAATCTGGCATTGGCTGGGAGGGTATGAAGGAGAAAGTTGGAGAGGGAAAGGGACGGAAAACACATACGTGTGCAAGCGCATATACAAGAGGCAGAGGAGACATTTCGCAGAAGGAAAGAAGCCCCAGAGAAGGGGCTTATTTGCGGGGCCAGCAGATGACAATTTAAAAAAGAAATCTTTAAACTGGATGGAAAGGAGTCCTCAAGGAACCTGGAAAGATGTTATAAAATTAAGAAACAACTGGAACTTCTGCAACTATCCATGAAGGAATATCATTACAGGTCCTAATGCAGGCTGAGACCTTCTGAAATCCATGGCTTCTGACTGTTCAGGAATAAACTGCCCACAATCTCAGCTCTCTGCAAATTCTGGCAAACTCAACCTCTCTTCCTGTTGGGTAATTCTAAACTTGGGTTTCAGAACAAGAGACAGAGAATTTTAGAGCTGGAAGAGGCTCTATAGATCACTGAATCCACTGGTTTTAAAACTTTGTTTAAACCAAAGTACAAATACACATGATTTGTGTAATAAAAGTGTAGTCGTTTAGGTTCACTTAGACTAGGGTGCACTTTTCTCCCCAAGTAACCTTAAGAGAATCTACGGCACCTGCGGGACTCTTTAGAGCAGAGTTTGAAAACCACTTAATAATGTAACTCCTCAATGTCTTTAGATGTAGAAACTGAGGCCAAGAGATGTCAAGTACCTTGGCTGAAGGTCAACCTGCTAATGACCAGCAGAGGCAGGACTAGAGGCCAGGTCTTTGGGCTCCCAGCTGGTATTCTCTTCACTCTGCTTTGCCAGCATTCCATCACATCTCACAGTCACCTCAAGCTCAAGCCCTCATTGCTTTGCCCAAGTCTCCTTTACTCTTGTGACTTCCGTGATTAATACAAGAAATAAATGTTATCACTATTTCTTCTAACAACCAGTCAAAAGCTCAGGTTTGCCCTGACCGGTTTGGCTCAGTGGATAGAGCATCGGCCTGCGGACTGAAGGGTCCCGGGTTCGATTCCAGTCAAGGGCATGTACCTTGGTTGCGGGCACATCCCCAGTAGGGGGTGTGCAGGAGGCAGCTGATCGATGTTTCTCTCTCATCGATGTTTCTAACTCTCTATCCCTCTCCTTTCCTCTCTGTAAAAAAATCAATAAAAAATTTTTTTTTATTTTTAAAAGCTCAGGGTTATCATTGACTTTTCTCTGTCTTTTGGCTCTCATATTCAGCAGGCACCCAAGGCCAGCTTTATTAGACTCCTGAAATTATAATCACACTATTTTTTATTTAATAATGTCTAATTTAATGTCAATTATTTATATACTAGATCCACTTAGAATTTATTTCTGATGGTTTTATTTTAAATAATAAATACTACCTTTTAAGTTATGTGACAATGTTTACGGATGAGGTTTGTAATATATTTTAAATACACACTGCTCTTCTCTCTAAAATCCAAGCCAGTGTTCAGCGACAAATTCAATGCAAACTTTAATCAAATGTTAGTAACTTTTCTAACAGCTACTGATTTTGCTTCCTGAATAATAGATTTGGCAATTCTAGAGTAATGCAGTGATTAGACAGTGATTAAATCCTGTCTCTGCTGACTATGTCCCCTTAAGGAAGGTACTGACTCTGACTCTCTCTGTCCTTGTTTCCTTATCTATAAAGTGAGGGTAATGATATCTATCTTATAGGATGTTATGAGCATACACTTAAAGAGCTTAGAATAGTGCATGGCACATAAGTATTCAATTACTGCTAGCTGTTATTATAGATGCTAAATACCAATAAAACTGAGTAAATTAAGTAATTTTAAAGTCACATATTTATATTCATTTACTCTATTTTGTAAGTTTATTTAAAATTTAAATGCATTAAATTAGTGCCTTCCTTCCCTTCTCATTATATTAATTAAAAAACCTGAAAATGTCATTTCCCGTGTGTGGCATTTGTCACTGCTCCTTTGGCACAGAAATTATTTGGGTATGCAAGCACACAGACATTTCTTTTTGGGAATACCCAAACAAAGAAGACATTATACCAAGATATAAAAAAGAAACACAACATGTTCACTGAAGACAAACTAAATTTTTAATTAAGTTTCTAAATTTTTAAAAAATATTAGCTTACGCCCTAACTGGTTTGGCTCAGTGGATAGAGCGTCAGCCTGTGGACTCAAGGGTCCCGGGTTCAATTCCAGTCAAGGGCATGTGCCTTGGTTGCGGGCACATCTCCAGTAGGGAGTGTGCAGGAGGCAGCTGATCGATGCTTCTCTCTCATCGATGTTTCTAACTCTCTATCCCTCTCCCTTCCTCTCTGTAAAAAATCAATAAAATACATTTAAAAAATATTTATTAGCTTACTATAAAAATAGCCAGCCCGTTAAATATAGGTTACACTGATAAATAAAATTTCTAATTACAAGTATGATCAAACTCTTCATTCTGTTAGCTTTTAAATTGGTTTTTCAGTGGTGTGCTTGTTTTGGATGAAAGTAAATACAAGACAATATACTAAAGTTTCACTGAGTATGTTCTAAAGCAAAAAGAGATGATTCATATATTTCCTATTTGACGCAATAAGAAAAGATACAGGATATGGATGCAGGAAAGAGAAAGAGCATGAGATAGGTCATACTAAGGGTTTCTTGAAGACAAGAAGTATCTTATTTATCTCTGTAACTTTAGAGTCTAGCATAATGCTTGACACATAGTAGGTGCTCAGCAAACACTTGAAGAATTGAACTGGTATTCATGGGACTTTCAATCTGCACAGGATATAAAGGAAGAAAACTCCATCCCTCCAACATAAGAATGCCAGAAGGACTGTGTGGTACCAATACCTCCCAACCTCTAGTTCTCTTTAAGCAAAATTCTGGTGCGTTAAAATTTTCCTACACCTGCAGGAATGTAGGACATATAAACATAGTGCTTCTCAGTTGTCACCTTGCTGTCTGTCTGCATTGAACTCATGGTCCTTCACATCTGTCTTGTTCTTCTTTCTGCTCCTCCTCATCCAATCAGTCACATTCTTGCTAAGTCTTATGAAATATCCTCCCTTTTACCTTTGCATTGTTCACATGAGACATGAAATGATTAAAGAGGTGCCACTGCTATCTTTGTTATAATACTATTTTTCCTGAGTATAATTACAATGGTAACCCAAATTAGGCTCTAGAAAAACTAATATAATTTAGATTCTTTCTGACACCATTAAAATCTTCATTAGAAAAAAAAAATATATATATCTTAATAATAAGTACATACTATTCATTGAGAGCCAGACATACCATATTTCATAAAATCAAAGTTGCCATGAATTTAAGAAGCACTTTACAATATGTGCCCCAAAGAGATACAAATGTTGCAATTCAACAATGAGAGTATGCTTACTTATTGATTATAAGACCAATTTTATTTTAGAGACAATAAAATGTAGGAGGGAAAATGAGCATCATAGAATCAATGAATTATGTTATATCAGGTGCTTTACTTATATTATCCCAAATCCCCATCAGGACCTCTGAGGTAGGAATTTTTTTTATATATATTTTATTGATTTTTTACAGAGAGGAAGGGAGAGGGATAGAGAGTCAGAAACATTGATGAGAGAGAAACATCGATCAGCTGCCTCCTGCACACCCCCAGCTGGGGATGTGCCCGCAACCAAGGTACATGCCTTTGACTGGAATCGAACCTGGGACCCTTGAGTCCGCAGGCCGATGCTCTATCCACTGAGCCAAACCGGTCAGGGAATGAGGTAGGAATTTTTATCTTCACTTTGCAGATGAGGAAACAGACAAAATTAAGCAACTGGTTCAAAGTCAAATAATTATTACTAAAGGGAAAGATTAGGATTGAAATCTGGGCCTACCTAACTGCAAATCAGAGTATTTCCACCATACTGTATTACCTCCTCCGGAAATCCCCGACAGAAAGTGAAGAAGAAGGCCAAGGGCACTGGCTCTGAAAAGGACTGGTTACTATTACTGTTTACAATTAGGTGCTTGGAATAGCTTAGCAGGCGGGTGTTTCTAATTTGCAATATTTTTTTAATAGCTATTATCAAACTGTATCACAAACTGAATACAAACTCAGAATGTTATTAAGACTGAGGAAGAAAAAACCTACAACAATTCTACTACACTGTTATTTTTTGAGCACCTTACAATTTTTTACTGTTCATCCCCACCCCGGACATCAAAACTACCTTTGGAATTCTCCAAGTTAGCCAACGTACATATGAGTCTAAAAAGAAATGTATTTTATTTTATCAATATTATCCTCAGGACTATATATAAATTCTGAGATATGAAATGAAAAGTTTAGGGACTATGCCAAGTCTAGGACTGGTTAATGTGTCTGGTATTTCTAAAAAACCCCAGGAAGCTGCTCCCGAATGTCTATCATTACAGACATGCAGAAGATGGGTTATGATTCAGGTTTACGATTATTCCATTTAGGGATAGAGATAATTTTCAACAGTGGTATTGTGCTGTGAGCTCAGGCCGGACCATTTAAAAGTGCTTTAGGAATGTATGTGTCCTGGGAGCTCAACAGGAAGAAAGAATTAGCCCAGCTCCTAGAAAGGCAGGGTCATGTCCAGAAGGTTCCATTCAAGGCATTATGGTATTACATAGAGCCTGCTGGAAATCATGTCGTTTTTTAGAAACCTCAGAAGCCTTTTTCTGAAAAAAATCTGGGATTAGGAGCAGATTGGTTTACTTTGCTTCTAGTAAACGGTGAAAGGGAGGTGATGATTCTGTCACTGTTCAAGTGAAAAAGCAGTGAAAGGGCGAAGGTGAAGTGATGAGTGATGACACTTCTGATGATGCCCCTTCCAGATGGGGGTGGGATACAGCCTTTTCCAGCTCTGGCTTCTTCCCAACAAAGTAGCAGCACATTGTCCCCGTAATAAAGCACATGCTGTATCATATCTGATTACTCCGAGAGCTTCTTTTACCTAATTTTATAGTTCAGACGAGGAGCGAGGGAGGAAATGAAGGAGGAAACAGGAAGATAAAGTTTTGCCTCCCAGGTTCTAAGATTACTCTACTGGTAGTGAGTTCACTCTGTACTTGCTTATGTGCCTGGAATCTAAGAAAAATAGGTAAAAATCCTGAATAGAGGGAGTTATTAAGTGAGGGTGAGGGTTAAGAGGTTTTCCATAATTGTGAAAGTGTGACTACTTTAATTGGAAAGAAACACAGAAACTTAATTTACATCCAATGACTTGTCGAAGAGACAGAACTCTGATTTTTTAAATCGAATTTCTGTATAAGAACATGAAACTTGCTGAACCAGTGATAGCAGGCAGCGGCCACTGTCCACAACCTGACTCGGCTCCAGTCAGGGGTCTGCCAGGCTCTTACAGCAGAATCCAGATGTGCCCACGTGAGTTACATGTCCCCTGGGATGCTTCTCCCAACATCTTCTCTCTAACAATATAGATGGTGGTCCTCACCCTTCTCCTGGGTGCCATCAGAGGTGAAACCAGAGTAGTGCATTAAACATGTGTTGGGTACTTGAGTGCAACGTGGTGATTAAGTCAGCTGGGGACTTCAAGGATGTGCTTCAGGGGTTAGTAATAAGAGTCTGGGAGATATATTCATCATTGGATACTTAATAAAATCCTCTGCAAAACAATGCCCACTGGGAATTCTAAGCAACTGGAGCATACTGTGAACATCAGCTGCATTCGAAGGAGACAGGCCTCGCCACGATGGTAGAATCTAGAGTGGCTTTGCAGGCACTTGCTTCCAGAAACATCAAGAAAATAAATGTTTTGCAGAGCTAACAAAGAATAGCTAACATATATTTATTCACTTGTTCACTCCACAAACACTGAAGTGCCTGCTATGTCCTAGGCCCTGGGAATATAACGGTAAATGAGACAAAGCATCTGCTGCAGTCACTCACAGCTTAGGGGACAGAATGGAACCAAGTAAGCGCCGCAGACCTCTGGGTGACTGGGACAAGTCGAAACACCCAAGGTTCTCAGCTTCTTTCAGAAACCGTGAAAGGAATTTTGTTTAAGCAATAAGCCCATAGAAACAAAAAGATTGAGAAAGATACCAGCAGATGAGAGAGCCACAAAACTTGAGAAGATGGAAAGCAGATGGATGAATGGTAACTGATTTAGTAGGACAGGGAAAACGGAAACCAAACTGCCTGCGAGGAGGGGTGCCAAGGCCAGCTGCAGAACGCTGGAAAGGAGCAGGGATTGAGGCACTAAGGCTTCTGAAGTTCAGGGGACGAGGTGCAGGGCTGAAGCAGAGGACGGGATATAAACTTATATAAGAAGCAATTAGAGCCTAGATCTGCCCCCTCAGTTTGGCAAAAGATGGAAGCCTGCTTTCTGCAGATGTTTAGAGATGAAGATAGAAATTAAATGCTCCACTATAAATGGGCTAAGTGAAAATCTACATTTTGAATGGTGAGATTCTCCTCACCAAACACCCCTCTCCACATTACAGCCTCTTTGCTCTCATCGGTTTCTGCTACGCTGCAGCTACATATGGCAGCAGACGGGAAGTTTCTGTAAAAATTGGTCCAAAGAAAAGATGTGCATAAACTAGCATGAAGTGATTCCCCAAATAAAAAAGTAAATAAGACCACAGTGTATTTCAAGCTACACTGAAGTCTATCTGTGCCCAAGACCCACCCAACCATACAGAGGCTCTAATCCAGTGGTTCTCAACCTGTGGGTCGCGACTCTTTGGCGGTCGAACAACCCCTTTCACAGGGGTCGCCTAAGACCATCCTGCATATCAGATATTTACATGACGATTCATAACAGTAGCAACATTACAGTTATCAAGAAGCAACAAAAATAATTTTATGGTTGGGTCACAACATGAGGACCTGTATTTAAAGGGCCAGAAGGCTGAGAACCACTGCTCTAATCCATCTTTAGTGCCTTGTTCCTAATATGAGCAGTCTGCCAACGATGAGCAGACATTTGCTGAAATCTCTAACTTGAAAGACAGTGACCAAAATAAACAACAAAAAAGGAATTCAAGAGGGAACAGATACAATGAAGGATGGAGAAAAAAACTTTCAAAAAAAGATAGTCTTCAGGGACATAAAATATCATACTGCAGCCATGAACCTTCTGTGCGCCACACAAAAGGGGCATTTAGAAAATATGAGAGAAATCTTCAAAATGCTTAATGACAGCAAATAAAAATAGCACATGTAGAACAAATTGAAGAATATTACTTTATAGGAAGTAGGATTATTTAAAAAAAAGAGGAAAAACAACACATAATATAATTAGAGGATCAATCCAAGAAGCTTAACATCTGACTAACAAACGTTATAGTTGTAGAGAAGAAAATAGAAAGGAATAAATTATCAAAAAAATTTTTAAATAAAATTTCTCAGGAATTGAACACATGAGAGTCTACCAGTGGTTCTCAACCTTCTTAATGCCACGACCCTTTAATACAGTTCCTCATGTTATGGTGACCCCCAACCATAAAATTATTTTCGTTGCTACTTCATAACTATAATTTTGCTACTGTTATGAAACATAATGTAAATATCAGATATGCAGGATGTATTTTCAGGGCTAGACAATGAAGAAGAAGAAAAAGATCCACTCTGAAATTTCAAGAAAACAGGTATACAAAAAAGGGAGAAATACTCTAGAGAGAAAAATCTGCTAATATACAAGTAATTAGGAATCAGAGTAGCATTTGACTTCTAAATAGCATTGAAAGCTGTAAGACAATGGGTCCAATATTGTCAAATATTCTGGGAGAACAGCATTCCAGTCTAGAACTCCATTTCTAGCCAAACTATCAAGATTAAAGGTAGAACTAAAGAATTTTGAGATATGCAAAGTTTTTTCTCAGGGAACTAATCAGGGTGTGCTCCAGCAACACTTAGGTGTAAACCAAATAAGAAGATACAATGCAGGAAACAGAAGCTACAAGACAGGAAGAGGTAAAGGGATTCTCAGGATCACAGGGGAGGGAAGCGTCAGAATGGCAGCTGTGCAGGGTCCTATAGAGCAACTAGTCAAGTTTGGAGCAGGACACAAAGACTTGCAAGAAAGATTTCTCTAGGGGTGGGGTGAGGGTATAGAAGGTATAGATTACTTGGTATGTTTGGCATTCTAGGAGTTTTACAGTTCAGTTATTTATAGTAAAGTCTTATGTTAGTGACTGGCATATAGAAAAGCAAGCAAAACCACAGCAATAAGAACTAAAGTGATAATTCCAGTTTTGCAATACAGAAAGATCACTGGGGCAGTGTAAAGGGTGACCTGTGGCGGGGTATATAGGAGATAGGTTAGGAGCTGAGTGACAAAGTTTATTGATGATAACCATTCTGACCATTGTAAGGTGATACTTCATTGTGGTTTTAATTTGCATTTTTATGACAATTACTGACATTGGATATCTTTTTATATGTCTATTGGTCATTTGTGTGTCTTTGGAGAAGTATCTATTCAAGTCCTCTACTCATTTTTTAACTGGATTGTTGTGGTTTTTTGGTGTTGAGTAGTATGAGTTCTTTTCACAGGAGTGGGAAAAAGTATGTTCATAATAATAAATAACACAATAATAAATAATACAAGAATAAACTCTGTTTCACATATTCACAACTGTAAACCTACTTTTGTCCACCCCTGTACATTTTAGATATTAACCCCTTATCAGATGTACCATTGGTGAATCTGTTCTCCCATTTAGTAGGTTGTCCTTTTGTTTCATTGATTTCCTTTGCTGTGCAAAAACTTTTTAGTTTGCTGTAGCCCCATTTGTTTATTTTTTTGTTTGTTTCTCTTGCCTGAGGCGATAGATCATAAAAAATATTGCTAACAGAAATGTCAGAGATTTTACCACCTTTTTTTTAATAGGAATTTTATGGTTTGGAGTCTTACATTTAATTCTTTAATCCATTTTTACTTTATTTTTGTATATGGTGTAAGAAGGTGGTCTATTTTATTTTCCCCCCCAAGTATCTGTTCAATTTTCCCTATGCCAGACCCTATATAAGTAACAGAATTAGGAAAGTATTGTTATTCCACATTTCACAGATGAGGCATAAAGAGGTGAAATAATGTATCCATGGTCACACAGTTGAAAAGTGTGAATAGATTTAAACCCAAGTTGGCTGTGCCCACAACCTATTTTACCCTAACTATAGTGTTCATTCTAATAATTACTTACTAAGGAGTACTCTGTGTCAGGCATGCCCTAAAAACATTTCACTTGTATTAATACATTTAATCTTCAGAACAACACTATGAGATAGATGCTGTTCTCATCATTTCACAGGTGAGAGGTGAAGTGACTTGCCCAAGGTTACCCAATGCCCTTAGGATTCAAGCCCAGCCATTCGAGCTCAAGAATGGGCTGAGCTCTAGTGTGCTGGCCCCACGTTGCACTGGACCATATCACTTTCTCGGAAGCTGTCTTAAGTCCTCTAATCTCCTTCTTTCCCTATATCCAATGAGGAGCAAGCCCTACTGAATCTACCTCTGGGGTATGCCTAATGGAGCACATAGTGGCCAGTAAACATGTTTTATTTGGTTCACACAGTGTGTTTTTGTTTAATTAGGAAATTTCATATAAAAAATCCAGGTTTTCAACTTCCATAGGAACAAAGTAAAGAAACTTTCAACACTGACCCATACTCACATAGGAAAAGCCACCCACCAGAATAGTGGCTGTCCCAGTCGGACAATGTGTGCGTGCATTTTCAAGCTCCCCCTAGAACTCTCTGCTCCTCACATCCAATCACACTTCATTAATTTGCAGCACTGCCTCCGCTCCTTTAGGCGCCTGCTTTCTGAGACTCCTGTTCTTACTTTAGACCTTTCCCATTCTGGGCCTCTTTATCTCTCACCTGCATTGCTTTAATAACCTCTTAGCAGGTCTTCTGCCTTCTACATCTTCCATTCTCTACTCCTCTATTAGTTTCCCTAAAGCACAGTCTGATTATGCTATCCCTCTGCTTGAAAACTTTTGATGACTTCCCAATGCATACTAATCCAACCCCTAGGCTTGGCAAGTAATGATTTTCACAATGTAATTCCAACCTTCTTTTTCACTATTATCTCCCTCTGTACAACCCAGACCTCCTGCATATTTGTTGTTCTCTAAACATCTGCTTCATTTCCTGCTTCTAGGCCATGGTTCATATTTGTGTTAAATTTTTAATCATAAGAAACATATTTCAGTGCAAGTTCCTTTTTTCAGTTGTGTTAAAGGCTTCTTTAAAGATTCTGTTTTAAGTAAATAGAGCTGGGACACTCAGTTTAAAATATACAGTTCTTCAAAATATATATCAGAGATTAAAAAGTTAAACACATAGAATACACAAAACTCAAAGAAAATATAGTTTTACACAAATTTTCAACTGCATGACCGTGTATTGCTCAAGGGGTAAGGGTATATGAACCAAGTTAGATATATCTCTAAGGCATATTGTTAAGAGCAAAAAGCAAGAGGCAGAAAAATTAAGTATGATGCCAGCTTAAAAATAAATTGTGAGGGCAAATTCATAAAACAAGGTCAGGAAGAGGGTTTCTCAACAGTGGCACTACTGACATTTTGGACCTGATAGTTCTTTGTTGGGAGGGGAGGCAGGGCTACCCTAAGTCCTGAAGTATGTTTAGCAGCATCTGGCCTCTACCCACTATATGCCAATAACAACGGCTCTCTCCCCACCCTTAGGAAGAATACACACTAAATGGACTAAAGTGTTACTCTGGGCAGATGAAGGGGATTATTTGGGGAGGAACAAAGACTCCATTCACTTTACCTGTAATGCTCAAGACATTTACCATGAGAATCTGTGTATTTACTGCTTTTTACTTTAAAAAGTGTCAGAAATATAAACACTAGTCACATTAATTATCTTTGCCATGAAACTACGGATGACATTTGTTGTTTTTATAACTTAGCTATAAATATTGATTTAGAGAATTAAAAATAAACTGAACTTTATTTCTGAGGAAAGGGACAAAGATGAAAAAAATGCAAAATGTTAACAGTACTTGCAGATGGGAAATGAAATAAAATGTCATTTTTGTTTGCGTTTTGGTCATTGCTTTCTAACTTTCCTACAGCAGCATGTGCTAATTTACAATTCAAAATAAATTTTTATTTGCTTTTTAAAAAGCCTAGTCTTTATTAAGTCAGAATTAAAAAGAACAATCCCAAAATAATAAATTAAGACCAAGTGTGCTCAGAGATAGTGTTGGTACTTGACTTCTCTTTACAAAGCAGTTCAAAATCCCAGCCACAGAGATCAGACACCAAGGCTGGGGAAGGACAGTTCAGAACAGGGGTTTGAATTGCAGGGCTAGAAAAACAACTCCTCTGAGAACTTAAGAGCCACGGGAGGGCATTTAGGGCCCAGGAAGAGGAATGAGCAAACAGGAGTGTAATGCAGGCTTAAGCACTCCATCTCCAGATAGCAATTAAGAAGCAGTATTAACAGCATGGCAGACAGAAGGCTGGACATAGCCACGGAGAAAGATTACCACCTCTGCTGCTAACAGGTTCTCAGAAACTAGCTCTAACTGATTTACAACTAGAAAGTTATATTATGTGTTGGTATATATGTAAGTAATATTTTTGCTTTTATTTTTTAAAAGCACAGTTATATTTCTTAGAAAATCTCTTATCTTCTGACTTATCCATTCATGAAGGCAAAATAGTGTTCATTCAGCACCCACCATGTGCCAGGCAGTTTACATCCACTACTGGCTCACTT
Organism: Myotis yumanensis; assembly: GCF_028538775.1. Classification (NCBI taxonomy): domain Eukaryota; kingdom Metazoa; phylum Chordata; class Mammalia; order Chiroptera; family Vespertilionidae; genus Myotis; species Myotis yumanensis. The sequence goes on from NW_027223770.1 coordinate 23,958,710, forward strand.
GCAACTCACAACACACTAGAGTTGGAGAATGTTATTTCACTTCAAAGGTTGGAGAACTGAGGGTCAGTAGGGTCATTAACCAAGAGCACACAGTGGGTAAAGTATGGGAGCAGCATTTGCTCACTCTCAAAATTCATTTATTTTAACAACCAAACCAATATTTTGAGTACCTATTATCTGCCAGCTAGGTTGAGGATATAACAATGACCATGATGCACTCTAATTTCATTAAGAGTGTGAAGCTAGCTAGAGCACAGACTTCAAACAAGAAATTACAATGTTTGATGAAGACAGCAGATGAGGTGAAAACAGCAAGACTTAACCTAGGGCAGGGATCATCAGAAAGGCCTCCCAGAGAAACAGATTTAAAATTAAGCCTGAACCAACACGTACATAAAAAGTGCTAACATCACCAATCATCAGGGAAATGCAAATCATAATGAGATATCCCCTCACACCGGTTAGAACGGCTATTCTCGCCCCACTGGTGTGGCGTGGCTCAATGGTTGAGCATCGACCCATGAACCAGGCGGTCATGGTTCGATCCCCTGTCAGGGCATATGACTGGGTGCAGGCTTGATCCCCTGTAGGGGGCATGTTTCTATCCCTCTCTCCATCTCCCTTTCTCTCTGAAATGAAAAAAATATATATTTTCAAAAAATAAAATGGCTATTATTAAAAAAAACACACACACACACACACACACACAAGAAATTATAAGTGCCAGGGAGGATCTAGAGAAAAGGGAACCCTCATGCACTGTTGGTGAGAATATAAATTGGTGTAGCCACAATGGAGGTTCCTCAAAAAATTAAAAATACCATTACCATCCAGCAATTCCACTTCTGAGTATTTATTTGAAGAAAACAAAAATACTAACTCAAAAAGATGAGTTAACTATGTTCTATGTTTTCTCCATGTTCACTGTGGCATATTTACAATAGCGAAGATATGGAAGCAACCTAAATGCTCACCAACAGATAAATGGTTGAAGAAAATGTGATACACACAGAGAGAGAGAGACGAATATTATTCAGCCATTTAAAAAAAAAAGAAGGAAATCTTTGCCATTTGCAACAACATTGATGGATCTTGAGGGCATTATGTTAAGTGAAATAAGTCAGACAGAGACAAATACTGCACAATCTCATTTATATGTAGGATCTCAAAACAGCAAAACCAAGCTCATAAACACAAAGAACAGACTGGTGGTTTCTAGAGGCAGGGGTCAAACGGTAGAAACTTCTGGTTATAAAATAAATAAGTCATGGGGACATAACATACAGTATGGACTAAAGGTAATAATACTGTATTGCGTATTTCCAAGGTGCCAAGAGAGTAGATCTTAAAAGTTTTTATCTCAAGAAAAAATATTTGTAAGTGTGTGGTGACGGATGTTAACTAAACTTAATGTGGTAATCATTTCGCAATATATACCATATCAAATCACTGTTGTACACTTGAAACTAATATAATATTATATCTCAATTATTCCTCAATTTAAAAAAAAGAGGGGGGACATGCCTGAAGAATGTGTGAGAATTAGAAAGGTAAGGTGGGGCAAGGTACAGGGGTGGGATGGGGGGCGGCCAAGAAGCAAGAGGCCAGAGAGTAAGGACCTTTCAAGTTACTGCAAAAGCTCAGTAGGGATGAAGCATGGAATGCAACTGAGAGCAATGAGAACGAAGGTGAGAGAGGAGCAGAGACAACCTGGGGAGCACCCAACAGGGAGCATGAAAGGCTGAAATAAGCAAGGAAAGGGTGTGGTCTGATTTGGGTTTCTCAAAGATCTGACTACAGGAAGCAATGAACTTGGAGGGGACCAGCATGGACATGATCGGCTAGGAGGCTGTTTACCAAATGCAGGAGAGATTTGAATGTAGCCAGAAGAGGGATGATGGCCCTGGGATTAGAGAGAAGTGTGTAGATACAAGAAATGTTTAGAACACAGAACTGAGTGGAGTTAGTATTTGTAGAGAATTTCAGAAGACAACTGAAGTAATCTACCGTAAGTACCTACTATGTGCTCAACCCTTTACACATATCATCTCTAACTCCCAAGAGGACCCTATGAGGTCGTGTTTTCCTCATTTCACAGAAGCAACAATGACTCAGGGCGGTTTAGTCACTTGTTCTTAGACACATGGTTGTCAAAGTGGCAGGGCTGGGATTCAGACCTTAGTCTGACTTCACAGAGCCCCGGCTATTTCCCAGACACCATACTGCATCGGACAGATGCAGAAACTCCAAAATCCTGCTTTAATTCCATAGTTTAAAAACAAGAAATAAGGAGAGGTAAAAGAAGTTTCTTTGCATCATCACTCGATACCTTAGATTTATAATGCTATAAAGATGGAAAACTAGCAGGGAGCTTGTCATCAGAGAACCACAGAGTTTTACAGCTGTCCTAGGGGGACTTGAGAGGCGCATGGTCTAGTCTAGCTAGTTCCTTCTTCCAAGGCAAGTGCTACCAAAGTTTTCTATGTGGCAATTTAGGTCTTTTCCCCCCTTTTTGTTTTTAATTTTTTAAAAAATTTCAGAGATAAGTATGAAAAATAATATAAAGAATACCCATGACCCTGCTTTAACAAATCTTAACATTCTCCCATGTTTGCCTCAGATTTGTTCTTTCCTTTTAAGGAAAATAAACATTACAGATACACTTTACCCCACCTCCCTTCTCTTTCCAGAGTAACCAATATCCTGAATTTGGTGTGTATGACTCCCATGCATAATATACTATTACTGTATATTATGAATCCATAAAAAAAGTTAGTATTTTTATATGTTTTCAAATTTTATATAAATGGGAACATATTGCACATATTCTCCAGATTTTGTTTTCTACACTACTCGCATATACTTGTATTTTTTGGTGGAAGACAACATGGTAAAGTGAGCCAAACAGGACTTTGGGACAGCCAGAGGGGCACTGTGGCTTTTTCACTTATGGCTACAGGCAAGCTACTGAACCTTCCAGAGCTCTAGCTTCTTGCTTTGTTAAATGAGGATCAAGAGTCACCTTGCAAGGCTATTGGGAGGTATAAGATAATAACTATCTTTAGGCCTGGCACCAAGCAAATATTCAATAAGTGTTAATCATTATTTGTCACAATAAAATCGTCCACACTCAATACCAGGTAGCTATTTTTACTGTAAGCCGTAAAGGTTCTTCACATTTGTTCAGGAATCCTGTCTTAGAATGGCCCCAAGGTCCCCAGTGCCTGACTGTGCTCATATAACAGGAGGTGTGATAATTTCCAGGTCAAGTCCCATGAATTTTTATGTATTCCCTTATCCAGCTAAGCTTGGCTTGTTTACTTTAATGGCAGAATTAGACTGCTAATTCTTTGATCTCTATGGAATGCCATTCTAGATTACTGTGATCAGAAATTTAACTTGCAGAATTTTTTTTAAAGCCTAATCCTGTCCCCTAGCCCCAGCCCTTTTTCCTGCCTACTTCCCCTGCAGACTAACCCACCCCACCACAATTCTGTGTTATCCATAAACTTTATGAGCATTCATTTGCATTTTCAATAAAGTTGCTAAACTCAGGCTCAGGACTGACACCAGCAGAGGTACTGCTGTTTATGTCATCTCTGCCTCACTCACTACAAGGAGACTGATATTGTTCCTTCAAAAGCTCTTCTGATTGTTATTGCCTTATTTTTAATGCCTTGATCCTAATTCTCATACCTACCTCTGCCTATCAAAACATCACTCATTCTTCATGATTCCTTTCAACTACTAACTCTTTCATAAAATCTATCTTAACTCCCTCCGCCCCCAAAGTGGTAACCTCTCTCTCTTCTGAACATCAGAGCACATGCCTGTTGCACAGAACTCAGCAAGTAGTTAGCCCTCCATAGCCCTGATTAAAATGCAAGCGCCTCTAGGGAAAGACATCCTACTCACTTCTCTCATAGGATTCAGAAGTACTAATTGAAAATGTGCTGAATTGCAATTCCCCTTCTGGATATTTATCCGAAGAAATTCAAAACACTAATTTGAAAATAAAATGCATCCCTATCTTCATTGCAGCATTATTTACAATAGCCAAGATAGGAAGCAACCTAAGTGCCCACCAATAGATGAGTGAATAAAGAAGATGTGGTACATATAAAATGGGATATTACTCGCCCATAAGGAATAATGAAATCTTACCATTTGTGACAACATGGATGGACCTAGAAGGTATTACGCTAAGTGAATTGAGTCAGTCAAAGAAAGACAAATACTATATGATTTCTTTTACATATGAAACCTAAATAACAAAATAAATGAACAAACAAAACATGAACACACTAATAGATATAGAGAACCAACTGATGGTTACCAGAGAGAATAGGGTTTGGAGGACTGGTTGAAAAAGGTGAAGGGATTAAGAAGTACAAATTGGCAGTTACAAAACGGTTAGCAGTGGTTCTCAACCTTCCTAATGCCGAGACCCTTTAATACAGTTCCTCATGTTATGGTGATCCCCAACCATAAAATTATTTTCGTTGCTACTTCATAACTGTAATTTTGCTACTGTTATGAATCGTAATGTAAATATCTGATATGCAGGATGTATTTAGGCGACCTCTGTGAAAGGGTCGTTCAACCCCCAAAGGGATCTCGACCCACAGGTTGAGAACCCCTGGGTTATAGGGATACTATAAAGTACAGCATAGGGAATATAGTCAATAATATTGTAAAAACTATGTATGGTGGCAGGTGAGTACTAAACTTATCGACAGGATCACTTCATAAATTATATTAATGTCTAACCACTATGCTTTATACCTGAAACTAATATGATATTGAATATCAACTTTAATTGAAAAAATAATAAAAATATTAAATGTGCTGAATTGAACTTGAGGACTATCAGGACTGGGTACACTGTGATGGGACATTAGCCAATATGCAAACTATAACTACCCCTGAGAGTAGGCCAACCTGCACACCCGGGTCCAATGGATTTCTCTGTCTAAAGGGTCCTAGTAATAACTATTGTCAGAAGTCTCTGCTATACCTGGTCCTTTATATGCATTAGTTCTATTCTCATATAAGCCCTGCAAGCAGTGTGGAATTGTCCCCATTTTCCAAACTACAGTAGAACTGCAATTCAAATCTAGGTCTAAATCTGAAGCCCATGCTCTTTTGACACCATGCCTCCAATAGAATAAACACTACCATGACTCATTGCTCTGCCAACTGACTACCCTGCTCCACAAAACCAGGCTTGAGGCAAGAAACACAATGAATAAATAAATCAGATTGCCATCAGACACAGCCAAAGAGTAACTCATAAAAAACACATTTAATCCTTCCCAAGATTCCTAAGCCTCTAGTCCTTCCATCCCCAGAGAAAAATCCCAATCCATTTGGGATATTAATTATGATAAATGCTACACACTACAGGGAACATTACAAAAATACAGCTATGTATCTACACTCTCATTCAAAGAAAATTAAGTGTCTAAATGATGAGGACTCCTGGTAGCAGTAAATACTACTTTACTACTTGCATGTTCCCTACCCTTTTCTTAAAACTGTTTATTTATTTAGTCTCTTAGATTTCAGACCAAATGCCCAACACTAATATGTGTTCCAGGTAAAGTGTGATCTTAGTAGAGAGCATACAACCAACTTACTTTGGCCTTATCTCCATCATAAGGGTACTTGTGAAATATTACCTGTAGTGTTTCATGTTTCTTTGCTCCTCCTTAGACTAAAATAGGGACTAAAAAGAGTTCAAACCTTGTAGATAAATACAATAATGATGACCAGGTGCTCTTTTATGCTAGAAACACACACACATACACACACACACACAAATGACTCTATTCACCCTCATTTACTTCTCTGTGGTAGAGCTGGATATTTTTTTCTTAAAAATATCCTCAAATTTCTTAAGACTCACTTTTCTCAGACCCTCTGTTTAAGGTGGTGTAGCACAGTAATTAATACATGTGACAAGACCACAAAAGATCATGTGCACCTGGAGCCCAGACTGGATTTTACACCTGATGATAATTCTGCCTGGCTGCCCACACTCCAGGGTCAGGTTGATAATAAATTGTAATAAAATGACACTTCTATCTAGTGGTTTCCAAAGGACTAAGGGAACTGAGATTAACACAGAAAAACATTAGACAGGTGAATCATTGACCTATTTGGCTGATATAAATCAAATGTGAATTTTCAATAATGAAGATGTTAAGTGAACAACAAAATAAAACATTTGATGGGATGGATAAATACATTCAAATTAGAGAGCTAGATAGCCAGAGGGAAAGGGGGTGGGGAGTAGGTGGAGGTGGGCAAAGGCGGGGGAAATGGAGACGGAAAGAAACTTTGCTTGGGGCGATGGGTGCACAGTGCAGTTTGCAGATGATGTTTTATTGAGTTGTATACTTGAAACCTATACCTAATAAATTCAATAAAAATCTAATTAAATGTTTGAGAGCAATTCTGAAATGAAGGTATGATTTCTTAGATCAGGAAAGGAACCTACATAAGCCCAAATCATCTTCCTTTCCCCATGCATGAATTCCTTTAACAAGCCAAAAAATAATTATTTCACCATTAGAGATCAGACTTAACTAAAAGTAACCCCTTGGCAGAAGTAGCACATTGATTTTCATGAAATAACATTGATTTCCTTCCCCCAACCACCCTCCCCACCCCCTCCACCCCCCCCACCCCTCCACCCCCCCCCCCCCCCGGCCCCAATGAATCACGCTAAGGTGTAAGGATCTGATGAGTAGAAGAGGGATACCGCAGACTGTCTGCACAGATACCTACATAGCCATGGGATGTTAGAAAGAGGGAACATTACTGGAAATTGGGTAAGGGAGAGGTTAGAGTCCTAGGATCTAAAGCACATCATTACTTTAAAAATCAACCTAAGTCCCTTGGATGCCAGCTTGCAAAATCTACTCCCATGATTATTCTAATTAAGCATTGGGTCAGCTGTAAGATACTTTGCAGTAATTTCTAATTAAAATACAAAAGCCCATGATCACAGACTGGTAAGTGATGATAAATACACGTATTTACAGAAGGAAAGGAAAAACCTAAGATTTTAGTAAACAAATGCTCTAGCCTCCTCAGATTTCTTTGTTGGCTCTGACATAAGTTATGGTCATACGGCACCTCCAGATCTTTTGTTCTTTACCTCTATGGAGAAGTAACAAAATGGGTCCACTTCCTAAGCATCTTTCAACTTGAATAACATTAGATGCTAATTACAGTATTTGTGCTAGCCCAAGCAGCAGTTAAGTGTCCAGAGCTAGTATAAGAGAACCTAGATTATCATATTACTCAGATGCTAAGCCATAAAGGAAAATTTAGCCTACTCTGCTGATGTACAAATCTAGTTAATATGTCCCTTGCAGTGGATGAGCTCTGATTAGTATTATCTCTGTTAAATCATTTAAGACTTAGAAGCTGTATTTTGCCTTAAATAGCACTAAAGCTTCATAAACAAAAGAGATGGGTCCTCTCATCAAGGATTTGAAGTCACTGAATTTTGGTGATGGGGGAGCCAGAGAAAGAAAACGGACCTGTTTCTACCCTGGGAGCCATACTACATTCTAGTTGCTCTACTCATTAGCACTTTACTCAGCACTATTACAAGAAACAGCCACTCAAAAGTAATTTAAGTGCAAGCAACTCATGTTGTTACAGATAATGGGGAAAAGTCTGTACTCTGGGCAGAAGAGAGGGAGGGGCAAAGGCAATAAAACTTGAAGGACAAAGAGAAGGACTAGTCAAGACAAGTAATTCATTCTAATATCTCAACACTGGGTAATATAAAATGTTATTAGGAACGGAAATTTGGGACAATGCTCCAAATGTAAATGATATTTACATTGTCCCGGTTGGGAATTATCTATTACTGAGGTTATCTATGTGTTGAATGTAGCAGCTTTATGGCGAAAATTCTGAGGGCACGGTGAGGTTGAAACGGCCCCCGTGAGGTAGGGACGGCCCCGGTGAGGTTGAAACTGCCCCGGTGTGGTAGGGACGGCCCCGGTGAGGTTGAAACGGCCCCGGTGAGGTTGAAACGGCCCCTGTGAGGTAGGGACGGCCCCGGTGAGGTTGAAACGGCCCCGGTGAGGTCACGACGACCCTGGTGAGGCTGTAACGGCCCTGGTGAGGCTCAGATGGCCCTGGTGAGGTTGAGACTACTCCAGTGAGGTTGGGACAGACAAAGGGGACCAGTATAGACTGATGAACAGGAGTAGATACAGAGGCAGAGCAACATTGAACAGACTGTCAAACTACAGTGGGAAGTCTTGGGAGGGTTTGGGGGGGGGATTAAGAGATCAACCGAAGGACTTATATGCATGCATATAAGATTAACCAATGGACACAAGACACGGGGCGGGGGGGGGGGGGGGGGGCGGTGGGTAGGGGCCGGGGGAATGTCAAGGGGGGGAAAAAAAGGAGACATATGTAATACTCTTTGTAATAATTTAAGAAATAAAAATTATTAAAAAAAAAAAGAAAAAGAAAATTCTGAGGGCAAATAACAAGCCACTAAGCCTTTTGAAGAGGATGACATTTGATTTCATGGGGGCTGAGTGGCTATCAAAGGGGGACACACAAAAAGGCCTTCAGTAAATAGCTCTTTATTTCTGTGCATAGTATAATCATGTGGGTTAACTCATCCTAAAATCATGATAGCATGCCGCTAGAGGACCACAGAAGGACTAAAAAAAAAAAAAGTGACCCTGAAATACTATCCTTGGCTGCATGGTGTACTAAAAAGGGCAAGTGGCATGTTTGGAATCAGATGGAGGTGGATTAATTTATGATAGATGATAAATCTTGGCTCTACTACTTAATATGCATGACCTCCAACAAGTTATTTATCCCTCTGGGCCTCAGTTTATTCAGGCTATAAAGAGAAGCCAACACTACCTGCTCTTACAGATTCTTAACTATGTAAATCCATAGCAGAGCACCTAGAACACAGTCAGTATAAAGAAGAAAAAGATTTCTAAGCATTTTCTTAACTTAGCATTAGAACCATCAATATCAACATCAAAGGGTGGACTTCAGAGACACAGTAAAGCTGAAGGCAGAGACATGGCTCAGGGACACATAGGAATGTTCTCTATTTTCTCTCCATCATGGAATTGGCCTTGCTCAGGCTGAGCCTGGTGGAGGCCCTAGGAGTGCTCTGTGTAAATATGCATTTAACCATTTGTACACCATAAGTGTCTATTGTGGTGTGTGGGGATGGTTTCCGTTTTGGACATGTGGCAGTTAACTGGGTAAATGAAGCACTTAGATTGTAAGCGTAAACTCTTCTGGATGAAACCGTGAAAACAAAAGGGTGTGACTCATCAGCTGAATACATTAAATATGTGCAGCTTCGTGGAGGTGAATCAAACCTCAATAAAGTGGTTTGATAAATAGATAGATAGATAGATAGATAGATAGATAGATGATAGGTAGATGATAGATAGATAGATGATAGATACATGATAGATAGATAATAGATAGATGATGATGATGATGATGATAGATGGCAGATAGATGATAGATAGACAGATAGATAGATGATAGACAGATAGATAGATAGATAGATGATAGTTGAGGGGGTGTGGGGCAGGAGGTGCTCAACTTGGCAGACCTTAACATGCATGGGGACTGTCTCGGAAAGCTGTGTACCCTAAAGGCAAACAAGGGACAAGAGAAACACTATATTGCAGCTTTGACTACTCGATGTGGCCATCTTGCTTCAACGAGTCCTATACACAGGATGCAATAAATCTAGAACTTTAGTAGGTGTGTGATTGTGTATAAGTGTAGTTTCTTCCTTCCATTCTGTAACCTGTCTAAAATGCTGCAAGGTGCTTAAATATCTGCGAAATGAATAAAGGGCACAGAGATTTCCCAAGGAGCACCCCCTGACATCCACCAATCCTAATTTCTTAATGACTAAAAACCAAGTAACTGGAAGTAGGCAAGCCTAAGGGTGCTTTGCTGTGGTTCTCATCCTCCTTCACCAGCCCTGCTCACAAACTCGACATGACATTAGGCTATGTGCTCTTGAGTACATAACCTCTCTGGCCTTAACAAAATGAAGATTTAAAAATAACCCCATTTCATGGACTTGCTGTGAAGATCATATGAGATGTGAAACAAGTAGCAAAGTACTCAGCAGGTGTTCACAAAATGTTATTTTTAACTCTCTATCCCCTACATAAAATGGAAATTATTCCATTTTTCCTTATATGCAAAAGACAAGAGAGGTTAAACAACTGAAGATCGGAAGACTAACAATAAATGGGTAAACTACTATGAAGATGATGCAGAAATAATAGATTAATCTAATACTGTTCTGAAATGGAGAGATTTTAAAATGCTTTGGACAACTGTTTACATTTTCTGCCAGTAAACATTTGTAAGCTGTCTCAACTTCAAAAGTGATGGCAAATACTCATCCTGAACCACTTATTCTACTTTAGATACCACTTACACCTTCCCCAATACTTGGAAGAAAGCCTTCAAGAATTCATTTGTTTTTCCTTTGTTTGCTGCTACACACAAGACTGCACTCAACATAATCTCTGTGATTTTAGTTTTCATACTCCAGCTGCTGGATCCCATCTGGTGTCCTTTATCTAGGACACCTGTTCCAGGATTGAGACAATTAAGGTGATGAACCAGTTCCTTGTAGAAAATAAAAGTTTCCCATTTCCTTAAGAACGTTAGTAGGAGAGAGAGAAAAATGGTTAATAAAGCACAATTACACATCTAATTACCAGATGTCAAGTATTTCCAGAACACATATTCTAATTGCCGTATCTTGTTTTGCTCCACTGAGACACTGTATTAGTTATCTATTGCTGCGTAACAAAATTATCGCAGACTTAGTAGCTTAAAATAACACACATTTATTATCCCACAGTTCTGTGAGCCAGGAGTCTCAGCACAGCTTAACTGGGTCCTCTGCAAAGCTGCACTCAGGGTGTCTGAAAGGTTGACGACCGCTGCTCTAGAGAATGACTTGGTGAAGGACTTGCCTAGGTGAGGCTGAACTTTAAGATACTGGCATTGGGTGCTAAGTAAGAGAAGACAGAACCCAGCTTTGATAGACTGGCATTGCTTAGGACACTGGGTAGAGTCTAAATCCACAGTACAGTATGACCACCAACATAACCCAGCTTCAATCTACCCATCTAGTCTGATCTCCCTCCACGTTGACACTCTTTAGGTTGAAACCCCTGGAATGGCCTGGCCTGAACATGGCATGAACGTGAATGCCTCGAAGACTTACCCTCTGTTTACCCTGCCTGGAGTGCCCTACCTCCCCCATCTCCATCTGAAGAATTCCTACTTGCCTTTTAGGACCCAGTTCAAATGTTACTTCCTCTGAAATGTGCCCACTGTCCAGACCTCTATTGTAGCACCTATCAAGTTATCATTGTTCACTGTCTTTACCCTCATAGACAATGGGGATGCAAGGGAAAAGGTGTTATCTATCCATTTAACTTTGTATCCTTCACACCTGGAATAGTGGCTGGTATCTCATGGTTACTCAATGAAAATTATTGAGTCCTAGCCAGTTTGGCTCAGTGGATAGAGCACGTGCCTCAGTTGCAGGCTCCTCCCCATGCAGGAGGCAACCAATCGATGTGTTTATCTCACATCAATATTTCTCTCTGTCTTTCCCTCTCTCTTCCACTCTCTCTAAAAATCAATGGAAAAATATCCTGAGGTGAGGATTAAAAAAATATTTTTTAAATTATTGAAACAACAAATCCAGGAAACAATTAAATCATGCTTTATTGATCTTGCCTTAGGAGCCTAATTCTGTTCCCCCACCCTCACGGACCTCCCTCACCCCCCTGCTACACAACCCACTTCTTGCACTACTGATGGGGGCTCCGTGTATACGCCTGGGTTCACATAACTGCTGCTCTTTAATGAGCATTAATGCAGTTGAAGCCTGACATCGAGGGCTGAAAAAACAGCACTAAATCTTTTATGGACAAACTGCAAATCTGCGTGCACAGTCAGACATTTCCCCTGCTGACCCTGAGCTCTGATCACCAGATGTGAGAGGCAAAGCAGAACACAACACCCACATGTTTTAAAAAGAGAGAAAATCCCAAGTGTAGTTCACAGCTGCCACTGTGGGTAACCCAGAAAAGCCACATGACCTGAAGGTGATTTTAAGTCCCTCTCCCTTTGCTGACAAGAAAAACATACGCCTTGGCGCTTGGTATCTTCAGGGTCTGAAGCTACAGTAAAAGTATTTCCTCTTCAAAATGCATTCTGCATGTGAGAATGGCTTCCTTCTGTCCTTGCATGTGAGAGTTTAATGACTAAACCTAATGTGCAAGCACCAAGTTGGATCGCAGACACCGCAGTGACTATTTCTGAGGCTGGCTCTTGAGGCCGGCACTAAGACATGTTCTGAGGCTCTATACCTTCTATTGGGCGAGAAAGAAAAGGGCTATTCATCATCCTCAGACATGCACGACAGTATCAGTCGAGTTTTTTCTATGGTGAAAGATTTTAAGTTGAAATGAATCCTTCACATCTGATGGTTAATGCTCAAGATGACCCCAAGAGGGAGTGGCGGGAAACAAGGTCTCAGCTAATCTGCATGATCCCTTTCCAGCCTCGTAATATGAATATTAAACCCTGGAAATGGGAACAAATTATGCACATATCTTTCCATTTTATTTTAAAATATGTATAGATCTGCATTTTAAAATGGCCCTTTGGCCTACGACAATGAAATAACTCCATTCATAATGAGGGACAAGCATTAAATATGCTGACAAAAAAAGAACTAATTTGATTAATATGTCCTTAGAGTCGGACTTATGGAGAGAACATGTCCGGGAACTGTAAGGCCCTTCTGTCAAGATGCTCCCAGCACAACACTGAACCCAGCAGGTGCATTCCATGGGGACAGTCGGCCAGAGCCAGCATGTCCTGTACCTTCACAGCTTGTCTGCTTGCTCTTCAGTCCTTCCTTAGTTCCATTCCACAGATATTCATTGAAAGCTTATTCAATGCTATTACTACAACAGATTCCTCCCTCCAAGAACAGAACTTATATAGTAGCATAAGTAAGTAATTAAGGATGTAAAAAAGGAACTTTAAAACCACATTAGGTGAAGCCAGCAAACTCCCTTTAGAAAGCATACTTGGCTTACTTCTCCAAAAACAGAAATTGAAATTGAGAAAATATTTACTTCCACTGTTCATTGTTAAAAGTTTAAGGAAAGCTATTGTAATGATTCTGGCTTTTATAATCCACTTGCAAGAGCTTCAAACATCTGTGCATTAGAACTTAATTATTTGAACTGGATTTGATCTGTTTTTACATCTCCACAGTTGGCCACAGCAGTGGAACTTCCTGAATGACTAGAGCTTCAACTTCCCCCAAGAAAGAAAAAATTAAAAACTTCCCATAGAAATTTTTTTGAAAGGGTTTCATTGTTAAATGACAAAAGGTATTTTATAAAAAAGAAATACAATTAAACAAGTAGCTAAGTTCAAGATTTAATGGGTACATAATATCTATGTGAATAAATATTTTGCCACTATATCAGAAAAATGAAAAAAAATGGCTTTATAAACTAATGCAGTAACGTGTACAAAAGTGTTACAAAACCTAACATAATAAATAAAACCTCACTTAAAGCCTGATAGTAAACCTATCCTTTCATATGGTGTTCAGCTTCTGGAGGGCAAGTCCTATTAGACTGACAAATATTTGTACACATATTAATAGTTTATAAAACACTTTACATGTTCTTTCTTTTTTTTTTAATCCTCATCCAAGGATATTTTTTCCATTGTTTTTTTTTTTTAGAAAGATTGGAAGAGAAGGGGGGGCAGGGAGAGAAACACATCTATTGGCTGCTTCCCACACACGACCCCACAGGGCCAGGGGTTGAGCCTGCAACCGAGGTATGTGCCCTTGACTGGGAATCAATCCCAAGACCCTTCGCTGCGTGGGCCGATGCTCTAACCACTGAGGGACCGACCAGGGCTACATGTCATTTCTTTTCATCCTCGTTAGCAGTGGTTCTCAACCAGGCAGTGTTTCCCCAGGGCATAACTGGCAACGTCCGAAAACATGTTTGGTCGTCACAACTGGGGTAGGGTTGGGGTTGCTACTGGCAGCTGGTGGTACAGGTCACGGGTGCTGCTAAAGGTCCTTCAAGGCACAGGAAAGCCCCCCACCACAAAGAATGATCCAGCCCCAAATGTCAAGGCCGAGGTGGGGAAATCCTGCTCTAAGCAGTGCTTCTTGAGCTTTAATGTGCATGTGCATCAACTGAGGTCATGTGAACATGCAGGGTCTGGGATTCAGCTTTTCTCACCAGTTCCCAGGCGATGCTGACTATAATACATGTAGTTTTTAACGTGCCTGTCTGATGCAGCCCCTCTCAAGAATCTGTTCTCAAAGCCCCCAGTCAGTGGGCTACATGACTCTACCCTTCCAGCCATGGCTCATTATACCTCAAAGGGCCCAGAACCCAGCTAAGTCAGATGACCTCTTCTGAGAATGTGTTATCAGGCCTCAGGGACTCTAGTTTCTGCTGACAACTAGGAACTGGCAACCAATTCTGGGAGCTAGAGACTGAGGCAGAGCTAGGTTTCAGGATGCTGTGTGTCTGGCCAATGTGCACAGAGAAAACAGAAGGTTGTGAACTAGGGTGGAAGGGAGGGAGGGAGGGAAGGAAGGAGGGAGGGAGGGAGGGAGGGGAATGCTGATGAGTGAAATCACCTAGGTTCCCACTGAACTCCCCCCACAGAATTCATTACGTATCTCTATATCCTGTGATTACATTCTTTTTTTAATTTTTATTTATTTTTTGCTGATACCAATTTAAGAAGGTTCCTTCACTTCCAAGAATTGACTCCTGAATAAAATGTGTTCACAGCAATTGTTCTAAAACCTACAATGTTAACTACGGCTCGGAGATTAATAAACCTTTCCAATGTTAGTAAGAACCAATAAATGAAGAAATACAAGTTGTTTGCCTCCAAACCCCATGCTCCTTAAACTACACTGTCTGCACATTAATGATCCCATCATAAACCTCACAACTATGCCACATCTCACTGAAAAAACAAGAGTACCTCATATTTTCACTCCATGATTCCAAGTTACTCATTCCTGCTTCCACCTGGGGAAATGTCTCCAATCAACTCTTCAAATTAAGATGAACTTTTCTGCCATGGACCAACAATAACACAAATATGGTGGGAAAGTATCATAATGATCTGAGGAAGGGTAGAATTGCACAGATAATTCAAAATAGCATGCAATTTATTTACTGAGGAAAGTGACAAAATAAAAAATACATATTTGGCAGTGTACAATTCGATAAGCTTTGACATTTATACACATCTGTGAAAACATACCCATCATCCCAAAAGTTACCTCCTCCCATTTTGTAATCCCTGCCTTAAGCCCCTCCCCACTCACCCCATCCCCAGGCAACTGATTTGCTTTCTGTGCCTAAAGAATAGTCTGTATTTTCTAGAGTTGTATGTAAGTGGAATCATGTAGTATGAACTCTTTTTGTGGGGAGGGGAATCTCTTTCACACAACATGATTATTTTGAGATTCCGCCATATTGTTACATGTACCAATAGTTTCAATAGTTTGTTCCTTTTTGTTAGTGAGAAGCATTCCCTTATTTGGATATAACCACAACTTGTTTATCCATTCACCTGTTGAGGGATATTTGGATTATTTCTAGCTTTTGGGCTATTACAGATAAAGTTGCTATGAACGTTCATTGTGTGGACATAAGCTTTCTCTTCTAGAGTGAAATGGCTGGGTAATATTATAGGTCTGTGTTTAACATGTTCAGGAAACTACCAAACTGTTTTCTAAAGTGGTAGTACAATTTCACATTCTCAGCAGCAGTGTATGGGGATTCCAGTACTTCCACATCCTCACCAAAACTTGGTATAGTCAGTCCTTTCAATTTTAGCCATTCTAATAGGTACGTAGGGCTTAAGTTTGTATTTCTCTAAAAAGTATTGATGTTTAGCATATTTTATGTTGTTTTTGCTTTTCACTGCCATTGTTGGATTATTTGTTCAACTCTTTTACTAATTTTTAAAGTGTATTATTTGTTTTCTTTTTATTTTCTCAACAGTATCTTTCAAAATGCAGGATTTTTATTTTTATAAAGTTCAATTTATCAATTCTATTTCTTTAGTAAAACTGGGTTATCCAGGTAATCTAGTTATTCTTCAGTGAGCTTTGGTAATGTTCATCTTTCAAGAAATTTATTCCATCTAAGTTATTAAATTTATTGGCACAGATTGCCATAAACCATAACATTTCCTTATTAGTTTTTTAATATTTTTAGTGATGTCTGCTCTTTCATTTCTGATATTGGTAATTTGTGTTTTCTCTGTTTCTTTACTGTTCAGTCTGACTAAAGTATCAATTTTATTGATTTTTTTCCTCCAAGGACCAGCTTCAGGGTTTATTGATTTTCTGTATTTTTTTTCTTTTTTTATTTCATTGATTTCAGATGTGATCTTTATTATTTCCTTTCTTCTGCTTACTTTGGGATCAATTTGCCAGTTTTCTCTTCTTTTACGAGTTTCTTAAGGTGGAAGCTTAAGTTATTTATTTGTGAGTTTTCTCCTTTTATAATATAGCCACTTAATGATATAGGAGAGAGAGAAGAGAAAGGGAGGGAGGGAGGAAGGGAGGGAGGGGAGAGAGAGAAAAAAAGGGGGGGGAGAAAGAAAGAAGAAAAAAAAGTGTTGGCAAGAATGTGGAAAATTGGAACCCTGGCGCACGGCTGGTGGAAATGTAAAGCAGTGCAGCAACTATGGAAAACAGTATGGCGATTCCTCAAAAAATTAAACAAAGAATTACCAAATGACCCAGCAATTCCACTCTGGCTATATATCCAAAAGAATTAAAAACAGGAACACTGAGCAGATTTTGGGTCCCTGCTTTTAATTCTTTTAGCCATGTTCATAGCAGCATTATTTATAACAATAAAAAGGTAGAAACCATAGAAGTATGGAAGAGATTCACAAATCTCAGAGGGAAAGCAGGAGTGCAGGGGTGTGTAGGTGGGAAAAGATCAACCAAAAAACTTGTATGCATGTACACATGCCCAAGGACACAGACAGCAGGGTGGTGAAGGCTGAGGCAGAGGGCGAGGGTAAGCTACAGGGGGTGAATGCAAGAAAAAAGGGGACATATGTAATATTTTCAACAATAAAGATTTTTCTTAAAGGCAGAAGCAACCCAAGTGTCCATCACAGATGAATGGATAAACAAAATGTAGCATATACATATAAGGGCATATTTATATTTAATATATTTTAAAAGGAAGGAAATTCTGACACATGCTATTACATGGATAAATCCTGAAGACATTATGCTATGTGAAATGAGCCAGGCACAAAAGGACAAGTATTATATGATCCCCTTATAAGAAATAACTAGAGTCGTCAAATTCATAGGCACAGAAAGTAGAATGGTGGTCACCAGGGACTGGTAGGGTAGTGAGAGGGGAATAAGGAGTTAATGTTAAAAAGGCACAGTGTTTCAAATGGGGAATGAAAAAGTTCTGGAAATGGATGGTGGTGATGGTTGAACAACAATGTGAATAAACTTAATACCACTGAACTGTACACTTAAAAATGGTTAAAATGGTATATCTTATGTTATGTTTTATCAAAATAAAAATAAAATTTATAAAGTACACGTGCCCAGATTACACCCCAGATCTGAGGAGAGTCACTCTAAGACCGTGAAGGCGCCTCTCTATTGGTAGGAACTATTTTTTAATTTCTATTTAAATCAACAAACAAAATATAAGTATTTTCCAGATTGTTTAGAAACAAAAACAACCCCCAGTAGATAATAAAGTTAGTTTCAAAGGAAAAGATAGCTAATCTTGTAAATTTTGAATAGATTATCTACTGCCTTTAATACTCACACAAAGAACAAATAAGCCCTCCATTTGGTTTTAAAACACGTACCAAAAAAATTAAGTTAAGCTAGCTAAAACTAGAGGGATCAAATGGGTCAAGAAGGTAATTAATTTTTAACAGCTATCATAATGAACTATTAGCAACTGTTCCCAGCAAAGGCCAACTCTAAAACTATTCAATTCACCTGAGCCCTATTCTAATGTAAACAAATAAAATATGGAATCAACTAGCATATTAAACACTCCAGATTTGAGTAATTTCACTATTTTCTTATTCTCCTATTTATTTGAGATTGTATAATTAAAGTAAAGGAGTCCTCAAACCAACGTTATTAACAGTTTAGTAGAGTGAGAAGCAAAAAGCACGTTCCTAAGGGCCGCTGGTCATGAAAACTGGGTCCCCAGCACCCCTTCCACTCTACAAGCACATGAGTCAGGAGTTAAGAATGATCATTCAAGGTGGATGGCAAGAACTCTGAAGCCTCATTCTGAGTTAGACCAAGCTCAACTTCTCAAAAATTTCCTCTTGTACCAGATATAAATGATAATGTTTTCCCCTCTCAATGAGAAGATTTTTGAGAATTACAGTTCCATTAAAACACTGAGATGCTTAAATTTTTTGAAAATTCTAAAAAAGAGCACAATTCTGTTTCTAATGACTGCCTCATGATGTGGTAATAAATAGGATGCACACACAATGTGTCTGGGCTCCAGACGGAATATTCAAGTAGTGGGAACCTGCTCTCCAGGCTGGTCACCAGATGACAGACACCAGTTGGAAATGACAGAATGAAAAAGCCAATGTAGCAGTAGCCCACGTCCTGCAACAGCAGATTCCGACTGGCATCACTTCTACTGTGAAAGGTGACAAAACGTGACCAAGAAAAATGCAGTCGTCACAGCAACCCAAGGCAGTATGACGGACCAGAGAGACAGTCAAAGAGTGAAAGCAATTGTCCTTGGCCACAGAAAGGCCCTCTGCAGCGAGGCCGAGGCAGAATTCTTGGATAGGCAGCAGTCCCATAGAACTCTGCTGGCTGTGAAAGGCGTACTGATCCTACTGAAGCTTCCTGCCGGTTATTAAATCTCACTCAGGAGATCCAGACAAGACTTATTACAATGCACTCATAGGTGACTACCACACAGGACTGCACCTTCACACCAGGGGCAAGTTCTTTGTCTTTTCATTGTCCAGAAAAGAAAACAACCTTGCCCTGGCCTGTTTAGCTCAGTGGATAGAGCATCAGCCCTCAGACTGAAGGATCCTGGGTTCGATTCCAGTCAAAGGCATATACCTCGGTTGCAGGCTCGTGACCAATTGATGGGTCTCTTTCACATCGATGTTTCTGTCTCTCCCCCTCTCTTCCCTACAGTCACCTGAACTCAATGCCAATAAAGGACAACACTTCGGATAACCAAAATGCTGCTGCCATATAAATGAAAATAGGTTATCAAGACTGTAGGCTTGGTTGGTTGCTTCTAAGTATGGTAGAGAACTTGAAAAAGAAAATTATGAACTTAGCACTTTAAATCCCAGCCTAAGGTCAGGATAAGAAAACAGAAAGCTTCTATGACTGTCCTGAAAGAAGCCCTTATTTTCTGAACCCAGATTTCAGATTATTGGAAACTAATTCTGGCACTGACTATGAAGGAATGGGCCCCTGGAAAAAAGAATGAAGACATATGGGCATATTCTGATGTAACCGAGGACCGAGGACTCCCAAGGGGTTAGTCTTCCTTTGCCTGACAACATATAATGAATAGCCTCTCCTGAAGCAATTGCCTTGAAAAAGATGCTAATCTTCCTTGAGATCTTATTCCACCTCCATCACCTCTCACTGCTTCTAGACTAGGATTTCCCAATTGTGGTACTATTGACATTTTTGCCTGGCTGACTATTTGTTGTATGGAAATGTCCTGTGCACAGGAGTTGAGAAGCAGAGGGTGACACAAGGATAGAGGAATAAATGTAGAATAGCTTTCCCCCCTAGTCCCTTGAAGCTAGACAGTTCATTCAACAAGTATTAACTGAGTACCTATTTTGTGACAGGCAGTTGTAGGCGCTAGAGATACAGAATGCACAACATAAATAGAACTCTTTGCCACATGGAGCTTATATTCCAGCGGTGAGAAAAATAAAATGAAGATATTAATATACATATTTTTCAGAATTAAAGATGTCCTTGGTTGTTAGACACCCCCAATTTCAGATGTGTTAAATTGTAAAATATATCATGTGTCAAGAAGCAGTAAACATGGCAATAAGTTAGACAGCAATAGTTCTGAGGGGAGAACAAAGCAGAGAAGGCAGACAGGTAGGTTTGGAGTAGGTTTGAGTAAAAGCCTGAAGGAGATGAGTGAGCTAAGTGGACATCTGGGAGAGGAGCAAACAGAAAGCACAAATGCTCGATAAAGAACAGCACCATGCAGAATGCTCTCACAGGATGATGTGGAGTCCATTCAGAGAAATCTCTTCCAACCACCACATTTACAGTTACTCTCCAGCACCTTTCAACTATACCTAGGGGGAAGATTTTACTGAGAAAGAAGTTATCTCGATTTTCTAATCAAAGGGTAGACAAAGAAGGACTTAATTATGGGGAGGGAAAAGGCTCAACATAAACACACCACTACACCTAAATCAGTGAACATATAGATAAGTGCTATTGGATGACTTAATTGATTGCAAAAAAAGATTGTTCTCTTGCTAGCAGGGTATAAAGAAGGCAGATGAAAATCTTCAAGATCTTCAAAAGAGAAACCCAAAGCTCTACATTTTCTTTTCCCCAAGTACTAAATACATGCTCTGAATTCGAAGCACTTCTGCTTCCAGGGGCTCTTGATACATTATTCAATGTTTTAACTCATGACAAATTACATCTAAATTTCCTCACTCGTGTTCATTTATGGGACATTTTTATCTTGTCATTTTTTTTCATGTACCATGCTCGCAGGAAGAGACCATCCAGCACAACGTACCCTTCAGAAATAAGCTAATGGCACAATTTGGTGTCAATTTCACAGCTCAGTGAAGTGAAAGTGATCTAGCTGCCTGTCCCCACACACCTAGGAGGAGGCCTACTGAGAGTGCCCAGCCTGATGTTGCTCGTGCCATGCCTAAAAGCAAGATAAGTTCAAGTGGAGACATTATGTACGGAGAGAAAGCAGTTATCATTCAGATGCCCTTAGAGCTCGCTGGAGCAGAATGTAGAAAGGGAAAGCAGGCCAAAACTTCATTTTTATGTTGTGGAAAGTTGTTTTTCTGAAGTCATGCTTACACTCACAAATGGCAGGGAACAGTAGCTTCCCTTTGGGGTTTCGATAATGTTCAGAAGCAGAAATTTTCTTTAACAGATGTATGAGAACTGAATAACTATTTTAACAGTTTTCCATGATTCATGAGGGGGAAAAATCATAGGCTTCAACTATACTTAATATAAAACCAAAATTCAGTAGGAAGATTCTGTATCTCCTATTAATCAGAATTACAGTTATACAAATACTATTTGCTAGCACATAGTAATGACTTCATTACACCCGTAAGCCACTTCTACGAAGTAGAGAAATACATATTCATGATTTCCCCTGTTTTTACAGATAAGGAAGTGAATCTGGGTGATACAGATAATGATTAGTCGGAACTTAAACCTTGTTTTTCAGGGGAGAGGGTCAAACTAGATAGCCTCTAAGGCTCTTTTCTGGTCTTTAAACATTCTGTGATTCTTCGAGGAGCTAATCTTGTCACCTTCCATATTATACCATGTAACTGCTACCTACTTGTTTCAAGTGTCAGTACTTTATATCCCCAATAGACCCCAGCCTAGTTGCACGTGGTAATGATCACAGCGATCCAAGTATTTGGCACTTTATGTGAGTAAATTATCTCAGTGAATTCTCACACCAACCTAATGACATAGGAACCATCCCCATTTTTCAAATGAGAAAACTGAGGCTCAAAGGGATTAAGCCACCAGTCAATCACAATCTAGGAAGTGGTGAAGTTCAGCTTGCACCCCAGGTCTCAGACTTCAAAGCTCCTATTTTTCTCATTGTGCTATGTGGCCTCTTTAAAAAACAACAAGAAGAAAAAAGACCAAGTATGGCAAAGTAGTAAAAATAATAAGATAGAATTAAAGGTGAGGATGTGCTATACTTCAATGAAAACAGTTCTTAAACCATTCTGCATACACCCCAGCACCTGGTTAGGAAGAAAATGCATTTCTTGAAAGTGGACAGCACGCAATCACACACTGAAGCAGTGAGGAATTTTATGAGAGCCCTGGCTGAGGACAAGATCTGTCCGACCCTGGGTAGCTATGCCAAGTAAAACAGGGAACTGTATAAGATCATCAAGATACCAGGCACTCTTTCTAAGAGACTATTTTTCTCCGAAATGCAACCAATAGATGATGTGGCTACTAGGTGCCTGGGAGGACCACCAGAGACAACACTCACGTAGGAAAACAGATTGTACGGTTTGTATATCTGGGCTCTTCGATCATGGAAAATTGAGGGAGTCACACTGTCGGCCAGTTCTTCAGCTTGAACTTTCTCATGGTGTGGGTGTGTAAGGCACTGGGATAAGGAATATAATGAGAATCATATGTGACTGGGCCTGAGTGAGGCTCAGAGTTGCTTACAAGGCAGTTCAACTCAGTTCAAGAATCTGAAGTGGTTGCCTCCTCCCTGCCAGACGCACTGGGCTGGGCACATGAAGCTGCTCACACCATGAGAGAGAAACCTTGTTTCCATACAGTAAGGGAAGAGCTGCCTTGACAGATGACATCTCACCATTCTCTGAGCACTCAGAGGGAAACGCCAAGCCCAGACTGGGGAAAGAGAACTAGGAAAGGCTTTGCTGGAGGAGGTGATATCTGACCTAGGTCTTATAAAATGAGATGCTTTACTTTGACAAGGAAGGCAGAGAAAGGCCTTGTCAACAAAATGAGCAAAGAAGCAGAGGTCAAGGGAAGGCCAAAACTTATATATGTGCAGAGCGAACAGCATTTCAGCCTTCTAGAGGTAATCGCAAGGGATGAGGCTGCAGAGAAGACAGACCCAGTCTTGAATGATTTTGATTCTCATAACTCATTGAAAGGTTTAAGGAAGGTAGACACATAGTCAGATTTGCATTTTAAATACATTCCACTCTATAAGCAGCTAGTTAAATGCTTCTTCTCTGCATATGAACATGTGAACTGTTAAGAAATAGTATCAGTATACGGTAAGCATTCTAAAAGAACTAAGTCACACTGTTTTGCTGCTTACTTATAGCAGGGCCTGAACGCCAGTCAGTATCAGTAAGTGGCCTATGATAAATGACCCATTCAACTCTGCAGTAAGGCTGGGGACAGAGAGGGGTCTGAAGTGTCCCTAATGGAAACAGCATGTGTTCTTGTATTTGTATTCACTGAACACACCACATGTGGTGCCCACACATGGCTGAAAACTCCAGGAAACCTTAGAGCCCCCATCTATCTCCCTGACAGTTCGCACTGTAGCCAGCCTGGAAACCAGGGGCCAGGCTGGGGGTTGAATTTACTTTAATCTCTACTACTTTCTCAGACTTTTATATGCCATGGAAAAATGAGAGTTAATTCCAGAGGTACTCTTAAATTATGGGGACATTCGAATTCAAAACAGAACACAATTCTCAACACTGCCAACTACAAAAATATTGTGAAGATAATCCATATATACCTTGTTATATGCACTAACCAAATAAAGAGGTAATTTTTTTTTATTCAGTTCAAGAGTGATCCCATTTTTCTGGTTGCAGCTCTGCCCTTCCTAATATACAGCCACTAAGCCACACTGGAGTCTGGTTTCCACTGATGCTCGCTTAGGGAGAGAAAAAGGATCCTACCCAAAATATCTTGTAAACCTCTGAAGCGTCTAACTCATATGGGGCCAAGAATAAAAGTCCACACTTTTATTTCAAATCATAGTTCTCTTGTAAGTATGTTTCCTAACTCTTTCCACGAGGGCTTGATAATTCTCTAGTCTAGCTTCTCTATTTTTCCACATAGTAAGAAAAAACTAAAACTTAAAGCAGTTTGGGGTATGTGGCAAAGGGAGAAAATGCAGAACTATGCAAACTGTTTACTTTTACACCATATAAATAAATACTTCCAACCATAAGTACTGCACATGTTAATTAATACTAGGTAGGATTTATAAGAATAACATTAATTCCTTAATCCCCCAAATCCTTCCATTTACACTGCATCGTATAATTATTTATATAGCCTAATTATTTATTCCCAGAAGAAACACACAATTAGAAAACAAACCAAGTACCATAACTAGTGAAGGCAGAATAACACAGAGGTTGAGAGCACAGCTTGTGAAATGAGACAAACCCTGGTTTCAAATCCCAACTCCGCCACTTGGGAGCTCTAACCCTGAGTTTTCTCATTTGCGAAATGAAGACAAGAACAGTGTCTGCCCCACTGGATAGCTGTGAGAATTAAATAAGTGACTGCATAGAAAGTTTTTACTTCAGTATCTGCATAGATAATGCTCAAAAATTTGTAAGCTCTAATTATCTTTATTATCATTACTTCCTATAGGTTAGCAAGGTGACTCACCATCCCTGCAGATTGTAGGAGTAGGTAGAACAAAATCTCCCACAGGTAATTTTAAAAAATACATCTTTACGATTAATTTTGAATTATACAAGTAGTACATGAAGACATTCTCCTTTGCCAGAGATAATTTAAGTCAATTCCTACTTGGAGTCAGAGGGCTGGATGAGATAATGTCGTACAATCTCTAGCAGCTCTAGGAACTGATGAATTTCCCCAGGACAAGGGCAAAAGGGCAGCCCCTCCGCCAGGACTTGTGATGCAACTGGGATTCAGCCAAGCTTCACTTCCCCTGCGGCAGGGTTACATGCCCTCCATGGCTGCCCTGAGCTCTTACCGAGGCTGGCAGGCCCTTAATGGTAAACACATTGTCCAGCAAAATGAGAGGATGGATGTGTTTCCAGCTCAGGAAACTTAATAAAAATCCTTTATCTATTTTATTGAAAACTCAGTTCCGAGACATTACCTCAGAGGTCAGGCCTGAAGACCAGCCTCTCACTCGCTATTTCATGTTGAGACCAATTCTCTATCCTCAGAGCAGCATCTTTGAGGTTTTACTCAAGATTAAAATGAGGACTCCCAGCCACTTAATTGTAACACTTCAATTAACACTCAACTAGGAAGTTAATTCTACACATAAGAGGGTGTCTAATGTAAGTAATGGCAAATCATGGTCCTGGAAGACAAGTCGTGGAGATTCATAAACTATTTTCAAGATTTCAAAAGCCTCTAGGAAACTGTAAACTATGCAGTCTAACTACACGTCACGTTTCCTTGCTGTGCCTGGAATTCCATCAGCACAGTCCAGTCACATGATTATTCATACTGATCATTTCAGTGTGAGAGAGTGAACTCATTACTATTCAATATTGGGTGTGTTTGAAAGTCCAACTTTCAAAACATGGAGGACTGGAAGATTCACAGATGGAAACCATAAAAGGCCCTTTAGTAAGGAGAAGTTTAGAAGCTATTGGTTTAGTGAAAGGGTTAGCCAAATCCCACCCACCACCTATTTTTGGGAAAAAAAGAAAGTTTTATTGGAATATAGCCATAACCATTCATTTATTATCTATGACTGTCTTCACATGCTACCATAGCAGAGGTGTGTAATTACAACTATCTGGCCCCAAAACCCTAAAGTACTAGTATTTACCACCTGATCCTTTTCTGAAAAAGTTTGCCAACACCAGGTTTAGAAGAATAGATGGGAATGAGAGAGCTGGACTCCATACCTGACTCACACTGTTAAAATAAACAAAAATATAATATGTGTTCATTACTAACTAAAATGCAAAATGATTCACAAATATATGGCGGCATATGATTAATAATTAATTGAGCAATCTTAACCATTTATTTAACCTTTTTTGAGCTGTGTACACAGTCTAAGTATGGGATAATAATATTTATCCTAACCAATATTAAAACATGAGAAAATGCATGCTTTGAAATATGAAAAGGGCTATGAGATAGTGGTTCCATTCCACTATCCATTTAAAAAATTCCCTGATCAAAAAGATATTCTCATTCTCTCTCTCTCTCTCATTATTACATATTCAGTGTTATTAAAACCAAAGTTCACACCAGGACCATCAGCATTTCTCCTAGACCACCAAAACAAATGGTTATTAGCTATAAGACATTTTCCACTCAGTTACTCTTTTTTTTAAGAGGAGGAAATTAAACTGTACTATATGCAATGAGAACACAACTCAAAAAGAGGCATAAAATATTCAGAATCATAATATGTGCACATGAGGAAGTTACATGGTAACATGCTACAACTCTTTCCAGAAAAGCCCTAGGCCAACATTGGAGTAATTTCATTTCTATCTTTTGCTTCAAATCATTTGATAGAGCAATTCCAACAGATTTTCAACAACTCCTGTCCCATTACCCAGAGTAGCTAGAGACATTGGTTAAGATCAGCTACAACTCCCTCACAAAAACAGAGCTTCAGTATATCACTTGAAAAATAAGATGATGAAGTCTTCAATTATTTAAACATGCCACACCTGCGATTTTATACCCAACTATTAAAATGTACTGAGTTGAGAATGGCTGCAAAATCAAGAAAGGAGGGGAAGAGGCGGATGATGGTGTATGTCTCTCCACAATACTGAAGCCAGGTAGTTAAGTTGTAACTGCCATGATTAAACCCATAAATGCAGATGGTGTTGTCTCATCTTCCTAGAAGCTTATCTAAATGAAAATAGCTGAAACCAGAAAAAAAAATTTTCATTTGCAATAAGTTTAATGCTGGGATCTATTTTCCCCTCATTTTATATTGCCAGTTTCATCTCCATGAGCACTGCTGGAGTCTTTTAAAGATGTGGACATTAGGGGAAACGCAGGTTTGTGTTCAAAGCCACCAAAGACCTGGCACTATCCTCTAGCAGAGCCTGACTAGAGGGACAGATGTGATGGTAGTTAACTCATCCAACACGCCCAGATCAATGTTCTGCCCCTCTGTTCCTCCCCAACAGAAGTTATTAGTTACATGGTTCAGCTATTGGTTTTAGAAACACATTGGCTGATTGATCACCAACTGCATTGAAATCATTATACACTATTCTATAGCTCATAATAGGTATTCATTAAATATTTAATGCATGAGTAAAAATAAATTTAATAAAACTTTTAAGACTTAGCCCTAACGGGTTTAGCTCAGTGGACAGAGTGTTGGCCCTCGGACTGAAGGGTCACGGGTTCAATTCCAGTCAAGGGCACGTACCTCGGTTGCAGGCTGTATGGCCAATCGATGTGTCTTTCTCACATCGATGTTTCTCTGTCTCTGTCTCTCCCCCTCCCTTCCACTCTCTCTAGAAATCAATGGAAAAATATCCTGGGGTGAGGATTAACAAAAAAAAACTTCTAAGATTTAAAAACAAATAGTGTATACAAAGTCTGAGAATACAATTTTAACTTCTATATGAAAGAACAATTTGACAGTAATGATGGCAACTTAACATTTGTGTGGGGTTTTTTTCCAGTTTGGATTCACAATTCTAGAGATAACAAAGCAATTGATGTTAGTTCAGCAATACATAGGTATGTCACAAAACTATGAGAAATGGCTGTGTCTCTAAAATATAAGACAAACGCTAGAAAAATCTAGTCCAGACTATTATAGATATTCTCTGATCAAATCACATTTCTAAGAAAAAAAATGTGTTGCATGTTCAATGGATGGAGCACCAAATATGAAAAGACAGCTCAATGGGTTTGCATCATGATTTTTTTTAAAAAAAGAATCAGCTCACCACCTTTATGTATGATGTCTAGAATCCACTAAGAGCAGTTATAATGGAAATGTCAGATGAAACTACTTCACTATTTGCCTTTAAAAGTGTTGTGCTGCATTTTAAAGACACTTAGATATTTGGCATTAAAAACTGTAGTGACAGGGTCACATGATTTCTCTCAAGAGGAAAGCACAAGGAAAGGGGGAATGGGCAGAAGGAGACACTGTCTGGCAGAAGAGAAAGAAAGTCAGTTTTTAGCCCCAAGCCCTCTACCACTGAGGTTTTCCTCTAATCACAACAAATCAACTGTCAATGCATTTATCAGCAAAACGTCTTCCCACGATTCTGGTACTTGCAGTTAATGCTGTGTTCTCTTGGATGAATGCTTCAGAGAAAAGACAAGAACAGATGTGGAAGATGTAATAATTTATTAGGAATCGTAGAGCTTGTGCTTTGTTTAGGGCAATCATGCCCTAAAGCATAATCTCACGGGACATAAACATACCTCTAAACAATTCTCTTTTTATGAAGCAGGAGTAGAAGTGGAAAATTAGTAGTTGTGGTTTTGTATTATAACATTTTGCATTAAAGGGGACAAATTATGGACTAATTCTCCAGGACACTATCCATTCTCGTTAGCTAAGGAAACAAAAGTTGTGTATTTTACCCATCTGGAAAAGAATAGGGTTAAAAGTTTTCTCTTATTTCTTTTTTATAAATATGTGATAGGAATCCCAACAAGCCAGACAGCTAAAACATAAAAGTCTATTTCTTTGGGGCCAGAACTAGAATTATTATTATAGCACTGAGTCTCCAACCTTGCCTTTTATTGTTTTTTGAAAAACAAAAAAGGAATTCATTTTTAACATGATGGATTTGGAAAATAAAAAGTGAAATTATATCAAAATCCTGAAACCAAGTGAACAAGCTTTTCAAAACAAAACAGAACACTTCCTCTCTGAGGAAGCACCAAATGGCAGATGGCGCAGGTGCTGTGGGAGGGCGAGGAGGCCCCGGGGGCCCTGGAATGGGAGACCGCAGGGGCTTCCGTGGGAGATTCTGCAATGGAGGCCAGGTCGTGGCCAGGTTCTGGCCCAGGCTGAGGCTGCAAAGCTTGCGAGGCAAGGTCCAGGACAAGGCATGGATTCCCATCACCAAACTGGGCCATCTGGTCAAGGACATGAAGATCAAGTCCCTGGAGGAGATCTATCTCTTCTCCCTCCCCATCAGAAATCTGAGATCATTGACTTTTTCCTGGGGGCATCCCTTAAGGATAAGATTTTGATTATTCCTGTGCAAATGCAGACCCACATTGGCTGGAGACCCAGTCCAAGGCATTTGTCACCAGTGGCACTACAATGGACATGTTGGTCTGGGTGTTAAGTGCTCCAAAAAAGTACCATTGCCATCTGATGGGCCTTCATCCTGGCCGAGCTCTCTATTGTCCCTGTGGGGTGAGGCTGCTGGGGGAACAAGATCAGCAAGCCCCAGACTGTCCCTTGCAAGGTGACTGGCCACTGTGGCGCTGTGCTGTGCACCTCATCCCTGCCCCGAGGGGCACTGGCATCGTGTCAGCCTCTGTGCCCATGAAGTTGCTGACAATGGCCAGAATCAACAACTGCTACACTTCAGCCAGGGGCTGCATTGCCACTTTAGGTAACTTCACCAAGGCCACCTCTGATGTCATATCTAAGACCTATAGCTATCTCACTCCCAACCTCTGGAAAAAGACCATGTTCACCAAGTGTCCCTATGAGGAATTCATTGGCCATCTTGTACAAAGACCCACACTAGAGTTTCTGTGCAGAGGACCTGGGCTTCAGCTCTGGCCACCACATAACTTTATACAAGAAAAATAAAGTGAATCAAGCCTGTTTGGTTTTTCTTTAAAACACACACACACACACACACACACACACACTAAAATCTGTCACTGGAGAAATAACATGCCTCAAATAAAACTGTTCCTTGTCTACCTTGTTTGGCATGACTTGGTGTACTGTAAATACATGCTAAAAGAATGACAGGCCAGTGTTTCCTGGACTCAGGACCAAATCAGCTTAGAGTAAGGGTTTGCTGTCAGACCACACCAGAGGGCTGCCTTTGTCCTTTCATGTGACACCGGTTGTGATTACAGGACAGTGTAGCACAGTAAGATGAGCAATACCACCTACTCGTATTTCTAATCCTCAGACCTAATTTCCTCCTACTTCCCCTTCTCACCCTCGGTCCTATAAAGGAAAACGTCACCACATTCACGATACAAGATCATAACATGACTGTTTCCTCACAGGGACTTCCCAGAGAGGACCCTCCAGCTCTGCTGTGCCTCTCCTCCTCCACTCAGGATGGAGGTGATAAAAATCTGTACCTTCTTCCAAGTCTCAGGAATATTACCCTAATATAGACTCTTGATTTCTCTCAAGGACAATTAGCTCATTTAACAAACAGTTGTTGAGTTTCTACTATGTGTGAAGCAGTATTCTAGATGCTAGGGGTACAACAGAGAACAAAATACACAAAAATTCTGTTGTCATTGAACAACACTCCAGTAGGAGGAAACAGACAAAAAAACTTAAATAAGGCAACGATGGAGTTAGTATAATGGAAGACATTGTGTGCTATGGAGAAAAAGAGCAGTGAAGGGGACAGAGAATACTGGCAATGGGATAATCCTAGAAGGCCTCACTGAGAAGGTCCAGTGTGCCTGTAGCAGGGAAGGGAGTAGCAAGAAAGGTTAGAGTGTCAGAAGCTCAAACCTTGAAGGGTCTTGGAGGCCTCGGTAAGCACCCTGGCTTTGTCTGGGTCCATGAGTCTTTCTTTTTTTTTTCTGTGGTTAATCCCTTCACTGTTCTCACCCAGCCTCCTTCCTCTTCCCCTCTGACAACTGTCAGTCTGTTCTCTGTATCCATTAGTCTATACCAGCCGTGGGCAA
Organism: Myotis yumanensis; assembly: GCF_028538775.1. Lineage (NCBI taxonomy): Eukaryota > Metazoa > Chordata > Mammalia > Chiroptera > Vespertilionidae > Myotis > Myotis yumanensis. Next base: position 23,989,434 of record NW_027223770.1, read on the forward strand.
ACTACGGCCCGAGGGCCGGATCCGGCCTGTTTGAAATGAATAAAACTAATGATGTTTACTTTGAATTTATATTAGTTCACACAAACACTCCATCCATGCTTTTGTTCCGGCCCTCCGGTCCAGTTTAAGAACCCATTGTGGCCCTCGAGTCAAAAAGTTTGCCCACCCCTGGTCTATACTATGCTGTTGTCAGAGGGAAGAGGGGGGGGGGGGGGGGGGGGGGTAAGAGAAGGTAAAGGGGGAATAAATGGTGATGGAAAGAGTTGTGACTCTGGATGGTAAACACACAATACAATATACAGATGATGTGTTGCAAAATTGAATACCTGAAACCAGTATAATTTTATTAAGCAATGCCACCCCAATAAATTCAATAAAATAATAAATAAATAAAATAATAAATAAATAAGATTTTTAAAAAGAACTCTGGCTTTTATTCTTTGTGAGCTGGGAACCTGTATCCATGGTTCTGAGCAGCAAAGAGGCATATTCTGTGTTACTATTTTAACTGGATCCTTCTAATAGATGTTAATATGTTTTCCACATAAGAAGAATTCCAATAAATTTGAGTCACTCTCCCTACTTATATAACCCCTCTATTTAATCCCTTTATGATTAACAAAGCACCTTAGCACATTTAAAACTCTGAGAACTCCTACAGGAAGAAGCCTACTAAGCTTCCTTTTTAGCCCTGGATATCAGACACTTACTATGCCCATAAAACCCTTTTATTATTGGAACACCTTCTAACATCTTACAAAATACAGTTAGAACTCAGTCCAGAAAACACTGGGCTAGATGATCTTTAAGGTCCTTTGAGATCTAATATTCTAAGATTCTGTATCAGAAATATTTTAACAGAAGATTTCTAACTAAACTTATATTACATGGGATCAACAAATTTTGATGTGAAAAACAGATAAAACAGCTTCAGGCTTTAGATATTTATTCTTTCCCTCTCTTACTACAGTGAAATAATAACAACGAGAAGGAAATCAGTACTTGGAAGCAAAATCAGGGCTAAAATCTCCCTCCGCATACTGTGAGAGGAGGCAAAAGTCAACGTCCACGTCATCATTCGAGCAGAGAGCCCCCAGTGGCTCTTATTTGTCACATCAGGGTAGTTCCACAGCTTGAACTATTACAACTAATACAACCCTGCAGCCATTTGTATCTGACACAAATGTTTATCTCAGCTACTGACTTTGTAAATTAGATTTTATATAAACAATAGTTCTGAGCCACTAAACTAGAAAAATAGAGTTTTCCACACTGCAGCAAGGCTAAATTAAAGTTACATTTTTCAAAGCAATACATTCATTATCCAATTTCTTTGATCTTCCGTTATCCATATCAAAGTATCGCAAGTAAGTCTCATATATCCAAAATATCTTTTAGTCACTGAAACTTAATATAAACTAATAGCCTATTTCTATAGCTTCATTTTTGATACAAATAACTATGAGATTTTCCTTCTTAAAGTTAAAAGTATGTATAGAATAAAATCAGTCTTAATGAAGAGACCTAGACTAACAGATGTAGGCATAACAATGCCATTTGCTACGGATTCCAAGGAGTCATATGTTATATACAAATCACTGTTAAGTCCTAAGGCAGGGACTGACCAAACATTAGCCACTATGGAAAACAGTATGAAGGGGCTTCAAAAAATTAAAAATATAACTACCTTGTTATTCAGCAATCTCACCTCTGGCTATTTATCCAAATAACACAAAAACATTAATTTGAAAAGATATATGCACCCCCTATATTCACTGCAGCATTATTTACAATAGCCATGATAATGGAAACAACCTAATACCCATTGATAGATGAGTCTCCAGAGAAAGATATGGAATGTACAATGGAATATATGTCATATAAAAAAGAATGAAATCTTCCCATTTCTGACAACATAGATGGAATTTGAGGGTGTTATGCTAAGTAAAATAAGTCAGATAGAGAAGAAAAATACTATACGATTCCATTTATATGTGGACTCTAAAAACAACAAAAGCAAGCTTATAGATACAGAGAACAGACTGGTTGCCAGAGGTGGGAGGTGGGGGATGGACAAAATAATGCAAACTTACAATTATAAAATAAATAAGTCATGGGGATGTAATGTGACAATAGTTAATAATTCTGTATTGCATATTTGAAAGTTGCTAAGCGAGCAAATCTTACAAGTTCTCATCATTCAAAAAATTGTATAAATGTATAGTGATGAATGTTAATAGACTGATTATGGTGATCATTTCAAAATATACAGGGTAGGGCAAAAGTAGATTTATAGTTGTGAGCTTACAAAACAGAGTTTATTCTTGTATTGTTTATTAATTATTGTATTTTTTACATATGAACAACTGTAAACCTACTTTTGCCCCAACCTGTATACAAATATTAAATCATTACGTGTATACCTGAACTTAATATCATTTATATGTCAATTGTATCTCAATTTAAATTTGTTTAAATAATAAATCTATTACATTTGTGCTTCACATATGACAATACATTATATATAAAATAGTCTGAAATAAATATCTCATGGCTAGTGACACAAAAATGAATAGTAAGCCAAAAAAATAAAAAATATGTACATTACTTTTTCTTTAAAAAGAACATTCAATTCTGAACTGGTATAGTTTTACCACATACAGATGCAGTCTGTCTTTTATTTCATATAATCATCCTACTTTCCTATATCTACACTACTCAGTAAGTCCTGTGTCAATTTTTATTTACATGTGGAACAAAACAGATAAAAGAATGTAGTACTTTGTATACTTAATGGAGTGATGTTGATAGATCAATGAACCTGGGGTACATAATGTTTTTCATTAAACCCTTCTCGGAGTCTATCTGGCAAGAGATCATGTTGACGCAGCATTTAGGGAACGCTGAGCAGAGAGGATGAAGATTTAATCTAAGGCTTGATCTCAGGACAAAAGAGTAGGAGGTTAGTTCCGGCTAGAAGAGAGGATCCACCAACAGAATAGTCGGAAATGGTCCTGGAAAGGCAATTAGGAGCTGAATCAGGAAGGGCCAGGGCTAATGAGGTTAGACTTTGATTTGTGGTGAGTCACTGGTAGATTTGCACTTTGAAATTCTGCTCTGAAGTCTTAGGGGAAATGGGTCAAAAGGAGAGAGTGGGTAGGCAAAAGGACTAACTCAGAGATTGTTGTGCCTTCCATCATTTGTGGAACAACATAGAAATAAGCAAAAAAATAATAATTAAATGTGTTCAGGGGAAGATGATGAAGGTTTCTTGGAAAGGAGAACAAAAGATATTTAAAAGCTATAAACAGATACACATATATTGCACATGTATGATGTATATCAACCTGTGTGCGCTTGTGCGTGTCAGCTTGGCTAGGGCCTGAAGACTGCCTTCACTGTGAAGGATGTGAGAGGCTAGCATGACTGCCAGGTGTCTGCCACGGGCATCACGGGAGCCAGGAGAATCGGAGAGATCACAAAGGAGGGAGAAGAGATGAAGAGCTTGGGCTCAGACCTGATGAACTGAAGGTGCCTATGACACACGCTGGTAGAGTTGAAGGGAAGGAAGTCAGAAATATGGGTTTGAAGTTTAAGAACAAGGTCTAGGATGAAAATATCTCTAGTGACTTCTGAGTGATTCCTCATTTTCTCTCACAGATAACAGTACTGAATATTAAGTCAAAACATATGAAACCACCAATATTCTTTTTTTTACCTACAAAATGGTGATTTCAATAAGATAATCTACTTTATCCATGAGCCTCTTAAAAATAAGATAATATGTAAACACATAGTATTTGTAAAATAGAATCTGCAACAGATATTTCACTAATAGCCTAAAAGAAATGGTTCAACATACATCTATATATCCTGTGCCCATATTTAAAATGTGACTTTGAGAAATCATTATTAGCAACTTGCACAAATTACACAATTAATGGAACTGAAAAACTGATGTATTGCTCAATTATAATTTCAAGCAAGTGTCTTTTGTGAGTTCACGCATACCACATGTCCACCCTTTGATATTTTTTGGCATACATGAGGAACTAGTAACTATAGCTTTTCAAATGGCTTATTGCTCATTCACTCCCTCCCAATCAGTCTTTGTGGAAGAAAGAAATGAGAAGAGGTGGGTACCAGATCACCTACTGAAATGTTTCCTCATGGAAGGAACCTGAATTTTCATATCTGCAAAGCAGAGATGATATTCCCTACTTCTGTGGCTTCCTGTACGGATGAGAGGAGAAACTGCATGTATCCCGTGGGATACAAGAGAGACTTAGTAAAAGGCTTATAAATAGTAGCTATTGTTATGATATCACAGTTTTGCTAAATGACCAGTAGCGCTACTCAAAAATCATCTCCTATGCTAAGTTGTTGATAACTGACCTACATCAACTTATTTATCAACTTAAAATTCTTGGTTTCACATATATGTGGACTCTGAAGAACAAAATAAAAAACAAATAAAAACAGGCTCACAGATACAGAGAAACAGACTAATAGATTGCCAGAGAGAAGAGGGGTTGGAGGACTAGGTGAAAAAGGTGAAGGGATTAAGTACAAATCGGCAGTCATAAAATAGTAACAGGGATATAAAGTAAAGCATAGGAAACAAAGCCAATAATACTGCAATAACTACATATGGTGTCAGGTGGGTACCTGAAATATCAGGGGACCACTTTGTAAGTTATATAACTGTCTAACCACTATGCTGTACACCTGAAACTAATAAAATATAAAATTGATTATAAACTGTAATTGAAAAATAAAATTTTAAATTTAAAAAGTTCCTTAAAATTCTTGGAACAAGACAAATAGCAGAGAGAGTAATGTTGAAACAAAAAGTCAAAGTCATTTTGGCCAAGATAACATAGTAAATGATACATATACTCAGAAAATCTACGTAGTAACCACTGAATCATAAGAATCTTAGGGTAGAAATGGCCTTTAAAAGTTCTCATCACTTTTCAATAGTACCCAGATAGAGGTGAGGCAGTCCAAATATTTCAGAGATAACAATAATTATTAGAGTTATTAAAGTAATTCTTCTTGTAGGTTTTTGTGGGAATTAAATGGAAACAAAAATGTGAAAGTACGAGGTAAACTGATTCTAGTCACCCTTTGTCCTTTTTTTAGAGGACAAGTTCATTGCTTCCTCAAAAGGAATGAAATAGAAGATAATACATATTAAGGTATCTATAACCTGGGTGTATCATTTTCGATCATGCTCATTTGTGAGATAATTAAGCCATCACACTGTGGTAGAGTGATTGCATTGACAGTTGTAATTCTTCACGTCCCCTATTGAGGATGTGGTGCTGACTCTGGCTAAGTCAAGTTCAATTGCTTAGTCCAATAAGATGTTAGCAAATGTGATACAAGCAGAAGCTTGCCAAGCACTTGCCCCTCTGTCTACATAATTAGAGAATGCCCAGGGTGACCCACAGTTGTCCCAGGGGGAGTCTCACATCCGTGGGAGAGGCTGGACAAGATCAGGGAAGCTACCTAGCCACCACCCAGATAACCTCAGCTAATTGCAAATATGTAAGTCCCACTGAGCCTCGTTTTGACCACAGATATGTAAGCAAAAATAAATGTGTATTGTTGTAAACCCCTGTGGTTTTGTGATTGTTTTATCATGCAGCATTCCTATAGCAACAGAAAACTGATATACACAATTATTAAGCATGTGAAATTTGTGGACTCATTAACTCTATAAAAGCCAAACCCCACCAGAATGACTGAGTACATGACAACACCTCAATGATGACATGAGTTGTGTGTATTTGAATGAAGGTTTTGAAGCATTCAGATTTTAATAGAGTTGCATCAACTAAGGGGCTTTTCCTATTTTACTACTTCTAAACTCAAAATCAGAAGGCCAGGATATTGAGTTACCAAGTTATATTCATTTGAGACAATTATCTTGTATAATAGACAATTATCTTTCAATGTGCATGTGAGGGATTAGCAGAGTATTGTACTAAATGCTAGGCTAAATGACCTACAATATCTTTCCTGTTTCCAATTTCTATGATTTTTAATTCTATATCTTGAAAGAGAAGCTGTTGGCAATCTACACAGAAACACTGGTTTCTAGAGAGAAGAAAAAGCAGCTGGATTTCTATTTCTAGTTCCTGGAAAGGCTTCTCCAGCATTCCAAAGTCTAATCTTGGCATATCAATCTAGAAAAAACTTTATAAGCTGGGAAATCCATTCCTTTTGATAGCTATTCAGGACACTAAAACAGCTAGGTGCCAGGGCAAATTACACTTAGCAAATGGGAACAAGGCAAGGGAAAATATCTGAAATTTGGTGGGCGGGAGACCCAATCATTGCTTTCTTGTGATCCTTTCCCTATGTCCTCTTCTTTCTGTCACCAAGAGAAATAAAGTACATCAAGAAGAAAACAAGGATGTCTGAGAGTCAAAATAGTGAATGTGCTGAGACATATAAAATATGTTGAGTTCTTCAGAGGGAGATCATCATGTATATTAACCTAGTACTATTAATCCTGCTGCCCAATCAGCACACATGAGTTAAACCTGTAGTACCTAAACAGAAATAGGCAGTCTCTAGATAAGCGGTTCTCAACCTGTGGGTCGCGACCCCTTTGGCGGTCGAACAACCCTTTCACAGGGGTCACCTAAGACCATCCTGCATATCAGATATTTACATTACGGTTCATAACAGTAGCAACATTACAGTTATGAAGTAGCAACGAAAATAATTTTATGGTTGGGGGTCACAACATGAGGAACTGTATTTAAAGGGCCAGAAGGTTGAGAACCACTGCTCTAGATAGAGTAAAGCCAATAACATCATTATAGTTTCTAAATTCAAATGTCTTTGCTCAAGATTTCAGTAATTGTTTTTTGCAATCTCTCTAAAATGATTTATATCCCACGTTCCTATATAAGATACAGGACAGAGATCTAGTCCTTTGGGACTAGAGCTGCTCAGCTGTGGTGAAATCCTTTAATGACATTTTCAAAGTTTAACATCAGGTATTTTACTTTACATGAACTTAAAGGGATGCCAGTATACCATCAAGAACAGACTCCTCTTTTTTCCCATTTAGAATGGAGATGCATACTCTGTACAATCAAGAGATTAAAAAGCAAATGGAGTATATGAACCAGATTAATGGGCTGGCCCCTGCAGCCCTAGTGAAGAGTTTACTTAAAATGAGTGCTCTGAATGCCGATCCAACTTTTTAGATTTAACCGAGGGTGACTCACCAGAATAGCCCACATGACAGTATTAGTACTGAAATCCACCAGCTCATTCTTTCCAAGGCTGCTAGAAACAAGGTTATTACAAAGAAATGCAATCCAGACTACTGCCTGCAGTAGGTGCAGGAATGGAGTGCTACAAGTTCAACAGCAGAGACAGGGCGGGGTGAATACCACAAATGTCCTTTTAAAAGACCTATTCATGAAGTTAGGTAAAAAATCTTCCCATCCAGGTTACTGAAACACATCCTTGAAAGGCAGACTGAGTTCAAGACTCATCTATGTTAATGACATATATGGGAATGAAAGCCAATAGCTAAGGTAATGCATACTTAGCCACAAAAACCATTGAACCAGAGCAGGCTCTGTGACATTCTAGTTTGAAAATATCTGATTCTAAAAGAATCAGTTTTCCTTTCAAGTTGTAATGAGAATTCCAGATCTTCTACAAGTATGCAGTTAATGAGAAATGCAATGATCCTCACCATACCTTCATGCCCAATTCCTGCTCTTTTCCCACTTACAGATGAATGAAGAGTTGGGGTTTTGTTATGGTGGCATTTTGTATCAATGCATCTAGTTTCTTAGATGTTAGCTCTTGGACACCCTTCCCTTATCAGTCTTTTTGAGAAAAACTAATTATTTCTTCTTCAAAGTTATTTAATTTCTATTTTTCTATGTTGGCAAGAAAGAGTAATATTTATTTATTGTGACAATATATTTTTCTGATCTACTTCCTATTACTTAAAACACACCTCTTTACACGCATGATCAAGAAGAAAAGACACTCTATCTTTACTAAAACGCCCAGCTCGGGTCTCAGTGTGCTGGCCAGTGACTTCTGGATACTGCCAACACCCAGCGGCCTTCTGGCAGCACTGGGCCTTCTAAAAGCTGTTCTCTGGCAATAGTCTTTCACGCAAGCACTAATTTTATTATAGCTGGTTTATGATTTTCCCTCATTTCCCTGCTATTTTTAAATGTGGGGCTGTAATAGGAGGCATCTAGAGGCCCGGGAGATGAAGGAGCCACTGCACACTGCTGGGTCTCTGTGGTATCAGTGGCCGCTGGAAGCTAAGGATTCAAATGCGATGTGAAAGAGTATTTGAATACAGGGTCCCTTAGGGGAGCTCTGCCCAACAAGAAACATATTGCTTTGCTCTCTTCATTTTCCTTTTAATTTCTGCTTTTAAGTCCTTGTGGTCTCTCAACAGTCTTCCCAGTTTTGTTTTTTAAAGTTATTTTCATACATTGCCCATTCTTGCCAGACTTATTTAGCTACATTTAACAACACTTTCTTGGGGGGAAGGGGGGGAGTTTTTGACTTCTTGCATAATGTACCAATACTAATTTCTGTAACACAATAAAACAGCTTATGATGTGAATAAGACATTGCATGAAGAAATGCCAAATTTATTTGATGTCATTCTACATGTTACTGTGGGGTGAAGCTTTCAGAAAGACTGACTCTGAATTTATGCTAGTCAGAAAAAAAGTTTGGAAAAGTAGAATGGTGTTCAAGTATGGCATTACTGGGATAAAGAAAGATATTTATAAAATGGTATGTTGGGAGTGGGGGTGGGAACCATGTGTTTTTCTTATAAGCTTACTTTTAATAACCGAGATAAGCAGAGATCTCAAATAGGAAAATGACAACAATCTCTATAATTAGAAAAGGGGAAATAGCCCAAGGTGCACAATGAGAAATACCAAAGCATCCTGACTTTAAGGTGGAAGGAAACACATGCAGAAGAGTAGGGATCAAAGCTAAGAACATTGAATTAGGAGTCAGAAGGCCTGCAGACTAGTTCCAAATCTACTCTTTCTCGGCTACGTAGACAACCTTGTACCTTGCTTTCTTCGTCTATAGAATGAGATCTCCCTAACTCCATTTCATCTCTAAAATTCACTTTCTAGAATTTTTTTTTAAATATATTTTTATTGATTTCAGAGGAGAAGGGAGAGGGACAGAGAGAGAGAAACATCAATGATGAGAGAGAATCATTGATCGGCTTGCCTCCTGCACTCTCGACACTGGGGATCGAGCCCACAACCCAGGCATGTGCCCTGACCGGGAATCGAACCATGACCTCCTGGTTCATAGGTTGATGTTCAACCATTGAGCCATGCTGGCTGGACCAGTTTCTAGAAAATTCTTATGTGTCCCCTGGCCTGGATACAAAGAAATTATTGATTTATTTCCTGTTGTTTACCTTAACTATCTTCATTTATTATTCCTTTAATTCTTGTGAAAAAAGCAAAAGGCAAAAGACAAAGTGAGATACATTGGGGAAACATTTGAATCCTAAAACTGCATTTAAAAAAAGAGCAAATATTAGAAATGTTACTCCATGGGGCTACATTCATTCTAAAACAAAATAGAGAAGGATGAGAAGAGCCACAAGCACATACAATTATGGCTCTGGCAATACTATTAAGTAGCAATAATCCCTGGATCAGACACTGCCTAACAAATGTCCTTTGTCTGGAGAAGCTGAGAACCCAAAGCAATACTAGAATTATTTTCCAGACTGTCATCAAGTACAGATTACATTTTGTCATTTAAAAACAAAGCAAAACACACTCTAAAAAGTAGCTTTTATATGTACAAATGTCAAGTGTCAAGCAATATTTATTCCCCATTAATTTCCTTTCCTATTTACCTATTTCCATTACTTATGTTTCACTTTTCCTAAATAAAAGCTAAAGGGCAGTCTGGCCAGTGTGGCTCAGTGGTTGAGTGTAGACCCATGAACCAGAAGGTTCAATTCCCGGTCAGGGCACATGCCCAGGTTGCGAGCTCCATCCCCAGTAAAGGGTGTACAGGAGGTGGCTGATCAATGATTCTCTCTCATCACTGATGTTTTTCTCCCCCTCTCCCTTCCTCTCTGGAAGCAATAAGAATATTTAAAAAAAAAAAAAAAAAAAGAACAAGCAGCATTTGGATGATTCACCCCCCGCCCCCGCCCCGCCTTTTAGGAAAGAGATGGATCTGAATTAGTAATAAGATTTGAATAGATAAATAGGTGGTAGTGATACTGTCAAGTATACACAGTAACTATAACTTCTCTAAAAGCTTTCATGGCTAAAGGATGATAATGAAGATGATGAGGATGGTGACACTGATTCTTGTGACACTGAATACTTACCGAGTAATCAGCCACATGCTTTATGCCCAACTTAGCTTAATGTTTTATTACATATTAACCACTATTGTATGGGTTAGGAAAGTGAGGCTTAAAGAAGCTTAAGTAACTTGCTCAAAGTCACACAACTAGATAAGTGTGAGTGAGGACTCAACCAGTCTATCGGATCTTAACCCATGCTCTGCTTATACATTCGGATCAGCATACTTAATTTTTTTTTTTTTTAGCATACTTAATTTTTTATATGCCTAATATTTCCAGAGATTTGGGGAATGTTTATTATCTTAAGAATTTTATTCATCCTGTAATCATTTAAGCCTCTTGGTATACCTCCTAAAAGATAGTTAAAAGGTAAAAATTTAGGCTCAGTCAATTATTACAAATTCTAAATAGCATCAGTTAATTTAATCAACTGATTAACTACTAAAGAGTTATCAGAGATTGAAATGGTAAAATTTAGAAGATTCATGGCACTCTCAACCTCTCTCTTCCAGGAAAGGCCCAAAGATATGCACTAACATTCCCCCAGGAACCAGTGGACACCTGGTTAGTGAGTTGGCAGGAGAATGTGGATTAAGGAATGAAAGCAATAAGCAATTCAGTGATAATTTCTTTGGGATGTAATTTCTCTGGAGAAAAGAAGAACTTTGAAATCTATACAAGTTTTATGGTAATTAGAGGAAAGTGCTTTTATTCAGGAAGAATAAAAGATTCTGATTACTACTTTGAAAACAGACTTTTTTTATAGTGAACTAAAACTGAAAATAAGAAAGGATTCCTAATTTGTATCATCTGTAGCAGTAGATGGGAAAGGCATTGTCCTTACAATCTATTCTCATCAGATTTTAATTGTTCTCACCCACAATGACATAAAATTAAACAAACCTCAGTGATGTCCTTACAAAATTAAAATGGACTGTAGGAAAGTATGTGTTTTGTTGTTGCCTGTGTTGTGGAAATTATCTTTTTAAAAACTGAACACACAGAAGTGGTTTCGTTTCAGCAAAGATTAATGATCTGTACCAAAAATTCTATTCCAAGTAGCAAGTAGAATATATTTCATCTTGTTTTCCAAAACATGATCCTGACACTTACACGCTGTGTGGCCTAAAGCCCATCCCTCTTTAAGCCTTAATTTTATCATCTATAAAATAGGAATACCACCAATTTGCTAGTTTCTCCAAGTTTCCATGGTCTCCAGAATAGTGAAGTCCAAAGTTAAAAATCAAGAAAGTGTTAAGTTAATCCAGAAGCTGTTCTGTCAAAGCAGCATGCCACCCATCATGTTGTAATGACAGCATCTCAGCATTATAGACTGTCATCAGTACCTTCAGGAACAATCACACTCAAGACCTTAGATAATGCTGCAGTCTCCAATATGTCAGATTTTATCTGTTTCTGAGTCCTTTAATTTTGATTCTTTATCTTCAAATCTCTTAACAAGCTCTTGGTTCAGTTCAGTCCTTAATAATGATACCACATGTAGTATCGTGCAAAAGGCTTCAGTATAGCCAGGGAGCCCATTTCTCTGGAAAATTACTGAAGTATATCAAACTATCTAAAAATCCATTCCTGAAATGCAAATACTTGCTCTGGATTTCACCACACAGAACGGCATGCATTTAAAACTTATTAATTGCTTATTTCTGGAATTTTCCATTTAATATTTGTGGACTGCATTTGACTACAGTTAAAGAAGCCATGGAAAGCAAAACCACAGATAAGGGGGGATGACTGCACACACACAAACACGCACACACATTCACCGGGGGTGCAAGTTCTTTTGAAGTAATAACTATTTTATCAGTAGGAGAGAGAGCACTTCATTATCCAATACAGGCCCAAAAGGTCTAGCTCAACTGACTTATAATACAAAATACAAAGAGCATAATGAAAAAAACTGATATCCTATCTCCATTCTTCACAATGTTGGGGGTGGGGGTGGGAAATCTACAGTTTTCCATAATTTGAAGAGTTACGGTTTAACAATCTTATTTGTTTCTCAAAAGCCTGTGGTACACACCACTGAAGAGGTTGTCAACCATTCCCTTCCTGAACTTAATACTCCCTATGAGGACAGGGTTCTCAGATAAACGGAATGCTTTTTGCCCTTTAACCCACTCTCCTGTGCTGCTGGAAGTAAAACAATCATCTCACTACATTCCTTCTCTCTGTCTCTGTCTCTCTTGTCTTTCTCTCTCACACACACCCCATAAACCTTTGTGTGGATTTCATATTAGCACTACTAATATATTAATATTCATGGTGTAGAAAATGTCTGCAAAAAGGTCCAAGAAAAATAGCATTGCTTTTGGAGAAAGTGCTATGGTCAGGATGATGTCATCGAAAACCATCTAATGAATTTCCTGTAGCCACATCCTAAAGAAAATCCAGAAGGCTCAGTTTTCTCATAAAGTCGAGTAGTCTTTTTTGGGGGGTCAGTAACTGTTCCTGCAAACCTACAGACATCATCAATTGATTACGCTTTACCTTTAATCTTCAATATCACAACAAATGAATTTTCATTTTAAAGGTCTTTTATGTGGGAGGCATTATCAGAATATTAAATGTAAATTTTAGATTTTAGTTACTGACAGCAAAGTAAGTGCAAAAAAAAAAAAAGAGTAAGCTTGTTGACACTTACTACTGGGCTTCATAAACTTCTTCCACAGCCCTGAGTAAAACAAAGACCGCCATTCATAAGAATGAAGGAGAGGCAAGCACGCTTTACCCACAGTAAGCCCTCAATGTTTTTCCTCCAGGCCGAAAAGCATTTATCAGCACTGGACTGGAACACTACAGGAGGTTTGCCAGAAGATTTGAGCTCCTTGAGGGCAAGAACAATGGCATATTCATCTTTTTTGTTGTTGTTGTTAATCCTCACTTGAGGACATTTTTCCATTTGTTTTTAGGGAGAGTGGGAGAGAGAGGGAAAGACAGAGAGAAACATCTATGTGAGAGAAACACATTGATTGGTTGCCTCCTGCATGAGCCCTGACCAGAGCCCCGGCTGGGAAGAAGCCTGCAACCAAGGTATGTGCCCTTGACCGGAATCAAACCAGGGACCCTTTGGTCCACAGGCCAATGCTCTATCCACTGAGCCAAAGTGCTAGGGCATGGCATATTCATCTTTATACTCAAAGTCATTATAGCACCTGAAACAGAGTAAACACCCAGTAAACATATGTTGAGTAAATAGATAAATTAATGAATGAGAATATAAAAATTCTCTTTTCCCTCCAGACGCTGCCAGTTAAACAATGGGGAGATCATCATTACAAACAAGTAAACAGTAAGTGCAACTGAGTAATGTGAAATAAAAGTCATAAAGGAGTTTGGCCTTTATTCTGGAGGCAACAGAAAGCTGTCAACGGCTTTCAAGCAGGAAAATTACATGACCAGAACAAATTTTAGAAGGAAATTGTGATTAGGATAGAGAAGAAACTAGAATCAGGGAAGAGTTCAAACAGATTTCACAAATTAAAATATTTACATATTCCAGTGTGACATATACCTTTTTCTTTATTTTTTATTAAAGTTTAAAAATCCCTTACGCTGCTGCTGACATAACTTGGTACAACTAGTCTGAAAAGCTCATAAAATCTAATATATCTAAATATATGTATGACCAAACACTTAACAGATCTAAGTGCTGATGACTATCAAAAGATCTATATATATAAAAGCCTAAGTGACCAGCTGACCATTCAACCAGCAGACCAGTAGCTATGACGTGCACTGACCACCAGGAGACAGATGTTCAAAGCAGGAGCTGCAGAGCTGCGGTGACTTGGTAGCTGTGGTTCTTGGGTGACGCACCCAGAACCAGAGAGGAAGGAGTCTGATTCCAGGGTGTGTCACCCGAGAACCGCCCTCTCGCAATCCGGAACCCCTTGGGGGGGTGTCAGAGAGCCGGTTTCGGCCCAATCCCCACAGGCCAGGCTGAGGGATCCCACCGGTGCACAAATCCGTGCACCGGGCCTCTAGTATATGTATAAAAATGTTTATAACAGCTTTTCCATAATAGCAAAAAATTGGAAACAACTCACATATTCATCGCACTAAGAAGAGTTATGTAATTTTAAGGGTCAACATTACCGAGTAGCCAAGCCAAAGTTCAAGTCCAGGTTTGTCTAATATCTAAGTCCACACTCTCAACCAGTTGAAAGAAATTACTTTTGGCAGCAATTTCAAGCTACTCTCATAGTCCCAAATAGTAGACACCATCTCTCCCTTGCTTGTAGGAGAGTTTTTGAAAGTGTGAAAAGTCCTGAGAGAAAGCTACTTACTGCCAATGTCCAGGGAAAAGATGGCAGAAGGGAAGAACCAGAAAAGAGATTTCTATTATAGAAAAAGGAGAATGCAATAACAATCAAACATGAGAGTGAGGTAGTGGGGGCAATAGAACAAGTGTGAATACAGAAGTGGGTACAGATTGAGGACTAGATCAAGAACACTGAATTGAAGGTGAGTGTCCAAGAAGCAGTTGAATAAAGAAATATGAAGCTCAGGAGACAAATCAGACTGATAAAAAAAACTTCAATCATCAGCATATTTGAATATCAGATTTCCTGAATGTCTCTAGTACAGTATAATTTATGTATTCTTCTGACAATTAATATTAGCTCACAGGGAGGACTCCATGGACACCTGAAATTAATTTTGAAACCATTAAAGCAGATAAAAAGTTAGAATAAAAAATCTTATGGAGAAGGTATCACTTCCCCTGTTATGTAACTGAGTAATCATATTTAAAAAACCACACATATTGCTCTTTAAGGTAAATAGACAAAGTGTTTTCAGGCTGCTATCTTGCTACTTGGGAAAAAATTTTAAAGGTATTATAGCCAAAGATGTAAGAGGCAAAAAGATGCAGCTTGGTATTCTCACCAGTCATAGTATTCACAGTGGCTAATTTTTACTTCAAAAGGCAGTTTCCCATATTTTATTTCAATATCAAAATAGAGTCAACCCTCAACAACCTGGGTGTAAACTTTGTGGGTCCACATGCATGTGGATTTTTCCAATAGAAATACAGTCAGCACTCAGCCTCCTGGGTTTCACATCAGTGGATTCAACCACCACAGATGGAAAATACTGTCTTTCTCAATCCCTGGATGGCGAGAGCTGGCTGTATGCAGTTCCTATGCCATTTTATGTAAGAAACTTAAGCATCCACACAGGGGTTGCGGTATCGGTGAGTGGTGCTGAAACCAATCCCCTGTGGATACTGAAGGACAACTATAGTTACGTTTTTGGGGAATCAAAAGTTATATTCAGATTTCTATTGCATAGGGCTAGAAAGCACTAGAGCAGGAATTTAAATTTGGATTTATCTCACCCAAAACCCCACCTCTTTCCACTCTGTAGGAACTTTCTCAGCATGTCACATCTACCAGATATCAAGTGCCTGAGAATATTACATTTCATTTCCCTAATAAAGACTAGGATGATATTTCTTTATCACTACAATGCAGGTCTCTCCATCAGACTTAATATGCATCTACCACCCAAGAAACTATGTGAAGGGTTTGCAGTAATAATACTCCATCTCAAATAAAGCGAAATGTGTGCTTCTTTAATTTAATGAGTATTTCATGATGATATAGATTTTTGCTAATTTTACATATATCTACTCCACAGCACATCTGACTAGAATAAGAACAAGGCATTTGACCAAGCTGTTAGATCCTGAGGTCAGGGACCATGTCTCATTTCTCTCCATATCCCCAAGGCCAATACATGATAGATGTCCAATACCTGGTTGATGATGAAAGATAGAAGCAATAATTATTCACTTATGAAAGTCATATTTTAAGGTACAGACTCCATGTTTAAAAAAAACAAAACAAAGGTTTTGGTCTACAGGTAAACTTCCTACCTCTCGATCCTTGAGCTTCATGGCGAGCACCAACTGATGCCTGTGGTTAGTGAGAGCCTCCCGGTAATTTCCTTTGGAGAAGAATGCAGAGCCTAGATTCCCATGAGCTCGGCATTCTCCTGTCTGGTCACCTGATTGGGTTTAAAAATATATAAAATTTTTAGTTATAGCATTATTTTAATATATAATGGCCATCTTAATTAAGAGCCACAGACCTACCTACTAGCTAAGATTTCACTTGTCTTCTTTTAGAAAGTATTTTCTTCTTCTATAAGACTCTTTGTAGGAGGTTATGGTCCTAGGATTTACATCTCTGGCTAACAACTATTATTATTGTCATACAACTGTAGTCAGGGACGTAAGTGTCCTGGAAATGAGAGGTTAAAGACCTTGACACAAACCAGCTGCTGTTTGAGTCACTTCACTGCTCTGCTAATGATTTTTGGTTCTGAACAACCATCAGCTTGTTGGTTCAGTCATTTGACTCCAAACCTACTATAACATATTGCTTCTTTACAAGTATGCTAGTGGTAGAGTCACCATAGCCCTGCTTTTACTGCAATCCTGCAAGTCCTTGAATAATCACAGTAACAATAATCGTAATCATAAGCCACACTTATTTTACAAATGAGGAAATGGCAGCACAGAGAGCTTAGGCGACTTGCTGAAGGTCAACCTGCTAGTAAGTAGCAAAGCCAGTGTGGCTCCATAGTCCACACTCTTAACCACTGCACTGTATTGTCCCCACCAATGAAATGACATATTCTAATGTAGGCAAAAATTAAAATTAAGATGAAAGATTCACCCACCAGTACTATCATTTGGGATATTTATATCTGTGGACCCAAATCTCTGAGGAGGGCAATGAATATGTTAATTTTGGATTTATCTCACCCAAAACCCCAATTCATAAATTCACTTTACGTTTTACTCTTGGTCTTTTGGAACCTTGGTACCTGTTATACGAAAAGCCCTAAAGACCTAAGAACCCTAAAATGGAGAATGTTCTAGAGACACACTCACTTTTCATTGCACATGTTACTTCCATTTATGCCAGGTTAATCAGCTTATTCCTTTCTGTACTGAAATAAAGGGGAGAAGCATAACTCTACCTAAGGTCTTGGCTACATCCAAGTCCTGCTGCATGTATCCAGTGCTCTTCTCTGTGTTTCCAAGAGACCAGTAAGCGCTGCTCAGGGCAGAGAAAACAGAACCTCTCAGCTTGAGGCTGCAGGTGCCAATCTTCAGAGCAGCTTCTAAGACAACCACAGAGGCCCCGTGATGGCCAGCTGTCAGGAGTTCCTGCCCAACCACAGACACGACCACAAAGGGACTCTTGTCCAGTTTCATTTTTTGAAGCTGCTGATAAGTGGGCTCGAGGGAGTCTGAAGAAAAACAAAAGAAAATTAGAAAATGTAGAAGAATACACAAAACAATATTGTCTAATATGTTCTAGAAAAAATGTTTATCATACCTCTTTATAGCTTATTTCAAGTACAAAGTCTTTGCAATGACAAAACAGATGGAGAGCAAGGGATAAATTTTAGAAGGAAAAAAATCTTATAGAATTTGAGAAAAAATGTATTTAATATGCACAATACCTTATTCCAAAGGAATGATATAAAGGACTGTCTCCTATGGATCACCTTCAAGGTAACTAACATTTTCATAGACTTCAATCTGTCTAAGGCTCTATAAATCATTCTAGAGCTTTCCGAGTTATCATTATAACAGTCCCCTAGCATATATGACTAAAAAGGCCTCAACTTTCCTAAAAACCCTGGTGAAACCACTACCAATTATTCTTGGATACAACACTGAAATATAGTACTGAACTGCAAGCCCAGAAGAATGGGAGAAACAATCCTGGAACGAATCCCCAGAACAGGGGTCCAAAGAAAGAACAGCAGTTATTGATAAGGTAAGAAGTAAGTGAAATATTATAAGGGTAAAATACTGCCCCCAGAAAAATAAAATTTAGAGGTAAGGTTCAAATATTCACCTAATTTCAATTTTTACCTTTATTAAGCTAATTCCTAAGAGAGGAAATTAAGTTAAAAATCATTGGGCTTGTCACAAAAAGACTAATATTGTATGATTCCCCTTATTTAAGATACCTAGAGTAGTCAAATTCAGAGAGATAGAAAACAGCCCAGTATTTGCCAGGAGCTGTGGGGAGAGCAGAATGGGAAGTTAGAGTTGAATGAGTTCAGAGAATCAATTTGGGAAGATGAAAAAGTTCTGGAGATGGATAGTTATGATGGTTGCACACACAGTAAATGGACTTAATGCCACTGAATTTCATAACTAAAAGTTGTTGTTAAAATGGTCAATTTTATGCTACATATATTTTACAATTAAAAAAACTTTGGTTCATACTAAAAAGCACAATTTAACCCTCCTCAAAAAAAAATCAAAATAAAAACTGATATGTTTCCCACTTTGTCTAAGTCACTTTACATTTTACTCTGTGTATTTATTTATTATATTCTACTTCGTTCAGAAATTATTCAAAGGCTTTTTATAGAAGAGTAAGGTGAAAAACATAGAAGTCCAAGTGACAGGGAGACGCTAAGCCCCGACACCCTTCCTAACGGTGGCCAGGACACTGGGCTCCAAGCTTCCCAGAGGACGAAGCAAAAGGTAAATGATCACTTTAAAATTTCCCAGACCTTTCAGATAAAAATACACCAACGCTCATAAGAAACGCAGCTCTTCCTAAAACTGAGGCCTTAGGGAAAGTTACAAGGACTACGAGCACTGTGCAGTGTTCACACTCACAGCACTGTGCCTGCCATGGAGACAAGAACAGGATTATTACTGCTGCTACTTCTGTTCCTCGGTGAGAAGAAGGGCATCACACTGCGGAGGAAAAGGAATGTAAAAGGTGTCTGCCTTTACATTCTAGGGTTTGAATCTCAAAACAACATTAGGAGGGAGATATTATCATTTCCTTTTACAGATAAGGACTGAGGTGTAGAGGAAGCAAGCAACCTTGCTCAGTCAATGGAATAGCAAGTGGCATTGCAGAAATTAGATGCCAATCTTTTTTTGGGGGTAAAGTCTTTGTTTTTTACATAATATTTCAGAAAGAGGCCTCCTGTAAAAAGTAACTGCCTCCTAAAAGGAGGTTGGCCAATTAGGCAAATAAAAGGTGAGCCCCAATTTGACCCCAAGATAAAAGCTTATACATTCAACAGCCATTTGCCACCAGCACTTCATAAAATCAGCCTCCCTGGACCCTCTGGAGCTGGGGAAACACCGTGACAGTGATAGCCCATAAATGTAATAGTCTTTAGATTACCGAATTAACAGGAGGAGAGAAAATATACACAAGAGAACCCTTGGCAAGAAGCAGCCCTGGCATCTTTAAAAGAACAAATAAAGGTAAACTAAATCTCACTTTGTAATTATATTATTAAATCTGTGGTTGGCAGTAGTTCTAGGCTACACCATTTACAAAATACAATGAAGTGAAATTGCTGGAAGACTATCTAAAAAGGAGAAATGGAAAACAGTAACAAGATAACTTGAGAAGTCATGACAAAGAGTATCATTTTGTATTTACACTTATTTTTATATTTTCACTAATGATTTAAAGGAAATACATTATATATGATGTAAATATAACCACAGGAGAAGTTTAACTGATATCTGGTATCTGGTTAGTAAGCATAAGTGAAACCATAAAAATAAGGAAAAACAGACTGAATTCAGTTAGCAATACTGGCAGCAACAATATAAAAATGTCAAGTAAATTTCAATGTGGATAAATATAACATTTATTTGAAAACAAGGGTATATTAATATAGATTGGCCCTACCTTTTTAAAAAAATGAAATCTTGAAACTTCTAAAAAAAGGCCAAACCACAGGAAGACTGTGACTATCACGGGAGCTTTGCTTGTTCACACAAGCACCTGGACTAGGGAGCTTTCTGTGTTGCATTTAAGAATTACAAAATGGAAGCAATCGACACAACAGATCGGACCTACATATAAAGTGACCCAACTGCACTGCTATGCAACAATGGCAGAAACTTAGAAAGCTGCAGGAGGCTAAACTAAAATGGGTAAAAAAAAAAAAAAATGGGCAGCAAATAATGATAGATTTCGTGAATTACAACCATATGACAAAAAGAGAGGTAAGTCATTAAGATGTGAAATGATGCATAGAACAACACTGTGAAAAGCAACAGTATCCCTATAAAACGTTGATAAGAAAAGCCCACCTGGAGTAGATACAGTGATAAAGGCAATGCTAAAAATAAATGAGATAAATTAAATTGCCTTAAGGAAAAAGAAGAAAATGCTGAAGCGCTCCAGGCACCTGTAAGTTGCAGCTTGCTCCAGGGTCAGCCTGAGGTCACTCAATATACACTGGGAGAGAACATGGCACAGAAAACCCTAAGGGTGACAACAGCACTGAGCTGTTCCTCACTGTGCAGGGAGATTTCCTTACATTTATCTAAACAAATTGCTTCAAAGGCAAAACAGTAAGTATGATTCTGCTGATCTCAACATGTTCACTCCAATATTCTAAGGCAGCAACAGAAATGCTTCAAAATAAAAAAGTGGTATCTTCATGAACTAAATAAAAATGTTCCATGTAAATTACTTGTGGAGGGGTGAAGGGAGAGAATGAGAAACTATTAGAGAAATGGAAAGGGGAGACAAATTGATTTTTTTTTTGTCCATACCTACCCCACCCCCACCCCTAAGCCCTGGAGCTCTGAAGCGCATCTGCTCTAAGTCAGAGTTTATTAACAGCAGGTCCCCCAGTGGGAGAAGCCATTAGGTTCCTGCAGCAAAGACTCGGCTTTGCATGGGGTTATAAAATCGCATGAAGAGAGGTTTCCTTACCACGTTTTTCCTAAAACATGAAATCTTTGACTTTCAGAAAAATATTTTTTATAGCTATGAATTGCCCAAAGACCATATAAGTAACATTTAGTTCATCAAATTTTTACTTAGCATATATTTTAAGCCAAATACTGTATTAGCCAGTATATTAAAACAATCTAATGCTGCAAACATTTTCAAAACTATAAAAAATGTCTAATGAAATTGCCATCAACATGTTTAGGTTCATTCAAAAACATCCCTTTTCAGAGACAAAAAATAGAGTTCTGCTTGACATAATCTAATTAATATGAAACAATACTAGCTTTCCACTATATGCCATCAATATACCTTAGTGTCTCCATCACTCTGCAAAGATGACAATTGGTGTACACTTTCAGCCCAATCTTCCTAAGAGCTCATTCCTCAAAAATCAATGTTCCTCAAAGTGAAGCCAATCTGTTTTGGGCCTTAGAACTTCTCTAACCTCCACTATGTTCAATCCATTGTTTTTTTCAGAATACCAATTGGCACAAAGTAGAATAACAGGAAAAAAAAACATTTAAACTAGTGTCTGTCAGTTTCTCTTTTTCTTTCTTTTAAAAAACAAAACAAAACATTTGTATTGATTTCAGAGAGGGAGAGATAGAAACATCAATGATGAGAATCATTGATTGGCTATCTCCTGCACGCCCCCTACTGGGGATCTAGCCCGAAACCCAGATATGTGCCCTGACCTGAATTGAACCGTGACCTCCTGGTTCATAGGTCAACGCTTCACCACTGAGCAACACCAGCCAGGCTCTCTCTCTTTTTTTAACTCAACATATCTTATAATGCTCCTCTGAAAAATGTCACACACACAGCCTACAGTTAGATCCATAATATTAGAATGTCTACTTAATGTCTTCGCTTATTTGATTATTTCTAGATGGCATATTGGTCCAAATAAACAAATCAATTTACTACTAGAGGTATTATAACTTAGAGGTACAGAATCTTAGAACTACAAAAACAGGAGGAATCTTCAGATAACTCTGAAATACAGAGATGTCGATTCATTTACCCATGGTCATATAGTTAGTTAATGCAAAATTCAAAAATGTAATCTAGGTCCACAAACTTCTAGGCCAGTAGCCTTACACCATCCTATTCTGGTTCATTGTCTGCTACTGGCAGTGATTCTTGATTTCCTTTGTCTACAATATGTAATCTCTTCTAGGGCTACTAAAATAGAAATTTACTTCTGTGGAGATGAGCACAAAATTTTGAGAAAAAGCCAAATTTAACCAAGTTCTAAGAGCAAATTGTTACTATCTGAAAATGCTATTTTATTTCTTCTTTATGCTCTGAAATTTCTTTCCAGTAGGTAGATCTAGAGAAATATGAAAAATCTGCCCTATTACTTATTTCCTAGAACTAAATTAAGGTTTAACTACAACACTGAGAGAATAATGGGAACTATCACTGACTTTAGACAAATGAACAAGCTGGCCATTGCTTTCAACAGTATATAAAAATCATAGTGTAACTTTTCTTTTTAATAAAGATAGTATCTTACATTTTAAAAATAAAAAATATACGATCTTAGCAAAATTGGTAACTTATCAATTCTCAATACCGGAGTCTAAAGTTTTTAAAGGCTAGAAATGTTCTACTTTGCCGGGAGCCGGTCCATCCTTGCTGCTTGACACAGTCGCTGCAGAGAAGAAACATCTGCACAGCATATGTTTCAAGGGACCTGGCGTATATGGCATACTGTTCTTAATATGTTTGCTCCCTTTAGCACTATGTGTTTTAACCAAGGTCACCTCTCCGAGAAAGGTTGTTTTCCCAGGTAGGGATTTTTCCCTGAAGTTAAGGAGGGGATAAAACCTCTTAACTAAGTGCCAGGCGGGTAGTTAATCGCTTTAACTACAAACAATCACCCTTAAGCTACATAATCTTTACTCCCTGGAATGGAGATAAGAAACGCCCTAACCTTTGCAATAGAAATTGACAGGATTAAAATCAACTGGTATAAATACAGATGTAACAAGACAACAAGATAGAGAACCTAGAGAGAGAACCAAGAGACAGGACTTGGCTGGAGATCCTAGACAGAACCTAGAGACAGAACCTAGCGAGAGAACATGGCAAAAGATCCTGGACAGAACCTGGCTACAGATCTTGGCTGGAGAACCTAGACAGAACATGGCGACCGAACCTGGCTAGAACCTGGCTGGAGAACCTGGCTGGAGAAGCTGGATGGAGAACCTAGCAAGAGAACATGGCTACAGAACCTGGCTAGAGATCCTGACCAGAACTTGGCTGGATCCTAACCAGAACTTCGCTGGAGACCAGAACTCGGCTGGAGTTCCTGACTTGAGATCCTGGAGGGAGTACCTCGCTATGCTGATCAACTGAACGCTGACCCCGTGCCATTCCTTCTTCGCCGACTCCGTCCACACCTTTGGGGACCCCTGGACCCGCTGGCATTGGACCCCAGCACTACTTTAAATTAGTGCCAGACCAAATACTTTTGTCATACTTACCTCTCATGGGAGATTTCATGGCAGCTTCTACCATCCCCACCAGAAGCTGGAGACTCTTGGGGTCCTGAGCCAGTCCAGATGCAAACGCTGCCAGGGCATCGGCATGACGTCCGAGGTACTGGAGGGCAACACCCTGTCGGAAGTATGCCTGAAAATGAAGAAAATACAATGCATGTTTGCTTATACATCATGCTCCATCAAGGCTGCTGCTGATTCTTTAGTAGAACAACAGATCAGTGGAACTATGCTTGAGATGGTCTTAATTCAAAGACCTAGTAAATAGTTTGTAATCAAATCTGATCTCTTCCAATATTGTAAAATGTAAGCATACTTCTCTCAGATAAATTATAATTTATTCTTTTCAATTCTAGAACACTTAAATTTTATCACATCCTTTGGCATTTATTCACATATTGCTTTTATTGTTTTTGATTATTTGAAAAATATTTCTTATCCCACCTGTAATAGCATAAGTTCCTCAAGGACAGAATTTTGGAGATTTCTTTATATCTCACCAAAGTAGGTGGTACAGTGCAAGACAAATGAGAGACACTCAAATTCCACTTATGGTATATTTTCTCCATTTATGTAATGAATGGGAAAAATAAATATGTGATTATTATTAAGGCAATCTTAATAGTGAGTAACATAACATGGTCATATCAAATGTAGTATTTCAGACATAATATTTAAAAGCTGTTATCTAAAATATATGTGCTTTGCTTAGAAACAAAATCAGATTGTTTTTGTATGCTTTTAGTTTTAAAGCTAGTATCATCAGTTGTTGATTGTAGGAGAACATCCCTCCTTCTAGTAATTGAAAAAAGGGCCAAGAAGTTAATAAAATATTTAAAGTTTAGAATAGTCTTAAGGAAGTGAAATTTGTTTTCAAGCACACAGAGTAAAAATAAGTAAATGAACCAAGTGTTACTAGTATTTAACCAGCAAAGGACCTTGTACCTGGTTAAATAACACATAAAAATGACATATTAATTCATTCACTGTTTATGTAACATCTGCTTCTAAAATATTTAGCCTCCTATGTAACTTCAACATTCTTACAATACCACATGCTTATAACACAATTTTGACTTTTCAGCCCAATATACTTTGAGTTGTCACAAATTGTATTCATGGGATCTAAATGAAGTTTCAAGTAACTTCTAAAACTACTACTCACTAAACTTAACACATAATTTTATAATTTTATATGTACACGTACACACACAGAGATTGAGTGAGAGCACATTTAATGTTTACAAAACGTATTTCTTTACCTTATCTTATTTCATTTTTACAACTACCCTTTGAGATCATTTAAGAAAGGCAATACTATTCAGTGTTTCTATTAAGAAACAACCCATAAACAGAATGAATACTCATAGATTATTACAGGCTATTCAGATTTCTATTTCAGTTTAAACTATCAGCAGTTGTTAAAACTCAGACCCCAGTGAGACACTAACCTATAAATGTGCTTCCATTACTAATTCATAAGATCACTTCCTTTCACTGGACTCAGCCACTGCTTCAACCTTTAATGTGTTTTATAGACATTTTTCACTGTCCTTTTCATTTCACATTTTAGGTGATTTTGAAAATCTGAGAGGCAATATATGCAACATTACAACTAAAAATAACTACAGTTTACATAATTTCAGAAATACTATATTAAAGCCAAATTAAAAGAATGTAAATTTATATACATGCCAATTATCTGTACACTATAATTATAATTTATGGAAAGAGACAAAAGATGTTTTTGGTTACTGATATTTTTTAAAAATGTATGTGGCAATCATTTGACAATATATGTTAAGTCAAATCATTATATTGTATAACTTAAATCTATTCAATGCTGTATGTCAGTGGTATCACAATAAAACTAAAAATACACAATAATCTTAATAGCAATGGATTTAGATAATTTCTTACATATTTAGAGCAAAATTTTATCATTCATTACTTCACTGAGAGAACTGATTTTCCTGCCTGCCAACAGAAATCACTGAAAAACGTGATATATCTACTTTTTAGTCGGGCGAAGCGGTGTTAAAGGCCAGTCCTGATATCAAGTTCACACAGCAGTTAAAGAAGAGTGTGCACATTTTGTTTTCTATGGACACTCAATAACTAGAGGAAAAAGGTCTGACTGGACCATGTCACCCACAATCTTGGCTTCCTTTCTTTGGGGGAGGATTTTGAAAAGAGGTATAGAAGGCTTTCAAAGGTCTCCCTTAGTCCTCCCTCATTCCCTTGCACAATCGCTAACCCAACTTCACACAATTTTTCTCAGTCACAAGCTTAGTTTATACCCCTGCCAAGACAGCATAATAAGTCAAGCTCTGACAAACCCCTGTTCCTAACTCAGAGTGGGGCTCTCCCAACTTTGCTCCATGCAATATTCACTGCATGTACAAACAGCTGAATAGAAATCAGTTTTTGATACTTCTGTGAGAGGTACGCCACTATCAAGTTCAAGTGGATGATAATATGACCTAGATTGTGGGTTCATGTAATGGAATAAAAAGAATTCAGCACAGTGTCTGACAAAAATATTCAATAAAATTAGCTATTCTGATTATTAGTTAAATAAGAAAAGAATCTTACTAAGAACACATAATTACAAACTAACAGAATGTAAGGAATCCAACAAACATTTTACTATGCAATATATTATTCAATTCCTATCATGGCTTCATTTGCTCCTCTCCTGGCTCCATAAGAGACTACGGGCAACTGGGAAACTCACTGCTGTAAGGCTCCCAGACAAAAATCTGAGCTACCCAACAAGAAGAAACTGGCACTCCGGTCTTGGGAGATGCAGCAGCCACCCACAGGGTCCTCTGTCAGCCTCTTCCAAAGCCAAGGGGAAAACGTGCTGAGATTCACAGCTGCTTCAAGAAAACGGATGTAATCTGCTATCGCCTATCTGCCTCACCCCTATTGATTCCTGCTACTAATTTCTCTTCCTCAGAATCAGAGGTCTCACAGGAAGCTGCTTCATCTGGGAAAGGGGACATTTTGATCACTTCGGATTGAGCAGAGGCAATATATGTGCACCATGCTGAAGGAAGCAATATTAAACACTCGGTGCCCAGCCAACCTCAGAAAATCTATTCCCCTGCCTAAGCGCCCCTCCCCCCACGCATACACCACATTCTGGTCACTGGTTACGTTGCAGATGGAGGAAGAAGGGCAACATGAATTGACTAAAAGAGCATCTATGCCCTGAGAACAACGGTTTTAACATAAAGCTTTAGCCAAGAAGAGAAACGTATAAGGAGCTAGTTAACATACTGGACTAAAGGTAGATTTTTAAGTGTTGCACAGGCATTCATTTATTTTTTGTTGTTCCCCACAAAGAACCCTCAGTGATTACTCCACACATGCTACTAAACTATCACCTCACAAATACAACTGCGTTACAAGAATAGTTCATTCCTTCCTTCAATTAATATTCCCTAAAAATCTACAGCACCAGGCTCTATAAAACAGAGGACGCAGACTCTCAATGTGCTCACTATCTAGAAGGGAAGAATATAAACAGCTATAAATGTCTCGACTGCTACCTGTAGAGCTGCTTACTAGTAAGATTTTGTAATACTTAAGCAGTAATAAAAATGTAACAAATGACTGAAGCATTTATGTCCTGTTGTTAAAACTGCTAGTATTTGTTCTTTATTAAGTGGCCATTCTTCTCACCTCAGAGAGTTTGCCATAGAGTAAATGTTTGTGTCCTTCCAAAATTAATATGTTGAAACCTAATCCTCAATGTGATGGTATTTAGGGCTTTAGGGGGGATTAGGTCATGAGAGTGGAGCCCACTGAATGGGATCAGTACCCTTATAAATGAGACCCCAGAAAGCTGTCTCTCTCCTTCCATTATGTAAGGACACAGCAAGAAGATAGCTTATCTATTAACCAGGAAAATAGCCATCTATTTACCTCACCAGACACCAAATATGCCGTCAACTTAATCTGCGACTTCTCAGTTTTCAGAACTGTGAGAAATAAATGTTTGTCATTTAAGCCACCCAGCCTATGATATTTTGTTGCAGCATTCCTAAAATCCTAAGACAGGGTTAAAGTAAAAACACTCAGAGACTAAACATGTGAAAGAGAAAGCTCTTCACTCTTCAAGTGCCACTGGAAACAATGAAGGACCTGTAAGTCTTTATTTCCAACACTCCATTCCTGGTTCACAATTCTAACACATCACTCAACCTAAAATCCTACTCTCACATGGCTCAACTAACTTATGAGGTAAACCACTATCATAGGTATATACATATATTTATAACAAATATAATATGTAACATTTAAATTAAGAGTATCCACTTACATGTACAACACATAGTCTATTACTTAATTCAAGCATTTACAAATATTGTGCCTTCGATTTAACCTATACTTTCAAATTTTATATTTTAACCCTTTGTGGTCCAATTTTATTTTTGGAATTCAAACAGTCTGGTCCAAATTAATTGATGGGATTGAATGTTGAACCAGTTTGCGGTGTTGACCTCAGCCTCGACATTGGACCTGCTCCTAGCGCCTGGTCTGTCGAGTCAGCCTCCACAGTTGGACCGAAAGGGTTAATGTTCCCAATCTGTCTTTCACTGTTTGAATTTCAACTTTTTTTTTACATCTTCTGAAGAATAAACATCTGTAACTATAACATAGTGATGTACCTGCTAGCCAATCACATCACCTGCTACCACATCATCTTTTTAAATAATATTTATAAATTAAAAACTATTTTACTGAATTTCCCTTATTTAACTTAAAAATGCCAAATGGGGACAATAGAAATGCTGATACTAGTTTTTAAAAAGAAGCAGCATTAATCTATAATTTAACACAACTGGGTCAAAAATGAAAATGATTATAGGATGTCAAAAGCACAAAACCTTTTAACATTTTTCATATACACAGAATTAACTAGACTCCAATCATGATAGAAAAGAATAAAATTAGAGAATATATAAAAAATGATTCTCAAAAGAAAAGGCACAATTTGATATTTTAGTTTTAGTTCTCTAGTAATTAACACCCCAACTCACTGAACATGTCAATATTTTCTTTAATATTTTCATATATTTGACTTTCATATACTTTATAAGGAATGCATTCATTGTATAGGAAAATAAAAGACATTTGTAGTGCTTAAAACAGATATCTAACATGTGAGTAAATATTAATATATACATATTACCTCTATAAAATTTATTACATATTACAAATTATACATTAGATCACATAAAAATGTGAAATGGCTCCTGTGCTTTAAAAATGTGGCATAATGGCCCTAGCTGGTTTGGCTCAGTGGATAGAGCATCAGCCTGCGGACTGAAGGGTCCCGAATTCGATTCCGATCAAGGGCACATGCCTGGGTTGCAGGCTCAGCCCCCAATGAGGGGCACATGGGAGGCAGTCAATCAATGATTCCCTCTCATCATTGATGTTTCTCTCTCTCCCTCTCCCTTCCTCTCTGAAATCAATAAAAATATCTATAATAATAAAAGGGTAATATGCAAATCGACCAAACGGCCATCCGGACGTCCTTGTGGATCGAGGGATTGCGGAATCAAGGAAGCCGCTGTGGCTGCGAAGGCCTACTCTTGCACAATTTCGTGCATCAGGCCTCTAGTATATATATAGAAAGAAGAAGAAAATGTGACTAATGCCCCAAGCAGGTGGCTCAGTTGGTTGGAGTGTCATCCGTACACCAAAAATGTTGCCTGTTCGATTCCGTCAGGGCACGTACCTCAGTTGCAGGCTCAATCCCTGGTCAGGGTGTGTACAGGAGGCAACCATTCAATGTTTCTCTCTCACATGGATGTTTCTTTCCCTCCCTCCTTTCCTCTCTTTCTCAAATTAATTTTTAAAATATCTTTGAGTGAGGGTTAAAAATATATATATGACATAAAAATGAAGGCATAGAACCCATGCCCTCAATGAATGTTTACCATCTTGCATCAAATAGTCACCTGTATATTTTGTTACGTGTTTCATTTAGAACAAGGGAGAAATTAATAGCACTTTCCGCAATGATGGAACTGTTCTCTGATAATGGTAACTGTTAGTCGGCCATATGTGGACACTGAGCACTTGAAATGTGGACAGTGTGACTACATTTTAAATTTCATTTTAAATACTTTAAATGTGGCTAATAGTCACTGGATTGGACAGTTGCTTGTAGTCACTGGATTAGACAATGCAGTTCTAGAGTTTGGTCTTTCTCTAACAAACCTCCAAACACAAATCTAAATTGGAAAGTGAAAGGAGAATACACCAAACAAGTGAAATAACTATTACAAAAGCTCTGAACTGAGGCTGACTTCCTCTCAAGGCAGACGTGGTGAAAGAGAAAGGACTCATTAGGCTGACACTGAAATGCTATCCCAGTAACATTTTAGTTGTGCGCCTTTGGACAAGGAACTTGACTTCACCACACTTCATGTTCTATTTTCACTTACACAGAGGATGATACTGATGACCTCAATAGTTGCAAATGACATCACATATTAAATATAAAACAGAGTAGGTACTTTTAAAAAAATTGAACAGAAGTGAATTTCTCATTGTTACTGTCAGTTTGGCATTAACTATTTAATCAGATGGCTCATCCACTTCACCAGTCTGCAGACTGAAATCACCTTTGGTAAACTGGGTGAGGGGCTGACAAAAATTAAGCCCAAAACAAAAAGTAATAATCATAATGATCACCTTGAGTCATTAAGGAAATAGTTAAAACTTAGGTTTGGCATCTTCTGTTCCAAAGGTAATATGTTTGAGGGCAATTTTAAAATAAACATTAAAA